>NC_087472.1:85571915-86196915 GCF_036321535.1 Camelus dromedarius | reverse complement strand
TAAAATAATAGGAAATTTGAGGTTTTTCAGTATTGGCCTTTATTTTAGTGAATCAGCCTAAAACTCATTTGGTAGCTGTTCTGGACTGCATTGCGACCTCTCAAATTTCATATGTTGAACTCCTATCCCCCAGTAGTGTGGAATATGACTATATTTGGAAATCAAGCCCTTAAAGAGGTAATTAAGGTTAAATGAGGTCATATGGGGAGACCCTAATACAGTATGACTGGTTTCTATAAGAAGGGGAAGAGACTCCAGGGATGTGCATGCCATATGAAAACACAGTGAGAAGGCAGCTGTCTGCAAGCCAAGGAGAGAGGTCTCAGAGGAAACCAGATCTGCTAACATCTTGATCTTGGACTTCTAACTTCCAGACCGATGAGGAAGTAAGCCACCCAGTCCGTGGTATTTTGTTACGGCAGCCCTAGCAATGTAAAACAGTAGCTCAGATAGGTGACCCTCTAAGACTTGATCTTCTCCCTCCATTGTGAAAATTTTTAATCATGTGGTATCTGTGCAGTGAGATATTTCTCAGTTCTCTTTGGACCTGGGTCATGGATATGACTACTTCTCATCAGAAGATGAGCAGAAGTGATGAGCGCTAATCCAGTCCTGACATAGACATAAACACCTCCCAGGAGAGATAGGATGGTCTTCCTCCAACTGCCAGCTGACTATGGTGAAGTGAAAGTCCTAAAAAGAGACCCGAGTCACAAGATGGCAGAATCCGTCTTTTAACCAGAACATCCATTGCATGAGCAACAAAGAAACTTTTATTAAATTAGGCCGCTGAACTTTACGGGTTTGCTTATTATTACAGCAGCTAGAGTTATCCTAACTAGTACAGACCTACGTGTCCATCAAAGAGATTAGTTAAATAAATTATGCTCTATTCAAACAAAAGAATACTAGCCATTTTTAACATGATAGCACAGAGCACAGAGGATTTTTAGGGCAGTGCAAATACTCTGTATGATAGATAGTCTAATAATGGATACATGTAATATATTTGTCCAAACCCATAGAATGGGGAACACCAAGAGTGAACCCTAATGTAAATTATAGACTTTGGGTGATTATGATATGACCATGTAGAGTCATCAGTTGTAACAAAAGTGCCAACCTGGTGGGGGTTGTTAATACTGGGAGAGCCTGTGCATATATGGGGGCTTAGGGTATATGGGAAATCTCTGTCTTTTCTGCTCAATTTTGCTGTGAGCCTAAAACTTTTTTAAAAAAGAAAAAAAAAAAGGCTGAAAATGATGACAGTAGAAGAATCCTATAATTATTAAACACGAAATGTATGTATTAAACAGAATGCATGTGTTGTTATGCCATTTTGTAACCAGCACCTTTATTGAACTATTTCAGCATCTGTGTATGTACACATATAAGTATTTATAGCCATATGTATACTCATACCTCTTTGTATATAAATACATAGGTTATAGTCTGAAAGGACAACTCCTAAAATGTTAGTAGGGGTTATTTCTAACTTTGAGTGATCCCAACACTCTTTATCGCCCTTTTCTATATTTTTTATTTTTTAAATGGTATTCCTCTGAAAAAAACAATTAGAAAGCTATCCAGGAACAAAAATAATTCTAGGAGAGCTCAGAGGTCCATCTAAGAAGCTTCAGCAACACAGTGGAGCAAAAATAAAACTGAGAATAACCTCACAAAATGAGTACGAGGCACTGTTTAATTTTCCCTGCATCATCCCCTCCTCCAGGCCAGCGCTGCTCAGCACCAAGTTGAACCCTCCAGCCCAAGGGAGTTCCCTTTGCCAGGAAAAGCAGAGTAGGGCAAGTGACCAGCTTTCCCAGCCTTTCTGAGCACTTCATCAAGGACCCTCTTTGGTTTCACCCCACCCAGAGACTAGCAAAGCTGAGACATCTAGAGATGGCTAGGAGCAAGGATGAAGGGCAGGGGTACCAGTATCAGCCATGTAGTGCGAGTGACAGCGGTTTCCAGCGCTGCCTGCTCTGCAGAGGACCCAGCAGCCTTTATCGCTGGTGACCTCGACAGACACTGAGGGTGGATGCTGCAGACATCCCCTCCCAGTTGTCATCATTGAGGACCTCATCATGGACCCCAGCAGACTGTTGGGTAGAGGCCCCCAAGAGCTTTTGCCACTGTGGAAGCCCCGGGACAGCCATCATGGACCCCCTGTGTATTTCAGCACTGAGTTTTTCACCCACAGGCTTTAGTATTTGTGGGTGCCAGCTTCCTGAGTCCCTCTCAATTCCCTCTCACTCCCTCCTGCCAGAACCTGGGGTCTGCACTGGCAGCCAGTTGGCTTCTAGAGCTGCTCATGTGCAAGACACCAGCGTAGGCCCCACGGTGAACCCCTGCTGCTGTCCACGCACCCATGGATAGCCCCTGTACCACACAAGTGCATGCTGAAGGCCAAGGCCCCCACAGGTGCTCATGGGCCCAGACCCAGCCATGACATATGTTTGTGGCCTACACAGCACGTGTGCTTGAGAGTCATGCTTTTATATCCTCACCATAACAGCTGCAACAAAATGGTAATTTTGTGAGGTGAAGGATGTGTTAACTGACCTTACTGTGGTCAACATTTTGCTATATATACTTGTATCAAATCATTGCATTGTACACCCTCAAGTTACACAATGTTGTATGTTCATTGTATCTCGGTAATGCTGGAAAAAATAATTTTGTGAACCAGTCATGTAGCCCAGAGCTTCTCATACTTAATGTACAGACAAAAGAACCTTGGAAATCTTGTTAAAAATGCAGACATGTTGATTCTGATTCGGCAGGTTTGCAGTGAGGTCTAAGATTCTGCATCCCTAACAAGCTCCCAGGAGATACTGATGCTTCTGATCCTCAGCCCACACTTGACATAGCAGAACTCCAGCCAGCCTCCCTGTCTCAGGGGTTGGATCAGAATTGTGAATTCTCTGAGCTGGAAAATTAAAAACAGAACACCAACCAGAGTGCAATCACTCATCTTTGTCTTGTCCAGGCAAGAACCTGGGCTAAGTGTTGGGCAGACTGTGAGTTCTGGTTAAAAGGGAAAGTGGTGCTGGAGATGGGACCAGAGGGTTTCTAAGGAGCCTGGCTGGAGATGTGAGACACAGTAGGGGTGAGAGAAGAATGGGTCAGAAGAGCAAGAGAAAATTATGGGAGGAAGAACACAGACAAGACCAGTATAATCTGGCATTTCTGGTCTGTATTTCACTAGGTGAGCACACTGCCTAGTGCCAGCTTTTCTGTGCTCCTGAGCAACGTGAAGTCCTCAGAAAAGTTCCTTGATGGATATGAGAAGAATTTGAGGAGGCGAAAGGTGGTCTGCTAATTAGGAAGACAGGGATCTAGCCTTGGCACACCAGATCAATTTTTTTCTGCTTGTTTCCATGCCCTCTGTGGCTGTGCCACATTTGGGAAGTTTGCTTTTGGACAGTATCCAAACTGATGGTAAAAATATGGCATACGTTGGAAGAAAACAACTATAAAAAATTTTGGCCTACTCAGAAATATATTTAATTATTTTTAGTTTACTGGAGCTAGAAAAATTTCCAGTGTTTTCCTTGTCAAAAGCTAGTCACTATTTATTTTGTTTGTTCATTTAATACAGAAATTTGGGAGAGAGTGTGTGGGTTGGTCATTGTAGCAGTATTTTGGGGGCAAACTTGAAGCATCCATGAGTAGCCAGTTCCACTGCTGGACTTTGTTCCATCAAAGTCTCTTAGAGGCAACATTGAAAGTCAGAGCATATACTATATTCCCTGCTTGTAAATAAATATGTTGAGGCAAACTGGTAAGTGAGGTACTTGAGCTACCACAGTCCTTAGGTGCTAATGGATCAGTGTTTCTTCTGGTCCAATGACATGTCCAACAGAAGAAAAAGAAACCAAATGAAAAACAGTATACTTTTAATCTACTAACCAAACTTGATTTAAAATACTTTTGTTTCTCACCTTTCAGTAAATTTTACAATGGTTCTATCTTTAAGGAACTGCAGGTTATTCCAGAGTTAATTTAGCATTTTAAGAGTTAAGAAATGAATTTGGCATTAGCTAAGCAACAAACATGGTTGTGTTACCGAATTTGTCCTGTGGATCGCCACCTGGGTCCTAGCTTGGCAGAGGCCCTCTGCCTTGGCAAGGAATGTTCTTTTTGTGTTTGAGTTCGTGCAGCCAAAAATGAAATCAAAATCAAAGCTGAGATTGATGAAGGGCAAGCTTTATTCAATAGCCAGAGAATGGAGAAGCTGGAGCTTAGTTTACAAATCAACTTCTCCCTTAATGGCAGGAGGAGCCTGATTTTTAAGGCATGAGAAGAATAAGGGGGAGGTATATGCATAGTCTTCTGGGGAAAGGTGAGGTTTTTCCTGGACATGAGGTGCCATCCTTTTTCTGTCGTTTTTTGGTTCTGGAACTTCCGGTCATGGCAGCTGGAGGGTGTGTCATTTAGCATGGTAATGTAGTAAAATTACCATATAATGAGACTCAAGGTCAGCTGGAGATTGTCGCCATGTTGGTTTCAGCTGGTTTCATCCAGTTTTTGTTTTCTCTTCCTCTTGGCTTCCTTTCTTTGTGTCAAACCCTGTGATTTAAAGGTATAGGTTAGTTCCTAATTGGGGAGGGGCTGATAAATGATAAATGTCTGAGCAAAATTCTAGCTGTGGCTTGATGACAGTTGCCATAAAATAAAAATCTTTATATAACCATCAACCCTGAACTACTATTTACTGGATAAAAACTATGTCCTGCTTTACTTTAAACAATACTTTTTCTAGTAGTAATAGTTATATTCTGGTATCATCCCTGTTATTTCTTTCTCCTTTGGAGAACAGATTTTGAGTGGTTTCATGATAGTGAAAAGTAAATGTCACTGAATCATGAAGATTCTTTAAATGAACTTTAAGCCTTGTTAAAACAGTTGAGTCATTTGTGTTTCCCTCCCACTGGGGCAATACAGTTTTCATTTAGTCAAATAATTTTCATGTTTCCTACCAGTTTCTGGATTGCTTAAACCTGAAGTAAACTTTAGAGCATTACCCTCTAAAGGTTTGAAAAATTGGATGTTTACCTTGAAATCCTTGAAAGGTGGATTTGTCATTGTCAATCTGTTTTCTGCCAAACAACTATGAGTATAAGTGAAAATCTAACTTGGCTGATGTTGGTCCAAGTTTGTGATTGTGATTGTGATTGAGAGTCATGAATTTGCTTAGTATTAGCATGAATTTATGTACTTTAAAACTTTGCCATCAGCTTCATCCTTTCATCACTCAACTTAAAGAAGAGTGTATAGTCTTGTCAGTAAGGCAGGAGGTGTATATAAACAAATAACCGAATCAAAAAAAATGGGCAGAAGTCCTAAATAGACATTTCTCCAAAGAAGACATACAGATGGCCGACAAACCCATGAAAAGATGCTCGGCATTGATAATTATTAAAGAAATGTAAATCAAGACTTCAGTGGGGTATCGCCTCACATCAGTCAGAATGGCCATCATTTTTTAAACATTTTTTTATAGAGTTACAGTCATTTTACAATGTTGTGTCAAATTTCAGTGTAGAGCACAATTTTTCAGTTATACATGAACATACATACATTCATTGTCACATTCTCTTTCACTGTGAGCCACCACAAGATCCTGTATATATTTCATTGTGCTACACAGTACAATCTTATTTATCTATTCTACAGTTTGAAATCCCAGTCTGTCCCTTCCCACCCCCCATCCCCCTGGCAAGCACAAGTTTGTATTCTATGTCTATGAGTCTGTTTCTGTTTTGTTTTGTTTTGTTTTTTTAGATTCCACATATGAGCGATCTCATATGGTATTTTTCTTTCTCCTTCTGGCTTACTTCACTTAGAATGACATTCTCCAGGAGCATCCATGTTGCTGCAAATGGCATTATGTTGTCGGTTTTTATGGCTGAGTAGTACTCCATTGTATAAATATACCACACCTTCTTTATCCAGTCATCCGCTGATGGACATTTAGGCTGTCTCCATGTCTTGGCTATTGTAAATAGTGCTGCTGTGAACATTGGGGTGCAGGTGTCTTTTTGAAGTAGGGTTCCTTCTGGATATATGCCCAGGAGTGGGATGACTGGGTCATATGGTAAGTCTATTCCTAGTCTTTTGAGGAATATCCATACTGTTTTCCACAGTGGCTGCACCAAACTGCATTCCCACCAGCAGTGTAGGAGGGTTCCCTTTTCTCCACAGCCTCTCCAGCATTTGTCATTTGTGGACTTTTGAATGATGGCCCACAAATAATATATGCTGAAGAGTGTGTGGAGAAAAAGAAGCCCTCCTATACTATTGGTGGGAATGTAGTTTGGTGCAGCCACTGTGGAGGACAATATGGAGGTTCCTTAAAAAACTAAAAATAGACTTACCCTGTGATCCAGCAATCCCTCTCCTGGGCATATATCCAGAGAAAACTATAATTTGAAAAGACACATGCACCCCAGTGTTCATAGCAGCACTATTTACAGCAGCCAAGACATGGAAACAAGCTGAATGTCCATCAACAGATGACTGGATGAAGAGGCTATGGTATATTTATACAGTGGAGTACTAGTCAGCCATAAAAAAGAATGAAATAATGCCCTTTGCAGCAACATGGGTGGACGTGGAGATTGTCTTTCTAAGTGAAGTAAGCCAGAAAGAGAAAGAAAAATACCATATGATATCACTCATGTGGAATCTAAAGAAAACTTAACAAATTCTATTTATAAACCAAAAAGACTCACAGACATAGAAAATAAAGTATGGTTACCAAAGGGAAAAAGGCAGGGAGGCATAAATTCGGGGTTGGGGGTTAACAGACACACATTACTATATATAAAATAGATAAACAAGAAAGACTTACTGTATAGCACAGGGAACTATATTCAGTTTCTTACAATAACATGTAATGGAAAAGAATCTGAAGAGAAAAAAATATGTGTGTGTATATGTATAACTGAACCACTTTTCTGTACACCTGAAACATTGTAAATCAACTGCACTTCAATTAAAAAAAAGAATTTTAGCAGGACAAAAACATTCAGTCCATAAAAAGTTTATGAAAACAACAAAAAGAAGATGTTGGACAGAGAGGAAATGACCGCTTAGACAATGTCATGCAGGCAGTTTGGAAGCATGGAATCAGCAGCTCCAGTAGATCTGACAGGAACGTGGGAATTCTCTTTTATAAAGAGGAAGAACTAGAATTCACAGAGGCATTTATGGGCAATGAGGAGGGAAGGTAATTAGCAAGAGGATTTTCTAATTACATGGTCTTACTCTTTCAACTGGTTTGTAAATGTATTCATTTATCAAGAGTAAGAGATGCTGTGATTAAATTATACCCTGAGGAGTGCATGAAGAGTTTGAGATAGTTTCTATGGTCATAATAGTAGAAATTCAATGAGAAGTGTATTTTATTGTCAAGGAGCAGTGAAGGAGTACTTGGGGTTAGAAAACATTAATTTGTAGTGGATTTTTAAAGCAAATGATCATAATTTTCTTCAGATCAATTCTTGACACCAAAAGCTTGGTAGTTGGCATAGCAGACCTGGTGGTTCAGAGCATAAAAGTTTCCATGTGAGAAAGAAAATAAGAACCCTGAGAGATGATAGCTATTAGTTGATCAAGTTCTTTCTAGCTAAGATATTATGTTCCTCTGCTAAAGATAAAAATCACAGAATATCAGCATCAGATAAGGATTCTCTATGACTGTGATTGAAGACAAGAACAAACCCACTCCATAA
Organism: Camelus dromedarius; assembly: GCF_036321535.1. Taxonomy (NCBI): domain Eukaryota; kingdom Metazoa; phylum Chordata; class Mammalia; order Artiodactyla; family Camelidae; genus Camelus; species Camelus dromedarius. The sequence continues at coordinate 86,189,173 of NC_087472.1, read as the reverse complement.
TCATGCAGTCACAAAAATAACCAAACATCCCCCCTTTTCAGCTAATAAGTAATTGCTGCCTCTTCCCCAGTGACAACCTTAGCCCCACTCCTTTCTTCTGCCACATAGAACATTAACAATGACCCAGTTTTCAAGTTATTCCTGCTTTATGACAACATGAACAGAAGAGACATTCACTTTCTTGGAGCCTTCCTAAAATCAATTAGTGTAAACCCAAATCTTAAAATAACCCAATGCCTCTTTCTTTCTATCTATCTATCTATCTATCTATCTATCTATCTACCTATGGAATATTACTCAGCTATTAAAAAGAACCAAATATTACCATTTCCAGCAATATGGATGGACCCAGAGATTACCGTTTGAAGTAAACTAAGTCAGACAGGGAAAGACAAATATCACTTATATGTAGAATCTAAAAGAATAATACCAATTAACTAATTTACAAGACAGAAGCAGACTCACAGACATAGAAAACAAACTTACGGTGACCAAAGGGGAAGGAGTAGAGAGAGGGATAAATTAGGGGGGTTGGGATTAGCAGATACAAGCTACTATATATAAAATAAACAAACAAGAAGGACCAACTGTCTTGCACAGAGAACTATATTCAATATCTTGTAATAACCTGTGGTAGAAAAGAATGAAGCTATACATCTGAAACTAACATAGTATTGTAAATCAACTGTAGTTAAATTGTTTTAAAAAGTACCTCCTTCCTTTAACTTGCAGCCGCAAGCTGGAAAATTGGTGACTGCTTTCTTCTTTCCCTCTCTTCTTTCTCTTCCTCCTCTTTCCATCATTTCTTAGCCAGAAAGGGCAGTATTTCCCTAAACTTACCCTGTGCTCTGTTTTCCTTGTACCATTGAGAGCAAGCTTAAGAGCCTAAAGTCATACATGAGTGGGATAAGGAATAACTATAAATTGGCTTCATATGACTGATGCTTCATAGCCTAAAGATTTGGAAAATACTTTTTAAAAATAGTACCAGTCTTGTAAGGCTGCCACCTAGTGTCATAATCCAATTTAGAAAATTAATGAATATTACCTAGGCATTCCATAATCAGTTGCAATCACACCTCAGACAGATGGAGGCCTAGGAGAAATTAAGTTAATCATAGTTTACAGAAGAAGCTATAAAAAGACTAACTTGTTAGTTCAGGGAAAACAGATTGATAAAGGAGTTGTGATAATGGTGTCAATTTGTGATTGCAGTACATAACCAGGAAGACACTAGGGTTTCTGACCTTGTGTATCTTAACATGTTCTATTGGATCTGAGTGTTTGGGCTAGGGGTGGGGGTTGTCTGATTTTTTTCATTGCTAGAAGGACATTTGACTGTTAACTCAGAGAGACAGCCCTGTACAAAGGCTTTCCATTCCTGGAGACTTGATTTGTCTTACTCAAAGAACACAGAAGGTGATAATGTATGTTTTATATGTATATTTTTGGTGTTATTAAAAATTCCTAGTCTATGGTCATCCTAATATGAATAATTCTGTTTTTACAATCAACGGTCTGATTCACTTGCTCTGTAATTCTCTGTTGTAACTATTCTAGAACTATGAGGGAAATTACCAGGTATAAGATGTGAACATTTTCCTAATTAGAGCAGAGAACTGAAAACTTTAATAAGCCTATTTAAAATGCTCTAGGGTCTTTAATAAAAACGCTAGCATAACACGAAGTATACTGTTAAACTATTTACACACTAAATATCCCCTAGTGTTGTACAAATGTTACCAGAAACTGGTTTATATTCCATATTATTAAAATCTCATTTTCCCCACTTCATAAATTATTTCAAAGGCAATTTTCACCAGCAAATGACTGTAAAGTGCTAGTATTTTTTTTTTTTTTTACTTTTTAAATATATCTGAAAGTTTAACAAAGTGGGAAATTCTTCCTCTTGGAAATTACATATAGCTGTGCTGGGCAAATGAATTTGAGTTATCTTTCAAATTGAATGTATTAATTTTTCTAGTTTTATTGAGATATAATCGACAAATAAAATATGTTTAAGGTACACAACTTAATGTTTTGATATGCATATATAGTGAAATAATCACTACAATCAAGCTAATTAATATATCTATTACCTCTTGTAATTACCATTTTCTTGTGTTTTTTGGTAAGAACACTGATGCAGATCTATCTATTTAGTAAATTTCAAGTGGATGATACAGCATTGTTGCCTGTAGTCACATCACTGTAAGTTAGAACTCCTTAACTTGGTCATCTTGCATAACTGAAGATTTGTACACTTTGACTATCACCTCTCCATTTCTTTCTCCAACCCCTGGCAACCATCATTCTACCCTTTTTCTGGAAAACTATTATGTTTCATTCTAATAGGTATGAGGTGATACTGAAGGTTTTGATTTGCCTTTCCCTGATGATCAGTAAAACTGAGCACTTTTTCATATACCTGCTGGTCATTTGTATATCTTCTTTTGAGGATTATCTATTCAGGTCCTTTACTAATAGGGTTATTTGGTGCTTTCTTTTTGCTGTTGAGTTACTTACATGTTTTGGATCTTAACCCATTATCTGCTATATAGTCTGCTAATATTTTTTCCCATTCTGGACGTTACCTTTTCATTTGATTGTGTCTATGGCTGTGCAGAAGCTTTTTTAGTTCGATATAATTTGACTTGTCTAGTTTCTTGCTTTTTGCCTGTGCTTTTGGTGTCATATTCAAAAAGTCATTGCCCATACCAATCATTATCAAGAAACTTTCCCTCTGTTTTCTTCTAGTAGTATTATGGTTTTAGGTCTCCTGTTTAATTCTTTAATCCATTTAAAATTGATTTTTGTATGTGATGTGAGTTAAGGGTCCACTTTCATTCTCCGGCGTGTGAATATCTAGTTTTGCTAACAGTTTATTGAAAAGACTGTCTTTTCCCCATTTTGTGTTCATGGCACCCTTCTCAAAGATCAGTTGACCATAGATGCATGGATTTATTTCTGGACTCTTTATTGTGTATTGGTCTACGTTTCTGTCTTTATGCCAGTACCATATAGCTTTGTAATATATTTTGAAATCAAGGAGTATGATGTCTCCAACTTTGTTCTTCTTGCTCAAGACTGTTTTGGCTCTTTGAAGTCTTTTGTCATTTCACATGAGTTTTATGATTGTCTTTTCTATTTGTGTTAAGAATGCCACTGGGATTTTGGTAGAGATTGCATTGAATCTTAGATCACTTTGGGTGATATGAAGGTTTAACAATTATTAATTCTTCAGTCTTTGAACATGAGATGTCTTTCCACTTGTCTGTGCTTTTCATTTTCTTTATCAGTGTTAACTAAAGCAAATTAAATCCCATGAAGCTAATTATACCAGGTAGGATGTCACTGATTTAAAACTTGTAGTTTAATGGTTAAAGAAACCCTTGTTTCAAATAACACATTAAATTAGGTTCACAAATAGGATAATCACCCTGTGTTGGTTTAATGATCAGTTTTCATTTAGAAATGACTTATTTATACATACAAGTCATAGAGTAGTATGTTTTCATTCAACTTATTTACATGCAAATGGACACAAACCACAAAATATTCACTATGTTCTATCATAAATATCCACATAATTAAAGATACTGCAAGTATTACCACTTACATAATTCTTATTACTTCTCTAATTGTAGGAATATTTAGGGTCTTGCATTAACAATAACAAGTTTGCATTACTGAAACTTTTCAAAGTTTTACGTTTCAGAGAGCAGAGAGTACTATTTCAGACAGTAATTTCTTGGAAGCCCGGTCATAAAGGGATGGTAGTTAGAAAAGTCAATCTGTTGACTCTCCAGTCATCTCACATACCTATAGTGGTACTCAAACCTTTTCATCCTTGGAACCACACTATGAATCAGTTGGTCTTTGACCAGAACCTACTCAACCAGACAAATTGATAATTGAATCGAATTTCAGATCAACTTAGTTCACTTAGCGTAGATATACCTGGTCTTCAGTGAGTCATCTTGCCTTTGTGCATTAGTCACGAGCAGCGCCTCATGGACTAAAAGCAAGAGAATTATGACAAACTTTCGGAAATCTGAATTGATTCCAGAAACCAACATATCCAGAGAGTCTTTTAGCCCTACCAAAGCCCTACCGTCAGCAACACAGAGTGAAAGCTCTTGTTAGTCTGGACACAGCCCTTTGTACCCTGAAGCACAAGAAAGTCAAAATAGAATCCAGCAATGTTGTCTTAGGACAAGGCACAATGACAACAGGGAGTTGTAGGTCATTATGGTGTATGCTGTGTGATGACGCAGTTATGAACGTCATAGACTCTTAAGATGCACGTAGGAAGCCTAGTAAAGAATGTAGGAACCCTTAGCAAGAGAATGATAGTCATCCTAAACTGGTGCTAATAAGTCTTAATATCCCAGAGGCTAGAGGAGTGTGTGGTTTTAAAACATGTCTGAAAATTATTTGATACTCTTCCCACCAAGAGGTAAAGTCTGATTTCCCACCTCACCCACTTTTAAATATGGGCCGGCCTTAGTTGGCAATGTCTGATAAAGAGAATACAGCTGAAGTGATGGTATGTAAGTACTCAGGCTGCTTTAGAAAAGGCAGTACAGCTTCTGGCTGGCTCTCTTAGAACTCTTGCCTTTGGGACAAAGCTCCTATGATGTATAGAAGTCGAATCCACAGAGAAGCCATGTGTAGTTGTTTCTGTTGCTAGCCCAGCTGAGGTCCCAACCAACAACCAACATCAGCCACCAGGCATGTGAAGAAAAAAGGCTCTAAGGTGATTCCAGCTCCAGCCACTGTTAGAGTGCAGTGCTGAGAGACTCCAAGTGAAATCCACCACTCTGAGGTCAGTCAACCCTTAGAACTGTAAAGAAATCATGCTTAAAAATTAATTATTGTTATTTACCCTGCTAACTGGGAATCAGATTGCTAACCAGGAAGAGATTTGAAACAATGAAATGTTCCTCAGATAGGAGGCCTTAGAGCTGATTTGTGAAAACATTCCTGCTGAGGTTAGCATGTTTCCATATTAGCCAAGGATTAAGACAAATCTCATGTCTCTTAACAGAGACATTGGAATGTACTTCATATAAAAGAATGTGAAATTGAAAATAATGGCCACCTGCTTTGTGTATTGTTTCCATAAAACGAAGGGAAGTAGTTTGTTGAAATTTAAGAAATGAGGAGTCGAAGAGTAAGAATTGTCATATTTTGCGAGAGTGTAACTTCACCATTTCCTGTGAATATTCTAGGCACTTTGACAGGTAAAGTCTTCCAGTATAGATGGGGTATGTGCATGCATAATACTATTACAGAACTAGCAACTGAATCATGTTTTGTTTATTACTTTGTATGTTCATACAATATGTTGTAAAAAAGAATTAGAGGAAGCTTGAAAAGAGTATGTAAGATTGGAAAATATATGATAAATTTCTTAAAATTGTGGCAGTATGAAACACAATACTTGGCCCTGTCATCCAGCTGTCCCCTACTTCTAAATAGGGTAGATCCTCCATTGCCATAATCCTGTGCATTCCCTTTGTAGCTCTTGTCATTGGTGTAATTGAATGATGATTGATACAATTATTTGCCATGTCTGCTAGATTTTAACTTCCATGAGCACCTGGGCCATGAAATAAGGGTGTCTTCATTATGGTAACCTGATGCAGTGCTTCACAAAGAGCAGCTGCTAAAAACATTATTTTTGAATGAATGAATTCATCTCTACTGTTACAAACAGGCTGAAAACAAACTAGTACCAGGCCTGAGAAGAGTCTGGTGAATTTACACACTAGTAATTCTTTAAAGTCATATGATCTCACATAAATTGCTTCTCATTGTAAAGCAGCTACCTAGAAGAATAGGTATAGTTAATAGTGTGTACTAGCACTGTCCAGTAGAAATAGAATATGAACCAGATGGAATTTTAAATTCTCTAGTAGTTCATTTAGAAAGGCAAAAAATTGGGGGAGGGTATAGCTCAAGTAGTAGAGTACATGCTAAGCATGCATGCAGTCCTGGGTTCAATCCCCAGTACCTCCTCCAAAAATAAATAAATAAACCAAGTATCTCCCCCTCTAAATTTTTTTTAAGGTGAAATTAATTTTAATAAGTTTATTTAATCCAGTATATCCAAAATATTAGTATTTCAGAGCTAATCAATTTAAAATTATGTGTGAGATATTTTTGCATTCTTTCATTTCTATACTAAATCTTCAAATTTCATTGTGTGATTTATACATACATAAGATCTCAATTTAAACTGGCCATCATTCAGGTTTTCAATACCCACACTCTTTTGGACAGTGCAAGCCTATATTCTCTTCAAGTTGACTGGGAAAATAGAAGGCATGGACAAATGAACACATTTTCATAGTCTAGATGGCAGATCAATTATCATTTAAAAGTGATATTTCAAAACTGATTATCATAGGAGAAAATTGAGATATGGACGGGAACATTTTAGTAACAATCAAACAAAAGCAATCACTGAGGGCTAGAATGTTTTTTTATTGAGGTATACTTGACATAGCATTATATTAGTTTCAGGTGTACATGTAATGATTTGATACTTGTATATATTGGGACACGATCAGTGCAATTAGTCTAGTTAGTATCTGTCACCATACATAATTACAAATATTTTTCTTGTAATAGGAACTTCTAAGATCCATTCTCTTAGCAACTTGTAAGTGTACAGTATAGTATTATTAACTGTAGTCACCATGCTGTACATTACATCCCCAAGGCTTACTTATTTTATAACTGGAAATTTGTACCTTTTGAATCTTTTCTTTTTTTTTTTTTTCTTTTAAGTCTTTTCACCAGTTCACCAACTCCCCACCCGCTGCGTATCTATGAGCTTGTGGATTTTATTTTTTGATTGTGGGGATTCCACATACTGAGGTCGTACCATATTTGTCTTTCTTTGTGTGATTTATTTCACTTAGCTTGATGCCCTTAAGGTCCATCCATGTCATGAATGAAAAGATTTTTTTCTTTTTTTATAGCAGAATAATATTACTATATATATATATATATACACACACACACATACACACACACACACACACACACACACATACATACACATATATATGTAATATATATATATGTACCACATTTTCTTTATCCATTCATCTATTGGTGGACGTTTAGGCTGTTTCTGTATCTTGGCTACTATAAATAATGCTGCAATAAACATGGAGGTGAGGTAACTTTTCAAATCAGTGCTTTCATTTTCTTTTGATAAATACCCAGAAGTGGAATTGCTGGATTGTATAGTTCTATTTTTAGTTTTTAGAGGATCCTGCATACTGTTTTCTATAGTGATTGCTCCAACTTACATTCCCATTGATGGTGCACAAGTGTTCCGTTTTCTCCACATCCTTGTTAACCTTTGTTATTTCTTGTCTTTTTGATAATAGCCATTCTAACAGGTATAAGGTAATACCTGATTGTGGTTTTGATTTGCATTTCTCTGATGATTAGTGATGTTGAACATCTTTTCACGTGCCTGTTGGTCATTTGGATGTCTTCTTTGGAAAAATGTCCGTTCAGTTCCTCTGCCATCTTTAAATCAGACTGTTTGTGTTTTTGCTATTGACCTGTCTGAGTTCTCTCTATATTTTGGATTTTAGTCCTTTATCAGATAAGTGATTTGCAAATATTTTTTTCTCATTCTGTAGGTTGCCTTTTCATTTTGTTGATGTTTTAATTTGCTTTGTAGAACTTTTTAGTTTGATGTAGTCCCACTTGTTTATTTTTATTTTGTTGCCTTTGCTTTTGGTGTCAAATCTGAAAGATTATTGCCAAGACTTACGTCAAAGAGTTTATCACCTATCTCTTCTTGTAGGAGTTTTATGGGTTTAGCTCTTACATTCAAGTCTTTAATCCACTTTGAGTTAATTTTTGTGTTTACTGTGAGATAGTGGTCCAGTTTTATTCTTTTCCATATAGTTGTCTAGTTTTCCCAGCAGCACTAATTGAAGACTGTTTTTCCCTCATTGTATATTCTTCGCACCTTTGTTGTAAATTAATTGACTATGCATGGGTTTAAAATCTAGGTTCTATAAATAAATAAATAAATAAATAAATAAATAAATAAATAAATAAATAAATAAATAAATAAAATCTAGGTTCTCTGTTCTGTTGCATTGATCTTTGTGTCTGGTATTATGCCAGTGCCATACTGTTTTTGATTACTATAGCTGTATATATAGTTTGAAGTTAGGGAGCCTGATGCCTCTACCTTTGTTCTTCTTTCTCAAGGTTGCTTTGACCATTTGTGGACTTCTGTGGTTCCATACAAATTTTAGAATTGTTTTTTCTGTTTCTGTGGAAAATGTCCTTGGAAATTTGATATGAGTTGCACTGAATCTATAGATTGCTTTGGGTAGTATGGACATTTTAACAGTACTAATTCTAAAATTTATTAGGAATTATTTTGTGGCTTAACATGTTATCTATCCTGGAGAATGTTCCATTTGTACTTCAGAAAAAAGGGTATGCTGTTGCTTTTGGATGGGATGTTCTGTATATGTCTGTTAAATCACCCTGGTTTAATGTGTTGTTTAAGGCCTATGTTTCTTTAATGATTTTCTGTTTGGATGATCTGTCCATTGATGAAAGTGGGATATTAAAGTCCTCTACTATTACTGTGTTACTGGCTATTTCTCCCTTTAGGTCTGTTAATATTTGCTTTACATATTTAGGTGTTCCTTTGTTACATTTATGAGTTTCTGAGTCTCCTGCCTCTTGCTGTGCCCTGGAGGTGGTAGCTGTTCAAGAACTCTTTCTGTTGGTACAGTCCACTGGGATCCATGAGCATAGAACACTCTAATTACCAGAGTCAGGCAATATAGGGGTGTCCCCTGGCAACAGCCACAAAAACCAGGGCACCAGACATAAAACTGGAGTACCAGATCACTCTGGGAACAGCTATTCATTCCCTCTAATAGGCATGAGTAAGTTTCTTTGATCCCTAGACCCTCCTTTGGTAACCCCAGCAGCTGGAGCATGAAGTCTTGGATTACAAACCAGAGTCTTCAGGCCTGGTGCCCCTTCATTGGAGCAGTGGACAGAGACTGACAGCACCAACTGAAGCATCCAAGAAATGAAGTCACAAGAGAGGCAGGATAATTTTTTAATGAGGGGAAACTGCTCTCTTCAATTACCAAATTCACATCAGTATTGCTTTAAAAAGTGGATTCAGCGATGTAAAACTGTCACTGTATTAAATTTCGTAGGTGCTATAGAGAAGAAAGAATTTAGGTTAAAGTCAAGCAAACTGATGCTTGTCCAAGATCCCTTCAGTAGCTTTCCTTCTCCGGGTCCACTGTCTGTTCCCACCGCTTAAATGACAAGGGTGCAAATGAGGCAGCTGTGATCTGTAACTGCTCAGTCAGGGATCAGTGATGCTGTAAGAGGAGAAACGGTCCTGCACTTGTCATGTGAATACCCTCTTCGTTAGTCATATCTAATCATACTTTGAAAAAGAAATAAATTGTATTACAGTTCCCTTTACATGTTATCTTTTGCTTTCAGTGGACCCATTAACTGGCTCCTTTGTAAATAGATCATGTCAATTCATAAATGTCAATTCTAGATTTTCAGATTCTGCAGCATATTCACAGTAGTCACAATTTGGAAACAACTCAGATGTCCATTGACAGATGAATGGGAAAAGAATATATGGTATACGCATACAATGGAATATTATTTATCCTCAAAAAAGAAGGAGATTCCATCATTTGTGACAACATGGATGAACCTGGAGGATGTTATACTAAGTGAAATAAGCCAATTACAGCAGGGCAAATGCTACACGATTCCAATTATATTAGGTACCTGAAGTAGTTAAACTCATAGAAGCAAATAATAGAATGGTGGTTATGAGGGGCCAAGGGAGGAGAAAATACAGAGTTGTTCAGTTGGTATAAAAAGTTATGTCTAATCTAGAAGAGTATATTTAAAAGATGAATAATGGTGGGGATAGAGTTGGAGAAGTTCATGCACATGCAAAAAAAAAAAAAGGAGAATAAGAAGAAATGATGAAAGGGTGTCCTAAGACAAGGCTCCTCTATCATTTTGCTCGTATTATAGATAAAAGTAGCCAGATTTTTGTGTAGAAATTCCCTACATTATTACTGTTGGATATGCTTTAGAAGTAGGTGAAATTGGTGATCTGAATTTATCATTGCAAATCCTAAATTTTTCATCCCTGTCTCTGCTGAAATTCTGCACAGAATCCAGTTTAGCAAAAACTTCGGCATGCCAGAAATGAAATAGGAAAAAAAAGAAGCAAACTGTGTTGCAGGAATCAGCTATGTAATAATAATCACTGACAGCTCTGCCACAAATATGACAATAAGAACACCCTGCATTTTGAGCAATCACATCCATATTACAAGGAAAAATGTGCAAGGCTCCTCATTTATGAGCCAAACCCATTTCCTGAGGGGCATATATTTTGACTAATGGTGGGATTTAAAGATGAAGCCAACCTGGCTTCTTTTTATTTTGTGCAAGTGGAAAATGAACATTAGGGGAGAAACAGGAGTAATTGGAAGTTATTGGAAGATCAGTGGCTGCAGTGGGGAGTGTATTGTTTTTGACATTTGATATTTCCGAGAAATCCCTCATTCTGCAGTGAAGTCTCATCCCCACCCTCATCCTCACAGTTCTGTGTGTTCACATGAGATGATGCCACAATCTGGCAAGACCACATCTCTCCTCGACTCGCTGCTGTTTCATTCCGGCTATTTGGAAATATGTGCCTGTTGCTGCTGTGATCCCAAGATGAGTCGGGAATGTTGATTTATCAGTGTGTGTTCTTCCAAACTAGCCTTTCTTTGGCAGTCTATTTCAGTAAAGGCAGTAAGAACGAATCGTATTATCCAAACAGAGAGAAATAAAATCACAGCTGGGCGATATCTCGGCAGCAGGCGTCTCATCGCAAGCGTTCCCATACTGTCTGGCTGATGGGTCCCTAAACTGCCTGATGCCGAGAAACTTCTGTCATCAGATATCACTGCGAATTGGAATGAGAGGACTTCCGTGATCTCCGACAGCCTTAGAGACACATCTCCGCATGGCCTTTCCCTGGACTTAACCTGGCTCAGAGTGTGAGTCGGTGACACGTCTACCTTTGTTCTCTTCCCCCAGGAAAGTGTCATTCTCCTGCCTTGCGACTGTGAAAACACAGGCGCATGGGGTGTCCATTGGCTCCCACAGTCAGACACACAGGCAGCACCATCGCACGCAAGTGGTTATGCTGTTGTTCTGAAAACGGTTCCATCACAGAGCATCCTTGGGCCTGACTTCGGAGTTCAGCTTGGCGGCTGCAGTGGAAACTGAGTGAAAATCTGAGAGTAGGCAGGACAGAAAGAAGGACCATCACGTCTTGCTAGGGTGGCAAGCCCACTCAGATAACTGTCATTTTCTATTTCCGTAATGTCACCCACCCTCACTGTGGCACATCTCGCTCCACAGCTTGTGCTCCTGTTCAGAATGTGTGCTGCTCTTGGTCTTCAGCAAGAGAACGTCTTTGCCATTTAGCGAGTCACATTACTCATAAGGTGTGATTTATGGAGGGAAATCATACCATGATTTTAACACTGCCACTTTACTCTGTGCAACCATCTAACCACGTTGCATTCATCAGATTAAAATAAAGCAGATGTTTATTTGAGCAAAGGAGAATCTCCCCTATGCCTCTCTCGAAATAGTAAAGGGTTTTCCTTTTCTTATATATTTATTCTCTGCAGACATCTCCATCCACGGAGACATGTGGATGGTGGGGATTTAGAAGATGGGAGTTTCCAGGGAAGTGGAGACTACAGGCTAGTTCGACCTGTCTCCATTTCCCCACGGAGTTCCCACAGCCTGGTGAACGCCCCAGGGCCCGTAATGAGAAGGCAGACGTGAAGAACTTCTTTCTGATTCATTTGGACTCGAATGAAAGAGCCCCTGCGGCCTCTGTCACCGTGGATTGACTATGTTCTCTCTGGCCTCCCAGGCCTCCAGCCCGTCCCTCAGGGGCACGACAGCTGCGTCCCAGCCCCCCTGTCCCCACACCCGCAGTGGCTGCCAGTCACTTAGGGGATCAGGCTCAGACTCCCCAGGCCCTCTGAGCTCTCCAGACCCCAGCAACCTTCACCTGCTCGATTGCTCCCCTCTTCAGTCCCACATCCTGTCAAGTATTCAACTTCTTATTCACTGTTATTTGTCTCCACACTTGTTTCATGATGTGTGATTCACCTGGAACCTCCATCTTCAGGCCACTGCATGTCATTCCCTGCCTGGACCTCTACCCTTCACCAGATCTCCTACAGACTTCACGATGCAGCTCAGGGTTAACGTTTTACTTCCTTGGATGGTTTAATGTCTATGTGGCTATTCTAGTTCTCATGAAGCATTCTCTCTGTGAACTCTGTACCACACTGTTTAGCACTTTGTTACTGAATCACCTAATCTTTTTATTATCACCTAATCTTTTATTATCACCTAAACATTTCATAAACACAATCTTATCCTTTAAATGTGATATTCTACACTTATTTGTTACTCCAGTGAATAGCTATTACTCTCCTACCATGGGTCAAATACTGTGTTAAGAACTGTAGATGAAACAAAATGTAAAATATATGACCTCTACTTTCAAGGGGATTGGATACTTATCAGTAAAGATTAGGCACACGGAGAAATAACTACCAGGAGGAAGAGGATGCTGTGTCATGATGATTATGTGAAGAAGCTTGTAGACATGAAATGTTAGAAACTCAAAACCAAGTAACAGTGAACATGTCTCTAAAATTAATAAATGAAAATGCAGAGATATCTAGTCTCAGCCAACCAGACAAATATTCTCAGCAAAATAGTTTTAATAAATTCTTATAGAATGAAAAAAATGTTGACACTTTACATGTTGATGTGGATAAAATTTTTTAAACTATTTTTCAGTTCCAACCTTTGAACTTTTGGAAATACACCCACATTTGGCAGCCCCTTCCAATCACTACATTTTAATTTTTAAGTTGAAGTTTTATAAAGGCAGACAATGACTAGAAATTGTCCAGTGCTGGAAATACCATGAGATGAAAATGTCTCTGACTTGAAAATGGAGAAAAATGAATTTAGACCTACTAACCCCATTATCCATATAAAATCATCAAAAGCAAGAAGCACTTGTTAAGCACGGATTATGGGCCAAAGATTGTGCAGTGTAGGGCGGTGTATCAGTCAGTTTTGTGGCGTGAAGTAAATGCCACACTCAGAAAGTGGTAATTTAGTGAAAGGCAGGGTTAAGACAAACTGATACAGGACCGTGACGGATCCCAGTGCTAGTGACAGTGGAGCACAGACAGCAGCTGGGTGTGACGAGGCCAGGGGAGTCAGCCGCTGGAACCTCACAAGACGTACTTACTGTGAGTGAGAGCCACCTGACAGAAACTCAAGTCCTTGGGGAAAGAAAGCAGCTAGTACAAAATCCTGGCCCAAGAGACAGGAGGCCCACAGAATGTATACCCTGATCGCCTGTTGGTGTCTCACGTTGCCAAAACCCAACCAGACCCAGCCCAATTGATATAACCCATCGAGGTCAGCCTCCTGGACGCAGAGCATGGTGGCATGGTTAACAGGTGGCGTTCTAAAGGAACTTCCTGTCTCAGTGCCTATTAGGAAAGTTTAATGCTTATGACAAGGTGGGTGAGAGATTCTTCGGGAAATGGGCTAGAAAGCTAGATGGCCTTTCTTTTGAGATTTGTTTGGGTATGACTAATCCTAGGGGAGTGAAAAGCCACTTTGAATTTTAATAGCAATAACTTTGGAGGTATATGGTACTCCGGGGTAGCCCGTTCTGTCACAGGTACTGCAGCAGTTTTGGAAAACAGTTTGGAAACCTTGGTAAACGTGTCCTCAAACAATAAAGCTCCAGCCAAAGCCCAGAGAGCAAGAAAGAAGATAATAGATGTTGTTTTAAAATAATTTCTTTTTCTTTGGTATGAAAGTAAGGTAATGAAGAGAAGATTATTGTATAATAGTGATTGACTAGAACTGTGTGAAAAGGGCACTTCTCACGGCAAGGGAGGCTGAAGAAGCAAGCACTTTAGCTGCACACGTTGCTTGGGCAACGTCGTGGTTATGTTAGTAAAAAAAAGAGTGGAAGATAGATGCTAGGTGGGCAACTAGCAGACAATGCCCATCTTTCCATTGTGCGTGTGAAGAATAAGGCTCAGACGTTTTAAGCTGCTTTCCCAAGTCATAGAAGAGATGAGATTTTTAACACAGAGCTGACTGATTGAAAACATTTGTTTTTTTCCTTCAAACCAGACTAGGAGAGCAAAAATCTACCCCTTCATTTGCCTAGGGAATCACTTCTTGAAAGCTAAAGAATAGATTCTTTACTTAAAACCACATAATCAGTGGAAAAGCCATACTAGCACATGGTCTTCCGTATATCTACCTGTAGTTTTTTTTTTAACTTAAAAATCACTGCTTCACATTTGTATTTTTCAGAAACCACATTGGTGAATGCCTATAATTAATTCCTTTAATATATTATTAGTACCTACCAGATGTTCTGCTGCAGAATCCTATGATTCTCCTGAGGCTACATATACCTTGTTTGATTTGTCAGCATAATGTTGTATCTGGTTTGCAGCTCATACACATGAGGTCATCTGTAAGCTTATTCTACTTCCTGCCTCCCACTTTCTATCTCATTTTTTAAAAACTGAAGTACAGTCAGTTACAATGTGTCGATTTCTGGTGTATAGCACAATGTCCCAGTCATGCATAGTCATACATATATTTGTTTTCCTATTGTTCACTAAAAGTTATTACAGGATATTGAATATAGTTCCCTGTGCTATACAGAAAAAACATTTTTAAAATATTTTTATATATAGTGGCTAACATTTGTAAATCTCAAACTCCCAAATTTATCCCTTCCCACCCTCTTTCCCCAGTAACCATAAGATTGCTTACTATGTCTGCAAGTCTGTTTCTGTTTTGTAGATGAGTTCTCTGTCTCATTTTTAAAATTTGTATTATATATAATGTCAGAACGTATAATATTTAAGCCTTATCCTGGCATGCTATTTCAAACCATTGTTTTAACTTTAAATATATAATTTCATCTGTTTATCAACAGTCTTTTTGTCAGAGTTTTCCTCGTCATCACTAGTTGACAAAAGCTCATCCTCTAGGTTATTCCTCAGGGAAAGGTTCAAGACAATATCACCTTGGTTACTGAGTGTTTTCAACTCTTGAAGGACAGTTTGCTTGGATACAAAATCATTAGCTGAAACTGTTTTTAGAAATATAGTCTTACTTCAGTGTTTTCTGTCATTTAATGGTGCTACTGAAAAGGATCTAGTACCAACCCAGTTTTCCTGGCCAAAGAATTATTCCTTCATCTTAAAAGTTCAGTGATTTTTACCAGGATATGTCTTGAGATTTATTATTCTGAATAATTTTCATCAGGTACATGGTGTTGCCATTCAAATGTATATTCAAATCTTTTATTTCAAGTGCATTTCCTTAAACAATAGTTTTTTTAACTTTTTTTGTTGAGTTATAATCATTTTACAGTGTTGTGCCAAATTCCAGTGTAGACCACAATTTTTCAGTTATACATGAACATATATATATTCATTGTTACATTTTTTTCTCTGTGAGCTACCATAGGATCTTGTATATATTTCCCTGTGCTATACAGTATAATCTTGTTTATCTATTCTACATTCTGAAATCCCAATCTGTCCCTTCCCACCCCCAACCCCTTTGGCAACCACAAGTTGGTATTCTATGTCTATGATTCTGTTTCTCTTTTGTATTTATGTTTTTGTTTTTGTTTTAGATTCCACATATGACCGATCTCATACGGTATTTTTCTTTCTCTTTCTGGCTTACTTCACTTAGAATGACATTCTCCAGGAGCATCCATGTTGCTGCAAATGGCGTTATGTTGTCAGTTTCTATGGCTGAGTACTATTCCATTGTATAAATATACCACACCTTCTTTATCCAGTCATCTGTTGATGGACATTTAGGTTGTTTCCATGTCTTGGCTATTGTAAATAGTGCTCCTATGAACATTGGGGTGCAGGTGTCATTTTGAAGTAGAGTTCCTTCTGGATATATGCCCAGGAGCGGGATTTCTGGGTCATATGGTAAGTTTATTCCTAGTCATTTGGGGAATCTCCATACTGTTTCCGACAGTGGCTGCACCAAACTGCATTCCCACCAGCAGTGTAGGAGAGTTAACCTTTTCCCCACAGCCTCTCCAGCACTTATCATTTGTGGATTTTTGAATGATGGCCATTCTGACTGGTGTGAGGTGATACCTCATTGTAGTTTTGATTTGCATTTCTCTGATAATTAGTGATATTGAACATTTTTTCATGTGCCTATTGATCATTGATATGTCTTCCTTAGAGAATTGCTTGTTTAGGTCTTCTGCCCATTTCTGGATTGGGTTGTTTGTTTTTTTCTTATTAAGTCATATGAGCTGCTTATATATTCTTGAGATCAAGCCTTTGTCGGTTTCCTTTGCAAAAATTTTCTCCCATTCCGTAGGTTGTCTTTTTGTTTTACTTATGGTTTCCTTTGCTGTGCAGAAGCTTGTAAGTTCCATTAGGTCCCATTTGTTTTATTCTTGCTTTTATTTCTATTGCTTGAGTAGACTGTTCTAGGAGAACATTTTTGAGATGTATGTCAGATAATGTTTTGCCTATATTTTCTCCTAGGAGGTTTATTGTATCTTGTCTTATGTTTAAGTCTTTGATTCATTTTGAGTTTATTTTTGTATATGGTGTAAGGGAGTGTTCTAGCTTCATTGATTTACATGCTGCTGTCCAGTTTTCCCACCACCATTTGCTGAAGAGACTGTCTTTATTCCATTGTATATTCTTGCCTCCTTTGTCGAAGATGAGTTGACCAAAAGTTTGTGGGTTCATTTCTGGGCTCTCTCTTCTGTTCCATTGGTCTATATGTCTGTTTTTGTACCAATACCATGCTGTTTTGATGACTGTAGCTCTGTAATATTGTCTAAAGTCTGGGAGAGTTATTCCTCCAGCCTCTTTCTTTCTCTTCAGTAATGCTTTGGCAATTTTAGATCTTTTGTGGTTCCATATAAATTTTATTATGATTTGTTCTAGTTCTGTGAAATATGTCCTGGATAATTTGATAGGGATTGCATTAAATCTGTAGATTGCCTTGTGCAGTGTGACCATTTTAACAATATTGATTCATCCAATCCAAGAGCATAAGATATCTTTCCATTTTTTAAAGTCTTTAATTTCCTTCATCAATGGTTTATAGTTTTCTGTGTATAATTCTTTCACCTCCTTGGTTAGATTTATTCCTAGGTATTTATTACTTTGGGTGCTATTTTAAAGGGGGTTGTTTCTTTACTTTCTTCTGTTGATTCATAGTGTAAAGAAATGCGACTGATTTTTGAACGTTAATCTTGTAACCTGCTACCTTGCTGAATTCTTCGATCAGCTCTAGTAGTTTTTGTGTGGACCTTTTTGGGTTTTCTATATATAGTAACATGTCGGCATATAGTGACAATTTTACCTCTTCTTTTCCAATTTGGATCCCTTTTATTTCTCTCTCTTGCCTGATTGCTGTGGCTAGGACTTCCAAGACTGTGTTGAATAGGAGTGGTGATAGTGGGCATCCTTGTCTTGTCCCAGATTTTAGTGGGAAGCTTTTGAGTTTTTCACCATTGAGTACTATGCTGGCTGTAGTTTGTCATATATAGCTTTTATTATGTTGAGATATGTTCCCTCTATACCCACTTTGGTGAGAATTTTTATCATAAATGGGTGTTGAATTTTATCAAATGCTTTTTCTGCATCTACTGAGATGATCATGTGGTTTTTGTCCTTTCTCTTGTTGATGTGATGTATTACATTGATTGATTAGTGTATGTTGAACCACCCTTGTGTCCCTGGGATGAACCCCACTTGATCATGATGTATGATCTTTTTTATGTGTCGTTGGATTCTATTTGCTAATATTTTGATGAGGATTTTGGCGTCTATGTTCATCAGTGATATTGGCCTATAATTCTCGTTTTTGGTAGTGTGTTTGCCTGGTTTTGGTATCATGGTAATGGCGGCTTCGTAGAATGAGTTTGGGAATATTCCCTCCTTTTCAGTCTTCTGGAAGAGTTTGAGAAGGACTGGTATGAGTTCTTCTTTGTATGTTTGGTAGAATTCCCCAGTGAAGCTGTCCGGTCCTGGACTTTTATTTGTAGGGAGGTTTTTTATTGCTATTTTGATTTCATTTCTAGTGAACGGTATGTTCAAGTGGTCAGATTCTTCTTGATTCAGTCTTGGTGGACAGTATGTTTCCAGAAACTTGTCCATCTCCTCTAGGTTATCCAGTTTGGTTCCATATAGTTTTTCATAATATTCTCATATGATATTCTGTATTTCTATTTTATTTGTTGTAATTTCTCCATTATCCTTTCTTATTTTGCTAATTTGTGCTCTCTCTTTTTTCTTCTTTGTGAGTTTGTCCAGAGGTTTGTCGATTTTATTTACTTTTTCAAAAAACCAGCTTTTGGTTTGATTGATTTTTTTCTATGGTCTTTTTAATCTGTATTTTATTTATTTCTTCCCTAATCTTTATAATTTCCTTCCTTCTGCTGCCTTTTGGGGTTTTTTGTTCTTCTTTTTCTAGTTCATTCAGCTGGTGGGTTAAGTTGTTTGAGATTGTTCTTTTTTGAGGAAGGCCTGTATCGCTATAAACTTCCCTCTTAGCACTGCCTTTGCTGTGTCCCATAAGTTTTGTGTGGTTGTGTTTTCATTTTCATTTGTCTCAAGGTATTTTTTAATTTCAACTTTGATTTCCTCATTGATCCATTGGTTTTTTAATAGCATGTTGTTTAATCTCCATGCTTTCCTTTTTCTCTCCTTTGTTTCTCTGTAGTTGATTTCTAGTTTCATGGCAATGTGGTCAGTAAAGATGCTTGAGATAATTTCTATCTTCTTAAAATTGTTGAGGCTTCTTTTGTGCCCAAGTACATGATCAATCATAGAAAATGTTCCATGTGCACTTGAAAAGAATGTATATCCTGTTTTTTGGGGGTGTAATGCTCTGAAAATATCCACCAAATCTAATTTTTCTATTATTAATTTCTCTGTTGCCTTATTTATTTTCTGTCTGGAAGATCTGTCTAGTGATGTTAATGTGTTAAAATCTCTGACTATGGTTGTATTCCCATCAATATCCCCCTTTATCTCTGTTAGTAATTGTTTTGTGTACTTACGTCCTCCTATATTGGGTGCATATATATTAACGAGTGTAATATCCTCATCTTGTATTACTCCTTTAATCATTATAAAATGTCCTTCTTTATCTTTCTTTATGGCATTTGTTTTAAAGTCTATTTTGTCTGAAATCAGTACTGCTACAACTGCTTTTTTGGCTTTCCTTTTGCATGGAATATCCTTTTCCATCTTTTCACTCTCAGTCCATATGTGTCCTTCTCCCTAAAGTGAGTCTGTTGTATGCAGCATATTGAAGGTTCTTGCTTTATTATCCAGTCTGCCACTCTGTGTCTTTTGACTGGAGCATTTAGTCCGTTAACATTTACAGTAATTAATGATAGATGTGTGTTTATTGCCATTTTGAACTTATTTTTGCAGTTGTTTTGGTATTTCCCCTTTGTTCCTTTCTTCTTCCTTTTGTGGTTTAGTAATTTTCCTTTGTATTATCATGGATTTTATTTAGTTTTTGTGACTCCCTTGTAAGTTTTTGTTTTGTGGTTATCCTTTTTTGTAAGTCTATTAGCCCATTACTATAACTGTTTTTATTAAACTGATAGTAATATAATCTCAAACTGATCCTACTGAGAACAAAAAATTTAAAAAGAAAGAGAAAAAAATACTATATATTTTCTTGCTTCCTTCTCCCAGTCTTTTTTTTTAATACAAACTTTTTTTATTGAGTTATAGTCATTTTACAATGTTGTGTAAAATTCAGTGTAGAGCATAATTTTTCAGTTATACATGAACATACATACATTCATTGTCACATTCTCTTTTGCTGTGAGCCACCACAAGATCCTGTATATATTTCCCTGTCCCTCTTCCACTCTTAATGATTTAGATGTCTTCTTTTACCATTTCATGTTTATTTCATTTGTAATTCATGAGTTATCACCTTTCCAGTTATGAGCTTCTCATTTCTGTAGCATCCTGCTTCTTTTCTGTTTAGAGAAGACCTGTCAATATTTCTTATCATGGGTTTAGTGTTGCTAAACTCTTTTAGTTTTTGTTTGTCTGTGAAATTCTTTATCGCTCCTTCTATCCTGAAGGATAGCGTTGTTGGCTAAGTATCCTAGGCTGCATCTTTTTTCCATTCAGGACTTTGAATATATCTTGCCACTCCCTTCTGGCCTGTATAGTGTTTGTGTAGAGAAATCAGCTGAGAGCATTATGGGGGTTCCCTTGTAACTCACTCTTTGATTTTCTCTTGCTGCCTTTAGAATCATTTCTTTATCCTTGACTCTCACCATCTTGATGATGATGTCTTGGTGGGGGTCTGTTTGGGTTCTTCCTGTTTGGGACCCTCTGAGCTTCCTGTACTTGGATATCTGATTCCTTCTTTAAGTTTGGGAAGTTTTCAGTCATGATTTCTTCCAGTACCTTTTCAATCCCCTTTGATCTTTGTTCCCCTTCTGGAACCCCTATTGTGTGAAGATTGGCACGCTTTATATTATCCCATAGGTCCCTTATGCTATTTTCATTTGTTTTTATTTGTTTATCTTGTAGCTCTGCTGATTGGGTGCTTTCTATTGTCCTGTCTTCTAGGTCACTAATTCATTCCTTTGCATTATCTAGTCAGCTTTGCACAGCTTTTAGATCATTCCTCATCTCAGTCAATGAGTTTACACATTCTACTTGGCTCTTCTTTATAGCTTCAATTTTATTTCTGACATATTTTATATCTTTAAACACTATCTCTTTTAGTTCCTTCAGTACTTTGATCACTCCTTTTTTGAAATCTTGATCTAGTAAGCTATCAATGTCTATTTCGTTGATTGTTTTTTCAGGGGATTTCTCTTGTTCTTTTAGTTGGGAATGGTTCCTCTGCTTCATCTTGCTCATATCTCTCTGGCACTGTGGCTTATGGAGTATCAGTTATATATTGTGGTCCTTAAGGAGTTTATTTATTTATCTGTCTAACGCCTATGTAGGCATAAAACTTAAAAAAAAAAAAAACAGAAAGGTAACTTCAAAAGAAGGGAGAAAAAAGATTTGAAAACAGTATATAATCAATAATAGAAGAGCAATTTAAATCAGACTAGCAATTGAGTTGAGACGTCTTTTTAAAAACCCTTAAAAAAAAAGGAAAAAAGATCAAAAAGCAGTATTTGAAACCTGTGTATAATCAATAACAGGAGACCAAAACCAAAAGAAATGAAAATGAAATCAGGTGGATTTTTTAAAATACTAATAATGAAAATACTTTAAAAGATTAAAACTAGAAGCATATACAGTTGTTTAGAAAGTAGAAATTTAAAGGTAATAGAAAATAGAACAGATTTAAAAAAGATAAAATAGAGAATTTTAAAAGAAGGGAGAAAAAAAGGTTTGAAAACAGTGTATAATGAATAATAGAAGAGCAAGTTGAAGCAGAATAGCAATTGGGTTGAGATATCTTTTAAAAACCTTTAAAAAGAGAGAAAAGAGGGGAAAAAAATTGAAACCCATGTGTAATGAATAACAGGAGATTAAAACCAAGAGAAAGAAAAATGAAATTAGGTGGATTTTAAAAAAAAATAATAAAAATATTTTAAACAAAAAGTTTAAAAGGGATTAAAACTGGAAGCATATATAATTGTTTAAAAAGTAAAAATTAAAAAGGTAATAGAAAATAGAATAGATATAAAAAAGACTAAAAAAGATTAAAAAAAAAAAAGGGATGTGTTCTCCTGGAGACTGTGTGCTCTTAATGATATTATAGAGAGGTCTTTCTGTCTTCGCCCTTTTTCGCAAACTCAGCTTGCTGTTTCCAGAGGCCCTCCGTTGGTGTCCTAGTCTGTGCTGCTCCCAGTGCCTGTCAGCAAGCAGATCGCGCCTCGTCCCAAGGCTGGCTCAGGTGCAGCTCTCCGTTGCTGTGGGCGGGCGGGTCACTGCCCCTCCCCATGCCGCAGTCAGATGTTGCAGACTGGCCAGGTAGGCGGACGGATCACGTCCCCCTCCCAGCACCGAGGTCAGGTGCTGCGTTCCTGCGGGGAAGGCTGGGTGGCCACCCGCCGTCTCCCGAGCTGGTCGCTCTGCAGCTCTGCCTCTGGTTGGCGCTCTATAGGTGGGCTCAGGGAAGACGAGGAACAGCCCAGCCCCTGCTCCAGGCCAAAACTCAGCTCCTTGTCTTGGTGGCGACAGTTCTCTGAGGTACTAGGGCGGAAGGATCCACCCTGCCTCAGGCTGTAGACAAGTCTCCCTCTGGCCTTTGAGGCTGCTGAGCCCTTGGGTGCGGATTCAGATTTCGCCCCGGCCCCTGCCTGGGTGCTAAGCGCGAGAGGTATGGCGGCTGCACCTGAGCCCTGCCTCTCTTCACCGGAAAATCTTCTGCGGGTTTTCAGAGATGGGGGTATGCAGCCTTCCCCTCAGGGCACATCAGCCGTGCTGTTTTATGGAGGGCCCAGGTTGTTCTGCCCTGTGCACCCACAGCCACGGCGCGCAGCCCCCTGCAGTTCCCCGGGGCTGCCTCAGTGCAGCTGCCCCCGTCCTCTGCCCGCCTCGGCCAGCCTGTCCCGGCCCGCAGCTGCAGGCTCGGGTCTCAGGCTGCGGGTCGCAGGGACCCTCTGCCCGTTTAACTTAGTTGTCGGTCAAGGGCTGCTCCGTACAGATCCGAGCCTCTGAGGTGCCCCCACCATCCCGCTGGCCTCTCTGTAAGAGAGGGGAGACCCAGGGAAGGAGCCTTAGTCCTCCTTTGCTGCTCCCTCCCCGTGGGACCGGTCCGCACTGTTTTGCCTTTTTTTTTCTTTTTTTCCTTTTCTCCTACCAGATTTTTGGTGTCTTTGTCTCTTGAAGAGGGCGATGGTCTCTCGGAGTTCGGCAGGTGCTCTGGTTGGCTGAGTGGGTCTGTGAATGTGAGTCTTGGTGTATTTGTGGGAGAGGGTGAGCTACGAGCTCCTTCTACTCCGCCATCTTGGTCTCCTCCCCAACAGTAGTTTTAAATATTTGTTTTGTTGAATGATTTTGAACTTCTTTGAGAACTCAAATTATGTGTGTGTTGAAACTTTTTTCTGACTAATTTCTATAGTTTTGTGGGGATTTTTTTGTATTGGATTTGAATAGAGTTTCTCTCAGGAGTCAAGGATAGCTCAACTTTGGAAAATATGTAAGACATATAAATCTACAAATCCCACATCAGTGGCTTAAAAGAGGAAAATAGTAACATCTTTACAGATGCAGAACATTTTTTACAAAGCTCAACACAGTTTTGTTGTAAAAACAGCACCAATTTACATTCCCATCAACAATGTGCAAGGGTTCCCTTTTCTCCACATCCTCACTAATATCTGTATCTTTTGTCTTTTTGATGATAGCTATTCTAACAAGTGTGAGGTGATGTCTTATTGTGATTTTGATTTGCATTTCCCTGCTGATTAGCAGTGATGTTGAGCAGCTTTTCATATACAAGCATACCTTGTTTTATTCCACTTCACTTTATTGTGCTTTGAAAAGATTGCGGTTTTTTGTTTGTTTGTTTGTTTTTAACAAATTGATGGTTTATAGCAACCCTGGATCAAACAAGTCTATTAGTTCCATTTTCCAATAGCATTTGCAGACTTCATGTCTCTGTATCACATTTTGGTAATTCTAGCAGTATTTTGGACTTTTTCATTATTATCATATTTGTTATGGTGATTTGTGATCACTGATCTTTGATGTTACTGTTCCAAAAGAATATGACCTGCTGCATGCTCGGATGATGGTTAGCTTTTTTTTTTCCTTAGCAATAAAGCTTTTCTTAATTAAGATGTATACATTTTTAAGACATAAAGCTGTTGCACACTTAACAGACAATAGTATGGGGAAAACATAACTTTTATATGCAGTGGGAAACCAAAAAATCCATTTGATTGCAGCAGTCTGGAACTGAACTCACAGTATCTCCAAGGTGTGCCTATACTTGTTGCCCCTTTGTATGTATTCTTTTGAGAAATGTCTGTTAAGATCATTTGCCCATTTTTTTTCACTTGGGTTATTTTATTTTATTTTTATTGCTTTTAAGTTCTATGAGTTCGTCATATATTTTGAATGTTAACTCCTTATCTAATATGTGGTCTGCTAATATTTTCTCCCATTTTGTGGGCTTCCTTTTCACTCTGTTGATTGTTTCCTTTCTGTGCAGAAGCTTTTTAGTTTGATGTAGTCCCATTTGTTTTACTTCTGTTTTTCTTGTCTGCAGATTTGGTGTCACTTTCACAAAATCATTGCCCAGATAAATGTCAGGACTCTTTTTCCTCTGTTTTCTTCTAGTAGTATTATGGCTACAGGTCTTACGTTTGATTCTTTACTTCATGTCGAGTTGATTTTTGTATTTGGTAACAAATAAGAGTTCAAATCCATTCTACTACATATGGATGTAGGTTCCCAACACACTTTATTGAAGAGAGTGTCCTTTTCTCATTCTGTGTTCTTGGAACCCTTGTCAAAGATTAGATAACCACAGGTGTTTCGATTTATTTTTAGGCTCTCTGTTCTATCCCAGTGATCTATAGGTGTGTCTTTATGCCAGTATCATACTGTAGCTTTGTAGTATATTTTGAAATGCTTCCAGTTTTTTTGTTCTGGCTCAAGATTGCTTTGGCTATTTGGGGTCTTTTATGGTTCCATGTGGATATCAGGATTATTTTTTCTATTTCTGTAAAAAAAAAAAATGTCGTTAGGATGATGAGGATAGCGTTGAATCTGTTGATCATGTTGAGTATGGACATTTTAACAGTATTAAATGTTGCATTCCATAAACACAGAATGTCTTCCATTTAGCTGTGTCTTCTTTAATTTCCATCATCAAAGTTTTGTAATTTCCAGTGTACAAATCTTTTACATTTTTGGTTAAGTTTATCCCTTTGTCTTTTATTCTTTTTATTGGTATTATAAATTGAATTATGTTTTAAATTTCCTTTTAGATTATTTATTGTTATTGTTCAGAAACATGATTGATTTTTGTTTTCTGCATCTTTACTGAATTCATTTATTAGTTCTAACACTCTTTTTTGTTAATTCTTTAAGGTTTTCTGCATATGTGATCATTTCCTCAGCAGACAGAGATCGTTTAACTTTTTCCTTTCTAATTTGGATGCCTTTTATTTCTTCTTCTTGCCCAGTTACTCTTGTTAGGACTTCCACTACTCGAGTAGAAGTGGTAAGAGTGAGCATCTTTGTCTTGTACTGGGTCCTACAGGGAAAGCTTTGTGTTTTCCCTCGTTGACTATTGACATTGCCTGTGTGCTTTTCATATAGGGCCTTTATTGTGTTGAGGTAAGTTTTTTCTGTACTTACTTTGTTAAGAGATTTAATCATGAATGCATGTTGAACTTCATCAAATGCTTTTTCTACATCTATGGCAAAGATCATGTGATTTTTTTTTTTTTTTCATTTTAATGGGGGATGTGGTAGTTTGGACTCCAAGCTGTTCCACCTACTTGGTTCAGCATAAGTGAAGGCTGCAGAGGTCCTTAGCAAAAACTGCAGACATCTGCAGTGGTGACAAGAGTTGCTAGACTCTTGGTCTCTTTTTCCCATGTGAGAAGTGGTTCAGGTAAGGGGATTCCTCTTGATGCTGAGTTCTGCCAGAATGAAGGATGAATTGATGTCTGAAAAATGTTTCCTGTACCTTTCTGTGTGGTGATCCTGGGTTTTTTGTGTTCTGTGAGGTTTTGCAGCTGCCTTTTACTTTGGAACTCTCCCAGAGCTAGTTTTTATCAGTATGTAGTTGCTTAATCACTGTTTTCATTGTCTTTTTTTTTAGGGGAGATGAGCATTGGGCCCTCCTAGGCTGCCATCTTACTGATACCACTGACCTCTGTTACTTCTAGTAAGATGTCATCTGTTAACCTTACGGGATTCCCTCTAGTGTGGTGAGTCTTTTTTTTTTTCTTGCGACGTTCAGAATTCTCTCTTTGGCTTTCAGCA
The DNA here is from genome assembly GCF_036321535.1 of Camelus dromedarius. NCBI lineage: Eukaryota > Metazoa > Chordata > Mammalia > Artiodactyla > Camelidae > Camelus > Camelus dromedarius. The sequence goes on along the minus strand of NC_087472.1, from coordinate 86,163,017 downwards.
TTGGAGATGGTTGAGCTTTTTGGATTTGTAAATGAATGGTTTTTTCCAGCTATTATTTTTCAAGTATTTTTTTTCATTTTCTCTCCTTTCCTTCTAGAGCTCCCGTTACATGTATACTGACGTGATTAATGGTTTCCTACATTTCTCTGGGACTCTGTTTTTCTTCATTCTTTTTTCCTCTGCTCTTTAGATAACATGGTCTCTATCAATGTATATTTTAGTTCACTGGTTCTTTCTTCTGCCAGCTTGAACTATAGTTAGCCCCTCAGTTGAATTTTTAGTGTCATTTATTATACTTTTCAACTCCAGATTTTCCATAATTTCTGTGTCTTTAGTTACATTCTTTATGGAATAAAACACCATCATCATACCTTCCTTTAATTCTTTAAGTATGGGTTCCTTTAGTTTTTGAATATACGTCTATGGAATTTTTGAAGATTTTATCTAATAAATCCACCATCATGGACCCTTTATAGACAGTTTCTTTGTTAGCTTTTCCCCCAATATATAGCTCAGACATTCCTGTTTCTTTGTATGTCTCGTAATTTTTTTTTGAAAACTGGACATTTTAGATAATTTATTGTAGCAACTTTAGATAATGACCTTTCTTCAGAGGAGGCTATGGTTGTTGTTTTTGCTTATTTGTTTAGTGACTTGGCTCAACTATTTCTGCAAAGTCTGTTTCCCCCTCAGTGTATAGGCTCTGAGTTCGTTTTTCCCTTTGTTTTTATCTTCTATTCTGGCTACCTAGAGTTACCTTATACTGTTATAAAACACTTACTGGTCAAAAGCTTTGTTTAGGAACCATTAGCCAGTTAGATTTTTAATCTTTAGCATGCGATGTTTGTATGGCTTGGAGGCTACCATCTGAGTTCAGGGCATTTACATGTTTTCCCCCACATTCAGCTGGGCATTAGTGGCTTGAAGGTTTCCTCCAAAATAACTGTACATAGAGTGCAGCCTTGGGCGTGCGTGCAGTCCCCCAGACTGCCGGGGATGACCGTGATACTACTGTTAGGCCTTTCCTCTACCTGGGTTAGAGTAGCTCACTGGGTAGTCAGTGTTTCATCAGACGTTTTATTTAAGCCTTGTATGCCAGTGCAACTTCTGCCCTGTGCTGATGATGGGTCCTTGTGTGGCTCTTGTTTGTGTCCTGCTCTGATTGCTTTGGGTGTAACATAGTGCATATGCACAGCCTTCTCAAACTCTAGGATTGACTTGGATCCTCAGAGGGCTTTTCAAGGCTCTCTGGTTCCCTGGTCCTTGCTATTAAATGTCTGGCTATTCTGCCAATTTGTTTATATCATCTCTAGTCCACCAAGTTCTCCATTGTTTTCAGCAACACCCTCTGGCATGACTCCTCCCGCCACTGCTGCAAATAATGTCCATCCACCCTCTCAGGCAGAGCTGAGAAGTTTTTGGCCCATAAAGTTTTCCTTTACTCCTGGGAAGAACCCCTGTGCCACTGCACTGGAGCTGATGGTGAGGATCCACTTTTCCAGAGTGACAACCTCATTCTGAGAATGGGCCCTGGGGGACTGAAGCATTAGCCTTGGTCTTCTCAGCTTGTCCCCCAGGCTCTGTCACTAGCTGGGGCTCAGACAGCTGGCACCAGTATTCCTGGCCTGCGGCCCTTGAGGTCGAGCCTTCACCTTATGAATGGAGACCAGATATGAGAAGGAAGACCAGTCCTCTCTTCTGCCCACTCACTATAGAGGTTCTGCACTTTGGGAGTAGCAGGAGTGAGAAAAACCAGCAGCCTGACTCTCCTGGGATGAAAATATAGCCGCAGACTGGGAGCTGGGGTGAGGCGGGTTCACCATATTCTTTGCCTCACACGCCTGGTAGAACTTGTGTAACGCAGGTCTGGGAAAGCATCGGTCATGGACCGGGTTGCAGCTCAGATGCCACACACCCTCCCTGTTCTTACCATGATTCAGTATATTTTCTTTAATAAATGTTTCTCCAGTGCTGTATGGTTTTAGGAAAATCTCCAGAGACTTTAAACGATTTTTGTGTTTTGTAATTTTTATGGGAAAATTATTTTGCCAGGCAGGGGGTTGTTTGCCATGCTCCTGACTCCATCTTCCCAGAAGTTCCACCTCCAGTATCTATTTCATAGTTTTTGTGCTCTGAGTTTTTAGCCCAGTATCTTCCTGTTTCATGATTAGTGTCTTCTGCTTTGTTGATGCTAAAAGAATGAATGAATGAAGTTCTCAGGAGATTGACTGGCAAGCTCTTTAGAATGGTGCTCTAATGTCCTACACAGCGACTTCTATCCCTGCTCTGAGTCTGCGTTAGGAAGAGGGACTTACATCTTTATTCTTCCCTACATCAATAGAAGCCCTGTTTACTTCCACTACATAGAAGACCAGCTTTACGTGTTCTTCCTCTTTTACGTGACATTGTAGTACTAGTGTCTGTAGGCTTTAAAAAATGCCCATAAATTTTATTCAAAAATCCATAAGCAAATTGGGTCTTGATTATCTACCGTGCTATCCCAGAGTTAGTAATGTAGATAGGAAGTGTATTGTGGCACTGGACCATTTATCTAATAAGATAAAATATTTATTACTTTCTGGTAAAACAAAACAATTTAAATCAAATTATTTTCTCCATATGAGCTCAATGATTCTTTAGAAGAATGTAATTCGTGTTCCTTGTATTTCTTTACACCTGACTAAAAAAAAAAAAAATCAAAGAATATTGTTGCCATTCCTTGCGTCATTATTCTGGGTTACTTACCATGGGCTGCCCCTAGGGTGAATTCAGCGAAGTGGTTTCTGGTCAGTACAGTGGGACTCTTCCTTCCTGGGAGTTGGATCTTTTTTCTTTTAATGCAGCGCAAGATGGAAGCAGATAGGCTGTGGTATAAAACATTGCCAGATGTTTTGTGGCTAATACTCTGAAAGTCATTGCTGCAACAAACACATTTCTAAATGGAAACGTATTTATAAATAGCTGAGTTGCAGTTCTAATAATTCACAGTACTCACACGCCCTTAGAGCTCTCTTTTTTTCATGCCTAATCACTGCCAGTCATGGCAAGTGATTGCCTGGTCTATGTCCTGGGTCTGAGAAAATGCCTTTGCTTTCTCTCATATTAAAGAGCCATCATTTCTTTCTTGATAACCTCTGAAGTTTTCTCTTTCCATTTCCTCTTATACATAGGATCTTGGTTGAATTCTATTTTTATATGAGCCAGTGTGTTTCTTTTTATATCTGTTATCTTTTTAGTTCTCTGAAGGATGTCTGAATGGGCTGTTAGGACATATGCCCTTGGAAAAAACAGACTTAATCATTTTTGAAAACAGCAATTCCCTGAGCTCTAGCTAACGTGAAAAACACATTGATTTCACAAAGTTGTAAATAATATAAATGTAGATACCAGGAAACTGAGTCAAGGAAGGGGGGCGTTTTTTCCTGGAAATGTATTCAACCTGCAGTTAACTAGTAGGGTCACGGGCTTTGGAACATTTTTGCCAGGGAGTCAGCATCTAAACTCAGTAGAGGAGATGATGGGACAGGGGAGATGTGGGATGGCAGCAGCAAAGTGTTTATTTTCTCAGAGTGTTTGTTTATTTGTCTCTCAGAGGATACATAACTCTATCTTTTAGTTATTTCTCACTTTGTTGACCTGGAAAATACTATTTTTGATACCAGTGTAGAAGAGCTACATCCAAGAGAACAGCTGTTATGTGCTCATAAGATTTTGCTTCATTAGCATGTCTGGCCTTTGTTTTTCATGCCTGGGATGGAAATCATATTTATATTAACAATAAGATGACTAAATTATTAAGCATATGAAAAGGATTCATAAGACATGTTTTTAATTCTTGTCTGCTACCAACATGCTGTGTTCTAATGTCCGAATACTTTCATGCCTTTAAATACAGGATGGGCAGATACACATTACTATATATGAAGCAGATAAACAATAAGGTCCTACTGTCTAGCACAGGGAACTATATTCAATTTCTTGTAATGAGCTGAAATGGAGAAGAAACTGAAAAAAAAATATATGTATATGTATAACTGAATCACTTCGCTGTACACCTGGAACTAACATTGTAGATCAACTACACATCAGTAAATAAGGGGGAAAAATAAGGTAAAGCAACCCAACATTGATATTCTTTGTAACATTTTAGCATATTAGAGAACTATAAGTAAAATAAAGATACAAAACAGTATAGACAATCAAAAACAAAAATACATACATATATACATACATACATACATATAGGATAGGGTCATCAGAGTCTGTTTTTTCTGACACCCAAGTTTTCTGATTACAGCTGAAATGTGAGTTAAATACACATATATGAATATATAAGAATTATAGTACATCATGAGGATTAATAATGTAATGCAAGCAGTTAAAAATGAAAACCTAAAGAATTATATTTTCAAGCAGAATAAAACACAAATATAAATGCCATGTTTTTCACTTAATCTAAATTGTAGATAAAATCATCCTTTTTTATCATTAGTACAGTGACCCTACAATGTTACCACCCCTAATTTGCCTCATCTGTACACATTGTTATTTAACGAATTTTATTTTGCATAATCTACAACCACATTGTTATTTGATATACATATATGAATATATATAATTTTATATTGTATAAATATAATAAATGCATATTTAAAAGTAAGTGATTTTCAAGTATTTGGCAAAACTCAAAATCTAAAATTCAATGCTTCATTAATGTATAAGAATTCAAAATTTGTTTTTGTCAGAATAATCATAACACACTGACAGTCTGTGTCTGTAATTAAATAATTATTTCAGTCCACAAATAATGGTATACTTTGGAATTTATTCAATCTGGCATTATTTGAAAGGTAGTAAATATTTAGAAAGATAACACTTTCTAAAATATAGTATTTTTATAGAGTTAAGTATAACATCTTCCAACAAAAAACTACAATAAATTGTATAAATTCCATAAGCCAGCTTAAATTATACATTTTATCTCCCTTAACTATAAATGTGACATTTCAAAGTAAGGCATGAAAATAAATTACTAAAAGTACTGATGGAAGGTAAGCTTTATTTTATCTAACTACTTTCCATTCCTTTTGCTCTAAAGCAGGATAGTCATTTGTCTTAGCACAGCCAAAAAAATTCATAGTGTAGACATTACATGATTCTAATAATATCATAAAATAGCAGAGGTAACTTGTTTGGATAAATAATATGGAGACTCCTTTTCCTTCAAGAAATGTACAATTAAATGTACAATTAAAAGTTATTCCCACACGTCTTCCTTCCCTGGCTGTGAGTTCACGTTCTCTGGGGCCATTATTTTCCTGTAGATCTTTATGAAATTATTCATGCCAACTGTATTCCAAATAGGTTTAAAATATTAAAAGTCCCATTTTACAATTTCTTCTGCCCAGTGATTAAATGGTGCATCTTCTTCATCTTACTGAAGGCCAAGAAATGTTTTCATTCTTGAAAGTGCCTGATTCTCCAAGTTGTGGCAGGAGAAAGGAGTGAAGGGAAGAGCAGGTCATGAAAAAGAAGTAGGAGTGCAGTCAGCACCAGGAGTGTGACACAGTGATATTTAGGAAGAACTAAACAAATTTACTCTCTTCTGGATGTTTCTTTCTGCCCTTTGACTATCACTTATTCAGTCAAATAGCCATTGTGCATGACTCAGCAGAAATGAAGAGAGGGGTACACAAAAGTAATCAAATTTTGACTTTTCAATTTCAAACATCTAAGATCAGAAGAAAAAAAGTATAATTTGTATTCAGAGATATATTCATGAGAAGTAGACAGAAAGATTCCCTGATTTGGGGAGTTGGGTGATAGTAGAAGAGTGAGAAGTAAGAAAAGTTCATGAGGGATTAGAATTTAGGATGAAATAGAGTGACGTTAGCAAGATGGTCGAATACACTTCCCTCAACAGCAATAGTTTGGCATGCATCCAGAGACAAAAGCACCTTTGTGGGAGCTTCGGGATCCAGGTGGGAGGTGTGAAAACCCAGTGTATTCCAAGAACGAGGAGAGCCATTTTGAGAAGACAGGCCCACACCCAGGCAGCTGACTCTTAGCTATAGATTCGTAAACAGCTCCAGGAAGTAGGAGGAAAGCTGAAAATTTCACAATTATGTGAAAATTAACTACACGCTCCTGAGAAATGAATGAGTCAACAAAGAAATCAAAAGGAAATTTTTTAAAATATGAAACAAATGAAAATGAAAACACAGCTACCAAAATGTATAGTATGCAGCAAAAGCAGTTTTAAGAAGGAATTTGATAGTGATAAATGCCTACGCTAAGAAACAAAAAAAACTCAAACAAGCTAACTTGATACTTGAATTTTAAAACTAGAAAGGGAATTTGAAAACTAAGCCCCAAGTTAGCAGAAGGGGGGAAATATCATAGATCAGAGCAGAAATAAATGAAATAGAGCTGAACAAAACAATAGAAAAGATCAACAAAACTAATAAGAGCTAAATAAAATTTTAGCAAACCACAATCAGCAGTTCATTGTAAAAAGTACATCACAACCAAGGCCTAATCTCAAGATTTCAAGAACAGCACCATATTAGATCACTTAGCAAAGTAATTAATTCACTAAAATAACAAATAAGAGAAATATTTCATTAATAGCACTTGTCAATATACCATTGAATAAAATGCAGCAACAGTTCATGATAAATAGTTTTGGCAAAGTTAACTTTCATAAGTGTATCTACCAGACACCTATAATAAATATATGTACAGTGTAAGATGCAGAGTTCTAAAATAATTTATGTTAAAGACAGGAATAAAAAATCATCTCTTATAAAAACAACGTTGTCTTCAAAATCCTACCAATTACACTAAAACAAGAGAAAAGATATGGAGCCTGGATGTAAAAGTTAGAGAATATGAAAAAATAATGACAGATTTCTCTCACTATCTGAAAATAGAGCATTCCTATAAAACCATTCATAGGCAAAAATGCCATAAAGTGAAGAAGCAATTCCTTAGGACATGTCTTGCTCATGGAGGCACGAAATAAATTGACATTAAGCACAGATGCTCACAGACACAGGTCAAAGCAAAGGCATCTGGATGCTGAGATGCTGGGTGTAGTTCCCAGGGAAGGAGCTTGGCGGTGCTGCTCTCACTGCTTGGGTGCCTGCTGCCTCTATAAGAGCTCACTTCAAAACAAACCTAAAATACTATTCTTGCTTTTCAGCTTTTTTGTAAAAGCAAAAATCCTCTTCAGATTTCTTTCGGTTAACAAAAACAGGTACTAATGTAGGCCTTTCGTAAAAGTGAAGTAGCATAACTTTTGGAAAGTGGAGACTACCTGTATTTGCAGATAATACGATCATTTATGAAATAGTTCAAGATGACTGACGAACTATTCGATTAAAGGGAAAATTCAGCAGTGGGACATAAATTTCTAATGACAGTGCTCCATAGGATTATGCTATTTTACTACAACTGTGCTTAGTACACCGGATGTAAGAATGGAGAGGAAGCATGTTGAATTGGTTTATAGTGTTGGTTTGTCAGTTGCATGTGGTTAAAAAACAGAAGTTTAATGGTATTAAGGGAATTTGTTTGGAAATAGTTTAGATAATCATTGAGATCTGAATTTTATTTTTAGACTTACCATTTAAACCTAAATCTCCTAGATAATTGTCAACTACATTTCCAACTTTATGCTATGTAGATGCAGTTTAAATGTGATTTTTACTAAGAAAGTGAAATTTAAAGCACAGACATCCTTCCTTGATTTGTTTTTATTATGCTTCTCCCCAAAAGTCACTTGAAAATCTCTGAGAAAGAGCAGAGTTAGTTTCCTTAGTGGAAAAAATGTTCTGACTAATCAAAATAATGTGTTCTGATCTTTTATTCAAATGAATATAGCTTCGTTAAAGAATGATAAGGAGAGATTACGTTCAGTGCGAAACAAAGCTAGCCTTGTTAGAGATGCTACTTCAAGATGAATATATAACCTTTATTCCTTTGTTGATATTTAGTTATGATAATAAATTGACATTTTTTTGAGTTGATAACAGCATTCTATCAGTTCCAGAATGTATCATGTAGTTTCTTGATTTAACGTACACGTAAATAAAAAGAGATCAAAGCAAAACTCATTTTTAAATGGAAATGAAAAGGAATGGGAGAAACAGAGATAACTACAAATGCTTTGCTCGACCCTGCTGCAGTGAATTGTACCTCGCTGAAAACATTTTTATTAGATTTTAAACTTGTTGATTGATGAGCTATTTTTAATATTCTTTCTCTTGGAGATGCACTGGGTATGCATACACATAATGCAATTCATTTCTCATATACAGAACCACTTAAAGTTGAATAAAAACAAACAGCCTTCTAATCTCATGACATTTGGAAAACAGCATGTGGAAAAGAAATTAGAGTATGGATTTGGCAGTAAAATAAAAATGACAGAATTGGATTCCCTCAATATTCTTTTTCAGCTTGAAGGAGATCTAAATTAAGAAGATGGTAAAGAAGGTAAAATGAGCCAATCATAAATAGAGCCAGCTATTTCAAAAACATTTCACTTTTAAATGTACCAGTGATTTATTTATCTACATATTACTCCAGCGCTGTTCTTTAACTTGTAAATTTTGAAAATTTGCCTTCGTGGCAAGTTACTGACAATGAACTTAATCTGTTTCAGTTTAGGAAAATCAAGTCTACTCAAAGTGGCCTATACTTATAACTTTGCATTTTGAAAGCTAACAAGCCCTTATAAGAAAAATGCAATCCCAAAGACAAACAAACAAAAAAGTAATGCAATTGTGCCTCTACTGAAATAGATTTAGAAGCCTCCAGTGCAGCAGTGCTAATAATAAGATTTTGAAAGCAATTTGAACCCACAAAGTCAAGCAGTGACCTGTAGGATTGATTCTGCTTCAGTAAGGGTACATTAATATATCATTTCTTTGAATTTCAGAAATGATAGATTTATTTCACTATAAATACAAAACCAGTGAAGTCAACTTTAGTTTTGAGTTACTAAATTATTTCATGTCTACGTATTTTACAAATTAGTATTCAGAAGTAGATACTTGGGAAATGTGAAGGGACACAGTGGGCCGGTGGTGCGAGTGGTGAAAGAATTTACCAAAGGCAAAGGATGAGAGTAGAAAGAGTTTATTAGGTTACACTGCCATGGACAGCAGCGGGCCACACAGACAAGAGGTGCTTGTGTGAGCGCTGAGGGGCAGTTATTAAGGTCTTTTATGGGTAAGGGGTGGGTGAACACGGTGGGTTGGGGGATGCGTGTGTGGACAAGGCTCTGAGTGGTTGTAGGTGAGATAAGAAGTTTAGGTCCGTGAAGGGCAGTGGGGTTTATGACTCTGATAAGGTGGACTGAAACAAACCAGCCTGAGCTATTGTGAGATTAGACATTCCCTAGGCCTGTTAGTTTGTGAGGGGAAACATGCCCAGTAAAGAATGTACTTCATCTGCAGAGGGATCACAGGCAGACATCTGGGAGCCCAGAAATGGGGGTCATTGGACTTTGAAGGACATCAGTGGGCCCCATAGGAACTACTTTAATCTGTCAGGTTAATTTTCTGTAGCTCCTCACAGTATAATTTCTGCTGGCAAAATGCATTATTTTGATCTATCATTATACAAAATGCTCCTTTTGATAGGGTATATAAGTCCCACTTTGTAAGCTGACATTAAAGCAATTATTTAGCTTTATGGTAATAAAAACAGAAATTGATCATGCATTTCTTGCTACGCAGGGAAAATAAGAATTTCTATATTTAGGAGCATTAATTTCAAAAGATAAAAAAGCACATTGTCAGTTGTTGGTGCCATCTAGTGCTGAGCGCACAGCAGAGGATGGGAGAGATGCTGGTGCACAAACAGGAAACAAAGAGTACAGAGCCACCTAGTGATTATTTTAGCCCTTCAAAGTCATCATATCCAGTAAGAGGGATGAACTGTGTTTAGATGTTCCACAAATCTAAAATATTTTCAAATTTGAGATAGCATCAAATTTTATTTCATCCTGGAAATCTTGATCCTCTAAAATAAAGGTCAGTAAACTATGACCTATGGGCCAAATTCTGCCTGCCACCTATTTTTGTACAGCACAGAAGTTAACAATGGTTTTTACATGTTTATACAGTTGAAAAAAATCAAAGGAAGAATAACATTTTGTGACATAAGAAAGTTGTATGAAATTCTAATTTCAGTGTCCATAAATAAAGTGTCGTCAGAACCTAGCCATGCCCTCTTATTTACAGCCTGTCTCTGGTTGTTTTAGAGCAACAAGGAAATAGCTGAGTAACTGTGATTGAAACTGAGTCCCCCTATAACTGAGTTCCTCTGCTGAGTTTATGATTAACCTCTCTAACCAAAACATTATCACCGTCTTGTCTAATACCTGTTCTCAAGGTTGAGGATATCAAAGAAAAGGGAGACTGAAAGGGAGCAGGGCCTTGTGGGCTCTCCCTCATACAATCCTTTCTGTCCCCCTTTTCACTTTTGTAGGAAATAGGCTTTATGCAGCCTGCTTGACCTTTCCTGAGTTCCAAAGGGTAGATTCAAATAGTAGCTAATGAGGGAAGGAAGGGAATGCAGAAACAAAGGAGGAACAGTCAAGAAACTATAGTGCAGCCCTGGGGCAGGGTCCTGGTTCCCCCTCAAGGAGTATACATGCAATGTCTTTGGTGGGCTTCCTAACGTAGGGGGTCTCATTATCTGCTAATACAACTATATGTAGCACACGAAGCCTAAAATATTCACTGTCTGGCCCTTTGCAGAAAACATTTGCTGACCCTTGCATCAAAATATGTTGGATTTTGAAAATCAATCAAAGAAAGAAAGAACACATGCATGTATTATATTTAGTATGTGTAATATATGTTTATATGTGTGTATAGCTAGAGCCCTATTTCTAGTTTCATTAATATATCTACTTGTTGTAGTGTTTATTCAGTCTCAATTTAACAGCATGTTCCCTAGATAAACGTTATGATTGTTCTGTACAGCTTCACCCTCAAGGAATCAAGGATACAGGCTTCAAGTTTGAGCTTTTGTTTTTATCTTTCTCTTTCTTCATGGATGGTTCTCGTCTTGTCCTGAGGGCACAAAACCCTCAGGAGACATTCCTGTGGCCCAGAGCTCCACACCCTTCACTGCACTGTTCACACCATCTGGTGATTTCTTTCTTTCCTTTTTTTCTTTGAAGTATAGTCAGTTTACAATGTTGTGTCAGTTTCTGGTGTACAGTATAATAGTTCAGCCACACATATACATACATATTTTCGTTTTCATTACAGGTTACTACAGGATATTGAATATAGTTCCCTGTGCTCTACAGAAGAAACTTGTTTACCTGTTTTATATATAGTAGTTAGTATCTGCAAATCGTGAACTCCCAATTTATTCACCACCACCCCCAAAACTGTTGCCAGTGGATGTAAACAGTGTTCTAGGTTCTTGTTCTGTCCCAGAAAGAATTCAGAGATAAGACATGGAGGTTAAGAAAGTCAAGTGAAGATTTATTAAGTAATGGATAGTACATTCTCAAGAGGAGAGCAGGCAGGCTGAGGTGAGTGGCTGCCCCGTTTCTTTGGTAAGTTAGTTACATAGGGTGTAAAAATGAATGGGCGGAATATTCATTGGGGAGGGAAGGGCTTGGAGCCATATTCCCTGATTTTCATCCCAGCTCCACCTTCCCAGAGGGAGGAGGGATTTTTGTCCATATTTGGTCTGCATCAGAAGTGTCATGGCATCGGTGCATGATGGGTACTTCTAATCTGCAAGGCTAATTTTATCCTAATGAGGGCATAATGAGCAAATGGTTACATTCAGACACTAGAAATTCCTTCCTTTTCCCACCTTTCTTTTTTAGCCTTCTGGCAGCTTATCACTCCCAAAGGTGTGACCACTTATCAGCCCAGAGGTTCTAGCTTTTCTTTCTCTGCCCAGAGACCCCTGGTGCTTACATGATGTTTCCTTTCCTGTATTTGGCCTGCGCCCCTCTTTTCTGCCCAATTCCTGCCTTTTGGCCTGTGTCCCCCTTTCTCTGCTCATATCTAGCTATCTGCCTGCTCTAAAACAGCCATAAGTTTGTTTTCTATGTCCTTGAGTCAGTTTCTGTTTTGTAAATAAGTTCATTTGTCTTTTTTTAGATTCAGCTGGGTAATTTCTTAACAAAGGTCCTGCAGGGGTGAGGAATTGTAAATCATTGCTTGATATTTCCAAAGGGTTAACAAAAGGTATTTGAGATTCTATTAACATTGCTTCAGGAGAACAGGCCAGTCCCCATCTTCCCTGACTGGAGATTTTGATAGCATGATGTCTCTATAAAATAGAAACAGGCCGGAAAGAAAAATAAAGATGCAATGGTAAAGGTTAGAAAATGCCAATAAAATTATTTTAAGAAGTATGCAGACATGATGGCTACTTTTGACATGTGAAAGGGGAAGAATGGAAAATTACAGGAGGAAGGTGAATTAATGTATTGTTGACTGCTCTGGACATTAGGCTGCTATGCTTGGGATGAAATGATTTTGAAACGTACTTGAGATTTGTCTAATATTATCTTCTCAGACTTCCCTGATTTATAGAATTCATTTGTAATTTGGTTTGTGAAATGTTGAGACATAACAAAATACATTTTAAGATGCTTTGCTTTTGCAGATAATCATGTAAAATTTATTCCCTCTATTTTACAACCTTAATATCACTACTACCTGTAATTTGTGAAGGTAGTACAAAAAAAGAATTCTTACATAAATGGAATACTTTATAGAAATGTCGACTGCAAAAAAAATATACAACGTAAGAGTTGTGAATTAAGTTTTATTTGGGGCACAATGAGGACTATAGCCCAGGAGACAGTCTCAGATAGCTCTCAGGACCTGCTCCGAAGAGGTGGAGTGGAAAGTCAATGTTATATGATTTTAATTAAGGGGGTGTCAACTGAAAAAAATGCAGAACCTAAAAGTTGAGAGTTATGTTTTATTTGGCAGACATTCTTGGGGACTTAAGCCCCACGATTTAAGGTGGCTCTGATAGACTGTTTTGGAGAGGCAGGGGAGGAGCCAGGGTATATATCAGTTTTTCCAACAAAGACCAGGTAGTTGGAACATTAAAAGATTACTGTTAATTAAAGAAAGCCAGATATTTCAAGTTAAGGAATTTAGCAGTTTTCTATGTATGGAAAGATGCAAAAGTCTGGGTTCACTTTTGAGATGCACCTATCTCTCTAGGGCCAGTGTCCTGTTCTTTTTCTGTCCCCATCGTCTTGCTGTTACAAAATGCTTTGAGTTAACATCCTTTCTACATATCCCTTTGTAATATGTTTGAGTATTTCTGTATGAAAAATTAGTAGAAGTGGAATTACTTGGTCAAAACATGTACATTGAAAAATTTAAAAGATATATACAAGGTATCTGTGTCAACGTGTATTCCCCCAACCGTTTGAGAGTTCCCAAGCCCTGTTTTCCTAAGAGTGCTAACATACTTATGCCCCTACTAAGGATGAACCTATGGAAAGATATGAATTAAAATTAACATTGAATAGTACTTTTGAATTTAATACAGTTTTGCCCTCTATGTCAAATTTATCCCTACACAAATGTTGGAATATAGCTTTTATTAATTCTAATTTTAGATAAGTGAAGTGGGGCATTTCAATAAATGAGGACCTTATGGAAAGGAGAGATGTAATCAGAACTTCTGGTGCTAATTTCTTATATTTTTGTACTGTGCTGGCTTCTCCTGACACGAATAGGGTATGTGCAGTCAGGAGGTCATACATCAAAAGGAATGCAGAACTTCTACTGAAGCATTTCCAGGACGTATTTCATCCCCCAAAGGCAACTTTGATATATAGCTTTATTACATTTTCCAAAACTGAGATTCATGGCAGTGGACTTGCAACCAGGGACCTGGATTGAACTTGAAGTCAACTAAAACTCCAAGTTTCTTTGTTTGTTTATTTATTTATTTATTTTTTGCTGCTGCTTCTGTTAGAAGTTTAACATAAATGACCACTTAGCTAGGTTTTCTTACTCTGTTTATATATGTAGTGGATTTTTTTTTTAAAAAAATCCTGAGTAAAGAAATTCATATGTATCCTTACAGGATATAAATGCATCACCTTGCAAATTTTGGCTCATATATCCACTTGTCAAGATCTTGATGCTTGATTCTGTCATCTGTCATATTGGCTGACTCTTCCATTTTTGCATCATACATGCGTTTAACAAACATCCATCCTTTCTGTGAATTCATTCAACTTACTTATTAAAATGTTGAACAAAACATACCTAAGCACATCCCTGTACCTTAATCATCTTTTCTGAAGGTGAACACCATTCTGGGTATGTCTGTCTTTAATAAGAAGAGCCATAACCCTGAATTGAAATGAAGCTGATGTCACTAGCTCAGGTGTGGGGTATATATGACTGTGGCAGAAAGAAATGGAAATGAAAGGGGCAAAGCAACTACTTTTCACTCCAATCTATATTTAAACTTGCTTAATGGGAAAGGTAGTAGAGATGGGCCATGTGTAAATTGAATTAAATTCTTATAAAAATGAGATGTCTTTATTTTTTTTCCTGAGCATCAGTGTAATGAATAATTAAAATGCCCTCCCTCTTCTTAGACTTGCAGAAAGCAGTGAATTTTTCATATTCACTTGACTGATTTATTGGCTAATATTTTCTTTTTTTTTAATGAGCTCCTCTGCCTGCTGGATTGTAGTTTTATCATTTTGGCAATTATGTTTTTTTAATTGAGATAAAACTCACATAACATAAAATTAACCATTGTAACCATTTAAAAAAGGCACAATTCAGTGGTTTTTATTATATTCACAGTGTTGTGCAACCATCACCAATAAATAATTCAAGAACATTTTCCTCACCCCAGAAGGAAACTCTGTACCCATTAAGCAGTCACTCTATTACCATGTGCCTAGCAACCACTAATTTATTTTCTGTCTCTGTGGATTTGTCTCCTATGCACAGTTCACATAAATAGAATGATATAACATGTGGCCTTTTAAATCTGGCTTTTTACTTAGCATAATGTTTTGAAGGTTGATCCATGTTACAGGATGTATCAGTACTTCATTCTTTTTATGATTTAATAATATTCAATTATAGTGTGTGTATACAGATACACACGTCACTTTTTTTTTTTACCCATTCTTCAGTTGGTGCACATTTAGGTTGTTTACAGTTTGGGATTATTTTGAATAATGTTGCTGTGAACATTTATCTCCAAGTTTTTGTGTGAACATATATGTTTTCAGTTCTCTTATGTATGTACCTAAAAGTAGAATAACTGGGTCATGTGGTAACTATGACTAAATTTTTTTTAGGGAACTGACAAGATGTTTTCTATAGGTGCTGCACCATTTTGCATTCACACTGGCAATCCAATTTCTCTGCCTCCTCACCAAATTTTCTTACCTGTCTTTCCTTAATCATAGTCTAGGTGTGAGGCAGTACCTCATTGTGGTTTTGATTTGCATTTCCCTAGTGATTAATGATGCCTGGCATCTCTCTCTCTGCTTATTGGCCATTTGTATATCTACTTCAAAGAAATATATATTGTCTTTTGCCCATTTTTTCAGTTGGGCTGTTTATCTTTTTGTCATTAAGTGGTAGAAGGTCTTTATATATCCTAGATTCTAGGCTCTTATCAGGTATATAACTTGCAAATATTTTCACCCATTCTTTGCATTTTCTTTTGACTTTTTTTAGTCTCTTGATGCATAAAATATTTAATTTTGATAAAGGTCAATATAACTTTTTTTCTTTAATCATTTGTGCTTTTAGTATAATATTTAAGAGAGTGTTGTCTAATCCAAGATTGCAAAGATTTACACCTATATTTCTTTCTAAGAGTTTTACACTTACAGCTAAGTATACCTAAGTGTATGCATTTAGGTCTCTGATCCATTTTGTAATAATTTCTGTATACAGTGTGGGATAGGAGTTCAAATTCATTATTTTGCATGTGGATATCCAGTTTTACAGGAACCATTTGTTTAAAAGACTATTCTTTCCTCAATGAATGGTCTTGACACTTTTATCAAAAACCAGTTAACCATACATGTAGGATTTTTTTTCTTGGGTTCCCACTTTTGTCTTATTAATCTATATGTCTATCCTTATGCCAGTTCCACACTGTTTTGATTACTGTCATTTTGTAGTAAACTTTGGAATTGAAATTGTGAATCTTCCAACTTTGTTTTAATTCCTCAGGATTGTCTGGGCTATTCTGTGCCCCTAGCATTTGCATATGAATTTTCAAATCAGTTGGTCCATTTCTGCAAAAAAGACATTTGGAATTGTGATAGTGATTATATTGAATCTGTCAATCAGTTTGGGGAGTATTTCCATCATAACACAATTAAATTTTCCAATACATGACCACAGGATGCCTTTCCATTTACTTAGGTCTTCTTTAATTTCTTTCAATAATGCTTTGTAAATTTCAGTGTACAAGTCCTGCACTTCCTCCATTAAACTTATCACTAAGTATTTTATTCTCTTTGAAGCTTTTATAAATGGAATTGTATTCTTAATTTCATTTTGGATTATTCATTGCAAGTGTATAGAAATAACAACAGATATTTATATTTTCTTCTTGAATCCTGCAGCTGTGCTGAAGTCATTCATTGGCTCTCATAGTTTTTGTGGATTATTTAGGGCTTCTGAATACATGATCATGTCATCTGTGAACACATGAAGTTTTTACTTCTTCCTTTCAAACCTGGATGTATTGTATTTATTCTTTCCTCATTACCTTGGATAGAACCTCCTGCACACTGTTAAACAGAAGTGGTAACAGAAGAAATCTTTTTCTTGTTCCTGGATTTAGGGGGCCTTTCACCGTGAAGTGTGATTAGTTGTGGATTTTTCAAGTGCTTTTTGTCAAGTTGAGGAAGTTCCCTTCTATTCCTTGTTTGTGGAGTGTTTTTGTATCATTAAGAGTGGTGGATTTTGTTACTTTTCTGTATACATTGAGATAGTCATGTGGGGATTTTTCCTTCTTTCTGTTAATACAGTATATATTATTGGTTGATTTTCATAGGTAGAGCCACACTTGCACTCTTGGGATAAATCTCATTTGACCAAAGTGTATAATCCTTTTAATATGCTGCTGGATTCAGTTTGCTAGCATTTTGTTGAGTGTTTTTACATCTGTAGACATTAGGGATATTTTTCTGTAGTTTTCTTTTCTTGTGATATCTTTGTATGGCTTTGATACCAGTTAATATTGGCCTTAAAGAATGAGTTAAGAAGTGTTGTCTTCTATTCTATTCTTTGGAAGAGTTTGAGAAAGATTGATGTTAAATTGTAAATGTCTGGTAGAATTCACCAGTAAAGCCACCTGGTCCTGGTTTTTTCTTATTATAAATCTTGTAACCTTCAAATGAAACCTCTTTACTTGTTATGGTTCTGTTCAGATTTTCTATTTCTTTATAAGTCAGGTTTAGTACTTTGTGTTTAGAGGAACTTGTCCTTTCCATTTAGGTTATATAATTTATTGGCATATAATAGCTCATAATATTCTTTTATAGTCCTTTTTATTTTTGTAAAGTCAGAAGTAATGCCCCATTTTAATTCCTGTTATTAGAAATACAAGTTTTCTTTTTTCTTTGTCTAGCAAATGGTTTGTCCATTTTTTTGATATGTCCAAAGAACCAACTTTTGATTTTGTTGATTTTATTTATTGTCTTCTATCCCTATTTCATGTCTCTCCACCCTAATTTTTATCATCTTTCCTTTGGTTTGCTTTGGCTTTAGTTTGGTCTTCTTTTTCTAGTTTCTGAAGGTGGCAAGTTACATTATTGTTCTGAGATCTTTATTTTTTTTTAATATAGGCATTTACAGGTATAAATTTTACTCTGAGCCTTACTTTGAATGTATCCCATAAGTTTTGGTATGTTGGGGTTTTTTTGGTTTAATCTCAAAGTATTTTCTAATGTTGTCTCAGGTGACTGGGGCTAGTGTATTTGTATATTAAATGCTTTTGATAAGTGCTTACTGAGAGGCCAGTCTAGCCATGAAAAAGTTCCACGGTGGGCAAAACAAAAGCAAGCCCTTGAATTGATCCTTCAGAGAGCCGTCAGATGGGACAAAACTTCAGTTCTTTGAGAACAAAGTTTTTATGGCCCCCTCTGACATCTGTGGGCAGCACTCAGAACCACTACTACTACAAAAACTGAAAGAGGCCTTGAGAAATTTTCTTCCTCTTCTACAGTGTCTGTTCAGAGTTGTCTAATACATATTTGACCTTGTTAGTTATAAAAATGCTGTCTTCTTTTCTGTACTTTAATTCCTTAAAGATGTACTCTGGCTTTAATGATCACTCATTCCTTAGTAGTTTTGTCAGTGGGGCAGAATAGATGCTCAGTGCACATTTGTTAATCAGGTCTTCTCTGTGTAAGGGAGAAGAACTAAGACCTTGAAAAACTGATATGACTTGCAGTGGCTCACCCAATACTCAGCAGGGAAACCTAGCTGAAACCCTGGAACTCCCCATAAAAATCTTGTGTTTATTAGCCACTTTGGATTTGAATCCTCCCTTGCTACTTGAACTTGCCCTTGAGGGCACAGACCATGTATTGAACTTCCAGAATATTGTGTTAGTTTCTTTCTTTGCCCAATTCTAATCCCAGTGCTCAAGGGTAGCTCCAAAAGAGGTCTTTAAGAAATACATGGGCTGCTTTATTCTAAATATTTTGTTGTTAGAAAATATTTCAGGGGAAAAAGTGCTTTATGGTCAATCCCAACTGCTACACAGCAAACTGGCCAGCTACAATTTCTCAGATTCCTACAAATCTCAGGGCTATGCAGAGACTACAGGGTAATGATTCCTGTCGCCTGTTTGTCAGTCCTTCCAAAGGAATATCTGTGCCTCTAATTGCCAATTTAAATAGCTTTCAGATCTCGGAAATTCCATAAGATAAAACCTTTGTAGTAAATGTCACCGTGTGACAATATACTCCCCTTAGAGGGAGACAAGTACAAAGGTAAAGCACATGGACCTGAGGGACGAAGTGAACCACACAGATCTGTGGATGTGATAGAGTCAAGAAGAAAATTAACCATTTCCTTTACTGTGAATAATGTCTTCCGTGATACTGAGTATTATCTTTCCAAAATGCTAATTCTTACTAAGTGCCTTAAGGTCTTGCCCCTAATCCAGTGTGGGAGCAAATCTCTCAGCTCAGTCACCAGTAGGCAAGGGGAATAAAACTGATAAACATAAACCCCTCAGCCCTTAGCCAGGAAAACAATAAATCACTTCAACAGATATGTAATGAACAGGCTGCTGAGAAGGAATTTTGAGCTCCCCAAGCAGGGATTGAAGTCCAAATGTGCATCTCTGATCACTGTCTCAACAGATGAAAAATGCAGACGAAAGAGAACCAAGTTGAAAACTTGAAGGCACCCAAAATTTAGCAAGAGGCTTAGTATACAGTAATCACATCAATCTGTTCAGGTCAAACACTAAAACTTCTTTGCACTAGGAAGTCTTCTTAGGTCCAGCCAACAACTGTAGGCACTTGTTTAAAAAAGAATGCGTTAATGCAGGGGGGGAGACTGTATAGAAAGAGAAGACAAACATACTTATGGCCTATACTCTGTGTTTTGTTTTGTAGGATGTTGGATGTAAAATTTACTTCTTGCTTCTGAAAATTGTTTTTCAGCCATAAAGCTTTCAAAAATATAGTGTACCTAACTCAAAGCCTTTAAAATTGATGTTATAAAATTTATTATGGCACCCTTATAAATCAGCACTTGGTGGTAACAAATTATTGGAATGAGCTGTAAATTAAAAAGACAAATCAGAATTTAATAGTGAAGATAGAGGTGTTTCAAATCAGAAAGCCAGAGCACTAACTAATGGGAACATTTGTAAACGTGACAATGATTTACAGCAGGGCTCTTTGAGTGTGTAAATCCTGCAGTTTTTGCATCTATCAGCTGGGGCTTTTGGTCCATTGTTTATAAATCAAGAAGTTAATGAAGAGTCAGGGATCTGTAAATCCAGACACTAAATTAGAAATTTGAGAGACACAGAAAAAACAGGAGCTCTTTCCCTGAGCTGTACGTGTTATAAAAGCAGCCAGAGAGAAGTCTGAAACTCGGCTTGATGCAGAGCGTGTGGTTCCAAAGCCTGACAGAGATGCCGGGGTCCCTCCCGACAGCCAGCAGCACGCAGGCATCTGCTTTCCAGCTCAGCTGAGGACGCGGCAACAACTGAGAGAAACAGTGCGCGTGGTGGAGAAGGAAGCTCAGATTCAGTGAAGTGTAGTTTCCCCTTTAGAGCCTCAGGAAAAAATACAGGCTGCAGAGGCAGCCACCTCATCCCCCCCTTTGCCCTGAGGAAATCTGCCCGGCGCTGAGCGCGTTCACTGAGCACAGGTGCACGCAGAGTCATCAGCAAGGTGCTCTCAGGAAACAGATGTCCTCCGTGGGAGACTAAGTCCTTTCCCTCAAGTACCTGCCGCCAGCCACAGAGACACCGGCGCCCTTGGGCAGAGACGGCTCTGCCCGGCAGCGCCCGAGAGGACGCGCGGCTCCCGCCTGCAGGCTGAGGCGCGCAGCGCGCATGCTCAGCTGCTGCAGCGCCTGGACAGACGGACGCTCTCCACGCCCGTGTGGACAGGCCTGCTTGTTTTCATCCACATAAACCCTCAGCAATGCAGCAAGTTTGGAAGAAAGCTATCAACATACTTCTGACTTAGGAAAGACCCAAATTTACCTTTATTAAAAGGCTCCCAAACTGCAACCCGGATTCTGACTTGAACCAGGGAGTGGAGCAGTTTAGCTCGGACGTGGGCTTTGAGGGGCGCTAACCTGTGTTGCTGGTAGGTTTGAATGAGCTCTCTGCAGGTGGTCTCTGGACCCCAGTCATTGGAATAAAGGCCACAGGTTATAAGTTAAGAAAACATTTGCCTTTGGAGCAAGAAAGATCAAGTGCATTTTACAGGCTGTTAGAGGAAACCTATCAGAGACCATGTGGTCGTTTGCCTGCTGACCATATGGTAACCTTCTGTCGTTTTCAGAAGGGCGAGGTCAGGGGCCTTAGAGGCCCACCACCTGGACTCATTCATTCTTCCCAGGAAATTGACACCATCGGAAGACATCTGACCTCAGGGCGTAAGCTGAAATCACCTAATCTCAAGAAGCACTTCATTAAGAGCTTACCCTACAGGCTTCCGAGTCAGGAAACGCTGCTGCCCACACCCCTTATGAGCCACCTTCCCTCTGTTCATTGCCAGTGAAACCTGAAGGGGCTATTTGGCCTCTGGCTCCATCTCTTCTCTCTCACCTTGTGGACGGGCACCCTCCTGTACACGTGTCTCTTTTTGCACTGGAAGGTGACACCGTGACTCTATATGTGGAGACGGGTCCTAATGCTAGAAAGGATTCTAGAAGGCTGTACCAGGCATGCCTTCCTTATTGCCAAACGCGTCATGTGGGGGGAGGATGTCTAGGGCAACGACAGAGAGGAGGTCTGGGAGCTCAGGGAAGTGGCTGACAGCAAGCTGGTATTCAGACACCTCAGTATATTGATACAGTTTGCCCATCTCTCAGGTACTAGCTCCTAAATCCAAGATCCTAGAGGAACAGCTTTGATGACAAAATGTAGCTTTGCCCGTTAATAGCATTTTGGGCCAGCTGAGGAGTGCAGCATAGTCATTAGAGCACAGGGTTCTGGCCAAGCCACTTGCGGGCTGTGTCTCCGGCACATTCCTTGTTCTCTCCCAGCCGAGCCTCTCCAGTCTTGAAAGTGGGCGATGACACCCACCTCAAAAGGGTGTTGTAAAGATCAAGTGAATGGAAAAATGCTCAGCATAGTGACAGGCACATAGAAACCGTGCGTAATCACTGGAATAATGTTACACTGGGAGGGACCTAAGTAAGATTGTGGCCAATTCCCTTGTACATGTGAGAAACCTTAGGTCCCGGGATGTTGTCATTTTCTCGTGGTTACCCAGTAGTTTAATCACGAGCCCAGAGGAGGAACACAGGTCTCCTGTCTCCCAGTTGAATTTCTTCATTCTACGTTACACTGTATCTCTTTTATCCTTTTACAAATATTTACTGTAACTCTGCCCCTGTGTTGATTAATAAGTGTTCATGTTCATAAATTTTTGCTGCAGAACACATAGTAGGGAAGAGGGAAAAGTAAACATAAAATGAGGTTTTATGTGTAAAGGACAAAACCTGTAGACATATGCTTAAGGAAGGGCCTTGGAGTGCGGTGTGGGGGATTCCGATGAAAGCAGCGCACGTCTATGTGTAGCTATGAACTCATTCTTTCCAGAGTGATTAGTCAGCATGATGCATTCTATCTGTTGTCCTCACAAATATTTCCTGCTTACTCTCTGACTAGCTTGACCCTCCAGAAGCTCAGGTAGGGGAATATATTCTGACAGACCACAGACAATCTTGCCTTGGGAACTGTTGCCACTAAGTCTTCTGTGAATCTGCATTTCTCCCTCAAGCTGGCAGCTTCAGGATGATGTTAGAAGCAGCGATGTTAAGTAAATAGCCAGCATGGCGAGCACTTCCAGCAGATTAGCACCACGGCTGACTGCTGGGGACAGCAAACTCACATTTAAAGAAAACTGCCAAACACGTCACCCGACTCCCTGCTTTTCCTTTAATTACCCTTCGCCAGTAAGTGGGTTTGTGTGTGGAGACAGTAAAGGAAGCGGAATCAGGCCTGGGTTTTGGCCACCCTCTCTTGCCCGGCCTCCTCCCCAGTCTGCAGATCTGTAAGTGAGCAGCTCCACTGATGGAAGGGGAGACACGGCTCCGTGGTTCACTGGTGTCTGCTCGTGTGTGTACAGTTCCTCCACAGACACACACTCTTATAGTTACTAAGGCAGCAGAACGTGTCCTACCTTCCAAGAAGCAGAAGAATCAGTCACAATCTGTCAGAAAACAACTGTTCGCCAAGGAACTCTCCCAGAAGCACTAACCTTAGTTTAATATGTTATTGATTTTCTAAACTGTTAAGTATGGTTTATAATGGCAATAACCTACATGATACCACTCATTACATCAGTTATTACTAAGTTTATTAAAACATTAACGTTTGCCATAGGCAGTTACCTGAAAAACTGATTGTGTGTGTGAGCCTGAAAATAAGAGATTTCTAAGTGAACATTGTGTATCTTTAAATGGCTTATGGGAGCCCTTCAGTACATCCCAGACTCTGCTTGTCCGTCTCTTTTCTTCCTAAAAGAAACAAGCCAATACTATGCAAGTATTAAGCTCCTGTGGGTTTAGTGAGATAATCCACAGTTCGCCATTGGAAAATATTTGTATAATTAATTAAACGTCACTACTGATGGAAATGTGTGTGTGCACAGGGAGGTGGAGAACTTGGGATTAGGCTAAAGAAAAGAATTCTAAACTCTGTGAAAACACTGAGTGTTGCTCCGTTGTTAAGGCAAGGGAAGATTCATGTCTGTCCTTTTATAAGGAGTGTATTAGTCAGCTAGGGCTGCTGTAACAAAATACCACACACTCCGAGGTTTCAACAACATAAATTTATTTTCTTACAGTTCTGGAGGCTAAAAGTCCAAGATCAAGGTGGCAGCAGGGTTTGTTTCCGGTGAGACCTCTCTTCCTGGCTTACTGATGGCTGCCTTCTCAAGGAGACTTCATGTGGTTTTCCCTCTGTGCATGTGAAAAGGGAGAGAGTGAGCCCTGGTGTCTCTTCCTCTTCTCCTAGGACATCAGTCCTAGGGGATTAGGACCCCCTCCCCTCACTGTGACCTTATTTATCCTTAAATATCTCCTTAAAGGCCCTATCTCCAAATGCAGCCTTAATGGGGATTAGAGCTTCAACATATGAATTTGTAGGGGACACAATTCAGTCCATAGGAGGAAAGTAGCATGACATATAGATAGCCTTGGACACTGGAATCCGTTTGACCGGATTTTGATTCCCAGTGATTCCAGATGTGTGGCTTTGGGCAAATTACTTTGTCTTTCTGTGCCTTACTTTCCTCATCTGCCTACTTTTTAGGTTGTTAGCCTTTAATACATAGAAGCATAATTATTTCCATGTCTTATTTCAGGCAATTCCATTTTAAGGACTTTGCATTACTCTTCATATAACTTGTTCAAAAAAACTATGATAAGAGGGTTCTCTTTTAGTTTCTGTGTGTGTTTTGTTGACTTCTTACTTGCAGGGGTCGTGGTTTACTTCCAGTTTAGTTGTGAGCTCTTTGAGGGCAGAGAACATTCCATCTTTTATTTCTTTTTATCTGGCACCTTGCATAGTATATTTTACCTAGTAGACACTCAAGAAAGTCATGATAATTTGGTTGGTTAGAAAGCTATGGCACCTGCCCACTTGATTTTTGAGCTGTTTTCGCCTATCCCTCCCCTCTTTCAACATGGCCCTGCTAGTATAGTACATGATGTGGAGATTACTGAAGTGCTGAAGTTAATAACTAATGGTTGATACTTATCCATTATTATTACCTCATTCTAGAAAGTAATTGTCAATATACGTTAAGTTCGGAAACAAAAGGATCCACTTGTTTTGATGTCAGCTATTGAACTAAAGTCAGTCCATTTCTGACAAAGTTCCCCTCATAAAGGGCAGAGACAGACTATTAACTACTAAGTATAACTTGTTTAATGTTTGTTACTACACAGTAATATTTTTACCTGTTTTCATAGAGGATCTCTATAAAATCTCTCAAGCTTCTATTATTTATAAATTACATCTGGAGGCTATGATTTTCAGAAAGGGACAGTGTTGACTCACCATGTGTGATTAGTAGTTTGAACAAGTAGTCAACAGTGTCTGTTAGTGCTAAAATGAAGCAGAAAATATACTACGTTAAAGAGCTTATGGTCTCATCTAGGAGACTTAATCAATGGCGATGTAACTAATGAAAATATAATAGTCTAGTCAGGATTCAGATGACAACGCTGTTTGAGCTCACCAAGATTTTACGTCAGTAGGGAGAGATGAACTCCTGTTTCCTTGCATCTTCCATCATAACTGTTTCAGTGCCGACATAATTAAAGCTAAGTAGGCATTTGTTCAATGAATAACCAATTTCTTTTTTTTTAATTGAAGTGTAGTTGATTTGCAGTATGATATTCCTTTCAGGAGTACAGCATAGTGATTCAGTATTTTTATAGATTATACTTCATTAAAAGTTACTACAAAATAATGACTATAATTCCCTGTGCTATATACTATATCCTTGTGAATTATTTATTTTATATTTAGTAGTTTGTATCACTTAATCTCCTACCCCTATTTTGCCCCTCCCCTTTTCCCTTTCCCCACTGGTAACACTAGTTTTCTATATCTGTGAGTTTATTTCTGTTTTGCTATATACATTCCTTTGTTTTATTTGTTAGATTCCATGTATAAGTGATATCATACAGTATTTGCCTTTCTCTGTCTGACTTTTTTCACTAAGCATAATCTCTAAGTCCAGCCATGACCTAACCAGTTTCTTAACCTGCACTGGAAATTTTTCTGCCAAACGTTCAGCTTCTATGTCATTTTTTCTTCATGATTCTAGATGGTAAAGGCTGTGAATATAAATAAAACAAGAATATTGAAATGACTTGCATTGTTAAAGCTAATATGTATTTATGTATGTATTTCAATGCATGAGTCAACAGGATACACGTCTTTTATTAATAATGCAATAATAGTGTGATATTTTTATGTATAATCAAATTAATTACATGGTTAGCCACATTGCTCAGTTCTAAACCTCTCAGTAGCTTCCAGCTTAGTTTATCTTAAAATCTGGGTATATACTACAGAATTGTGAAGTCCCAGGGTTCTGTCAGGAGCTAATATCAGGTGTATTTCACACCAGCACATGCCCCTCTACAGGCTTTTTCCCTTGACTTCGTCTTTCTATGAATGGTACTGCCAGTCTCCAGTCCCCATCCCAGCTGTACTGGTCACCACTATCATTCATCTCCTACATCTGGCTTTTTCTTCTCCTCATCCCTCAACTGCAGGCAGTAATTAAGAACTGAGGCTTCTAGGAGTTCAAAGTCAGGCTTAATCATTCTTTCTTTCAGTTTCCATTGCTTCTAGTTCAAGTGATCATTATTTCTTACTTACCCTGAAGTGATCTCCCAGTCACCAGTTTCTCTGCTCTGGGTATTAGTGTTACTCTCTGTTACTCTGTGTCTATATAAACATGACCTTGACTTTCCCCTAGCAGTGGACTCTCCATTCACACCCCACCAATCTATTGCTTACCTTATCCACCTACTTGGAATGCCCTGCTTCTCCCCATGTCCAGGTATTCAAAGTTTGTCTCTTCTGTAATCCTGTCAAAAGCCTCTGTTTCCATAAAACACTTCTCTTTCCATTAAACTATAATACCTCAACTGCACCCTTTTGATAACATTTATCACATTTATCCCTATTACAGTGGTTACTGGTATACATAAACAAACCTCTTCCAGGTCAAAAGCTTTAATTAATTTATATAATATCTAATCTCATGCTGTATGCCTAAATTTTACCATCAATGCCTTATACCCAAGGAGAGGGAAAAGAAGGAACATTTAAACCATCCTAGATTTATAGAAGAAATACAATAAATAAATAAATGTAACAAAGTTTGGGAACATGAGAGATTTGGGACACAAATAATCAAAATCATGTATTAGGGTACTATGGATTAGAGTATCAGGCAAAATTATATGTTACTGTTTTTCTTAAATAGAAACATTCTTAAACTTAAAGATTCTTAAAGATGCCTATAAATCACAATTATTAGAGAAACTCTTAAAGATAGATACATAGATAGATGATAGAAAGAAAAATAGAGATATATGTGTTCATCAAACTATTTTATTGTCCCAGACCCTTTGCATTTAAGATATTATTGACTTCTGATAGGTGAATTCAATAGGGATGGCTTGAAATAGTGGCTCAATGGTGAGTTAAACTACATAATCTGCACTTTATACCCCAATTGTATTGAATTTGTAAATACCACCATATAAATATTACCTGGGAAAAACATTTTGTCATCATAAACGCATTACATTAAGAAAGTAGGCTATTTTCCTATTTATCAAGAATTTGATCAAATACCAATTATGAAAAAATTATTTAAGTAATTATCTTAGCATATGTGGTGCCAGACTGAAGAACTAGAAGTAATTACTCCCTTTAAGACTAGAAAAATTCACATAAGGTCTATGTTTTAGTTAATTGTATTGTATCGATGGTAGTGTTCTGGTTTTGATAATTTGCATTATGGTTATGTACGATGTTACCATTAGGAGAAGCTTCGTGAAAGATATAGAAAAACTGTGCTAATTTTTGCAACTTGCCTGCAAGTCAGAAATTATTTCAAAATTAAAAAAACCCAAGAAGCAGTTTGAAGGGGCTCCAGGTGGCCAAACTTGAGGCAACTTGGGCATCAAAAAGTATGATGACAGTAATAGATTTTAATAACTTGAATATCCAAAAATTATGTTTAAGCACATGCATCTACATGGAAAAGGCTGATTATTTAATGGTAAAGGGGAGCAGAGTTTTGCCACCCCAAAGTATGTTAGAGAACAATCCCTCAGAAGCAACTAATGTCTTGCAGTCACAGAGCCCAGACGTGATTACATGTATTCATCCGTAAGTTTTACATTTTAGTGAATAGCTTTCTCTTGTTTAATTTGAAAACTTTCCAAATTGGACTTTACATACTGCCTTTTTAAAAGGGAAATTCAGCCTTGTTAAAATTCAACTATATTTTCCTTCTTTCAGTTGTAGATGAAATTGCCAACATGTCAGCTTTTTTGACCTTAGAGTTGTCTTTCTGCTACTTTCTTCAGAAATCAAAACTGTCATTTATTTCAAGATTGTATATTATACTAATCAGAAAGATATTTGTATAAGACTATAAGAATTATTTAGTAAATTATAGTTTAATATCAGTAAAATCTTTTTTATTTTTATTTAAAAAATTTTTTTAAATCTTCTTTTTTATTAAGTTATACTTGACCTACAATATTATATGAGTCTCATGTGTACAAGATTGTGATTTGATATTCTGATACAGTATGAAATAATCACAATAAGCTCAGTTACCATCTGTCACCATACAGTTATTGCAGTCTTATTGACTATATTCCCTGTGTGTACATTACGTCCCTGTGACTTATTTATTTTATAGCTAGATATTCAATATCACAAATTGACCTTCAGCCTTGACCTTTTATTTTTCAGTTCTTCTATTGAGGTAATTTGGGGTTTGGGGTACCATGTTACCTTAAAGAAAGAGTACAGTCAAAAGAAAAAATATATTTGCATCTTTTGTAAGGGCAACATGCATGTCCAGCATGGTGACCTAGGAAGTCACTCCCGTGTCTATGGGCAGGCCAGTCTAAGGCTCAGTTACCATTACTGTAGCCCAGGATGAGCTTGCCAAAGAGAGACTCTGCCAAACTGGCTTCTAAGGTGTCCATCTTGCTACCCAGAATCTACAAACATTAATATTTGCATATTTTAGTAAACTCAAAGTTTTCAGGTAAAATTTAAGAGCCCTTTATTTTAATCCCTGCCCCATCCCATTCCCTTCACTCTTCCTCCAAATACACCACCATTGTGATTTGCAGACCATATTTATATACTTTTACTATTCAGTGGCACCCAAATTCACCAGGGCCCCACCTCCCCCTCCCCCCAATATACCCACGTTGTTCATCAGGGGAACATTGATTTTGTGTTTTCCAGGGTCCCATGCAGTACCTTCTCCCTCCGTCCATGGAGACCCTGAGCTGCATGTGGAAGGGGCATGGGTGGGTGGAGAGACCCCTGGATACCTGTTTTAAACTTACAAAGTGAGAGATGTGCACACGCGAATCAACCAGAGACCTTTATCTATTTAAGAACCAATAACTTTATTGGAAGAAATGGTAACAATGAAAGAAGAAAAATTTAAGTGAACTTTTTTTTTGCAAGGGCAATATTGCCGTATGCATGCCAGGCAGGGTGACCTCGGGAAGTCACCCCGTGACCACGGGGAACTCCAGTCCAGGCTCAGTTCTTGTCGCTGTCGCCCAGGGTGAGCTTGTTGAAGAGGTACTCCACCATGCCGACTTCCGGGGTCCCCATCTTGCGCAGGGTGGTGATGTGGTCCCCCAGCTCCTTGATGAACTCGACCTGCTGGTTCAGGCAGTGGCTCTGCAGGAAGTGGCACAGGTGGGCGTCACTCTTGTTGCTGGCCAGCTGGTGCAGGTGGAGCAGGCTCTGGTTGACGCGCTTCTCTAGGCGCAAGGCGCACTGCATGGCCCGGAGGCCGCTCTCCCAGGCATCGCGTGTGGCTCCCTGATGTCGTGGAAGCAGAGGCGGCCCCCGCGCTGGTTCTGCAGGCGCATCAGGCTCTCGGCCCGTTCCCCCAGGTGCCGCGAGCGCTGCAGGAAGAAGCGGGCCAAGTGCTTCAAGGCCACGTCGTCGCGGTCGAGGTAGAAGGCCATGGCCAGGCACACGTAGGAGGCGTGGAGCTCCAGGGTGACGGGGCTGTTGGTGGCGGCCTGGCAGTCGGGGTGGTAGTTCTGGCGCCCCTGCGAGGGCCCCGCGGGCGTCATGGCTGGCGGCAGGGGGCGCGGCGGGCCTGAAGGCCAAGATCGAGGAGGTGCCGAAGCTGGGGACTCAGAGCATCCCTTGGGTGGGCGATGAGGGTGGCCGGAGGCAGGTGACTCCGGTCAGGGCGGAAGCTCTGGGATGGACCGGAATGTGGTTCCCTTACCTGGGCTTGAGATGGGGAGGGGATGACTAGTTGTGGGCAGAGGGGGGTTGGGGGGAGGGGGGAGAAGAGGGGCCAAGGGGGCGGGGTGCAAGCGCGGTATTCAAGGCTCCATCCAAGCCTGGGTGAGGCAGGAAGACTGCCCTGAGCATGTGGCCTGTATGATATTTTAAAATGTTACTCATGAATATAAGTGCAACTGTTTTGAGTTAACCACTTGCTTAATTTCTTTATTTCTTTGAGCAACTTATTTAAATAGTATCTTGTTGTTGTTCAAATGTTGGCATTTTATTTCATTTAATTCTTCTTCTGCTTAATAATTTCCCAATCTTTTCAAGACAGCTTTCTTGCTGTTATTTTATATATGCTTGATTTTATCTATCTCTCTGTGTATACACATGCACACATATATGTATATATACATATATATTAGTGTATGTTTATACACACATATAGGTATGTATATATACATATATTGGTACATTTTATACAATCACATTATCAGATAAATTCTTTTTGCAATTAGAAGCAATATAAATAATCAGCCCACATATCTTTTGTTTCATTGACTACTCCATGACTTCTTTTCACTACCTTTAATTTCTATAGTTTATATTAAATTGCATAAATATATTAAATAACACAAATAATTTTAAAAAGACCTGATGCATATCTTTAGGAATTTTAGTTTGCTCTCTCTGTTGGAAGAATAGTAGGTTGAGACATAAGCTTTCATAATCACAATAATTCTGGAAATAATTCTTACTACTGATTTGGCAGCTCCAATTAATGTGATTGTTTCATCAAACGTAGTGTTTTTGTGGTATCCTCGGTTATGTTTGCTATCCCAGAGCCCTATTTGGAGGGCAGCTAGCTTCAGTGACTTCAGCCAATCGCACTGCTGATAGCCTCTTCACTCAGTTCCTGGACCTCAGTAACTCCAGTGATCTCCACCTTTCTCTTTCTGTTCGTGGTCAAGTTCATACTTCTCTGATAGCCGAGCACCACCTCCAGAGTCTCAGCGAATCTTTCCACCTCTCCAGGTTTACCCTTTTTGAAGTCGTTCTTCACTCCCTCTGTTCTCTCTCATCTCTTAATGTCTCAGCACAGTGCTAGAAACACAGTGCCCCACCTGGCTTACCAGTGCCCTTCCTCCCGGGTGAGTGCACACTTCTCTTTTCTCCGTCAGAAAACGAAAGGCTTAGGTGCAGTGTGAGAGAAAGCACTTCCCCGTCTGCGTGTATCATCCCTCCAACCTCTTTTGTACTCCGACTGCCACTCAGCAAACCCTGAATTTAAGCCCTGAATTATGTTCTGTGGAATGAGCCACAGTGGTAGGAAATACCACTGATCTCGAATTGTCTTTGTATCACCCCTCCAGTTTTGCTCCAGAGGTATTTAAAATACTAATACTACTGAATGATTTTATGCGTACTAAGAGATTGTAATCATGTTTCTCACATATTGTATTTTTCATCATTACCTCCTAGGAAAGTAAGCAATAGTAAAATATATATTATAACTAAGAGAAATCTAAAACTTAAAAACCCACTTTTCTCAGGGAAAACCAGCAAACAAGCATGGGCTGGGACCTTGCATTTCCGTGAAGGAAATATGCACATGTGTAAACGAAAGCATTTCATCTGGGTTTTCTTTAACGAAGAATATGAAACTAAGTATAAACACAGAATGAGAAAACTTCAGAGCAGATCATATGTTTAAAAATACGATTATAGGCCCATAAAGTGAAATGCTTGTGGTCAGTATTTGTACTAGCCAGGGTTCTCCAGAGAAACAGAATCAAGAGGATTAATTACTGAAAAGAATTGGCTCATACAATTATGGAGGCAAACTAGACCCAAGATCTGCAGTCAGAAGTCTAGAGACGCAGGAGTGCCTGGATAGGAGGAGAACCGAGAGGAGCTGATGCTTTAGTTTAAGTCTGGAGGCAAGGAAAAACTAGTGTCCTGGATTAAAGGCAGGAGGAATTCTCTTATTCAAAAGAGGGTTAGTCTTTTTGTTCTGTTGAGACTTTCATCTGATTAGATGAGGCTCATCCACATTAAGGAGGGCAGTCTGCTTTACTCAGTCTACCAAATTGAGATTCTTTCAAGTTTTATTGAGGTATCATTTGCATGTAACATTGTATTAGTCCAAGGTATACAACATGATGATTCTATATATGTATATGTTGCAGAATGATGACCGCAATAAGTTTAGTCAGCGTTAATCACCTCACATAGTTACACAGTTGTTTCTCTTGTGATGAGAACTTTGAAGATCTACTCTCTTAGCAACTTTCAAACATATAATAAGTACTGTGAACTATAGTCACCATGCTGTACATTACATTCCCAGAACTTATTTATCTTATAATTGGACATTTTTACCTTTCTACCACCTTTACTTATTTCCTCCACTTCCCACCCCCACCTCTGGCCACCACCAATCTGTCCTCTGTATCTGTGAGTTCATTGTAGATATCATTTATAAGTGATAGCACACAGTGTTTGTCTCTGTCTGACTCATTTCCCTT
The DNA here is from genome assembly GCF_036321535.1 of Camelus dromedarius. Lineage (NCBI taxonomy): Eukaryota > Metazoa > Chordata > Mammalia > Artiodactyla > Camelidae > Camelus > Camelus dromedarius. The sequence continues at coordinate 86,130,717 of NC_087472.1, read as the reverse complement.
AGCATAATACCCTCAACGTCCACCCACGTTGGTGCAGTTGGCAGGATTCCCTTCGTTTTTGTGACTGAATAAGATTCTATGGTACATGTGTACATTTTCTTTATCCGTTTCATCGTTGGACACTCGGGTTGTTTCCATGCCTTGGCTATTGTAAGTAATCTGCAATGAACATAGGGGTACAGATACCTTTTTAAGATAGTGATTTCATTTCCTTCAGCTATATACCCAGGAATGGAATGCTGGATTCCTATTCTGGTATTTCTGTTTATACGAATAGTAGTTCATATTGTATTTAGTAGTTCATAGTAGTATTTATATGAGTATATGGTAGTTCTGCTTATAATTTTTGAGGCCCCCTCCATGTTTTCCATAGTGACTCTACCAATTTACATTCCCGTTAGCAGTGCATAAGGCTTCCCTTTCTCAACATCCTCACAATCCCTTGTTGTTTTTTGTCTTTTTGATGATAGACGTTCTAACAGGTGTGAGGTGATGTCGCATTGTGGTTTTGATTTGCATTTCCCTGATGATGAGTGATGTTGATCATCTTTTCATGTGCCTGTTGCCTGTTTGGATGTCTTCTTTGTAAAAATGTCTATTTATTTCCTCTGCCCATTTTTAAATCAGATTGTTTGGTCTTTTACTCTTGAGTTGTATGAGTTCTTTATATATTTTGGATAGTAACCCTTTATCTAGTACATGGTTTGAAAATATCTTCTCCCGTTGCATAGGTTGCCTTTTCATTTTGTTGATGGTTTCCTTTGCTGTGCAGAAGCTTTCTAGTTTGATGTAATCCCACTTGTTTATTTTCTGTTTCGTTGACTTTGCTTTTGGTGTCACATCTGAAAAAATCATCACCATGACTTTGGTGTTAAGGAGCTTACCCTCCTGTGTTTTCTTCTAGGAATGTTATTTCTTCAGGTCTTAAGGTCAAATTTTGAATGCAGTTTGAGCTGATTTTTGTATGTGGTGTGAGATGAGGGTTCAATTTCCTTCTTTTGCATATGGCTATGCAGTTTTCCTAACACCACTTATTGAAGTGACTATCCCTTCCCTACTGTATATTTTTGCCTGTTTTGTTGTAAATTAATTGACCATATATATGTGGGGTTATTTATGGTCTTTTTTATTCTGTTCCATTGATCTATGTGTCTGTTTTTATGCCAGTGCCATATTATATTGATGACTATAGTTTTTGTGATATAGCTCAAAGTCAGGAATTACGGTACCTCCAGCTTTGTTCTTCTTTCTCAAGATTTATTTGGCTGTTTGGGTTCTTTGTGTTTCCATACAAATTTTAAGATTGTTTTTTTCTATTTCTGTGAGTCATTGGAATTTTGATAGAGATTGCATTGAATCTGTAGATTGCTTTGGGTATTACGGATATTTTAACAATATTAATTTTTGCATTCCATGGGCATGGAATATCTATCCATTTATTTGTGTCTTCCTCAATTTCTTTCATCACTGTTTTATAGTTTTGAAAGTACAGATCTTTCATCTCCTTGATTAAATTTGTTTATGTGTATTTGTTATTTTTGTTGCAATCGTAAATGGGATTGTTTTCTTAATTTGTCTTTCTTATAATTTGTTGTTATCTTATAGAAATGCAACTGATTTTTGTATGTTGATTTTGTATCCTACAGACTTACTAAATCTGTTTATTGGTTCTAACAGCTTTTGGGTGGAGTCTTTAGGGTTTTCTATATATAATATGTCATCTGCCCATAGAAACATTTTTACTTCTTCCTTCCTAATTTAGATTCCCTTTGTTTCTTTTTATTGACTGATTCCTCTGGCTAGGACTCCTAGTACCTTGTTGAATGAAAAAGGTGAACGTGGGCATCCTTGTCCAATTCAGTTGTTGTTCTCGTCCAGAAACACCCTTAGAGACATACCCAGAATAATGTTTGAGCAAATACCTCAACACCCCATGGCCCGGTCAAACTGACACATGAAATTAACCATCATAGTAGTATTCACCGTAAACGCAGAGTCTGCAAATAAAATTTCTAGTGTTGTACTCTGTGAAAACTCTTTGTTTTGACTTTCAGTTCCCTTCATCATTCAAAAATGTAATGAAACTAACAGTTACTGAACTGATACTAGTAAGTTTATACTCAGTGTCATTGATTAGGTGTCATTCACTTATTCAGTATATTTCTATTGAATGCCTTTTTTATGCCAGGTATTTTAGATGTTTTACCAAATCTTGTTCTATAGACTCTTCATGTTTGCATTGTTTTGCAGCTAAGTGCTCTTCAGTGTTCCATGTAATCCCTTCTTTAAAAACTAATAGTGCAGCAGGCTCGATGATACATTCACAAGGAAGTGGACCAAACATTGCAGCATTTGGCTTATCATCTCTCTCTCTATGAACACACACACACGTATATGATGTGCATGCATACGTATAGACGAACTATTTAATTAGTGGTGGTGAAAAGTGCACCGGTTCAGAATCAATTTTATCTGTCTCTTGACTGTTCACTCTACATTATTACCCATATTTCATAGGTAAAGAAATTATGAATTAAAGAGTATGTAACATGCTGAAGCACACATCTTGTAAATAGCAGAGCCTGACGTTCTGAACTGGATTCTTGTCTAGGTAGTTTGGAAAGTTTGGCTGGACTGTGAGCTCCTTTGGAAGAAACACTGTGTTTAACTTGTTTGATGCTAAGTTTCATGTAGTAGGGGCTCAGAAATATGAACTAAAGATTGAGTGGCCTTTTAAAGTTTTAGTTTCATTATTTCTCCAAGAAAACAATGAGTGTGAGTGGATGTTGAATATGTATTTAAACTGTTTCCCTTAGGAGGAAAAAAAAAAATCAAAGATACCCGATGGTGACAGATTGTTCTTATAATTTTACTTTAATATGCACAAACATAAAACTTGGTATAAAAATCTGTAACTTAGAAGTATGCTTTTATAGCTGTAAACCTAATCATTTATAAATATATGCAAGTAAAACTATAAACATAATAAGATTAAAATTAAGAAATTCCAACTATGCTTCAGATTACACTTTTTGTCTTACACACAATCAGTTCTCACTGAGAACAGATCTAGTTGACGAGATGCAAGTCTTCTTTGGAGAGTGCCATGCCTGTGCCCCGATATCCATGAAGCAGCTCAGCTCCCTGTCACCCTTCCTTACTGAAACGGCTGGCCCACTTTAGTTCATACGATGACTCATAATATAATTTTGCTTTCAGGTAGTAGAAGCTATCATTCAAATACTGTCTGTCCAATGTTTTTTTAAGTAGCTTGTGAAAAGTGAAGTAATGCTGATGCAGTTTGTTGATTTCATCAAGTACCATTGAAAGTCTCAGTAACTGAAGGTGCTGAAGTTTCATTCTGTCAAACTACTTTTCGTTTCCCAGTCATCACTTTAAAAGGAAGTTTTAGTCTTTGCAGCTGGTAAAATAAGTCAGTGTGACTGTAAGGGTGGACGTGGGTCAGTTGTCTTTTTTGCGTTAGGACGTGCCAACCTAGCAGCAATCACGTGCCCCATGATTCAAAACGCACACGCAAGCGTGGACACAGAGTTTCTGTGGCTGCACCGAGCTATAGAGAGATCAAGATAATCCTGAAAATGCTTCCGGTAATTTTCCATTTAGATGTAAACACAAGAACAGATCCATGGAATTCACAAATAAAGAGAGAAGACGCTGAGTTAGAATGGCATGAATACACCATATAGCTAGCCGGTAACTATTTAGGACCCAGTACTTGTCCAGCTTTGTGTTAAAGGCTGAATGACTGCAGTGGGCAGTGAGTGTTCTTCCGGACCCTAGAGTCTGTTTCAGTTCCCTTTGTTCACCGACAGAATGTATGTATGACCACTGGAAAATTAGTCACTAATGTATTAATAATAGTGTATGTATAAATAGATTTACCTTGAAATATCCACATTATTCAATAATATTTGTTTGAAATCTTTACTTCTGTTGACGCAGATACAGACATTGCTGCAGAAGTTCTCATACCTTTTCCTACACAGCAGTTATGTTTAGGGAGAATGTATTTGGTGGGATGATACTAGTTAACCTAAAAATCCCAGGTGGTTGAAGCTGTAGATATTTTCTTTCACTAAAATCAAGTGTTAAGTTTTTCCAAACAAGTTAGAGAAAAAAGCGTAACCCTTAAAAATGTTCCTTATGGTTCCATACCATACTATACAATTAACCCAATGTGTTAACAGAATAAACATATTTAATGTGATGACTGTTCTTCATAATTTGACATGAGTAATGTGTGTCCACTTTTTAATTTTCTAAATATTTATTCCACACTCTGTGACTTATTTGCTGACTTTCTCTTTTATAAAAATATGATAGTGACCTCAACCAACCAATGTTAAAACTCATCAAGAAGTAAATGTTTTGTAAAGTGTTTCCTGTGTATTATTCACATTCATTACCTTTCCTCTGTGCTCTTCATATTTCAATATTTGTTCATATATGAAAAATAAACAATGTCCTTTGACTTATTTTCTTGAAGCCTTTTGCCATTTTCCAAATATATCTCTGAATAATTAAGGTCAGTTAAACATATTTAGAGAGTTTCAAGTTTCTAGGCAGTATTTCATATGTAGTAGCTTTCTGCCAAAATGATTTTAAACTTCATTTATTGTAAAGTGAATTAATAGACTGGCATATTTTCTTTAAGTAGAAAGGTTATCAACATGCTGTTGCTAATGCAGATGGTGTTCTTAAGTTATGATTTCTTACGTGACAAACAACCCGTGAGGAGAAGTTCATTAATAATCTGCTAAGTGGTGTGAGCTCTATGACTCGATTCTCCATTAGTAACTTACCCCTAGATTTTCTGCTGCCAGAAAAGTGCTGATTCCTCAAGACCCTTGGCAGTAATATGAATTTATACATTATATATAAATACATATATACATCAGAGGAGAAATGGAGCTCAAACACAAACCTAGCATTCCTGTACAGGATGTGAAATGAAGATACGTTGTGGAGTAATTGGTGGATTTGGGAAGGAAGCTGAGGTCAAAGGCAGCCTATTAGAAAGGGAAGAGGCTATTGAAACTGGGAATTGAGGGGACGAGAACTACTGAAAGAATTTTTTTTAAATTGTTTATTGATTTACAATGTTAGTTTTGGTGATACAGCAAAGTGATTCAGTTATACATATACATACATTGTATATATTCTTTTCAGATTCTTTTCCATTATATGATATTATAAGAAATTGAATATAGTTCCCTGTGCTATACAGTAGGTCCTTGTCTATGTATTTTATATATAGTAATGGGTGTCTTTTAATCCCCAACCCCTAATTTATCCCTCCCTGCCCTTTCCCCTTTCGTAACCATGGTTTATTTTCTGTGTCTGTGAGTCTGTTTATGGTTTGTAAGTAGAATATGTGTCATCTTTTTAGATTCCGCATGTAAGTGCTAGCATGTGGTATTTGTCTTTCTCTGTCTGACTTACTTCCCTCAATATGATAATCTGTAGGTCCATCCACGTTGCTGCAAATGACATTATTTCATTCTTTTTTATGGGTGAGTAACATTCCATTGTGTGTGTGTGTGTGTGTGTGTGTGTGTGTGTGTGTGTGTGTGTACATATACATACATACATACCACGGCTTCTTTATCCAGTCATCTGTCGATGGACGTTTAGGTTGTTTCCATGTCTTGGCGATTGTAAGTAGTGCTTCTGTGAACATTGGGGTGCATGTATCTTTTCGAATGATGGTTTTCTCCAGATACATGCTCAGGAGTGGGATTGCTGGACCATAGGGTAGGTCAATTTTTAGGTTTTTAAGGAACCTCCATACTATCCTCCATAGTAGTTGTAACAATTTACATTCCCACTAACAGTGTAGGGGGGTTCCTTTTTCTCCACAGCCTCTCCAACATTGATTATTTGTAGACTTTTTAATGATGGCCATTCTGACTGGTGTGGGGTGATAGCTCATTGTGGTTGGATTTACATTTCTCTAATAATTATTGATACTGAGCATCTTTTCCTGTGCCTGTTGGCCATCTGGATGTCTTCTTGGGAGGAATGTCTGTTTAGGTCTTCTGTCCAGTTTTTGATTGGGTAGTGTTTTTTTCTTATATGAAGCTGTATGAGTTGTTTGTATATTTTAAAATTAGTCCCTTGTCAGTTGTGTTGTTTGCAGATAATCTTCTCCCATTCTGTTGGTTGTCTTCTCATTTTGTTTATGTTTCCTTTGCCATGCAAAAGCTTTTAAGTTTAATTAGGTCCCATTTGTTTATTTTTACTTGTATCTCCATTACTCTAGGAGCTGTTTGGAAAAAAAAATATTGCTGAAATTCATGTCAAAGAGTGTTCTGCCTGTGTTTGCCTCTACAAGTTTTATAGTATCCACTCTTACATTTAGTTCTTTAATCCATTTTGAGTTTATTTTTGTATATGGTGTTAGAGAATGTTGTAATTTCGTTCTTTACAGGTAGCTGTCCAGTTTTCCCAGCACCACTTATTAAAGAGACTATCTTTTCTCCATTGTATATTCTTGCTTCCTTTGTCATAGACTAACTCACCATAAGTGCATGGGTTTATTTCTGGACTTTCTATCCTGTTCCATTGATGGATGTGTCTGTTTCTGTGCCAGTAGCATACTGTTTGATGACTGTAGCCTTAAGGGATAACCCTGTTCGCTTTGGCCGTCTGTGTGGTGAAGTCCCTGGCCTGGAGTAGACAGGAAAGCTGTGCTGAGAGCAGCTTCTGGTGGCAGGAATATTATTTCCTTGTCCTTGCAGCTATTACATAGAAACATTACTTAGCATTCCTCAGATGTTAACTCTCAAGGACCAAAAAAAAAAAAAAAAAACCAGTAATGACAACTGGAAATGTCAGTTGCAAGTCCAAAATAACCTATTTACAACTGCTTCCCTATTTCACGAGTTCTCCATCAATTATCCATGCTTTACTTCCCCCCTAAATCATCAATTTTGTCCTTAGTCACATGTATTCCTCAGTTATGTTTTACGGAAGTGCAGTTTTCCCAGTACAGCCCTTCCCCTGAATTCTTTTTTCTTTTCCACATTAATGATTTCTAATTTTGAGAAAAAAAGACAATAGCATATAAATGACTCAAGGCACAGAATTCCTCACATTATTAAAAGCAATTCCTGGATCATTAGTGATTGATAAATACATTGGTCACATCGATGTAAGTATTGTAATCAGTTTGTCTCCAGAGACTGCAGCTACTGGAAGGAAGAACATAATCAGTTTATTCACTTGTTACAAATGCAGAAGGGGCAAATGGAAGTAGGAAGAGCAAGATTTTGTGCAGAACCAAGAGTCTGCTTCCTTTTCTTTCCCGATACAGTGTTCTAGAAGCCATGGTGTTGATTTTCCTAGCCAGGCTATTTGGCATGTTTGGTTAGGTTTCATTCTAAATTAAACCAGTGCATGGGAGTAAATGTCTGTATGGGGCACTTGGTTTTATAAAACTCTATTTCATAGCTGAATGATGTAGAGCATCCCTCATAGTAGCTTCTTGTGAAAGAGCGCTATTGGGTCAAATGAACAAGAGAAAACAGGCAATAGTATGATATTACAACTCTTTTTGGAAAATAACATTTCAATTCACATTTCATGACAGATTCAGTAACACCATGGAAAACCATGATGTGTGTATGTGTGTATGAAATGCATACATTTGTATGTACATATTAGGTTTTAATGACTCTTGTTTCATGTTTGCTAAAATTTGTACCTTAATATGGGTTGTGGTATGAAATATATATGTATATATACACATCTATATACGCCAGGTAAAGTAGACATTAGTGGGAGCATGTATCTTAGCTGATGGCATGTGTGTGCGTTCTGTGCATCTTTAATTCTTTAAAAAATACAAATGTTGTACTAGGTGCCATGGATTAAGATTCACTCAGCCCTAGGAGAAAACTGAGGTTATTGATTATTCTGCATTTTTCATACTCATAATATGAAATGATTCAGGAAAAATTTTGCTAGCTACTAAAAATAAGCTAAGATTTTTAATTTTAATCTCTCAACAAGTTCTATGTAATGTACACATCACTCTTGGGAATTTAGATTACTCATGATCTGTATTTTCAGTATGCTGCCACCTCGTTTAACGGACGTAGGTGCAGAATGAGCGCAATAAGCATTCTTTACTCCCTTCTTAGGCGTCGGTGAGTGACGTGGGGTTCTGTGTCAAATGGTCGTCAGTTGAAAGCCTGACTCCATCCTTGCAAGTTGTGTGAACTTGCCTGTAGTGATTTACTCATCAGAAAAATGGTACTGATGTAAGATGTTGTGAGGATTACATGAGGTGATGCATTTAAGATGATACTAATATTGCGGCTCATCGATTGCAGTCAATACATGGTAGCTATTGTTTTAGGAACTAGACTGACCCTGAGAAAGTAGTCTACTGATTATATAAAAGCTCATCTTAATTTTTAAATTTTAGACTCTTCTATTTCAACTCTAGATGGTTAATATAATACTGTTTCTCTTTCCTCTTCTTTTGTTCTTTTTCTTTTCTAGCTAGTCACTGAAATCTCTTACGTTATTTCTGGGGGAAAGGTTAGCAAGAAATGCAGTTCCAGAATATGTATAGCTCTCAGAATCAATACATTCCAAAGATTAGTATAAGAAAGAAGAATTAAGCTTCAAAAAGTAGCTTGTAAACATATAAATTTATTATAGCCCATAGGCATTTCTAATATTATTGTCCTGAATTGCTATTTTAATTTCAAGCATATCTATCTTTTCACTCTAACAAAATTGTAAACTTCCTGAGGTCAAGGACATTAAATTATGTCTATTTCTATTGCAGAGCTTTCTCAACTTGGGGAAGAATAATAATAATAATAATAATAATAATAATAATAATAATAATAATAATAATAGTAATAATAATAATAATAATGCTGCAAAGGGTAGTAGATCTTACTTTTAATCATTTTGTTTTCAATTTTCTCAGTATACTAGTAAAGTAATAGATCTTATTTTAAATTATGTTAAGAGTATAGACCTTTAGTCTGTTGAATACAAATCCATTAAATACTGGTATTCTGTACTGTATTTTGAAAAATATGATAGGTCACAAAGTTGAATATGTTTTTATGTAAGGAAATGAAGGAAAGAATGCAAATATGCAATGTCTAGTAATCTGAGTGATTTTGAAGTTAGTTACTTCACCCAGATGCTAGAAAGTCTGGTTGAGGGAGTGAAGTCTGCAAGATGGCGGAATAGGAGGTTCGGGGCTTTAGTCTCCCTCACTGAAAGAGCAGCTAGCAACTATCCACAGACAAGAATGCCTCTGTCAAAAAAGTCCCAGAACCTGGAAGTGAGGCTGAAGCACCCTCCTGTGGAGCACGAAACAGCTTCCCAGTTGACCACACAGCTCCTCCCGCAGATCAGCACAGAGCCGCACCAAGAGGTTTCTCCAGTGGGAAAGAGACCCCAGTGTGAACATCCCGGTTCCTCAGCATTCTGGAAAGCTCCCTACGAGGTCCACTTCTGTCCATCTCATTAGGAGAAAAGGGAGGACTAGACCACCTGAGATCAGTTTGAAATAAAAGAGGAGGGGGCGGGGCTCCCCGCATCCAGCAAGTAGGTCTTGATGGACTGTGGACCTGATGGCGGTGGTGTCCCGACGGAGAGCACAGCCGGCAGTTCTGTCCCCCTGTGGAGTGGAGCCATGCATCTTGTCTGGCCGAGGAGCGTGTCAGCAGCTCAGCTCTACCCAGATGGGGTCCCCAGCCGGCTGACTGGCTCAGCCATGGAACCCGTGCTGTGGCCCCACTGAGGCAGGGTCAGAAGCCAGCGGCCCCGTCCAGCTGCAGAGCACAGCCCCGGGTCTTGCCCAGCCAGGAAGCCCAAACAGTGACCCTGTGAAATCTTGGAGCCCAGCGCCCGGGCCTGCCTGGCTTTGGAGCCCAGCATACAGCCCGCTTGATGGCTGAGCAGATTTTCCATTATGCAGGCAATGGAGCCGAGAGAGCAGCTATTTCATTATCTTTCCATTCCTCCGAATGCTCTCAATTCCTTCCTCCCGATGCAAAGATTTGTTGCATATACTATAAATATTCTAAACAGTGCCATAAATATTTTCCTTACTTAAAGGCATAGTTTTTATTATACACACTAAAGATTCCTTAGTTGCTCTAATGATAGATTGAAAAGAGGGCACTATCCTTAACCTCTGATTAAATGCTAAGAGATCAGGAGAGCATGACATGGGCATCGCTGGCCGTGGTAACCAGTTCTACCTGGTGTGCGGTTTTTCACATCCTTCCAGAGCTGAGTTGAATTTATGCCTGCTCTTGCCACACAACTGACAAAAGTTGTGGTTGCTTTAACAGGCAAGATGGAAGAGCAGTGTATGACTGGTTCCAGAGAATGAAAGTATGTCTTTCTGTTTTCCTTTATGAGAGGCCCCAGGACATATGTTCTTCCCCTAGTTTCAGCGGGTGGGGTCTAGGATTTCAAGGGGACTATTTCATTGTCCGTGATACTGCTGAGCGTCAGTGTGGAAATAATGCACACGATAAGAGGACTTTGACTCGGACTTCACATTTGACCTTAGATAACTCAGTTACCTGGAGTTTTGTCAGTAATAAAATGGAGCTAATAATACTTTGGGGTTTCCCCATGTTCCTCAAAACAAAACAAAGAAAGAAAGGTTGTGAAAGGGCTTTTTGAAAGCTTCAGCTACACTAACACAATGATACATCAGGCTTCCGAATTCCCCCTCCCCCAGACTATGGATTTAAAGTCTCATTGGTGTTAAGAAGTCCAAATTCTGTTTGCTTTTGTTTACGTCTGTGTGACAACTAATAGCAATGTAGGTAGTTGCTGCAGTGGAGAAACCCAGGTAATGTCTCTAAGGAGAGTTTATTTTCACTGGGAGGAGCCATCACCGATAAGCAGTAGGAGGCCTTGCTACTGACTCTTATTTTGCAAATGCACGTTTTCATCTTAAGCGAAAGCTAAGATGGAGTGAGGTGTAGTTGAAGGCTGTCACGCTAGGTAAAAACCATCAAAAAGGGATTTTTTTTTTTTCTTGGCTCCTTTGCCTTCTACCTTTTTAGCATCCTCCTTCCGTATTCCCTCCTCTTTCACAAATACATGCCGAGTGTCTATTCTGTGATGTTGGTGGCATTAGGCACTTATATAAAGTAATCCTTTAATTTCCACCAAAATTTGAGTTTGGTGATGTGGTCTCCGTTTTACACGTGAGGAGGCATGCTTCTTGAAGTACAAGGTCACATGACCAAAATAAGGAAAGGAAGGTATTTGCAGTACGTGTCTTCTGAGTGTAAATGTGTTGCTATTTCTATGACACGGGCGTATTTTTAATGCACTTTTAAAATTGAGGAAAATTTAGATAATGGATTCTACTTGTGGTTAGATTGGGAGATTTAAATCTCCTTTCTTACCTGTCTTGGACATCATAGCTCTTCTAGTGAACTGCTGCCCATGGAGTCATTTCAAACTACAGTCTGATTTACCTGCTTTATTTCTTTCAAAGATAAATTTATTCATTCGTGCAGTTAAATATTTAAGTGTCTGTGAATGTGTAGGAAGGGGCGATTTGTGTTAAGATACAATGGGATAAAGTAGATTATTAGTCCACTGACCAGCACATATGATATTAACCTTGTATACAAAGTAAATGAGACATAGCCCTTGTTTTGGAGGTGTTTGCATTAGAAACCCTGGGAAAGGCATGTATTTGATGCAAGGAATTGAAAAACTCTATTTGATCAGTGAAAAAAAGGAAAAGAAACAAGTGAGACCTTTTGGAGAGGAGGGGGACCCACTTCTGGCAGGGATCATTTGGCACGGATGGTAAAAGGAGATGAGGGTGGAATGGGTTTTGATTGTTAAAATGGGAGGGAAATATTGTAGAAGCTGATTAAATGCTGCTATTTAAAAAAGCTCCTCCTCTATTCATTCATTCAGCTAATACTTATTGAGTATCTGCTTTTGTTCTGTACCTTCTCTATACTGAGAACTTGGAGGCTAGTTAAAAAGTCCCTGTTTTCCACAGAGCATTAAGCCTAGAGAAGAAAGGAAATAAACAAGTAGACATACATACCACATCTTGTAGAGATAAATGTTACAATATTAATGATAAGGCAGGGACCTTAGAGAGTGATAGATGGCAATAATTTGTATCTGGTAGTCTGAGAAGTACTCTCCAAAGAAGTGACATTTGAGCAATACCTGAATAAAGTTCAGCATAGAAACATCTAGGAAAAGAACATTGCAGACAGAAGGAAGAGCGAATTCAAAAGCTTTGAAATGGGATATTTCTCATTCTCCGTAGAGAGTTTAGATTTTATTCCAAATGTAATGGGGAGCCTTCTGAGCATCGTAATTGGGGAGGAACGTGACCTGATTTTGATTTTTAAAAGCTCAGTCTTGTTTACCGTGGGGAAAATAATCCATAGTGTGAAAAGAAGGCAAGGTAAGAGGCTCTTGCTCTCGTGTGGCAAGCTATTACGGTGGCTCGGAGAAGAGCAGTAAGCGTAGAGATGGTGAGAAGTGCTCGCTTTGGGAATACATTATGAAGTTATGGCAAACTTCAGCATAGAAGTAGAGAAGTCAAGGATGAGTGCTGGTAGGGAGTGGTACAGCTCAAGTGGTAGAGCGCATGCTTCGTCTGCATGAGGTCCTGGGTTCAATCCCCAGTACCTCCCCTGAAAATAAAGAAAGAAAGAAACCTAATTATTTCCCCTGCCCAAAATAAAATAAAATAAAATAAAATAAAAGGGTGAGTGGTGATGCCCTTTACCAAAATGGGGACTATGGCAGGAAGAGCAAAGTTAGAAGTAGGAAATTATGAGCGTTCTTGTGATCACGCTTTGTTTGAAGTTCCTCTTACACATACTGGTAAAGGTGTCCCATGGGCAGCTGACTGTAGCGGTCTGGCGTTCACCCCTGAAGATAAAGATTTGGGGATCGAAAGATACGTATGATAGATAAGCTCATGCTGTTCAGTTACCTGGAGAGTGAATCCCAAGACCGAGCTCCGGGTGAATCCAGCCCTGAGATGAGAAACAGAATCTCAAATTCAAGTTTCAAATCAGGAAGGAGTAGAACAGCAGCAAGTGTGGTGTCAGAAGGACAAGAAAGGGAGGGCAGCGGTCACAAAGGAGCGAGGCACTTACTACGCCCAGTGCTCTTGAAGAAAATGACAATATTCATTGGATTTTGCCACGTACACCTTGTTGGTGAGCTTTGACAAGAAAGTCTCACTAGGAAAGCAGAACAAACTCCTGACTGGAGTGCATTCAGGAGAACCTGAGAGAGGAAGACATGGAAACAGTGATTTATAAACAACGCTTTCTGCTTGTTTTTCTACAAAGTGGAGCAGAAAATGTAGAGTGGTAGCTGGAGAGAAGAATTCCATCAAGAGAATTTGTATTTTGTTTTGTTTGGTTATTTCAGATGATGTGAGTTATGAGAGCCTTATTTGATTTTGCTTTTGGTTTTTTTTTTTTTAATGATAGGAATATATCCCCCAAAACAACAATAATATCGGAAAATAACAGAGCCAATACAGGACAAATATTTAATTAGGCAAAATGTTGAGATTCAGTGCCCAAATGAAAGGCTTTGCCTTAGCAGAATAAAAAGTTCATCCTTTGTTTCAGCGGGGGGTAGAGAATATGGTTACAGATGTAGCTGGCCTGGTTGATTTGGTGATGGGAGGAACAGAAGGTTCTCTTCAAAACAGTTTTATTTTATCCTTGAAGTACAAAGCAGTGCTTTCTTTGAGAGGGAGGAATGGAGACAGCATGTTGGACAATTGATAGCAGAAATAAAACGATCATCTTGGAAAGCAGGAGAATCTACTGATGAGGGAAATGGAGCAGAACTTTCAGCTAGTGTTGAAGGCTCGTTTAAGATTCATGCCAGATGTAACCGGTCAGCATTGGTATGCGTTTTTCTTTAGCCATATTGAACCGTTTGGCTGCAGGTACAAGAATGGCAAAGAATAAGATTAACCAGGACTGGGGTTTTGTCAGAAGACTATAAAAGCAGGGGAGAGAGGCAAGGGAGTTAAAAGTATACTCAAAGAAGGGATAACAGTGGACGGTGGAATGTAAGCTGGGAAAGTACGGAACTGAAAACAAGGCACAATTAATGCTGAAAGGATGGTAAGGATCATTGGATTGGAAACATGTTGGAATTGAAGATCGGATTGGAAACATGTTGGAATTGAAGAATTGGCGGTTTGGGAATAGTAAAAGGGGTGATTGACAAGGTATAAAGCAGGACTCTGAAGGTGGAAAAAGTGAAACTGAGATTTGAAGTTGGTGTATTTATTGCCAAAAACGAAGTCTGGAGTCTGACTACAGGGATTGGTGTCTGTAGTGAAATGAGGGTAAGACTGATCGAGGTAATGAGACCAAAGAGCTAATGGTAGGATTTGAATGGATACTCTTTGTGAATATTTAAGTCAAGAATGTTGATGAGAATAGTCACAGGGAGCAAGGCAGTAATTCAGACACGGAGTAACCTCAGCGAAAAGGGGCAAGTGAGTGAAAAGGGAGTAGTTGATTGCAACAAGGATACCAGTGAATACCGCAGCCTGACAGCTGTGTTCCCTTCTCACCAGGGTGAAATATACACACATACTTCCATTTACAGATGAATTCCTTCATTACTGGAAGCAGAAGTGCACTTCAGATCTGTGCTACAAATCGTTCTAGCTACAAATTTCCTTGTCCCAGATAACTTTACCAGTTATTTTGGAAATGTAAAGATGTTGTTTGATTTCTAATTTTACATTTATGAGTGAGTTTTGCATAGTTGTTCCCGAAATGAAAAGGTAAATGTTACTTGAATAGATAGGTGAGGATATTAGATGGTGCGGGGTGGTTTTCCTCACCCAGATCTATTCTGCATACCGGATTTGCCAGGGACTCGAACCTCCCTGCCTGTTCTGCACCTGTGTTACATGATGCGGAAACACTCTTTGACGGTGAATTTTTATGAATATGGTGAAAAAATTTAAGTATGTTCAATTGGGAAGCATGATATAAAACAGCATAACTAAAGTTTCACTTATAATTTTGATAAATAGTTTTCAATCTAGTTTTGGAGCTTGATGCAATCCTAATAGGGATTTACCAATTTCATTATTAGATGAAGCTAACATTTTGGCTACAGACTTCAAGTTTTGCTTAACCAAATAATTGTCATAATTCATTCATTATAGTTTTAATACAAGTGGAGCTCTGTGTCTTCTTTTTCTCGGCACAATTATTTTGAGATTTATCCCATTTAGCGGCTGGCATAACTAGATCATATTTTTTGAAAGCAGTTCTTCTTTATCTTATGGTCTTCTTTTGAGAAATACTTGAAAAAACCATGGAATATTTACAGTGCTATAAAATGTGAGGCATGTATATGTGAATATTGATTTCATAATTGATAAAATTTGTAGAATACTGATGACTCCAAGCAGAAGATCATTGAGAAATACTTATAAGCATTAGGTGTTAAATTTACTTTTTAATTGAGTTATAGTCAGTTTACAATGTTGGAAGGTGTTCAGTTTACAGATATTATGGAATCAAAGATTCTGATTGTTGTTAAAATGAGAGAGAACTAGCCAAGTTAAGTAGTAGAGACCTGTCTAACCATCTTCGCATGTATCCTCTTCTTTGTTTAAGGTCATTTTTATTACTCTTTGTATAGGAGTCTTAACAGAATCATAGGTCCATCCCTTCCTGATAAACAACCTCTCAAGGATGTCTGGCATCTCGTACCCCTTGCTTAGAATGTAATCTTTAAAGGCAATTGTTCCATAAAGATCTTCAAGAATGTCCTGTTCAGGAAGCCTCCTTCCAAAACACCCGCCTTGAGTTCCAAGTAAGCCCTTGGGGTCCGTCAAAGGTTCATCATTGATTAGCTTTTTCCACAACTTGGGCTTCAGATACCATGCGCCATACCTCATCTTCACCCAGTTGGGTTTATAAGGATTCTCTGGTTTCTGGAGTTTCCTCTCCCAGTTTCGCTCCTCGATTGAGAATTTTCTCTCCTCCATTTCATTTAGCCCTATGCAGTGTTTGACCTCTGAAGGAACCTTGGTTACTTTCTTGATGCAGCCTGTACCATAGGTTGGTGGGCACTCACATTTAACCTCACACTTTTTCATGATGAACTCTTCATCAATGCCCAAGTCTCCAAAAGTAGCAACCCATTTGCAGAATTGACGAATTCCTTTGGGTATTTTTCTAGAAGTACGAGGATCAGTGAGTGAATCCTTTCTGCTTGACTTCCTGTCCTTACGATGCAAACTGGATCGATGTGACTCAGGAGCTTTCTCAGGAGGTTCCGAGTAGATGCTTGAGTTACTGTCCTCATGATGCAGACTGGCTGGATGTGACTCAGGAGGCTTCTCCAGAGGTTCCGGGTAGATGCTTGACTTCTTGTCTTCATGATGGAAACTGGATCGACGTGACTCTGGAGGCTTCTCGAGAGGTTCTAAGTGGATGCTTGACTTCTTGTCTTCATGATGGAAACTGGATCGACGTGACTCTGGAGGCTTCTCGAGAGGTTCTAAGTGGATGCTTGACTTCTTGTCCTCGTGATGGAAACTGGATCGACGTGACTCTGGAGGCTTCTCGAGAGGTTCTAAGTGGATGCTTGACTTCCTGCCCTCGTGATGGAAACTGGCTGGATGTGACTCAGGAGCCTTCTCGAGAGGTTCCTGGTAGATGCTTGACTTCCTGCGCTCGTGATGCAAACTGGCTGGATGTGACTCAGGAGCCTTCTCTAGAGGTTCCGGGTAGATGCTTGACTTCCTGCGCTCGTGATGCAAACTGGCTGGATGTGACTCAGGAGCCTTCTCGAGAGGTTCCGGGTAGATGCTTGACTTCCTGCGCTCGTGATGCAGACTGGCTGGATGTGACTCAGGAGCCTTCTCGAGAGGTTCCGGGTTGATGCTTGACTTCCTGCGCTCGTGATGCAGACTGGCTGGATGTGACTCAGGAGCCTTCTCGAGAGGTTCCGGGCAGATGCTTGACTTCCTGCCCTCGTGATGCAAACTGGCTGGATGTGACTCAGGAGCCTTCTCGAGAAGTTCCGGGTGGATGTTGGACTTGTCCTCCTGATGCAGACTGGCTGGATGTGACTCAGGAGCCTTCTCGAGAAGTTCCGGGTGGATGTTGGACTTGTCCTCCTGATGCAAACTGACTGGATGTGACTCAGGAGCCTTCTTGAAAAATTCCAGGTAGATGTGTGCTTTCTTGCGCTTGTGATGCAAACTGGCTGGCTTTGACTCAGGAGCCTGCTCGAGAGGTTCTGGATCGATGCTTGACTTCTTGCCCTCATGATGCAGACTGGCTGGATGTGAGTCAGCAATCTTCTCGAGAAATTCCAGGAAGCTGCTTGGCTTCCTGTCCTTATAATGCAAACTGGATGGATATGACTTGGGAGCCCTCTCGATAGGTTCCACGTAGACCTTGGCAGGACGTTTTTTACGAAGCTTTGTGGAGGGCTTTGTTCTCTTCCTGGGGCCTTCACAATAAGCCCATGTATCCTTCAGCTTCCTGTCAGGATCGAGCACTTCCAGTACCTTTAATAAGAGGTCTGCAGGTAGATCTTCCTCCAGATTTGGGTAGAGAGCCAAGGGATGTTCGGTCAGGTGGGCTTCGATGTCCTCCACAAATGCCTTCCGTGCTGGCTGGGCTGGCGAGAGCGTGGAAGACAGGTTTGCTGTCTTGGGCAGCTTTCTCTGACCCTTTTTGGGGCCCAGCTGGGGAACTCTGTGAGCAATCACAGGGACAAAGCCCTCCTCAGGGCCACCAGGGATCACATCTTCACAAGGTGGGCAGCCCTTCCGGAAGTCGGCCAGCCCCTCTTTCACAAATACCCACCGCCGGCCGTCCAGGGAGGTGGGGAACTTCAGGAGCGCCTTCTTGTGCTTTGCGAAACACTTGGAAGGTAACTTGTCTCTGTACCAGGGCTTGCAGTTCATGCCCAGGGGCATTGGTTCCAGCGGCCCTGGTCCTAGCAGCCACTTCTTGTCCGCCATGGTTCCGCTGGCCTCTCGGGGAACCACTAGCTTCCCAAGTTTGCTGTCCCCGCCTCTCCGGTTGCTAGGAGACGGGAAATCCAGGCGCAGGCAGGTTCTTCCCGGAAGCGGGTCACCGCAGGCGCCCCGCGAAGTCTGCGTTCTCCCGGGATGGGTGCTGAAGGCGCGTTCCTTTTTGTAGATACGTTCCGTCGCACGGACAGACTACCATTTATTTATCCATTCGCCTTTTGATGGGAATTTGAGTTGTTTACAGGTTGAAACTATTACCAGTAAAGCTGCCACAAACGCTTGTGTTCACGTCTTTGTGCATTTATATACTTTGATTTCTCTTGAGTAAACTTCATCTGTGAGTGGAATGGCGGGTGCAGCTCGTAGGTGTTTGTTTGACGTTTTAGGAAACCAGCAAACTTTTCCAAAGTGGTTGTACGAATTATTCCTTCTAGAAGTATATGAGAATTGCACTTCTTCTGCATACTCCCCAACACTTGGTAGGGTTAGTCGTTTTCATTTTGGCTACTCTAATATGTGTGTAGGGGTATCTCGTTGTGGTTTTAAGTTGCATTTCCCTAAGGGCTACTGAACAGATGTGGAACATTTGTTCATGTGCTTATTTGCCATTCACAACCCTCCTTTGGTGAAGAGTCTGTTCAAACTTTCTGCACATTTTTAGACGAGAGTTCTTTGTGCTTTCCGAACGTAAGTCCTTTATCAGATATATGATTTGTACATTTTTTTCTCCACCTATGGCTTGTCTCTTCATTGTCTTAACACTGCCTTCCAAAGGACAGTTTTTTCATTTGATGACGTCCAATATATCAAGTTGTTCCTTTGTGAATTCTCTTTTTGTGTTGTATCTAAGAAAACTTTGCCTATCCAAAGGTCGTGAAGACTTTTTTCATTCGACTCAAAGTTTAATAATCTTTTAAGTTTTACATTTAGATCTGTCATCTATTTCAATTTAATTTTTAGGTGATAAAAGATATGAATCAAAGTTTTTAGTTTATATTTTTCATTTTCTGCCTGTGGATATCCAGTAGTTCCAGAATTTTTTTTTTTTTTAAGAGGAGGTTTCCTCCACTGAATTACCTTCATAACTTTGTAGGTATAAGTTGTCCCTATGTCCATGGGTGCAATTCTAGACACATTTTTCTGTTCTGTTGACTCCTCTGTCTTTACAGCAATTCCACGTTGTGTTGATTACTTTGTATTTTACAGTAAATCTTGAAATTAGGCTGTATTAGTCCTCCACTTTCTTTATTCTTTTACAAAGTTGTTTTGACTCTTGTAGGTCCTTTGAATCTTCACAGGAGTTTTAGAATCGGTTTGTCAATGTGTACCAAGGAACCTGAGGGATTCTGATTTTGGTTCTGTGGAATCTATAAGTCAATTTTGAGCTAATCGACATCTTAACAGTATTGAGTTTCCTGACCCATGACAAAGGTTCATCTCACCATTTATGTGTTATTTCATTTATCTGAGCATTATTTTGTAGCTGTCACTGTGTAGATCTTTCACATCTCTTTTTCTTTATATTTTCCCTAAATATTTCATGTTTTTGATACTATTGTGAATAGTATTGTATTTTTTAATGGCCATGTTCATTGTTAGTATAGAGAAATAGAGTAGATTTTTGTACGTCGACCTTGTGTAACGCAACTTTTGGATACTCATTCATTCTAGTGCCCTTTTTATAGAGTCTGTCAAGTTTTCTATGTTGATAGTCATGTCATGTGTCACAAAGACAGTTTCACTTCTTCCCTTCCGGTCAGAATAACTTTTTGCCCTGGCCTCATTGCACTGATTGGAACCTGCTTATGTTGACTCTAAATGATGAAAGTGGAAATTTGTGTCTTGTTTCTGATATTAGGAGAAAGTCATTAAGTATGACGCTAGCTTTAGATTTTTTTGACATATCCTTTTTCAGTTGTAAGTTCCTTTTTATTCCTGGTGTTCTGCGGCTTTCTGACAACGCTGTGAGTCAGATCCTTGGATTGTGCCTAGTGCTTTGTCTGCATTCGCTGAGATATTCATATAGTTTTTACTCTTTAGTTTGTTGAAATAACAAATTACATAAGTTGATTTCCAAGCAGTAAAGGTACTTTGCGGGGAAGGTATAGCTCAGTGGTCGAGTACATGCCTAGTATGCATGAGGTCCTGGATTCAATGCCCAGTACCTCCGTTAAAACAAACAGACAAACAAACAAACCCAATTACCTCCCCCTGCCGAAAAAAACTCCCTAAGTCAAAAAAACCCACAAACTAAATGAAGAAAAATTTAAAAAAAGAAGTACTTTGAATTCCTGGCATAAACCTCGTTTGGTCATGATACATATGTATGGTGAGATTAAGTTTGCTAAAATATTACCAACATTTATCTTTGCACCTGTGTTCAAGGAGGGTATCTGGTGTCTCTTTTCTTTTAATGCCCTTGCTTAGCTTTATCATCACGGTAATGCTGGCTTCACAGAGTGATTTGGGAAGTATCCCATCCTCTTCATGATCTGGAAAGGTTAGTGTAGAATTGGTAATTTTTCTTCCTTAAATATTTTGTAGAAGTCACCAGTGAAGCCATCCAGGCCTGAAATTTATCATGTGGAAATTTTCTTTAACTGCACATTTACATTCTTCAAAGATATAGGAACATTCTGGTCATCTATTTTTTTCTTCAATGAGTTTGTTTGGATTGTGTGCTTTAAGTAATATGTCTGTTTTCTCTATGCTGTCAAAATTACTGCCATAAAGTGTTTATACTATTTCCTTGTTATCCTTTAAATATTTGTGAAATCTGTAGTAGTATCACCTTTTACATTTTTGGTTTTTGTAATTTATATCTTAGTCCTTTTCTTCTTTTTTTTCCCCTCGTCACACTGGCTAAACAATAATACATTTTACTGATCTCCTTAAAGAAACAGTTTTCAGTTTCGTTAACTTTTCCCCAATGTTTTTCTGTTTTCTGCTTGATTGATTTCTCCTCCCAACTTTGGTCTACTGTTGTGTTAATGTTCTGTTCACAGCAGCGTAGGCTTTTCCCAGAATGTACCTCAAAACTCTTCCAGCCTCTACTCATTACCCAATTCCAAAGCCACTTCCACATTTGTAGGCATTTGTTACAGCAGCACCCTGCTCCTCAGTACCAGTTCCTGGCTTTGTCTTTTAGGCTCCTATAACAGAACACCATAGATTAGGTGGCTTATACACAATAGAAATTTATTTCTCACAGTTCTGGAGTCTGGAAAGCCCAAGTTCAAGGTGCAAGTAGAAGGTGAGGGTAAGCATCTTGGTTCATAGACAGTCATCTTTTTGCTGTGTCCCCACATGGCAGAAGAGGGGAAGGATCTCTCTAGGGCCTCTCTTAAAAGGGTGCTGATCCTTTACATGAGCGTTCTACCCTCATGACCTAATCACCTCCCATAGCCCTCACCTCCAGATAACATCATGTTGGGGATTAGGTTTCAACATAAGAATTTTGGGAAAACAGAACCATTCAGTCTACAGCACGTTCTCACGTGTTCTCATTAGCTTTTGTATATTTACAACATCCACACTACTTTTTGAATTACTTTTACTTCAATACTACATCACTCAAATGATTTTAACATATAAAATATATTTTTCAACAAATATATTTTATATATGTATAGATGTATACATTTATATATGTGTGTATGTTTACCTATGGAATTATCGATTTTATTATGCTGTATTCCTTTGTATAGATCAGTATTTCCATCTGGGATTATTTTCTTCAGAGAGAAGAAAAATATACTGTAGCACGTGTCTGCTGGTGATGAATTTTTTCCTCTCTGATATGCCTAAAACTTTTCTTATTTTGCCTTGGTTTTTTAGAGATGTTTTCTCTGTGTATAGAATTCTGGGGTGATAGGTTTTTTTTTTTTTTTTCTTTCAGTACTTAAAACAGATGGCTCCATTGTTTTCTCACGTTTGTTGTTCTGCATGAGAAGTTTAATGTCACCCTGATTTTTGTTTGTACAAACTGTGTCTTTTTTTTTTTTTTTCCCTCTGGCTGCTTTTCAGATGTTCTCTTTATCATTGTTTATGGGCAAAATGATTATAATGTGCCATTGTGTCATTTTCTTATGTTTCCTGTGCTTGGGGTTTGTTGAACATCTTGAATATGGGTGTTTATAGTTTCCATCAAATTTGAGGTAAAAATTGCCATAATTTCTTCAGATATTCTGCTTTCTCTCTCCTCTTTTTTTGTAGATTCCAATTATTTATATCTATGTGTATAGATACATGTAAATATATCCTGCTTGTCATTTTGTACCGCTCAGTGATACTATGCTCATTTAATGTTTTCCCCTCCATATTATATTTCAGATACTTTCTCTTGCTTAATCTTCAAGTAGAGTGATCTTTTCTTCTACAGTGTCTAATCTATTGTGACTGTCTTACAATATGTTTTTTTCACTTCACAACTTTGAAGTTTTCATCTCTGAAAGTTTGGTTTAGTTTGACCTTCTGTCTCTACTTAAGTTTTTGAACATTTGGAAGATAGATATAAGAACCGTTGTAATGTTCTTTCCTGCTAAATCTAACATCTGTGTGAATTCTGAGTTGGTTATGATTGATTCATGTCTTAATTATGGAAAGCATGTTACTGCCTCTTGTACCCCAGTAATTTATCATTAGGTGCCAGAAGTTGTGAATTTTACTTAGGTGGGTGCTGGATAGTTTTACATTTTTATAAATGTTTTTAAGCTTTGTTCCTGGATGCTCTTAAGTGGCTTGGAAATGATCTGATCTTTTCCCATGCTTTTTAAGGTTTGATAGGCAGAAACAGAACAGTGCTCCAGTCTATAGCAAATGATTCCCCACCACTGAGGTAAGACTCTTCCATGTATACTATCCAATGCCTGTGAATTTTGAGGCTTTCCAGTCTGATTGGCTAGAACAGCCACTATTCAGGCCTGGTATGAGTGCCAGGCACTGTTATTTACAGTCTTTTCAGGTGGTTCCTTTCCTGGCCTCGGGTGACTTCCTCACAAGAGTAAGCTGCCCAATAATCAGCTGAACTTTTGGGATGGAGAGGGTCTATGAAAGTTTCTGCATAAAACTCTCCCCTCCAGCCTTGAGAACTCTACCTACCTTGTTCCCCAGTCTCTTAGCTTCATCTCTGAAATTTGGAGTGACCATTGGTTTCTGCCTGACGTTCCCTTCCCTGAACCACGGCCTAGAAGTTCAATAAGTAATCTGGGGCAATCACAGGGCTTACCGCATTTGCTTCCCATCTCTCAGGGATCATTCTCTCCTGCCTGACGTCCAGTGTCTTACAAAGTATTGGCTTGTATTTTCCCCACTCCCTTTTTTTTTTAAAATTGTTTCAGAGGGTCAATCTGGTTCCTTTTTCTGTATCTTGGCCAGAAAAGGAAATATAACTTAATTTTTCTTGCTTTATCTCCATGAATTTGTGAAGCTGCCCTCTCACAAGTCACCAGAGAATTCTTCACCATCAAATACCATATCACATTCTATCACTGATCTCCGTCATCCAGAATTGTGGATCATACCTACCTTATTGAAACTTAGATTCTTCCTTAAATTTCGTACCATTCTATTGTTAAAATTTTTGTCCTACTGTTCATAATATACATCCATTTTTAAATCCACAAAATGAAGACCTCACCATACCACATTAGGTGTTTTCACGAATCTTATCCAGCATAGCTTTTCTTTTGTTATCACCCAAAGTTCTCCAATACACAAATTACAGATTAGAGATCATTCCTCAAATCATGGCCTGACCATATAGGTCTTTGTTTAAATCCATTTGGGCATTTATTCTTTTATTCACGATCCAACTGTGAAGTTCCCGTTTTGTGCCCCACAGTGTGCTGGATCCTCAAACTATTACAATTAAAGATCCAATTCCTGTATTTTCCCAGTAATGATGTTCCCCTTATGTCTTTCCCAGATGAAGTCAGCTTTTGCATATTAATTATTTCAGAAGTTTTATTCGCACTTTGTCTTTGAGGTAAACGTTTTCTGAGCAAGTATTGAGTGATGCAGCTTAAGATTGCAAATGAATGAAATGGAGGAATCTCCATAGTGTTTTACAGAGTGGCTATCCTAATTTACATTCCCGCCAACAATGCACAGAGGTTCTGTTCTCTCCACATCTTAGACCATAGTTGTTATCTTTTGTCTTTTTGATACTAGCTATTCTAAATCATCGTGGTTTTGATTTGCATTTCCCTGATGATTAGTGAAGTTGATCACCTTTCATTCATTTTGGCTATTTCTATGTATTCTTTGTGGACATTTTGGTCTTTTGCCTATTTTTTGAGGGTTTTTTGGAGGTGTTGAGTTGTATGACTTATATATTTTGGGTATTAAGCCTTATGAGATCAATGGTTTGAAAATATTTTCTCCAGTTCCGTGGGTTGCCTTCTCACTCTGTTGATTGTTCCCTTCGCTTTGCGGAAGCTTTTTCATTTGATGCGGTTTCACTTCTCTACCTTTGCTTTTGTAGCCTGTGCTTTTGCTGACATATCCAAAAAGTAATTGAAAACAACTGCCCAGGCCAACATCAAGAAGCTTTTTCCCTATGTTTTTTTCTAGTAGTTTTGCAGTTTCAGGTATAATGCTGAAGTCTTAATACATTTTGGTCTTTTATATGGTTTGGGATAATTTGATTCTTCAGCATGTAGATATCCAGTTTTCCCAGCACCGTTTATTGAGGAGAGTATCTTTTCCCCGTTGAATGTTCTTGGCACCCTTGTCAAAGATCAATTGCCCATAGATGTATGGATTTATTTCTGGATTTCCTATTTTGTTCCTCTGGTCTATATGTGTGTTTTTATACCAATATCATACTATTTTGAGTACGGTAGCCTTGCAATGTATTTTGAAATCAGGAATTGTGATTCTTATTTCTCAGGATTCTTTTGGCTATTTGGGGTCTGAAATTTGTTAAGACTTGTTTTATGAGCTCGTAGGTGATCTATCCTGGAGAAGGCTGTATGTGCACTTGAGAAGAACATGTGTTCTACTCTTGGATGATAATTACTGTGTGTGTCTGTTCTATCAGTTTGGTCTATAGTGTTCTCGACTCAGCTGTTCCCTTCTTGATTTTCTGTCTGGATGTTCTATCCAGTATCATGAGTGGGATATTGTTGTCTCCTACTGTTACTGTACTGTTGTCAATATCTGTCTTTAGATCTGTCGATATTTTTCCATCTTTATGTATTATTGACAAATAAAAATTGTATGTATTGAAGGCATACACCATGAAGATCTGTCAGTATATGCTTCATGTGCATAGGTGCTCTGAAGTTGGTTGTGTATATATTTATAAATGTTATATCATCGTGTTGAATTGACCCTTTTATCGTTATGCAGTGTCCTTCTTTGTCTCCAGAGACAGTTTTAGGCTTAAAGTCTGTTTTATCTGATACAAGTATAGTTACCCTTGCCAGGCTGGAGAGGATGAGTCAAGCTGGACCAGGCTAACTTGATAGCATCCCTCTAGGGGCCCACCCTGTGGCCCCACCTTTTAAAACTGTGATGCTGCTCTTCCAGGATGAAGGACAGGAACTAGGTGCTCTGCTTGCTCCTGCTACACTCCACCTAGCACCAGCACGACATGAAAAAAAAGCTGGTGCATAGAATTGACTACCTTTTTTCCTCAATAGCAACATGAACGTATATCCAATAAATACATATCCGTATCAGCCAACTCCTGTGGCAGCAATAAGTTGACATGAACAAAAGTTAATACATGAGTTTCATGTTAAGGAAGCTTTGGAAGCTGACACGCTTTTCTGGTTTTTTTTTCTGGTTTTGTTTTTAATAGTTTACTGATTTGTTGACCTGCACCTATCAACCCTTGCACCTTGTGTATGCCACAGAATCTAACAGCAGGAAGGACATGCAATGGCAAAAGAAAACTTTAGAAGAAGGAAAAAGGACGTGATCAGAGGAGATAATGAGTATGGATTTATCACAGTGTTTTTAGGTAGCTATCAGTAGATCAGTACAAAATTCAGTTCCGGATCTGGTACTTGGGCATTGTCCTATGTAGGCCTTGCTTACTTAAATATCAGAGCTTCCAGCACTCCAAACAAGCTCGGGAGCGAAAAGATTCCTGGGAACAGCTTGTATATAATGAGAAGGAGTGCTTTTCGTCCTCCCTTTTTAAGCATATACATCTTAAAAATAATAGACAATCTAGAGCTGTTTCCTTAAACTTTGGGGGCCTTTTCTCGTGTATAAAATGAAGTGGTTGAAGCAGGTTATCTGTCTTTGTGGACCAAGAGAATTAAAATCAGGAGGATTTTTTTTTCATAAGTATCTGAAAAATCTGTGTATGAGAAGAATATTAAAGTATCATCTTAATGATCTCTAAGCAGAAGCAATGAGCTTTATCCTTTTATTGAGAACAAAATGAAGTTGCTCTACCTTGGAGATAAGCAGACTTTTTAGGAGCTTGGATCAATGCATTTAGAAAATAATTTACTCCTCTGTATTAAAGAGTTGTTAGTTTCCAGCAAAGGGTGCAGCTGCCTCCCCAAATAGAAGCTTTTGGCCCCATTATCCCCCAGGATTCGTGCTCTAAGGAAAGAGTTGTTTGCTCTCCTTTTAAACAATCACCTTAATGTTTCTTTCCAATTTTTTTGTTTTTCAATCCACTCAGTAATTGAATGAGGCACTCATTTATATGCAGTTCAGTTGTTGTTACCATCTTGCCTCCATGAGTTTTAAATGTTGAAATAAATTAATGAAGCAGCACTTTTTTATTGACCTATAGTTGATTTACAGTGTTGTGTTAGTTTCAGGTGTATAGCAAAGTGATTCATACACACACACACACACACACACATATATATATATATGTATATACTCTTCCAGTATAGGTTATTACAAGCTATTGAATATAGCTCCCTGTGCTATACAATAGATCCTCGCTGTTTATTTATTTCATATATAGTAGTTTGTATATGTCAATCCCAAACCCCTAATTTATCCCTCCCCCCTCTTTCCCCTTTGGTAACCATAAGTTTGTTTTCTATGTCTATGAGTCTATTTCTGGTTTGTAAATAAGTTCATTTGTATCGTTTTTTAGATTCCACATATAATTGATATCATATGATATTTGTCTTTGTCTAACTTACTTCGCTTAGTATAATAATCTCCAGGTCCATGCATGTTGCTGCAAATGGCATTATTGTATTGTTTTTTATGGCTGAGTAGTATTCCATTGTAGAAATATACCACAACTTCTTTATCCAGTCATCTGTCGACGGGCATTTAGCTTGCTTCCCTGTCTTAGCTATTGTAAACAGTGATGCTGTGAACAGTGGGGTGCACGTATCTTTTGGAATTAGAGTCCTCTCCAAATATATGCCCAGGAGTGGGATGAAGCAGTTAGGGAAAAGGTTACATTGAGTGGTCCCTCCCTCTAAGGACATATATAGTATATTATGGACTGGCTGTAGTTGTTTTTCCCCTAGTCAATACCAAGAATGGCATGGGTTGGTGAACACCCTGATAGGCTGACAGCAAAAGCATTATACAGGCCTTAATATATGTTTTAATATTTATCACCTGTTGCTTACCTGTCACTGTTCCGTCCCAGCATCTCTGTGATTCTTTCACTTAGCCATGTAAATAGACTAATCACATTCAATGGAAAATGTGAGCAAGAAGCACTTTGAATTGTCACCAGTAGGATGGTAGCCTATGTATTACTGTTACGAAACTATCTTTAAAAGCAAAAAAAAAAAAAAAAATCTAATTATTGTGAAAAAGCTAATAAGTGATTCTATTTCTAAATCCACTCCCAGGTTCCTGACCCCCCTCACCCCCCAACCTGGCAGCCCTGCCCAGATCTTGATTTCTTTAGAGGGTGAGGAAAGGTGGGGGCTAGAGGGAATCCTAACAGGTCCTGAGGAAGAAAAGCAATGAGTGCTCTTTCTAGTTTTGCCATTGGTGTGCAGAGTGTGTGCATGTACACACATGGAAAAGTGCCAGGAGTCTTCACGTAGAGTCAGTCTTTGTCTAATTGTCTTCTAAAGGAACCCGTGTGGCTACATCCACAGGTTCACTTTTTTATTTTCTGAAAGAAGAAAATGAATGCAATAGTATAATTGAGAGCTTACACTTTAGGTGTGAAAAGAATCAGTACTGATGGTGGTATTTGATTTGTTGGATGTGTTTGAAAACCTTTGGTTTTATTTCTGAGAACAGAGTTTAAATAAGAAGGCCGGTAATTTCATTTCATGATTATGGGATTTTTGCGTGAGTTTGGACATCTACATTAAGAGTCTCAGAACATTTTAAAAAGTAGGTTCATTGGCTCAGTCACAATGGGGAACGAATTAGTGACAATTCTAGTTGTCAACCTTCGCCTGCAAAAGATGTTGACGTAAAGAGAGCAGAAATTGTAGAAGAGGAAAAAGGCTTAAGAAAGTACGCAATGACTGCAGAGGAGACAAAGATGTAGAAAGCTGGGGTAGCGTGTGATGTCGGGATAATGCACATCATTGGACTTTTACTTTTGTGTTATGTTTGTTATGTCACGTGTTCCTTGGTTAAGAAAATCTTTGCACGTGATAACTTCTGACTCGGTGTGCCTTCTTTAGACAGTCGCCAGCAGGCAAGTCTTTAAAGGAGCAGTTGCACAAGTTAGTTACACTCGAGGACTTTCATCTCTTCGGTTTAGCCCAAGGCTCTTAATCTCGGAACCTCAGTGTAGCTGAGACCAGTGCATCGAAGGAGTATGTTACCTCAAGGTGAAAAAGCAAAGTGCCGTTCATCCGTTGCTGTCGGCTGCCGCTGCCCACCTTCTAGCTCTTAATGCCTCTGACCTATGGCCAGAGCTCCTTATCTGGTCAACTTCCCTTTAATCCCTTTCTCACTCCTCCAGTAAATCCTCCATACTGACTCTAGTTGTACATCTTTGCAGAACCAAGATCCGTCATGGCATTCTTCCTTCGTTGGATTTCTGCACCGGGTGGTGGTGGGGGAACCAACTTGTCAGCTGGGCATTTAAAACCTTCCACAGTCTTCTCTTGACCTGCCTTTTCAACTTTGTCTTCCTTACCCGCTGTGTTCTGTACAACACCATGCTGTTGTGGCTGCTGGTTCTGAATGCATCCCGCTCTCACCCACTTTCCGGGCCAAGCTCAAGCTTGCTTCTCAGCCTCGCCGCTAACCCCCATCCCTCGTCTGCCATGTCTGGCAGTGGAGTCCTACCCGTCCTCCATGACCTTGTTCAAATAATTCTGTACAGAAACCTCCTAGATCTCTGCAGTTGGAAGTAATCTACCTTTTTTGCTTGTATTCCCAGAACACTTTGCACGTTTTTCAGAAAACTCCTTAACAGCTGGCCTTTTCATCAGTTACTACCACTGCCTCCCTCTCCTTAGATGGTGAGCGCCGTCGGGGCAAGGTCTGTGCCCCAGTCGCCATCATGTCCCCTACGGTACCTAGCACGGTGGGAATATGTGATGGGGATTCAGGAAACATTTGGTGACAACCTAAGATAAGATTACAGCAGTACTATCATGCAAGTAAAATCCAGGAGGTAATATTGAACGTTTTGTTCTTTTTAATAGTAACTTTATGTCTGGCATTCTTTGTTAGACTGTTTGGCAGTAGAGACCATGGTAGATAAACCATTTCTATCCCCTTTATTTAAGATAATCATTATATGTATTTATGCTAAATCTTTATTAGAGGGGACAAAGTCAATAGGGGAAACAATTAAGAGTGGCATTTTAAACAATTTGGTGTCATCCGGGTGTAATAAAAATTCGCAGTTTGTGATTATTAAGAGTCAGTTCACCTACCGTTGTTTGATGAATTTTTTTTAGCTCATTGGTCAAGGGTTCCTCCTTGTTTATTTTTAGCAACAAGGAAGGACTTTATTGGGTGGATACCCCTTGGAGGTTGGGAACGTCCCCACTATGTGCCTCTGTCGCTGCAGACTGATACGAAGACTTGAGGTGCTTTTGTTTTACAACTTAAATCTGTGATGTCCAAACCCTGACATTGTTTTTCTGCACTAAGTGAAGTAAGACTTGCCCTGAAACTCAAGATGTGACCCTAGCAGTGAAGCGGGAGCCTTTAGAAGAGGCAAAACCCCATTCTCATTCTGCTGCCTGTGCATCACGTTCATTAGATGTTCCCAAGTCTAAAAGGAGGGTAAGTGTAAGCTGATCCGCTGTGAAACATGAAGTTAATTCGAGTTGTTAGGAGATGTAACATGACAACGGGGGACTCTGGGCTCTTAGTACCTACTCAGTACCTTTCATATGTCTTCTTGTTGGGCAACCAGTCCCGATGCAGCCTCAGTCTGAGTTTCCTCTTGCTCCTTTTCATTCCTCCAGTGGTTATACGGATCGTTAATGTTACGGTCAGAGAAGTTCTAGATCAGTTACTTGTACCACTGAGTTAAACTAGCTGGAGATCGTGATCCTGTTGCTTTGCCTTGTAAGTGATGGGTGACTGGGCCTGGGGCTGGTGGTTTTCAGTCTTCACAGTCTCAGGACGTCTTTATTCCGTGTTCCTTCCTTAGGTCTTCGTATGAGTCTCAAATGGTGGTGAGGAGATGGCCAAGAGGAAGGGAAGCTGAAGGGGGTCAGGAGTGGGCGTTCCAAGCAGTAAGGAGCATAAACAGGGGTGTCAGGGAGGAGCAGCAGCGCATGATTGGGAAACCGCAAGCCATGTGTGACTTCTGTAACAGGGCAAGAAGCGGGAGGAGATGAGACCAGGCAGGTGGGGAAGGACACGGTGCCATGCTGCGGCTCCTCACCTGGTACAGGGAGCCACTCCTGGGTGCCAGCCAGCAGTCATGCTGTTGGATTTACACTTCGATGCGTCACTCGGGCAGCTGTGTTGGGAGTGAGCGTGAAAAGCACGATCCAGGAAGAAGGAAGTCAAACTGGGCATGAGTGTGGAAGCCCAGGAAAGAGATGGTAAGGGCCTAAAGGAAGGTTGTAGAAATGGGGAGGATGGGCTGAATCTGAGTGCTGTTTTAGGGGAGGGGCTGAGCTGTTTGGCTGCTTCCGTGGGTCTGGGGAGGGAAGGCACCAGTCCCAGTTCCGGCCCGTGCGTGGCGAGACGGTGGTTGTTGGCAGCGGGGACCGACGATGCGGGAGGAGTAGGGGCAGGTTGGTTCTTTCGCTCAGCCGTGTTGATAGAGGGCCCTCCTCAAGGGTCGAGTAGCTGGAAGGTGGTGAATGGGCTACAGGAGACGGTGAGTTTGAGGCGCCGGTGACTCAGCCACGTACACGTGTCTGACAGTGAGAAGGGGAGCTGTGGAGCTTGCGGGACAGGTGTGGGCCAGAGAGGACAGAGCTGTGAGGCACCAGCTCACCAATGAAGTTGAAACTGAGAGTGAATTTATCTCCCCAAGGAGCGCGTGGCAGATGGAGGGCACTGGGCCTGGGAGAACTCTGGAAGATGTGAACGTTAAAGTGTTTATTTAGTTACTTTGATCCTTTAATCCACACAGAGTATGAGATATCTGAAGGATTCGGAAGGCATATGGAGAACCGTGAGCCTCTCTCCAGCCCTGTCCCCTGGCTGTGGTGCTCCCAGCTCTGGAGCCCAGCCACCACCTTTTCTGGCTTCTCATGTACCCTTTCAAGGATATTCTCCACGTATGCAGATATTTACACATATGTTTGTGGGTTTGGGGATTATTTCACACAGTGCCGTCTGGTGTCCACTCTGGTTGGGTTGCGGTCCTGGTGACATACCCACATGCAAACGTCTAAGAGTGAGAAATAAGAAGCAGATCTTGGAGGCTTACAAGAGAGGTGTGGGCCCGAGGTATTAGATTTGTAAGTCATCAGCTCACAGGTGGTAGTTGGAACAGTGAGAGTGAATTATCTGCCCAGGGAGTGTTTATTCCCTTCTGGAAATGCAGCGGAGAGGGGAAGTGAGGAGCGAGCAA
The DNA here is from genome assembly GCF_036321535.1 of Camelus dromedarius. Lineage (NCBI taxonomy): Eukaryota > Metazoa > Chordata > Mammalia > Artiodactyla > Camelidae > Camelus > Camelus dromedarius. The sequence continues at coordinate 86,098,744 of NC_087472.1, read as the reverse complement.
TAGAAAGAAAAACAGGGAGAGAAAGGGTGTATAACCTCGAGGGAAGCGATGAGGGGGCAGGGCATTATTGCTTTCAGGAAAATAAGTTGTTAGAGGGAAAAAGAGAACACAAGTTGTGTTCTGTTCCAAACAGGTAAGGGGCTGGGGGATAAAGCATTGTGATAAAAAAAAAAAGAGAGCATAATGTTTTTGGCAAATACGGAGGGACACCTCAAAGGCACATTCCCTGCGTGCTCAGTTTTCTTAAGACTGACATTCAGGGAAGCCTCAGGAAGCCATGAAAATCAGAGGCATCTCAGCAGTACCCATTAAGAATACATGCTTTTGGTTTCTTCTGAAAACACTCTAGCATCATTTTCCTCACGTTGAACGAACCAGCTTCATCATGCCAGAAGCAGCACACGCCAGAAGCAGCAGAAGCAGGTTGTTGGCTGTGGCTTGCTGGCCTCTAGTGGCCAGGAAGGAAGCTCCCAGCTCCTGGCTCTGCTGGCTTCACTGTGACTTCAGTGGGGAGATGGGGGATGGGGACGGGGTTGATTGCTGAGTGTCTTAGTTTCCAACCATGTGAAGGGCTTCTTGGAAATATTAGAGATGATCTGTTTCTTTACCCAAATCACCATTTACCTGGATAAGAAACTTTCTTTGGGTCGAAAACAAATTGTGGAGGCAGCATTTAGGCCCAAGCTGAAGTCCATTGTTTGTAACATGTGAATAATGTTCTCAAGACAGTGCTTTCTGGTTTCTGTGATGAAAGGTGCAAAAAGCGATGGCAGGGAAGATACATTTGGAGCAATCTCTCAGGAGCCTGTGAGGAGGAAAATCAAGTGGAAGCAACATAAGCCAGAGAAGTTTGTAAACTCTAGGGAAGTGTATACAGATTTTTAGGGGGAAAAAAAATCAGTGGTCGTGTGACCTCTGTAATAGGTTCTTGGACAACATTTGCCCTAGACTGTGTGGAAATAACAGTATATCCTGCATGCGTGTGGCTGAAATTACCGGTCAGTAGGTAAAGTGCTCACTTGATCTTTTCCTGTGCAGGACTCACACTTATTAAAGGTTTAATAAATGTAGCTATTGTGATTATTTTTACCCTTGGTCTTAGCCAACAGGCTGAGAAGGGGCAGGATTATTTTTAGCTAGTATCATTGTCTAGGAGATACAGTCCCATGCTCAGGTGTGTGACAAGATGGACTTCAAAGCCCTTGCAAGCGTGAAATTCTGCATCCCATGGCTCCCTGAGCTGCTTTATTGCCTGCAAATTCACGAGCAGAGGTGGACAGCAGAAGAGACCAGAGACACATCCCTGCACCACACACTGGAGGGAAACTCCAATCTTTCCTTCTCAGAGACAGGCGCTGCGGTCCCTCCCAGTCCCACAGGGATGCTCTTGGAGAATGGCACAGAGGCTGCCTGTGACAGCAGCCTCCCTCCCAGTGCCGTGGGCCAAGAGTGCTTGCCAAGTGGAGGAAAGATTAGCATCAAACTGAAGTCAATCAAATAGTAAGACTTTGCAGGATGACTGGGAAAACTAAAAGGGACTTAAGTAAATAAGTGATAGTAAAACCCAACAAGGATGGTGTAGATGTCAATCAGTATCTAAAATGTCCACTTTTCAGGAAAAACTGAGATTTGCAAAGAGCTAAAACATTTTGACAAACACAAAGGAAATAAAACAGTAAACAGAAACTCCCTGAAAGGGCTTAGAAGACTTAGAAGACAAATGTGTCAAAGCAGCTTTTACAAACACATGTTAGACAATTAAGGAAATCATATTTAAAGGTTAAAATGAAAGTATGAATACAATAATCCGTCACATAGAGGTTAAAAATGAAAGTGTAGATAATGTGAAAAGGAACAAAACTGAGATTTTTGGGATACAGGAGTATAATACTTGAAATAAAAAAAATTCACAAGTGTTCTCAGCAGATTTGAGCAATGAAAGAACCAGGAAGCTGAAGGTGAATCAGCAGAGATTATGTCACCTTAGGCAAGGAGAAAGGAAAACTAGACCAAAAAATGAACATGAACTCAGAGACCAGTAGAACACCAAGCACACACACGTATACATGATTGGAGTCCCAGAAGACGAAGAGAGACACAAGGGCTGAAAAAGTATTTGAAGAAAGAATGGATGAGATTTCCCCAAATCTGATGATAAACATTACTCATCCAAGTTGATCAACCAAATCCAATTAGGAAACATGCAGAGATCCACCCCTAGATACATGAGAGTTTAATTTCTGAAACACAGACAGCAAGAAAACATTGAAAACAGCAAGAAAAATGACTCGAGACATAGAAGGGAACCACAACAGGCTCGAAGCTGTCTTCTCCACAGAGACAAGGGAGGCCAGACTGCAGTGGGATACTCATATTGCAGAATGGAAAACAAAAATGAAAAATGTGTCAGCAAGAATACTTGAGGGAACAAAAGTGAGTGGAAGTAGCTACACTAACTTCAGGAAAATGATATATTTTAACACAAAAAGTATTACTAGATGCAAGAAGAAACATTTTACAACAAGGTAAGATCTAAATCATCAGGAAGAGATAATGTTATAAATGAATACGCACCTAACAAAAGTGTCAAATGCACGAAACAAAAACTGTCATAGTTGAAAAATGAAATAGATAAGTCACAAATAATGGTTAGAGTCTTCTAGTCCCACTTTCCCTGGTGGATAGGATAAGTAGGAAGAAAAGCAACAAAGAAGGGGAAGACTTCACGAAAACTGTGAACCGACCAGACCTACCAAAACTCTGTCGAGAAGAGTGCACCCATCAACAGCTCCTTCTTCCCAAGCGCTCATGAAATATTCTCCAAGATACAGTATATCCTAGGACAAGACTCAAAAAATTTAAAAGCATTGAAATCATGCAAAGAATGCTTTTGACCTAAATGGATCAAAATTACTAATCAGTATGGGAAGATGATTGGGGAAATTCAAAAATATGTGGAAATTAAACGCCATGCTTGTAAATAACCAGGGGGTTACAGAAGAGATCACGGGGGAAATTCCAACATACTAGAAATTATGGAATACAGCAGATACGGTGGATAGAAAAAAAAATACGTAGGTGTAAATGCTTACGTTAAAGAAAGATGATGACAAATAATGTCACATTCCAATTTTAAAAACAATAAAAAGTTGAGAGCCAACTAAACCCTAAGGAAGCAGAAGTAAGGAAATAAAGATTAAAGCGGAAATAAAAGCAATAAAGGACAGAAAAAAATGAACAAAACTCAAGGAGGTTCTTTAAAAACTCAAACAACAACCTCTTCCCAGATTGATCAAGAAGGAATAAAAGGAGACAAAATAATAAAATTAGGAGTTCACAGAAGTAAAAAGAATTATGAGGGAATTCTATGCACCAGAGCTAGACTTGCCGCCTGGCTGAAATGGAGAAAGTCCTAGGAAGACACAAATTAGAGGAAATGATTCAAGAAGAACTAGAATATGTGAACAGGCCTATAGTAAGTAAAATCATTAAACCAGGAATTTTGAAACTTCCCACAACCAAAAGCCCAGGCCCAAATGATTTCACTGGTGAACTCTACCAAATATTTAAAGAAGAATCAATACCCGTTCTTTGCAAACTCTTCAGAAAAATAAAAGAGGGACTGTTTTTCAACACATTGTACCAGGTCAGTGTTAGCATAGCAGATGCAGAAAATGGCATCGCAACAATACTACAGACCAATAGCCCTTACGAATATAGATACAAAGACCTGGATTTGGGCTGTCGGCGCTAGTTTGACAGCTCATGCTCTAGAACAAACCATCTGCTGGTAAAATAGAACCAATAAAAGCCTGTGTGTGCGTGTGTGTGTATGTATGTGATCAGTAATTGTTAATTGGATAATTGTTGCTGACGTTAGAGTGAATTTTTAGTGTGACTGGTCCAGTACTTGCGTGATGTTCTGACTGAGTGAGTTGTGTAAATCGAGGCATCGGTATCAGTTTTCCATCTCCCCGGGTGATTCCACAGTGCAGCCATGTTTGAGGAACAGGGTGTGAAGGCAAGCCTTTCAGACTTCATTGTGCCTGTTCATCACCGGGAATCTTTGTTAAAATGCAGACTCTGATTCAGTAGGTCTGGAGTGGGGCTTCAGATTTTGCATTTCTAACAAGTGCCCAAGTGTGACTGATGCTTCTGATCCATAGACTACACTTGGAGTTGCGAGGAGCTCGCGCTCGCTTTCATGGTCTGAAATATCTGGGTCCTGCCCCAAGGGACTCTGATGCACTTGGGTTTGGATTTGGCCTGCACGTCAAGATGTTTTAAAGCTCCAGAGGTGACCCTAGCAGCAGAAAAGCCTAAGAAACTTTGTGCTGAAGTGCACATGGTATTTTATACATTTAAATTTTTATATTATCAGTAGCTCTATTATGGTGTCCGTTTTGCTTATTTCTCGCCGCATCCCATACTTCCTCAGGACAAACATCCATACATACAGTGGGAATCAAAGTGAGCCCTTTATCCTCTTGCTTTTGTCCATCTCTGAAGAAAGAGAAGTATTTCAAGGTGGAAAGTTGTCCCAGTAAATCTCAGTTCCAGGCAACAGAGAAATCTTCCTTCCTGAGTCCTGGCTGCACATGACAACGAAAGAAGCTACAGAGGACTTTTTGTTTCCTTCTCAGTATGCAAGTTGCCTGCGTTGGCTAAAATGGAAGACAGACGTCCAATGGCAAAGGATAGATATGCAGTCTTTTCCCCAAAGCATTAACTACAAGAAGGAGCTTAGAAGAAACTGGAGGATGATTATGAAGATGGCGATGTTGATGGTGGTGATGAAAACCAGAAACATGGTGAACAAAGTGCTCCTTAGAGATTTACATACATTAACTCCTTTAATCGTCGAAGTAACCTAGTGGAGTTGACACTTTTATCCTTATTTTAAATGTGAGGAAACTGAGGCACAGAGAAATTAAATACCTTACCCAGGTCTACCCAAGATGTGTGGCTAGACTGCTATGTGAACCCAGGGAAACTGAGGTTAAGAGACTCAAACAGAAAACTGGTTCTCCAAAGCAGGAAAGGAAGAAGGATCGTCATTCAGTGGACTGTTTGAAATGCTCACCAGTATAGGCTTGCCCTGTGCGTCTTGTATCTGTGAGAGAGATGCGTATACACACACACACACACACACACACACACACACACACACACACACACACACACACACACACACATACTAGCCACCAGATTGCTTTAAAGTATGTAGTAAAATATGAAGAAGTTTAGCTAAGCAGTAATTTCCTTCCATATTTCCCCAAGACTACACTTCAACATTTTCTTAAAAGTGAGAATCATGGCCTTTGGAGTTCAGTCTCCAGAAACTTCAATTGTCCCTTTACTCTTCTTTGCCAGACTTGGTGTTTGTTCAATATATGTCATTCTCTGCCTGCTTTGAGGACCTCTCCTCTCTCTGAGTTTGTCTCAGATCTTTCATATATATATATACATACATACATCTATAGCCACCACAGGTGAAGCCACCATTGTGTCTCCGGACCTGCTCCAGTATCTCCTAACTTGTCTCCCAGCCTCGAGTCTCCCTCTCCCCTGACATTCTTCAAAGCTATGAGAATCCTGGGTTTTACATTCAGGGAGATTTATTCTACTTTATATTCAATATCACAAATTTGACCTTTGCCATGACCTTTAATTTTTCAGCCCTTCTAATGAGGTAATTTGAGGTTTTTGTGGTATTCTGTTCCTTTAGTGGAAGAAAGGGTACAATGGAAGGAAAAATACACATCTTTGGATGTTTTGTAAGGGCAATATGCATAACTGGCAGGGTGACCTAGGAAGTCACTCCTGCATCTATGGGAACGTCAGCTAAGGCTCAGTTACCATTATCCCTGTTGCCAGGGGTGAGACTGTCAAGGAGGGACTCTGCATACCTGCTTCTAGGACCTCCAGGCTGCTGTCCAGAAGCAACACATGCTAAGATTTCATAATGAGCTAAATGTTTTCAGGTCAAGTTGAAGACACCCTTTATTTTGCTCCCTGTCCAATCTCACTCTTCACTTCTCCTTAAGAGTTCACCGGTATTATACATTCCATACTATGTTTAAACATAATATTACCACACACAGGTGTCACGTAGACTAGGACCTCAGATGACCCCTCCCCCACCTACTCACTCATTGTTCATCAGAGGAATACTGATTTTGTGTATTCAGTGGTTCCATGCAGTACCTTCTCCCTCCATCCATGGAGACCCTGAGCTACATGTGGACAGGTCATGGGTGGGTGGAGAGACTCCTGGATACCTGTTTTAAACTTACAAAGTGAGAGATGTGCACAAGCAAATCAACCAGAGACCTTTATCTATTTAAGAACCAATGACTTTATTGCAAGAAATGGTAACAATGAAAGAAGAAAAACTTAAGTGAACTTTTTTTTTTTGCAAGGGCAATATTGCTGTATGCATGCCAGGCAGGGTGACCTCGGGAAGTCATCCCGTGACCATGGGGAAGTGCAGTCCAGGCTCAGTTCTTCTTGTCGCTGTTGCCCAGGGTGAGCTTGTTGAAGAGGTACTCCACCATGCCGACTTCCGGGGTCCCCATCTTGCGCAGGGTGGTGATGTGGTCCCCCAGCTCCTTGATGAACTCGACCTGCTGGTTCAGGCAGTGGCTCTGCAGGAAGTGGCACAGGTGGGCGTCGCTCTTGTCGCTGGCCAGCTGGTGCAGGTGGAGCAGGCTCTGGTTGACGCCCGTCTCCAGGCGCAAGGTGCACTGCATGGACCGGAGGCCGCTCTCCCAGGCATCGCGGTCTGGCTTCCTGATGTCGTGGAAGCAGAGGCGGCCCCTGTGCTGGTTCTGCAGGGGCATCAGGCTCTCGGCCCGTTCCCCCAGGTGCCGCGAGCGCTGCAGGAAGAAGCGGGCCAAGTGCTTCAAGGCCACGTCGTCGCGGTCGAGGTAGAAGGCCATGGCCAGGCACACGTAGGAGGCGTGGAGCTCCAGGGTGACGGGGCTGTTGGTGGCGGCCTGGCAGTCGGGGTGGTAGTTCTGGCGCCCCTGCGAGGGCCCCGCGGGCGTCATGGCTGGCGGCAGGGGGCGCGGCGGGCCTGAAGGCCAAGGTCGAGGCGGTGCCGAAACCGGGGACTCAGAGAGTGTCCTCAGGGTGGGCGATGAGGGTGGCCTGAGGCAGGTGACTCCGGTCAGGACAGAAGTTCTGGGATGGACCGGAATATGGTTCCCTTACCTGGGTTTGGGAGGGGGAGAGGGAGGGCAGGTTCCAGTTCAGTTACACTGGCTGGGGTTGGGGCGGTAATGGGGAAAGGAGGGCGGAGCACAGAGCACTGTGTCCCTGGTTCCATCAGCGTCTGGGTGAGTCGCGGAGACTGTGAGCTGAGCAGCTGTCATCTATTACATTTTATTTTATTATTATTTTCATTTTATTATTTTCATTGTTATTATTTTGGGTGCATCTCCACTGCCTGGCAGCAGGACTGGGACACTGTGGGAGACAGGGGAGGTACTTTTTAAATTGTTTGTAGAGGCGGTCCCTGTCCTCCAGGAGCTTACAGTCTAGGTGGGAGACACAACTAATGCACACTTATACAAGCATTACAATTAGCGTTTACCATAACACTGACCACAGTTGCTTAAGACCTGGGGAAAGCAAGATCAGTGAAGGGCAGGGGACTCGGAGAAGGTGTTTTGGTAAAGATGGAATTCATTTTCTTGTTGAATAGTTCCAAGTTGAGTGACACATTTGTTTTGGACAGGCGTGAGGGGGAAAGAGGAATGGAGGGAGCAGAGGCAGAAAGGCTGGAAGCCTATGCGGTAGGCAAGGGTCAGTGAGAGAGCCCCGCTCTGTTTCTTAAGACTCTTCCTTTGCAGTCGCCCTCGAGTCCCGCCACACTGGCTCGCAGTTGTCGCCTTGTTCGCCGCACCGAGATTCTGGGCTTTGGCTGGTGATGTTGGAATGTCCATTCTTCCTGGCTGGTGTGGTTGTCTGGATCTCTATGGTGGGGCCTGGTGGCATGGCCTTCACTGCGGGGCTGGGGTGGCGCTGTCCCGACATGGTCCAGATCAGAATGCATTGCCTGTGCCCAGATCTCAGGGGTCTGCTCCTCCCATTCCCCCCTCCTCTTTGAATGTCACCCGCGGTGGGACAGGTGCAAAGGGTAGGGAAGGGATCTGTATTGTCGTCATTGTTGGTTCTGCTTCTCCAGGGGCACTGATCTTGGCAACTGCTCCTCTGGCGAGAGAGCAGAGGGGACCACCGTTCCTGTGCAGCATTGGCTCCCGTGCTGGTAGAATTTTACAGGAGCACCTGGTGACATGGCCGCCCAGGGGTACGGGCTGGAGCCTCAACTGGGGGCCCGGTGGTGGTGCTTTCCCAGCACATGGCCCCCCGTTTCTCGACACAGTGTATGTCAGCTTCTTCAGGGAGCACCTGAACACCTCACTTCTCGCAATGGGCTATGTCCTTGGAGGATTTCAAAAAGCGAATCCTACCCAGTAAATGCAGCATTCCAGGAACACCTGCAGCAGCACACGGAAAACGTACCAGCCGATGATGAGCCATTCTGCCGAGGCTGCCGCCACTGCCGCCGTGGTTCCGAGAGTGGTGGGTGGATGGTTGAGAGCGAGGGCTGACGGTTCCGAGGGCCGCTGGTCTCTCAGAGTCCACTGTTGGGCCCGTTTGGCATCTATTAATTTTCAATTTTGCATTAATATTCCTATTTTCCAAGGACTTTCTCTTATTCTCTAATTGCTCCCTTTTTTAGCGCCCTGTTCTCATTTCATAAGCCCATTGTCTTCCTTAAAATTCTGAGAATATAAATTTGGATTTCTTGGTGAAGTTCTCTTCTGTTTCCGGTATTATATTTCTTTCTTTCTCCAGAAATAGTTCTGTTTGTTCATCATGATCTTCTCTTCCACTTTCCTCAAGTATCTGGCAAACATTTGTCCATTCATATTTGGGAGTAAAGGACTCATTTGATCAGCCTAGGTAATTAGAATGGATCTCATCTACAGTTGTGATGTCCATTTCATTAATAGGGGCCTCTTCTGTATGGGAGGGTAGCGTATGTCAGTTGTGGAGTGGTCTTCTCCTTTGGTAGTAATCGCATGAAACTTTCTGGTAGTATAGGGGCCCTCCCAATTGCCAAAAGCATGGCATTTCTCAGACGTTGGATGACTTTGGTGGATCTCTCTTCTAGGGAGATACGTCCTTCTGTCCTGTTTTGTTTCCGTTCTGTTATGCAGGTCTCCACTTGTCCCAGATCTGCTCTAATTTGGGTTCCTTTCTTGGTCACTGTCTTTGGAATGTAGTTTGGGGAGATTAAAGCAGATCAAATGCCACTGTGCTTTGTCTAGTGCAAGAAAGATTGGGACAGGGTCAGAGCACGGTAGCAGCAAACAGAACTGTTGTTCAGAGAGTAGCTCTTCAATCTCACAGCCCACCCAGAACCTTCTGCAGTGCTTTGATTTCACTGACTCTCCTTGAGCTTTGAGTGTGCTTGGCTTTCTACTGCAGGTGCACTGTTTTATTTTTATTCATTAAAAAAAAATTGAGGTATAGTTGATTTACAATGCTATGTTAGTCTCAGATGTACAACATAATGATTCAATATTTTTATAGATTATACTGCATTTAAAGTTATCATAAAATATTGGCCGTATTCCCTGTGCTGTACAATATATCCTTGTAGCTTACTTATTTTATACATAGTAGTTTGTACTTCTTAGTCCCCTATCCCTGTCTTGCCCCCACTCCTTTCCCTTCCCCCTTCCCTCTCCTTTTCCCTCTCTTTCCCTACTAGTGGAATCTGTTAACCACTAGTTTGTTCTCTAAATCTGTAAATCTGTCTCTGCTTTGCTATATTCATTCCTTTGTTTTATTTTTTAGATTCTACATATACATGATAAAATGCAATGTTTGTCTTTCTCTGTCTGACTTATTTCATGAAGCGTGATTCCCTCCAAGGCCATCCGTGTTGTTGCAAATGGCAAAATTTCATCTTTTTATGGCTGAATAATATTCCATTATGTATGTGTGGCCTTTCTGCCATTCATCTGTTTTCTTTGACTATATTCCCAGAAGTGGAATTGCTTGGTCATATGGTAGTTCTATTTTTTCATTTTTTGAGGAACCTCCATACTGTTTCCCATAGGGGCTGCACCAATTTACATTCCCACCAACAGTGTACAAGGGTTCCTGTTTCTCCATATCCTTGCCAATACTTGCTGTTTATGGTCGTTTTGATGACTGCCATTCTGACAGGTATGAGATGATCTCAAGTGTTTTTTTTTTAATTGAGGTATAGTCAGTTTACAATGTTGTGTCAATTTTTGGTGTACAGCAGAATTCTTCAATCATACATGAATATACATAAATTCATTTTCATATTCTTTTTCACTGTGAGCTCCTACAAGATATTGAATATATTTCCCTGTGCTATGCAGTATAAATTTGTTTATTTATTTTATATATACTAGTCAGTGTCTGCAAATCTTGAATGCCCAGTTTATCCCTTCCCACCCCTCTCCCCACTGGCAACCACAAGTTTGTATTCTATGTCCTCAAGTGGTTTTGATTTGTGTTTCTCTGATAATTAGTGATATTGAGCATCTTTTCACGTGCCTGTTGGCCATCTGTATGTCTTCTTTGGAAAAATGTCTAGTCAGGTCTTTTACCCCATCAGGTTTTTTTGTTTTTTTGATATTGAGTTGTATAAGCTGTTTACATATTTTGCATATTAACCCCTTATCATTTATATCATTTGAAAATGTTTTCTCTCATTCGCTTGGTTATCTTTTTGTTTTGCTAATGGATTCCTTTGCTGTGCAAAAGCTTTTAGGTCCTCTCTTTTTTTTCTTGATCAGCATGGGTAAAGGCTTATCATTTTTGTTTACCTTTTTGAAAAAACAGCTCTTGGTTTCATCAATCTTTTCTGTTGTTTTTTGGCTCTCTATTTTATTTCCTCTCTGAGATTTATTATTTCCTTCCTTCTGCTGACTTTGGGCTTATTTCTCTTTTTCTAATTCCTTTAGATAGTAGGTTAGGTTGCTTGTTTGATATTTTTCTGGTTTCTTGAGGTAGGCCCATATTGCTATAGTTTCCTCTTAAAACTGCTTTTGTTTTCCCAGAGATTTTGGAAAATTGTGTTTCCATTATTGTTTGTCTCAAGATATTTTCTGATGTCCTCTTTGATTTCTTCCTTGACCCACTGGGTTTTTCATAGCATGGTTGTTCAGCTTCTATGTGTTTGTGTTTTTACCATTTTTTTCCTGTGATTGATTCCTAGTTTTGTACCTTTGTGGTTGGAAAAAATGCTTAATATAATCTCTATCCTCTAAAATTTGTCAAGACTTGTGTTGTGGCCTAGCACGTATTCTATCCTGGAGACCGCTCATGTATACTTGAAAAGAATGTCTATTCTGCTGTTTTTGCATAGAATGTCTTGTAGATATTTATTAAGTTCCACTGGTCTAAGGTGTCATTTAAGACTACTGTTTCCTTATTGATTTTCTGTCTGGGTGATCTGTCCATTGATATAAGTGGGGTGTTAATATTCCCCACTATTATTGTATTATTGTCAATTTCTCCCTTTTATAACTCATAATATTTGCTTTATATATTTAGGTGCTTCTATATTAGGTACATATATGTTAACAAATGTTCTATCCTCTTCTTGTATTGATCCCTTTATCATTATATAATGCCTTTTTTTGTCTTTTGTTACAGATGTTGTCTTAAAGTCTATTTTGTCTGATAAGAGTATTGCTACGTTTGCTTTCTTGTTGTTTTCATTTACACATACTCTCACTTTAAGCCTGTGTTTTTCTTTAGCTCTGAATTGAGTCTCTTGTGGCCAGCATATAGATGGTCTTGTTTTTCTTTTATCCAGTCATTCAGCCTTTTTCTTTTGATTGGAGCATTAAGTCCATTGACATTTAAAGTGGTTATTGATAGGTATGTAGTTAATATCATTTTCTTGTTTTCTGGTTGTTTTAGTAGTTATCCTCAGTTATTTTCTTGTTTTTCCTCTTATGGTTGGATGGTTTTCTTTAGTGGTATGCTTGTGTTCCTTTCTCTCTAATTTTTGTGCATCTATTGTAGCTTTTTCATTTGTGACTTTGAGATTGAGATATGTTGACATAACTATATCCACTTGTTTTAAATTGGTAGTCATTTAAATTCAAACACATTCTAAAGATCTACATTTTTTACTCCCCTCCACCACATTTTGTGTTTTTGATGTCATATTTTACATCTTCATGTTTATACTTTAACTGTTACTATATTTATAGTTGATTTTACAATTTTTTTGTCCTTTAATCTTTGTACTAACTTAATTAAGTGGCTAATCCACAGTCTGTATATATTTGCTTTTACCATATATTTACCTTTACTAGTGGGATTTTACTTCTTACAAATTCTTACTTCTTGTTGTAGCCTCTTCTTTTCCACTTAGAGAAGTCTCTTTAACATTTCTTTCAGGGTTGATCTAGTATTGATGAACTCTTTTAGTTTTTACTTGCATGAGAAGTTCTTTATATCTCCTTCAGTTCTGAATGATAATCTTGCTGGGTAGAGCATCTTAGGATCTAGGTTTTTCCCTTCCATCACTTTAGATATATCATGCCGCTCCCTTCTGGGCTGCAGAGTTTCTGCTAAAAAAAAAAAAATCTGCTGATAGCCTTATGAGAGTTCCCTTATATGATATTTGTTGCTTTTTCCTTGTTGCTTTTAATATTCTCTCTTTATCTTTAATTTTTTCATTTTGACTACATTGTCTTGATATGTTCCTCTTTGTGTTAATCCTATATGGGACTCTTTGTTTCCTGGACTTGGGTAACTGTTTCTTTTCCTGCATTAGGAAAGTTTTCACCTATTACCTCTTCAAATATTTTCTCAGGCTCTTTTCTCTCTCTTCTCCTTCTGGGACCCTTATAATACAAGTATTAGTGCACTTGGTATTGTCCAGAGGTCTCTTAAACTGTCCTCATTTCTTTTCATTCTTTTCTCTTGTTTTTTTGTTCAGCAACAGTGATTTCCACGATTGTCTTCCAGCTCCCTCATTCGTTCTTCTGCATCATTTAGTCTACTATTGATTCCTTCTAGTGTGTGTTTCATTTCAGTTATTGTATTCCTCAACACTGTTCAGTTGGTTCTTTATATTTTCTAATTCTTTGTTAAAAACATCTGACTTCGGTCTTCATGCATCCATTCTCCTCCTGAGTTTTTTGATCATCTTTACGATCATTACATTGAACTCTTTCTCAAGTAGGTTGTCTATCTTCATATCATTCAAGTATCATTCTTCTGGAGTTATATCTTGTTCTTTTGTCTGAAACATCCTCTGTCACCTCATATTATCTAAATTGCTATTTGTATTTTTATGTATATGGTAGGTTAGTTATGTTTCTTGACCTTGGAGAAGTGGCCCTCTGTAGGAGACATTCTATCCATCACAGCAGTGCACTCCCCTCTCAACACCGAAGGGCTGGGGGCCAGCTGGTCCCAGAGTAGTGTCTGGCCTGTGTTTGTGGACTCGTTCCACAGGCTGTGAAATTGAAGTTTTCTTGCTTCTAGTGTCTGCCTACTGGTGGGTGAGGCTGGTCTAGAGGCTTGTTCAGGTTTCCTGGTGGGAGGGGCCAGTGCCTGCCCGCTGGTGGATGGAGCTGGGTCTTGGTCCTCTGGTGGGCAGGGTCATGTCATAGAGCATGTCTAGAGGTGGTTGTGAGTTCAGGAAGTCTTTAGACAGCCTGTCTGCTGATGGGCAGGGCTATGCCCCCATCCAGTTAGTTGTTTGGTCTGAAGCATCCCAGCACTGGATCCTACAGGGTGTTGAGTGGGACCAGGTCTTGGTGCTAATGACCCAACATATCAACCTTCAGGAGAGCTCAGGCAGATGAATGCTCCCCAGTATGTCCACCACCAGTGTCTGTGTCCCCTGGGTGAACCACAGTCACCCCCTGTCTCCCCAGGAGACCCTCCAAGACAAGTATTAAGTCCGACCCAGGCTTCTATTAAATTACTAATTTTGGCCTTGATTCCTGTGTGTGTGAGATTTTGTGTGCACCCTTGAAGAGTGAAGTCACTATTTTCCCCAATCCTATGGAGCTCCTGCAATCAAGCCCTGCTGGCCTTCAAAGCCAAGTACTCTGGGGGCTCCTCTTCCCAATGCTGGACCCCTGGGCTGGAGAATCTGGCATGGGGCTCAGAACTCTCACTCCTGTGGGAGAATCTCTGTAATATAATTATTCTCCAGTTTATGGGTCGCCCACCCAGGTGGTATGGGATTTGATTATATTGGGAGTCTACCCCTCCTACCCATCTCATGTGGTTCCTTGTTTATGTTTTAGTTTTAGAAAATCTTTTCTAGTAGGTTCCAATCTGTTTCATCAGTGGTTGTTCTGCAGTTAGTTGTGATTTTGGTGTGCTCATGAGAGGAGGTGAGCTTAGGGTCCTTCTACTCTGCCATCTTGGCTACTCTCCCATACAATGGAATATTATTCAGCAATAAAATGTAATGAAATACTGATATGTGCTACAATAAGGATGAACCTTGTGAATATTATGCTGAAATGTAAGAAGCCTGATATAAAAGGCTGTGTATAGTATGCTTTCACTTATATGAAGTATCTAGAGTAGACAAATCTATAGAGAAAAAAATAGATTAGTTTTTGCCAGGAGCTGGAGGGAAGGAGAAAGGGGAATGACTGCTAATGGGTATGAATGGGTACATGGCTTCTTTGGGGGATAATGAAAATGTTTTGAAGCCTCAGTAAATTTAAGAAAATTGAAATCATACCAAGCATCTTTTCCGACCACAACATTATGAGGTTAGAAATCTACTACAAGAAAAAACTGCAAAAACTGCAAACATGTGGAGGCTAAACAATACGCTACTAAACAACCAATGGATCACGGAAGAAATCAATGAGAAAATCAAAAACTACTTTGAGACAAATGAAAACGAAACACAATGATCAGAAACCTCTGGGTCACAGCAAAAGCAGCTAAATGGGAAGTTTGTAATGATACAAGCCTACCTCAGGAAATAAGAGAAATCTCAAATAAACAACCTAACCTTAACGCCTAAAGCAGCTAGAGAAAGAAGAACAAACAAAACCCAAAGTTAGTAGAAGAAAAGAAATCATAAAGATTAGAGCAGAAATAAATGAAATAGAGACTAAAAAACCAATAGAAAAGATCGGTGAAACTAAAAGCTGGTTCTTTGAAAAGGTAAACAAAATTGATAAACCTTTAGCCAGACTTATCAAGAAAAAAAAGGGAGAAGTCCCAAATTAATAAAATCAGAAATGAAAAAGGGGAAGTTACAACCGACACCACAGAAATACAAGGGATCATAAGAGGCTACTATGAGTAGCTATTTGCCAACAAAAAGAACAACGTAGAAGAAATGGACAACTTCTTAGAAAGGTACAATTTGCCAAGACTGAATCAGGAAGAAGTAGACAATATGAATAGACCAATTACCAGTACTGAAATTGAATCAGTAACTTAAAAACTCCCAACAAACAAAAGTCCAAGACCAGATGGCTTCACATGTGAATTCCACGAAACATTTAGAGAAGAATTAACAGCTATCCTCCTGAAACTGTTTCAAAATACTGCAGAGGAAGGAATCCTTTTGAATTCATTTTATGAGGCCACCATCACCCTGATATCAAAACCAGAAAAAGATACCACAAAAGAAGAAAATTATAGGCCAATGTCACTTATGAATATAAGTGCAAAAATTTTCAGTAAATACTAGCAAATTGACTACAACAATGCATTAAAAGAATCATACACCATGATCAGGTGGGATTTATGCAGGGATTTTTCAATATCCACAAATCAATCAGTGCGATACACATTAACAAATTGAAGAATAAAAACCATTTGATCATCTCAGTAGATGAAATTACATAATAGGTTGCACTACTCTGTGAATGTACTAAAAACATTGAATGGTATACTTTTTTGGAATCATATGCTATGTAATTATATCTCAATAAGGTTTTTTTTTTTTTTTAAGGGACAGTGTGTCGGCCAAATATCAGGCTGTGCAATGGAGATGAAATTCAGAGTAGTGACTATGCAGCTCATTTGTCATGAAAAGTTATTACTTTCATGATTTGGCTTTATTGAATCAAGCAAATTTGCATATTAATAATGACTTCTTTTCTACCCCCCGGCAATATAATAAGATGAAGAAAGCATTCACAAAAAAAAGTTTTATGCTCCTTAAGGGAAAAAGAACCTGGTCAAATTGAACTCATTAATTTCTGTATATGAGGCTCTGTTCTAGGTATACTCCAGAAGAGGGAAATCCTTGAAAAACAAATTCCTGGCATATAAATACTCTGTCCTTAACATAGGTTGAATTTGACTTTCTGGCCATAAACCAAACTAGATGTACCTTTTGTTTGTTTTTGCTCTCGTTTTGCCTTTAACATGCTTTATTCATCATCCATCTTGAACAGTGGCTCTTGGTGGCCACTAGATGGAAGCCTAACAACACCAAATTTTCAATTGCTTTTTTGAAATCATTTGATTTGTTCAAACTAGATTTGTGGCATGAACAAAAAGCTGTCATTGGCTTTTAGAGTCTGAATTATCTGTGTGTATTGCATAATTTCCAAGTGTGAGTAATTTATTGATGTTGCTGTCAGTCATTGCACTCATCCAAACCATAAGTCACTCTAGGCCTACCACCTGTTTGGAGATTCATTATTAATGGAGTCAGATTGGGCTCTTACCATTCACTTTCTCCCTGCCACTCCAGGAATTCTGTTGTAATCTCCTTCCTTGTTGTAGATTGTATTATTTGCTCACAATTCTTCCTTCCCTCCCTGTCCTAATCATGACTTCACTGGTGGTGTTAATACTTCCTTGCTCCCTGATTTTGGGTGTTCCATGTCACTTGTTTTGGCCAATGGCATGTGAGAAGACAAGGTTTGCCAAATTTGATGAAAAGATGTAAATGTGCTTGCATGGTTGGCTTTGGCCTCTTATGTTTCTTGCATCCACCATTTGAAGAACACGTCCTGGGCATGTTGCAGATTAAGGGGATATGTTGAGCAGACATGAACCCCGCCCAACCAAACTCAACGCACAGCTAAGCCTCGCAGGTCCCAGCTGACTCCTGCAAAAGTCATTCTGTAGACCTGTGAATGAGACTTTGAGGTTGCTTGTTAAAAAGCTTTACTGTAGCTAAATTGCCTACAACAACCCCTCAACATGCAAGAGTTTCATACCTAGTTCTTTTACTAATGTCGTTCCCTTGCATGGAATGACAGCAGCCAGAATGTGGTTACTCTCAGTTATAAATAGACACTGGCTATTAGTCGTTGCAAATTGGTGTCTGGTAAAGTCAATTTTTGTGTTCTAATTCACTTCAGCAAATGCTTTAATAAAAATTTGTCAAAGAGGAAAAGTTTACCTTTATGTAGTATCTAAGACTTAGTTACCATGAAAACCAGTAAGCTTCAAGGAGCAACATCACCCTCTATTATACATGCAAAGAAAAGAGTATCTCCTAGGTGCAAGTTATTTGGCTTTAGTTCTTTGTAGAGTATGTATAGTTTCTTTTATAAAGCATATGTGGTGCAGATGGCCAACAGGCACATGAAAAGATACTCACCATTGCCAATCTTCAGGAAAATGCAAATCAAAACCACAATGAGGTGTAACCTCCCACCTGTCAGAATGGATTTCATCAAAAAGAACACAAATAACAAATGTTGGTAAGGATGTAGAGAAAAGGGAACCCTTGTACACTGTTGGTGGGAATGTAAATTGGTACAGCCATTGTGGGAAACAGTATGGTTTCTCAAAAAAACTAAAAATAAAACTACCATATAACCCAGCAATTCAACTCCTGGGTATATATCTGAAAAAAAAAAAGCACTAATTCAAAGATACATGCACCCTAGTGGTCATATAATAATGGAATACTACTCAGCCATAAAAAAGAATGATATTTTGCCATTTGTGACAACATGAATGGACTTGGAGGATATTATGCTAAGTGAAATAAGTCAGACAGAGAAAGACAAATACTGTATGATATGACTCATATGTGAAATCTAAAAAAATACAGCAAACTAGTGAATATAACAAAAAAGGAGCAGTTTCACAGATATAGAGAACAAATTAGTGGTTACCATTGGGGAGAGGGAAGGAGGGAGGGGCAAGGTACAGGTAGGTGATTAAGAGGTACAAACTATTAGGTATGAAATAAACTACAAGGATATATTGTACAAGACAGGGAATATAGCCAATATTCTGTAATAACTATAAATGGAGTATAACCTTAAAAATTGTGTACCGTAACATATAATATTGTATATCAACTATACTTCAATAAAAAACAGGAAAAAAAATAAAGTAGCATGTGGTAGGCAGAATAATAGCTCTCCAGAGATATCAACACCCTAATTCCTGGACTTTGTGAATATGTTACTTTATGTGACAAAAGAGATTTTGTCCATATGATTAAATTAAAAGCTTTGAAATGAGGGAGATTACCATGGATTGTGTGGGTAGGCCAAATCTAATCACATAGGTCCTTAAGAGAGGGGAAATTTTCCCAGTTATGGTCAGAGGAAGATGAGCCTATGAAGAATAGTCATGGAGATAAGCATTGCTGACTTTGAAGACTGAGGAACAGGGCTACAAGCCAAGGAATGTAAGAAGCCTCTAGAAGCTGGAAAAAGGCAAAGAAACAGATTTTCCTGGAGCTTTCAGAAGGAATTAAACCCTGCATAAAATTTAATTTTAGCCCAGTGAGCCTGTCTCAGACTTCTGACCTACAGAACTATAAGATAAATGTGTGTTATTCTAAGCCACTAAATTTGTGGTGATTTGTTACACTAGCAGTAAAAAACTGTCACATGACACACAAAGTCTTCCTCTCAAAAGGTTAGTTTTAAAGGAATTAAGAATTCCAGAAATCAGCAAGGTCCTTTATTGTCAAATCTCTATATTATAAAAAATGGGTAAATGCAATAAATATTTATTGTATTCATTATTTTTCTGTGGATTGTTTCTTTTAAATATTTTCTAAAGGTAAAAAAAATCACATTAGAAACATTTATGGGTATCTTTTATATCTGTCTCTGGGTTCGAAGCCCAACTTGGCAATTACAGTTGATCCTTATCTTTTATAAATTCTGTATTTGTGAATTTACTTTGTCACTAACATTTATTTGTTACCCTAAAATCAATATTTGCAGCACTTTTGTTACCATTCAGAGAAGTGCACAGACTGGCAAAAATTTTGAGTTGCTTACAGGCACATTCCCACTATGCCTTCTTCACTCAGCTCTCACAGTGTAAACCAGTGTCCTTTTTGTAGTCTATTTAGCGCCATGTTTTTTGCATGTTTGTGCTTTTTGTTGGTGAATACCATTGTTTAAAGTGGTCCCCAAGTGTAGTGTTGAAGGGCTGGTTGGTGTTTCTAAGTATCGGAAGGCTGTGGGGTGCCTTATGGAGAAATTATGAATACGTCTATTAGATAAGCTTCCTTTCACCATGAGTACTGTTGGTTGTGAGTTCAATGTTAGGTGAATCAATGGTATATATTAAATAAGGTATCTTTAAACAGAAACACACAGAAAACAAGGTTTTGTGTTGATCAATTGATGAAAATATTGTTACCAGAAGCTCACAGGAACCTAACTCTGTATTTCCCCCAGGAGCAATGGTTCAGTATTCACTCATTCTGTGTCTACAGTGATTTTATACAACATAACTACTACAAATGACAAGAACAGACTGTACATAGCTGAATGACCTTAATCCTCTCTGTGTCTTTATTTCTCTATAGTAAATTTGGGATTATAATCTTGTTTTAGGCTTCCTTCTTCCTCTTGGATCCACTGTTTCTTTCACTTTTTATTGAGGTAAAACATACATACAGAAAGGTACACAAACATACATGGAGTTCAATCATTCTTTTTGACAAAATGGATATGTACTCATATCACCAGTGAGTGACCAGATCTCTAAATGGAACATTTCCAACAGCCTTGTTCCTGCCTTTTTCCACTTCCCGTTCCCCATGTCCCCAAAGAGTACCCATGTTCCAGGCCAGTTTCCTGAGAAACAGACTCTGAGATGGTGAATTCTCGTGAGACATTTATTGGGAGGTGAGTTTTAGATCAACATATATGAGGGAGTGGAAGAACCAGGATTAGACGGAGGAGGGGGGCTGCAACGCAGTCACAGCTGAGGTCTGAGCTGAACCCACAGAGTACTTTGAAGCTGAGACAGCGCTATGGAGTTGTTTCATATTGGGACAAGGGGACTAGGCCTTAAAACTCTTACATAAAACATCATTGGATATAGACTAACATAAGGCAGAGGGCATGACCTTAAGAAAAAGGGTTCTCTGTAATCAAGGGTGATTAACTGCTGGGGAGGGCTGACAGCTGAGGGCAGTCAGCCAACAGCCCTGCCAGCTCTGCGGAGTAAGCTTTTTAGTCCCAAAGGGAAATCTGAGTGATTTAGCAGAGTGCCCACTGTAAACTGTTGTCCTTCTAACGGCATAAATTACTTTAGCATGTTTTTGAGCTTCATGTAAATAGAGTTATACATTATTTCCTTTTTTATGTCTGACTTCCTTCACCCAGCATTACGTTTGTGGAATTTATCCATTTTGGACTACACAGCAATACTTTATTCTTTCTCATTGATTATGAATATGCTGCAGCTTATTTGGGTGAATGTGTGTGTGTGGATTTCACATCTTTATTACTTCAAAAACTATCTTCCTTTATAGAACTTTTAAAAACTCTTTAAAAAGTTTATATATGAAAATTACATATATTTAAGGTGTACAATGTGATGTTTTGATATACATAGTGAAATGATTACTGCAGTCAAGCTAATTAACATACTCATTTCCTCACATAGTTACCTTGTGTGCATGTGTGTCTGTGTGGTGAGAGCACATGATCTCTATTCTCTTAGTGCATTTCTAGGATACATTACAGTATTACTAACTATAGTCACCATGCTGAACATCAAATGGCAGGATCTCCTTCTTTTCAAAGATAATATGTATGTTAACAGTTATATATATAAACAAATTTTTATCTATTCATCCATCAACAGACACTTATTGATCTATTATACTATTACTGATATTTGGATTGTTTCCAATTTGGGAATGTTAAGAATAACATTGTTGCATATATCTTTTGATAGACATATAGGTACATTTCTGTTGGTTATATACTTAGGGTTATAATTGCTGGGTCACAGTGTTCAGCCTCAGGAGATAGTGCCCATTCTTCAAGTGGCTGTGTCCCTTAGCACCCCACAAGCAGTGTATAAGTATTCCATTTGCTACAAATATTTTCTAACATTTGGTACTGTCAATCTCAGTTATTTTTAACATGCCGGTATTTCTTCTTAGTCAGGAACCTTGTGGTTGCAAGTGACCTAGATAAATCTAGCTTAAATGCCAAAGGGAAGTTGGTGGAAAGAAACAGGTATTTCATGTAAGCCTTGAGGATCACTGAATCCTGGAAGTATACAACTAGAATCTTCTCTTCCTGTTGTAATTTTTGTTTCTGCTTCTCCATGCCTGGAAGCTTAATTTTCTCTGTATACTAGCTTCCTCCATATGGCAGGGAAAATGGTTTCCGGTATTTTTTTGTAGGCTCAAAGCTTCAAACCCAGAGAAAGGACTCGAAGATATTCCAAACTCGAATTTAAGCAGTCCTGTCCATTTGTGTTTTAGGGTACTCCAAAAATAACCCCTGTTTCTTCCCATCTGAATCTGAAACCAGTTAATAGACATAGGACTCAGATGACCAAAGAATAGGCTTTAGGTTTGCAGCCAAATGGATTTCTAGTATTTTGAAATACCCCAAAGTTGACAAACTTACAGTGGCAGAGACTATGTGTTCATCAAACCTCATTTTCTTTTTGTCTTGGTCGTAACTCTTGATCACACAACTGTACTTTATTGCCCAGTTTCCCATATGATTAGGTAGAGCCGTGTTCTGGGTTCTGTCTTAGAGGAACATGGGAAGAAGTGATGTATGCTATCATCAGGTCTAGTTTATAACAAACTGCCTATGCAATCATTCAGCTGAATGCAGAAGAGGAAAAGATCCAGGATGATGACATACCTATAGTATGGAAGGACCCTGGGTCTTTGACTGACATGTGAAGATTCTCTCTCCATCACCTCTACCACCAAACTGCACTGGACCTTATTAAGGAAAAAAAAGTAAGATTTACTTAACAAGCCAAAGAGATTGCTATTGTTTATTATGGCAGTTAGCCTACCCTAATTACCCAATCAAAAGAAATTCTGGACAGCTAAAGAACTTTTACGGATGTAGGTTGTATCTACAGGGCTCCAGTGGACTTACAGTATTTCCTCTTGGTGGAAATGCAGATCCCAAAGTTAAAAAGTCTAGACAGAGCTGAATCATCATGCTCTATTTCTTGTGCTAAAGTCATCAATAATATATTTCCGTCCTGCTCCCGTTTTCCCTCATGGAGAGTGGAATGAGAAATCGCTCAAGAACACATGAAGCACAAGAAATAAGGTTCTCTGTTTCCCTCAATGCCAGGGAACAAACTCCACCTGGTCCTCAGGTGCCTGACTTTAAGCCAACAACAGGAGGCGCCAGGGGCGGGTCAGGTCAGCTGTGATGAGGGAGGTGTGGGTCCTGTAGGAACGGGGGCTCCCCCTGGGACCACATAATCCGAGGATGTGTCTGTGTGGGGCAGCTCCCCAGAAGAGGAGGATGCTGTTCCAGAAGTGGTGGCAGAGCTAAGGAGATGGTCCAGGGATTGTACCCTTCAGTCTGCCCTTGTGGACTGTGAGGCCCATAGAAGTGAGTGAGTCCCAGATCTGTTTGTGTCCCCTACACCATCCAGCACTCCAGGCACCGAGCACATCCTCCCCTGAGGAATTCTTCACCTTTGGAAACGGGCAGAGAGAGAAAGGAGCAACCAAAGTGGGCTCAGAAAGGCCTGAAACAACCTGTTAGAGACATCTGTGGGGATGGAAGATGGCTTCAGCCCCCAGATACAGGCCCGGGACGCCTTTGGGCAGAGTTCCTGCAGTGCTTTCCGAGAAGCCCGGGGTTCGGGAGCCTGGCCACAGTGAGCAGCGGTTAATAAAGGTGATCAGGGAGCCAGTCCCAGCTCTGTCACCAGACAGTAAGTGAAAGATGTGATGAGTCCTCCCCAGACTGGGTGATTTCCTGCATTCTCGCTAATCCTCGCAAGGCTGTGAGGTAGGATTGGTCTTATCATCTCCCACACGAGGAAACTGAAGTCCAGGATATAAACTACTTGCCCAAGATGCTGTGGAAACTGGATTCAAGTCAGATCTGACTCTCAGCACTACCCCTAGTGACCTCAGCCATCTGTTCAATAACATGGGGTGCAACCAGGACACTGGGTCATGTAATTCCTTGAGGCCTCTCCCAGCTTCACATAGTGGGAGAAGCAAGCGGCGCAGACACAGCAGGAAATAGCTGTTATGATTCTGTAGCAGCACGGTAACACCCCACCCCCTTTCTCGGCACAGTTCTAACCTTCAGCAAGGCCAAGTTTCTCCTACCCAACTGCACAGAGCAGTCTCCTCTTGCTACTAGGAAGTGAGTTTAAGTAAACTTTAAAAAATCACAAAGGGCTATAGTTTGAGACTGAACAAACCTTTTCCCCCAGAGGGCTGTCAGGCCCCTGACCCTGGCTGGGATGAGGGAGGGGTTAAGTTGTGCATCACTCTCATGTGCTGGTTAAACACCACCCTTTCCTGTTACTCTTGAGTTCAATACTGTATTTCTAATTTATATGTGACATTTCCATATATGGAGGTGGTCTTCCATCCTTTTTCAATGGGAAAGATCAATACTGTATTGTCAAAGTAGAGAAGATATTTGGATTGCCTTTCCTTATAGGACTAAAACTAGTTTTCTGGAAAGTTATTTGCCCCTCTTCTGCCAACCTATTCTTCCTTGGTCAATTCAACTAATAAGTTGCTTTTTATGCATGCTTATTCCAACAAGAGTGTAATTTTCTTCCCTCCTCCCCCTCTTGACTGTTTAGTGCACATTATAGGTCTCAAATAATTGCTTAGTAGATATATGTACCGCTTGGATTAACCAAACCAACACCTCAAATGTGGCTCGTAGTTGCCCACTGCCATTTTTGAGTCTAGGAATGAGGAGTTGGGGTAATGTGGCAAACAATTTTCTGAGCCTGCCTTCAGCATTTACTAGCTACCAAGTCAAGCTTAATTCTTGAAAAACGAGTGCAAGGAACAAGGGGATTATCATAGGTCCTTAACAGTCTCCTGACAGTTATTTTATGATTAAGCACATGAGGTTCAAAAGTCCAACATTTATTTGTACTTTTTATTCTAGAAGAAGTTCAAATGATTCCTCTCTCACATGTGTCCAGGGACTGTGACTCTCTTGTGGCAGTTTCTAGTCTAGCAGTGGCCCAGTGAGCATGTATTGCTTATTAAATGACCAGTTCACCCAAGTGTTACTGAGCAAGGGCTCCTGTGCCTGCGGTGCAGAAAGCCAAACTCTGACAGTAGGACTTGCAGCAAAGTAAGAGTTTATTTGCAGGACACCAAGCAAGAACAGGCAGCTATGCTCAAAAGACCTGAGCTCCCCGATGGCTTTCAGGCAAGGATTTTCAAAGTGTTCGGGGAGAGGGTCATAGGATGACCCTCATAGGTCAAAGGTCAGTTTATGGACCTTCTTCTTTTTGGTTGGTGGTGAGGTAACAGGGTGATGTTTTGGGAATCTCAGTCATCAACCTTCTAGTTCCAACCAGTCTGGGGTCTAGTGCCTATAGTCAGCATGGAGTCACCATCCTCCACTGGGTGGGGATCTTAGTTTCTGCAGAACAACTCAGAGATATGCATCAGATTGTTATCTGTATCCCTTCAGGAGGAACTAGGAGGCATGTGGCACTATTGTTTTAATCATTAACTGCTGGAGTCTGCTCTTTGGAACTTAGGGAGGGCCTGGGAGACTAAAGCCTGCTTTTCTACAAACAGGAAATGGGGGACATAGAGGCCCTTTTGTACCCAGGAGGGCCCCACAGGGTCCTGCTTGGTTTCAGTCCCCTTTTTTCTTTGATACTTCTCAATCCTGAGGGGAACAGGAGCAGGACAAAAAAAGGGAATAAAGTTTTAGGTAGAGAGGCTAATCATAAATTCAGCAAGAGAGCTCAGTTTTAGGTGGACTTGGTTTCACAGAAAGGATTGTGGAAGAACCAACATAGGAAAAAGGCAAAAAGCAGAAGCCTTGGTGGGGAGTGATGCTCTACATAAAGGTGCCATGTCTTGTTTTATATCATCTAAGGCAAGGATTGATTGAAAAAATGGTTGAGGGAACAGAGGTATCCTCTAAACACATGTGTGCAATATGATTTTTTTAAATAAGAAAATTATTTCTACTTTCTTAGAGCACTTGTTTCTCAAGTTACATAGGACAGTTATCCTCATCTTTGGGACCTTGGTAGAGAATGTGTGGGCAGCAGGACAGAGGGCAGTTTCTGAGTTATTGCAGGTGGCCTGCAAATCCAGATGTTCATGGAGCTTTGTCTGAGAGTTGAATAATGGCTCACAATGGACTGCTGTTTTCAAAGTAGGTAGATGCTCTTGTGATTAAGACAGCACAAATTTACTTTAAAGAGTCTTGCAGGCTGCCATCCTGTGTACCATTGGCCTACACTAGGGTCTTTGGGAGATGGATAGCTCCTGTGCCCTCTGCCTGAGGGTTTTCTCTGTCCCCTGGAATAAGCTCAGTCATGGGTGGCAGTTCAGAAATGCTGGGGAGTTCATGCCTGGAGGACCAACCCTCAAACGAGGAGGAACAGTAGTTGGTTCATAAATACTCCAGATTCTTTGTCACAGAAGGGACAATTCTGAGGTGTGTACTTCATAGTCTCTCTGAGACTCCCCAGTAGGACTGAGCCCTACTTGCATACAGCAGCATCCTGCTCATCAACTTATTCTTTATTAGATTCTTTCCCTTCGTTGCCAGACTTCTTCATTCCCCTATTATGTTTCTTGGAGTCACCACTTAAACCAACTACTTGCAATCAAATCCTTATCTTAAGAGTCTGCTTGAGGACCCCAATGTTCATAGCAGTGCTGTTTACAATAGCCAAGACATGGAAATAACCTAAATGTCTATCAACAGATGACTGAATAAAGAAGTTGTGGTATATTTATACAATGGAATACTACTCAGCCATAAAAAAGAATAAAATAATGCCATTTGCAGCAACATGGATGGACCTGGAGACTGTCATTCTAAGTGAAGTAAGCCAGAAAGAGAAAAATACCATATGATATCACTTATATGTGGAATATAAAAAAATTACACAAGTGAACTTATTTACAAAACAGAAACAGACTCACAGACATAGAAAACAAACTTATGGTTACCGGGGAAGGGGGGAAATGGGTGGGAAGGTATAAACTGGGAGTTCACAATTTGCAGATACTAACTGCTATATACAAAATAGATAAATAACATATTTGAACTGTATAGCACAGGAAACTATATTCAATATCTTGTAATAATGTATAATGTAAAAGAATATGAAAATGAATATAGGTATGTATATGTATGACCAAAACATTATGCTGTACCCTAGAGACTGACACAACATTGAAAACTGACAATACTTCAAAAAAAATTTTTTTAAATGAATCTGCTTGAAGGAACCCTAAGACAAAACCTTACATATTACTAGTAAATTTTCATTTCTATGGGTCTTCTTAGTTAGATATGAAAAATATTACTGTTTATTATGCTGTACGTGTTAGTGGTGGGGATATGAATCTTATTTTAATTTTAAAGAGTCCTTAAACACAGTAAACTCTGGAGCTTGGACTCAAAGAAGAGTGACTATTTGGTTCTCAGATTGTTCTTGCACTAAAAGCTTTTTTGGACATGCACTCTAATAATGCCTGGATAGTAATTCTAGTAATCCTTGCTCCCTCTCTTCCCCTTCCTCATGATTTGGCTATGCATTTTTAATAGCTCTCTTAAACACATGTTTTTTAGTGTTACCCAATTAAATTTGTCTTTAGGAAGAGAAAGACCACATATACCGTAATTGCCATGAGGGCAAGGTCACCATCATACCAGCAACCCCCAGAACAGGACGTGGCACACAATAAATATTAGATACATTTTCACAAACTGATTAAGTTAACAAATGAACAAACCACTTGACTAATTAATGAAATCATATGCTCTGGATTTGGCGTCAATCTGAGGAAGGCACTAACTGTCTCAAAATGTTGTTTCCAAATGTCATGGCACCCTATAGAAATCCACACTGGTTTTTTTTTTCCCCATGTAGATTTCCTTGTTCATTTCTGGGCACAGACTTCAGGTTGGACATTAGCTGTGTGGGAAACATCTCCAGTAGTAGCAATTTATATAGCTGAGGGGCTGAAGAACTTTACTGAGGGAGGTTTTCTAAGAAAGAACTCTTCAGTCTTCAAAGGCAGACACAAGAGTGTGAGACTGAAGCTTATAAAATCTGAATGTATGTAGAGAAAATTAACTTAAGCTTGTTTCTTTTTCAAATTCCAGGATGAAGAGTCATCCTATGGAGTTGAAAAAGATAGTTTAGTTCAAATTAAAAGCCCCAATGCATACTTTATAAAGTAGAGAGTAAATGTGAAGGACATGTTTCCCCAGGAGATTGTATAGCCTCAAAATATTCATGAGAATTTCAAAATTGTAGAATAGACTACACTGTATAGCACAGGGAAATATACACAAAATGTTATGATAACTCACAGAGAAAAAAATGTGACAATGAGTGTGTATAAGTCCATGAATAACTGAAAAATTGTGCTGAACACTGGAATTTGACACAACATTGTAAAATGATTATAAGTCAATAAAAAATGTTAAAAAAATATTCATGAGATTAATAAAGTATTAGATGCACTCATGAAAGGTGGAAGATTATTATGATAATTAAGGGAAGGTCAGGCATGATCTTAGCTTTTAAAATCAATAAAGAGAGAAAAGTACCAAATAGGGTAAAACATCAATTTGGTACCATTAATGTCATCTGGAATCTGGAATACTGGCTGGATAGTGTGCAGTATTTCATATGTTATGTTGCTGTGTTCTGATGAAAGTGATTAATAATACAAAGCTTTTGGCAAACACATAAAAGGCTGTGTCCAGTGTGTAAAGAATGAGCTAATTAAGGGCACGTTGAGAGTAGCTGTAGGTCTGTGGGCCCATGTTCCGGAAGTGAGTCACATTAATGGATCATATACCAAATCCTTGATGTTAACTGCCCCCACTGTCTTCAATCATCACCATCAAATTACGCCATAGAATCCACACTTTTGGTCTAGGGTTGTACAGGAAAATGTCATGTGACTGCATCTGTTGGGGGAGAGGAAAGGAAGGAGGAGATGGTGGTGGTGGTGGTTGAGGGCCCTGAGCAACATTACCTCTGGGGAGAGAACGGCTCTTTACATGGGCTATACACTGTGTAGGGTCCGAAGTCATGGTTCACAGTTTATCAGTTGGAGCCCTTAATCATGTTAACAGTTGATAAACAACACACATTTTCTAGACTCTTCCAGGTTAGGAAACAAGCTTTGAGTCATATTTTAATGTTTCCAAATTCTGTACTAACCCTTTTAGTCCATGGTGTTGAATAAAATTGTTGCTTTGTCAAACTGGGAAATGGTTTAAGTGGCCATGACCTACACATTAGATTAGTTGTTTGATGTAATAACTTGCAAAGCTGCGTTTTATAAGTGGGATGTCAAATCATTACTTCTCATCTGCTTTTGAAGTCTTAATTGCCAAAGGGAGTTGTTTTGAATAAAGTGAATTTGGGGAATTAAATTTAAATCATTTTTCATGTTGTCAATCAACAATTCCAAAAAAAGCATAACCATATGTTTCTTATACATAAAAACAAAACTACACATTCTCCTATTTTCTTCACCTCTCTATGGTAACAGTTTTTGTGTGCAATGAAAGATTTATGTACTGTTGTTTTTGTCAGGAATAGAAAATATTTTCTCAAGGTTAAGTTAGTCAACAATATTGGTATAGCAGGGAAGGTATAGCTCAGTGGTAGAGAGACTGCTTAGCATACACGAGGTCCTGAGTTCAACCCCCAGTACCTCCATTAGTACATAAATAAATAAACCTAATTGTCTTGCCCCCCCAAAAAGAACCAAAAACAAAACAAAACAATATTAGTATATAAATATTGAAAAAAGTTACCAGGGAAAGTTCTGGAATATATTATAAAAATAGTATAAATACCAGGAACTCATTTCTTATGAGATGTAAGAATGTGAAGGAGAACTAAGTAGATTTCATTGTCAAGTTATTTTAGTTATTATTATAAACAAGACTTATTGACCTTAAAACAGTGTTGTATAATAAACTTCACAATAAATATAAACAATTAAAGTTATTGTTTTTGCAATACTTTGTGACAAAACTATACTTATGTGAAGTAATATGTTTTGTTCTACCTATGTGTGCTTTGGAAAGTATGAATTATCCCTTGATTATGGCCAATTTCAAATGTGTACAAAAGTGGACAGAATAGTACAATAAATTCCCATGTCCCCATCTCCCACCTTCAGTAATTAACAACTCATGGCTATATTTCCCCCCTTATTATTTTGAAGAAGCTATAAGATATCATCTATTTTATCCATCAATATTTCAGTATCTATCTCTAAAATTGAGAGCTCTTTGTTAAATAAGTACCACACTACCCTTAAATGTGCTTTTAAAAGTTTTGTAGTTATAACTGGAAAAGCAAAATGATGACTTTCAAAGATGAAGACTTAGTGCCAGAAAGAGTGTCTTGCACTCCATGAATGAGCATTGCCAAGAGACCATTTTGTGTAAATTGGCAGGTGCATGAGCTACATACAGCTCTAAAGAACAATGTACTGCAGTCAGCAAGAGGTCACGAGCTGTACTTTCCCCTGCTTCAGAGGTTATTTCATTGTGGTAAACATTGCTAGTTGCACTCCCCCCCCATATTTTTTTCTATGTCCTCTCTCTACTTAATAGATGTTCCAATCTTTAGCTGAGCACATGGCCACCCAGTACAAAGACTTGTATCTCACATATTATTTGCAGCTAATTGGGCCAGATAACTAAGTTCCGATCAATGGGATATGAGCGGAAGTAACAGGTTTCTTTTATCTGCTGGGTGGAATGCAGAGCCATCTTGAAGCATGTTGGTGAAGACAACACCCTATAAGAGGAATAGCAAGATGGGAGGAGTCTGGGACCCTGTTACCAAGAAATTACCACATTATCCTGGGATGCTTATGTCCAGACTTCTACATGAAAGAGATAACTTATGTCCTAACTAATATACTAGTCCAATGCTCTCAGCTTACAAGTGACAAAACAAAGACTCAGGAGAGGTGAGCTTGCCCAGAATCACTCAGCTAGAGTGTGGCAGTGCTTAGAGTCTAACTCAGGCCTTCAACTTCAGTGCTCATTTCTCATCTTCTATTCTCTTTGAAAATGAAACCACTTAAACACAAGAAATAATATGTTAAAAAATCACTTTGAAATTTAAACCACTAGTTTTATTTATTGTTAATAATGTTCTTTCACTAAGAATTGGGCTTTGAACCAAATTAGAAGATGATTTTGTTCAAACACAATGAAATACTAGACATAAAATCCTTGCATTTTACTGCCACGTGTACATTTCATTTTATAATTGTCCTTCTCAAGTGTATAGCATTGCCTTTAAATTTCCTTGATCATAAAAATAAAACTAATGGATGATGGAATATGCCTGTAGGATTCTTAAACATTTCAAATGGCTCAGCTTTCTCTAAATAGCCTGAGGGCAATAATCAGGATGAGGTTATTTCTGTCAGTTTTGGGCATAAGTTTGATAAATCATCCAGCTTTCTCTCCGAAGACATTGTCTTTGGAGTTAGTAAATTTTGGGGTCAAGTATTCCGTCTGTTGTGGGTTTCTTTTTTGTTTTTTCCTTTTGTTTTTTTTTTTTTTTGAGGTAAATGAACATGTATGTATTCATTTCTAAATGAAAAGTCTAAGTCTTGATAACTGCTGCTGAAATTGGATATAAAATTAATGCTTTGGAACAGTTACTAGATTTTCCTCTTGTTCCAGTTCCACATTTTCACTTACCATTAGCCCACACATAAGGTTAGGGCTTATCATAACATTATTATAAACTTTTAATTGAAATATGACAAATCTAGAGAAAAGTGCAAAATCATGAGAGTCACCTTAATGGATTTTCACAAAATCAACATACTTGTGCAACTAGCACCCAGATCAAGAAACAAAACCAAACCAACATCCCAGAAGACCATGGTACCCCTTTTTAGTCATTACCCCCAAAGGATAAGTACTTTCCTGAACTCTAACACCAGAGATTATCTTTGCCAATCTTTGAACCTTATGTAAATGGAATCACACAGTATGTACTCTTTTGGGTCTGGCTTCTTTTGCTCAACATTGTGTGAGTGAGATTCATCCAAATTGATGGGGTGTAGTTGTGGTTTTTCTTTATCACTAACAGATGACATTCCATTGTGTGAATGTATGTCTGCATGTGTGTATTTATTCCACTGCTGATGAACATTCCACTGTTGTTGTTGATAAAGGGTAGTTTCTAACCTAATATATGACTTTTTACTTAGTGAAAAGTTATATTATCTCTAATAATCAGACCATCTTGAATCTTCTATTCTGCAGTTGAGAAAATGTAGATAGAAAGGTGGTTTTCCTGAAAGGTACTGATTTTTTTTTAAGCTGAGAAACTTGTCTATGGTAGTAAAGGAAGACAAACCTCAGGTTTTCCTTTTATCTTGGTCATTTTTTCCATTTTTGCCAAGTCTTTATCAGAGCTCGTACCCCTTGGTATATTTAACTTATCACTTCAGTCTTTTTTTTTTTTTTTTTTTTTGTGAGAGGAAGGTAATTAGGCTTATTTATGTATTTCTCTTTGGAGGTAGTGGGGATTGAACCCAGAACCTCCTGCATGCTAAGCATGCGCTCTACCATTTGAGCTACACCCCTCCCCCATTCACTTCAGTCTTCTTTGCCCTCTTTTTTGGTGTTGGTCGATAAGGAAAGAGATGGCAAAAGTGCTAGCACTTCTAGGTGAGATAGGAGGGCTTGGAGGAGTCTGTCTGTCCGTAATTTCTCTTGGTTAAAGGTGGTGTGTACCACATGACTGAGCTTGGTGAGGCCGTTTCTAGACTGTCTCTCTCAAAGTAAAGCAGTGACATGTTGACAAATAGGGTCAATTCCTGAAAGATTGGTCATGGCACCTGGTGTCTCAGGAAATAAAATTATATACCCATTTGTAGTAAGCCGATTTTACTACATACGCAAAGAAAACGTGTGATGCAAACAAACATCTTATCATCAAAGACTGCTGAGTGTCTGAAATAGGACTTAATTTTTAAAATGAGTTTGAAAGTGGTGGCAGGGGCCTGAAATTATACTTTAGTGTTATTAAGATGTGTGTGTGTGTGTGTGTGTGTGTGTGTGTGTGTATGTGAATACTGGTGGGGAGACTCAAAGGATACGTTGTACCTTATATGCAGTGCCTTTATGAAAATGGTTCAGAAGGCAAAGGAAGACAGTTTCTCCCTTAATAAAGTATCTAATACCCTAGAAGATTTCCAGTTTACTTCTTGGCTTCACATGGCAGCTTAGGAGTAGGAAACTAGACTCAAGCTTTGCAGGCATCCCAAGTTGTACTGTATTAGGGAAATTAGTTTACTGATGAGTAGTCCTGCAAAAATCTCACCCATTTACTAAACTGAACTAAAGTATTTGGTTTGAACAAAGAAACCTACTGTAACACAGGCTTTCTTTGAAAGCTGTAACAGCAACATTTATAAATAACTTCCTTACAAAGTAAGATTCTAAGGAGGCAGTGAAAACCCTTGAAAATTTTCATGGCAAAATCTAGAATAGTCCCAATATATGTAATGCAGGACATTGAAATTCTGAGATGTGAAAAAAGTCTTTTTGTAGGCAGTGTAGAGTGTGGTGCACCCAGCAGAAGAGTGGAAACAGGAAGGTGGTGATGATGGTGTCTGTCTGGCCTAAGAGAAGCATTCTGGAAAGGAACCCAACCCTTCATTGTTCCCAGCTCTGGGGCTGTGACATCAATAAAGAGAAAAAAAAAAACTGATGACTGTTACAGCCAGACTTCAAAGGAACATCTGTAGTTTTCTGTCCATAAAACTGCAAGAAGCTGAGCATAACGTGATCTCTTTGGTTGCATACAATCCATAGGCGGCCTCATGCATGGAAAGAAGTGACTCAAACCTCACTGTGGAAAGTTGGGAATCTGAGCTGGCAGGATAAATAGAAACAAGTGAGAGTTCCAGGGGCGTCCCACTTCCACATCATGAATTCATTGCCAAATCATGAAAATTTTACTCTCCACAAAAATGCTACTTGTTGGCAGCCAGTTGCTTAATGCAATGTTCTATACCATATACAGTGCTTCAACATATTCCTAGTCCTGCTTATGGTTCTGATAAGTGTTAATTTTGTTAGTTTAAATTTAAAATATAAACAGAACTCTAAACTTGGAACTCACTCCAAATGCTGAGAATTGATGACATAGGCATGCACCCTAGAGTTTAAAACTAATTATTATGATAAAAATTTAAGGGTTATCTGCCAGTATATCTACCATTTCTCTGACACAATTTTTGATTTTAGTAAGATAAGACAACAGGAATGCATACCAAAATTAGATGACTTGAAGTTTTCTATAGAGAATATATTTGGCTCCAACTTTTGTTTATACGGAATTTTGTAGGCTTTTACAAAGAGCATCTGATGGTGAATGTTGTTAAACGGACTAAGACCAAAAGGGCATCAAGATAAAAAGATACTCAGCGACTGAGAAACAAATGGAGAATCATAGAGTCACATGAGGTATTAATGGTCATCTCGGCTAGTCCCCTCAATTTATAAATGAGAAAGTCAAGTCCCAGAGTGATGAGCTGGTTAATAGGATCTGAGCTGAAGCCCATGATTCTGACTTCAACTCTAACATGTGAATTACTGGTAATGGTAGCCAGCATGTGAATTACTGGTGAGATGGTACCCAATGATCCTCTCCTCCTGGTAGATGCTGTAGTCAACAGACCTACTTACACTTCCGGTTAACAATAACTGCCCGCTTTGTGAGTGCACCATCTTGGATGGTCCTCCCAATAAAACCTTCTGAAGCCTCTAGTCTAAGCCAGCGTCTGACTCCAACCACATGAGAGGCTCCAAGTGAGACACATCCGGCTAAGCAGAATCAACACATAGAACCATGAGGGACTATAATAAATTGTTTTCTTTAGCTACTAATTTTTAGGATGGCTTGTTATGCAGCAGTGGATCATTGGGGACAGAAATAGAACTAAGAAGGGACCCAGAGTCCTGCTTTTTCACTCATAAGTTTTACATGCATTACACTTGATCAAGGAAATTGTCTCCCTCCTTCTTTTTAACCAAAGTCTATGACTCAGACATTCGAATGCAATCTTTAGTCCTTTATTTCCCTTCTAAATTCCCTAACCCTGGACTCCCCTAAAAATAATTATAATGGCAGCAACCTCAAATGGCATTTATGTGTCAGTCACTAATGGTAAGTGGGTTTACACTCACTTAATCTTTTTTATTATTTAAAAAAATTTTTTTAATTTAAATAAAATTTTTTAAATTTAAATTTTAAATTTTTAGGGGGGTAATTAATTAAGTTTATTTATTTATTTTTAGAGGAGGTACTGGGGGTTGAACCCAGGACCTCAGGCATGCTAAGCATGCACTCTACAACTTGAGCTACATTCATTTAATCTTCACACAACTGTTATGAGATCTGTTCTGTTATTTGCCCCATTTATGTATGAAGAAATTGAGGCACAAAGCAGTTTAAAAACTTGCTCCACCTCATTAAGCTATTAAATATGGAATCAGACTCCAAATCCCAGCAATCCAGCTTGAATCTACATCTTTAACCAATAACGTATGGGCCTATCTTAAATAGTGGTCCCACTTTTAAGTAGAACTTGCACAATTATCTTCTGGCTAGATGGTAAGCTCCCAGAGGGGAGGGACTACATTTATATTACTCAACATGGAGTTCTCAACAAGTACTTTATTCCTAGTACATAGTAGGCTTCCTCTAAATATACTATATACCAGATGAATTATCAGTAGCACTTGAGAATACGTTGGCAGGGAAAATTCTGGAAGACCAAAATTTGAAATGCAGAATATCTAACAATCATCATATATTAACCTCTTCTTACCCTTGCCATGGGTCTTGATGCCATAGCTGCTCTGTTACGGAAAGTTCTGTGCCTCTTCAGTACTTTTTCTTTCCTCACTTGAGTTTTCCCCACTAAATGTATAACATAAAACATAAAAGTGAATGCATTCAACTTAATCTAGGGTGGAAAAGGTAAAAATCTTCACCTCTTGAAAAGAACTGTTATCCCCTACACTTAACTGCTTTGGTGTGAGAGGGTCTCACTAACCACCAGCAGATGTCATCATAGTATAGGACCTAAGACAAGGGCCAGCTAAGAGGTGAACTTCAAAGGCTGCTGCTGGGCGTGTACTTTTGTATATCCAATTTGGAAGACGGCCTGGCATTATCTACTAACACTGAACATACACATATCCTATGACCCAGAGATTCTGTTCTTAGGTATATATCTAACAGAAATGCACACACATTTTTATCAGAGGTGTAGAGCAAAAAATAAATTAAGAGGAGAAAACGCAATTTTCGTCTGGCATGGGTCTCATGTATCAATATTTTCTTAGAATGTGCATTATACCAGCCCCTTCCCCAGGGTAGTTGGAATGGTCCTACCACTTGCTGGCATGTGAAGCTACCGAGCCCATAAAAACTGGCAACACTGTGCCTTGCTGGCCTCTCTCACTCCCTCATCTTCGGAGATGGCCCGCACTCCGTCTATGGAGTCTTTATCAACTTTTACTTTAACCTGAGCACCCAACTCCCACACCTCGTGGCCTTTCTCTCACCTTCTGAAACAGCCTACACTCTGTGTAGTATGTATCTCTCTAAATAAATCTATCTTTACTGAAAAAAAAAAAGTGTGCAGTAAACCCTAAACTATGTCCAAAATATACTGTGTATCTTAGTATTTTAAGCAAATCCTTATTTCTCTAATTTAAATGTGGATACTTTCATCAAAATGGCAGCATAAGACCAGACATAAAGATATTTGTAAGTGCTACACCTAACATTACATTTTTCTAGTTTAAAACTGCAAACAAAAATGTGTATCTTGTACATATTGTTCTGACAGCAGCACTATAAGACGTATTCCCAGACTGGAAACTACCCCAATGCCTGTCAGCAGTAGAATGAATAAGTAAATGGTTGTACATTTATACAATGCAACATGATATGGCAATGGAAGTAAATGACCTACAACTACATACAATGATATGTGAAAATAGTTCAAAAACATGATGCTTAGTAAATGGAGCCAGTCACGAAAGACTGTACACTGTATTGTTTCATTGACATAAAACAGAAAACAGGATATGAAAACAATTGCAGGAAGGAATAGTGACTGGTAAGGGGCACGAGGGGGGCTCTGGGATGCTGATAATTGGGACTAGCTACGTAATTTACAGGGCCTGATGCAAAAGGAAAATGTAGAACCCCTTGTTAAAAATGTATTAAGAATTTCAAGAGAGCACTAAACCAAATGCAGAGACCGTCTTTAAGTATGGGGTCCCATGCAACTGCACAGGTCAACACCTATGAAGCTGGCCTGAAGGTAATGTTTCTAATCTTGATCTGGGGTACTGGTCCCATGGATATTTTCAGTTTATGAAAATTTCAATGAGCTATAAAAGTATGTGCCTTTTTCTGTACATAGGTTCTACTTCAGCAAAAAGTCAAAATACACAAAATGATCAAACAAAGTCTTGGATGGAAGCCCCCAAATCACACTCACAAACCCACTCTGCAAGGATTACTGAACAGAGGCTCTGGTCAGCCTTCCAGCCTTCTTCTTTAACATTTACATGCCTGTTGCCAGCAGTAAAATTCACCTTTCCTTCAAATCAAACCAAACTCTTCCATCTATCAGATGACCACACTTTTCTATGAGAACATTTCAAATACCCAAGAATGTGAGGAATGCATGAATTAGAGCAACCCTCAGCCACTTTTTCAATGGCTGTGCCTTCCCACCACTGCCCCTCTCCCTGCAAGGAACTGCACTCTTTGGCAAGATCCACAAGACTGCAGAACAAAACAGCATCAACCCTTCCTCTGAAGAATTTCTTTTAGCATTTCCTCAATTTGCTTGGTTTCATACAATGTACTAGGAAGGCATTAATATGTTTACAGGCATACCTCATTTTTTTGTGCTTCACTTTCATTGTGCTTTGCAGATATTGCGATTTTTTTTTTGTCTTTTTAACAAATTGAAAGTTTGTGGCAACCCTGCCTCTAAACAAGTCTATTTGTGCCAATTTTTCCAATAGCATTTACTCACTTCTTGTTTCTGTGTCACATTTTGGTAATTGTCGCAGTATTTCAAACAGTTTCATTATTATTGTATTTGCTGTGGTGATCTGTGATCAATAATCTTTGGTGCTACTGTTGTCATTGTTGTAGGGTGCCACTTACTGTGCGCATATTAGACAGTGAACTTAATTGATAAATGTTGTTTGTGTGATCTGACTGCCCCACCGTCCGGCTGTTCTCCAGTCTCTCACCCTCTTCTTGGGCCTCCCTATTCCCTGAGACACAACAGTATTGAAATTAGGCCAACCATTGAATAAATAAGTATTTTTTCACAGTGAACTATGATTTTTATCTGACTAAGTGTTTTGAAACTTTTTAACAAGATTCCCAAATGTCAAATTTTGATTAAAATTCTTTTGACCTCCAGTTAACTTTGGGACACTTCAGAGGACCCCTGAAACATCCCAAAGAGAGATATTAAACTAACTAGACACATTTGGTATGTTAAATTACTTTAAAAAATTGTCAAGTAATTGGGGATAAAACTTAGATTATATTGCGGAGATAAAAGTCACTAATATAGTTATTCCAAAATTTGTATAAAGTTCCTAAAAATCTAATATGTCCTTGTATGAGTCATAATTCTAATTATTGTCTTAATGTTGTATGTCAGAAATATCCAAGTTGCTTGTTAATTGCATTATAATCAAATCTTTAACCATGCCATTGTAAGTCTTGTCACTTATATAAAGTCATTGTTTTACTCAGCTTTTATAAAATGAAGATCTTCAGGAAGATTCATAAAAAAGGGACCTTTAAACAAGTATGTTCCTGATAACTTTTAGATCATACCACTGAACTGGGTAAATTACGAAACTAATGGAAACCTGATGACTTCATCCAGATAAACAGAAACTAATTACATGGGAAAAAAAAGAAATTAGCCCAACCAGTAACCCTATAATAGCCTCTTAGTGTTCAAGTGAAAGGAAGAGTCACATGTCTCTCACTTTAAATCAAAAACTAGAAATCATTAAGCTTAGTGAGGAAGGCGTGTCAAAAGCTGAGATAAGCCAAAAGCTAGGCCTCTTGAACCGGTTAGCCAGGCTGTGAATGCAAAGGAAAAGTTCTTGAAGGAAATGAAAAGTGCTACTCCAGTGAACACACGAATGATAAGAAAGCAAAACAGACTTAATGCTGATCTGGAGAAAGTTTGAGTGGTCTGGAT
Organism: Camelus dromedarius; assembly: GCF_036321535.1. Classification (NCBI taxonomy): domain Eukaryota; kingdom Metazoa; phylum Chordata; class Mammalia; order Artiodactyla; family Camelidae; genus Camelus; species Camelus dromedarius. Next base: position 86,059,977 of record NC_087472.1, on the reverse strand, counting down.
AGAAGATCAGACCAGCCACTGTGTTCCCTTCAGCCAAAGCCTAATCCAGAGTAAGACCCTAATTCTCTTTAATTCTGTGAAGGCTGAGAAAGGTGAGGCAGCTGCAGAAGAAAAGTTTGAAACTAGCAGAGGTTGGTTCATGAGGTGTTTTGTTTTTGTTTTTAACATTTTTTTATCGAGTTATAGTCATTTTACAATGTTCTGTCAAATGGTTCATGAGGTTTAAAGAAAGAAGTCATCTTTATGACATCAAAGTGCAAGGGGAAGCAGCAAGTGCTGATGTAGAAGCTGCAGTAAGTTGTCCAGAAGATCTAGTTCAGATCATTCATGAATTGGTTACAGTAAACAACAGATTTTTAGTGTAGATTGAATAGCCTTATATTGGAAGAAGATGCCATCTAAGACTTTCATAGCTAAAGAGAAGCCAGTGTCTGGCTTCAAAGCTTCAAAGGACAGGCTGACTCTCTTGTTAGGAGCTAATGCAGCTGGTGACTAAGTTAAAGCCAATGCTATTTACCATTTCGAATTCCAGAGCCCTTAAGAATTATGCTAAATCTACTCTGCCTGTGCTCTATAAATGGAACAAGAAAGCCTGGGTGAAAACACATCTGTATACATGGTTTACTGAATGTTTTAAGCCCACTGTTGAGACCTACTGCTCAGAAAAAGATTCCTTTTAAAATGTTACTACTCATTGACAAAGCACCTGGTCACCCAAGAGCAGTGATGGAGATGGACAGCAAGATTCAAGGTGTTTCATGCTGCTGACACAATATCCATTTGACAGTCCATGAATCAAGGATTCATTTTGACTTTTAAGTCTTATTGCTTAAGAAATACATTTTGTAAGGCTATACATCCCATAGATAGTGATTCCTCTGGTGGATCTGGGCAAAGTCAATTGAAAATTTTTCTGGAAAGGATTCATAATTCTAGGTGCCATTGAGAACATTTGTGATTCATGGGAAGAGGTCAAGATAGCAACATTAACAGGAGTCTGGAAGAAGTTGATTCCAATCATCCTGTATGATTTTGAGGTGTTCAAGACTTCAGTGGAGGAAGGAACTTCAGATAGTGGTGAAAATAGCAAGAGAACTAGAATTAGAAGTAGAGCCTGAAGATATGACTGAATTGCTGCAATCTCGTGATAGACTAACGGATGAGGAGTTGCTTCTTGTGGATGAACAAAGAAAGTGGTTTCTAGAGATGGAATTTACTCCCGGTGAAGATGCTGTAAAGACTGTTGAAATGACAGCAAAGATTTAAGAATTCTTACATAAACTTAGTTGATAAAGCAGCAGCAAGGTTTGAGAGGATTGACACTAATTTTGAAATAAATTCTACTGTGAGTAAAATGCTATATAAAAGCATTGCCTGCCTCAGAGAAATCATTAAATTTGTGAAAAGAAGAGTCAGTTGATGTGGCAGAAGACTTCATTGTTGCCTTATTTTAAGAAATGGACACAGCCACCCCAACCTCCAGCAACCACGACACTGATCAGTTGGCAGGTGTCAACACTGGGGCAAGACCCTCCACTGGCAAAAAGATTACGACTTGCTGAAGGCTCAAATGATAGTTAGTATTTTTTAATTAAGGTATGTACATTGTTATTTCAGTCATAATGCTGTTGTGCACTTCATAAGGTACAGGATAGGGTAAACATAACTTTTATGTGTACTGAGAAATCAAAAAGTTCAAGTGACTCGCTTTATTGCGATATTCACTTTATGTTGATGGTCTGGAACTGAACGCCAAATATCTCTGAGGTATGCTTGTTTGTGATTTCCATGCAATATGAGCACATCATCCTGGCCACCAGGTGGCAGTTGTTAAATGTTTACCAGCACCTCATTGTACATACTCTTCATGTTTTATTCCTCAAACTCACTCTCCTTCCATTCTTTCTTAGAGGGGCAGATACACTGTCCATGGGGTTGGAGAACTGAGAGGAGGCAGGTAAAGATGGTAGAATCTCTAGCCTTTGATTTCCTATTCATCTGTGTCCCGTGAGTGTAGGGATTTCTACAGCACTATTTCTGTAGACTGTCCTCGTTAACTGGAAAAGTGTACATGGTTTGCTATGACCGAAAGTCTAGCAAAGCTTTTTCTTCATAGGTGCTATAATGGAAATTAGTCAATCCTTAGCTACCCAGCCTTCAAAGCCTCTTTTATTAAAGGAATCCACTATTGTATCAGAAGAGGAAAAGCTGAAATAATTATTCTCTCTGATCCCTGGCAGCTGGAGAAAGAGCACAAACATAGCAAGATGCTCTCAGGATTTTGTATCTGGAGGTAGAGATGAAAAGAACTAAGGGAGTTTAGAATTCATTCTACTGCCAGTGTTGGTGGCAGACGCCCCTTACCTAGATGTTTTCTTTTGGTATCACCTAGACTTTCTGACATCCCAGCTTCCCTCTGTTCTTGCCTGTTTTCTATTCCTGGTTCTCCAGCCTTCCTGTCAGTTCTTCAAAGCACTGTATGTGTTTCCAATAAATTCTGTTTTGATGGAGTTAATTAAGGTCAGTTTTTATTTTTTGCAACAAGTTCCCTGACTGTATCAAGTGATGTGTGGAGAAATCCAGGAGGGTGCTTCCACTGGATATTGGGGCCATCAAATGGATGTTGGTGCTACCAGAGGGATGTTGGTGCCTGGTTTATGTAGTCAGGCTTCCACCAAAGAAATTCGCTATGTTGAAAAGAATGTAGTTGACTTTCATGCTTAGTGATACTTTTTCTATAATACTCAAGCTCTTTATTTAAAGAACTAAGTACGTGGTACAAAAATAGGATATATAATTTAGAAAAAGATATATAATCGCTAACACTGAGAGAAATGAGGTAGATATTTCTCGCATTAATTTTTAATTCTCAATCACAGCTTGACCTAACATTCCCCGACTCACTGCCCTTGCTTAAGTAGAGTGAAATTAACTTAATATTTCTTGGCTGCTCCTTTTCTGGGTGATAATCTTTGATTCCTGAACTCTTAAGCAACTTTGCATCAAAAGCACCAACACCGTTTATTGTTTGATCTAGTAAGAGGGAGATAGAGGAATTAATATATTTTCTCAATATTTGGACTGATATTAGAAGAATGGCCAGATCAGGCTTCCTCTTGATGTTTAGCAGAAAGTAGTGTTCTAGAAATCTCTTTTATTTTTGTCCTTTCTTTTCTTGTCACAAAGCAAAAGAAAATGTTCTTGCTGGCAAGGAACTTCTAGTCTTTGTGGAAAACTCATGAAGGTCTTTTTGTTTTCTAATTAAAAGGTAATCTTAATCTACCGGGAGATCCTTGAACATTCTTATACTTCCTTCTAACATGGTTGATTAAAAATTCTTATTTCTGATAGTGGGGTACATAAAATATTTGTCTACCTCACATTCAGAGGCATTTGCTGTTTGCTGTGTTTCAACAGGTTTATGTCCAACAAGCTCAGGCATTCTGATAACTTCTACTTAAACTCTTCCCAATAAAAGAAAAATCTATATTGTATGGTTGTAATTGTATAAACTGCATTCCAAAATTTCTTCTGAAAGGAGAGAGTTTGTATTTCTGACACCTTGTGTCTCCTCCACTATCACATTTTCAAGTGCAGGTGTCATAGGACACATTCATATCTTGATTTGACCACTGGCTGACAACTTTATATCATGGGCATTAGCTCAATAGGTGGTAAGGATATTCCTGGGAGCCATTCCTACATAATGGAACAAGTCGCAATTTCCTAATTATACACAGAAATTACTGTCGACCATGTAAATATACTCCACTCACTAGATCCACACTCCTATCCTAAATTTATTCATGGGATCCCCTCCAAGACCTTTGGGTGTATGGAGGCAGGGGTGAGTTTCATGCTATTAATAGGGACCCTCAGGTTTAAGCTTCATTTGCTTCACAGTAAATCCATCTCTTGGTTTGCTGTAAGATTATATTACTTTTTTCTCCAAATGGATAGCCAGATGTCTCAACATCATTTATTGAGTGATCTGTCTTACTTAATCAATTTGCAGTGTCACTGTTACTCTAAACTCCCATATATAATGAGTCCCTTTCTGGAGTCTATGTTTCCACTAGTATATTTGTCTCTGTCATTATCATACTGTTTTATTTACAGTGGCTTTATAATAGATTATGGTATTTGGTAGAGCAAAAGTTTCCACTACACTATTTTATATAGATTTTTAAAACTTAGCTTATCATGTTCTGTGAAAATTAAACCTGCAATTTTGATTGGAATAGTATTGAATTTAATCAATAGTATTGAATTTAACTTAAGATTTTCTTACTTTCTCTAGAACTAATTGGAGTTTATAGGCTTCCTGCTCACGGAGATGAAAAACTTCACAAGCTTTTAATTTTCTCCACTCCCTCTCCCATTCAGCTCTAACTATCATGTCAATACCTTCTGGTATTTCAGATCTAGATTGATACCCAACGTTGTTTCTTTAACAGTCAACATTTATTTATCCCCAAACTAAGGTTTAGTCATCTTTTTGACTCACCGTTGCTTTTTGTATTTCACTTGTACTTAGATTTACTTTCCTTCTTAATTAAGTATGTCACGGAGTATTTCATGAAGGACCTCAATGTTTGACCATGTTCTGAATCATTTTCTGCCTCGGGTTATCTGTACTTTGCCACTTTGCCCGCATACTTGAGTGATAGCTGAATAGAATGTGGAAATCTGAGTGTAAAGTTGTTTTCCTTCAGTACTTGGAAGATTATATTCCGTTTCTCCTTTACCTAATGATGCTGGTAAAAATTCTGACACCAATCACATTCTTAATCATTTGTAAATATTCTTTTTCCTCTAAATGAAGGTTTTTAGTTTTTTTAAAAATCCTAGTTATCTGAAATATGTTTTACCCTTTGTCTGCGAGTGAAACACTTTTTAAAAATTATCCTGCTTAGTACTCACCAGATCTTTTCAGTACGCGGATTGCATTGGACAATGAATACCTTCACAGAGTCCTTGACCATCTCCCTCTTTCTGCCTGGTGAAGTCATAGCTTTTGAGGATGGACCACAGGAGGATTTCAACAATCAGCTGCTAGGAAATAACCCAGCAAAGCCTCACTCCATGTCTCTGTGCTGGTGTTTCTCACCGCTTCACTTCCTGAATCAAGTGAAGTGGTCACACCGCAAGAAGGTAGAATCTAGTGTCCTGAGGGGCTGATGAGAGGCTGGATAATGTCTCTCTGAAGTGTGGAAGAAGCTCCCATGGAGTGAGCCTTGACCAATGAGAAATGGGAGGCAGAAGGAGCCTGGAAGATAAATACCACCACCATCCTCTTCCACACTGTCAGTTGGTCTGAGGCATGGTTTTGCCTTCTAGCCACTGGACAAGCCTGCTCAATGAATGATCTGCTGAGTCTTTGTGGCTCACTGTGAAGCAGTGGCCAGCATGATAACACATAACATCACATTTCTTCATATCTTTCCCTGCCTAATGTTCCATTTTCCTCACCCTCATTGCTGTGGGTTTGTGCCTTCTAACTAAATCAGCATCTTAGCAGCGCTTAAACTGAGCCTCAGCCTCTGTTTTCTAAAGATCGAGGCTAAAACTCATGTATTGGTCAGTTCTTGGAATTTCCCCATGTATTATATTCTTAGTTATATATTATTTCTATTTTCTCATATCTTTTCTACATGTTACTTCTTTGAGAATTTTCTCTCTATTCTTTTTTTTTTTTTTTTTGAAAGCAGATTAGCAGATTGCAATTTCTGTCATCTCTTGGTCCTATTGTATTGTGGGAGCACTGCTTTGGTTAATTTTCCAGCTCACTAATTTGCTATTCAGCAATGCCTATTTTGTTATTCAGTCCATTTATTGGCTTTTTTATTCCAACAATCAATTTTTTAATTTCCATGACCTCTAGCTTATTATTTTGTGGACACAAATTTTTTTGTTGCTCTCTGGGAATATTAAGTACACCTATTCTAAAGTACTGTTCTTACTATGCTAATGCTTTATCTTTGGGTGTAATTGAGATTTTTGGTATGTATTTTTATTTTGAAATATCCACAAAGTTACAGACAATTAAAAGCTTAGTACGAATAATTTATGGATTCTGAAGTATTTGAGAATAAGTTGTTGGCCTGATGTTTCATCAGCCCAAACACGTTAGTGTGTATTTTCTGCAGAAACAAGGAAATTCTCCTAAAAACTACAATACAACAATCAAAATTGGGTGATAAACATTGATATATTACTACTGTATAATACTCATTGAGGCCTTTCCAGTTATCCCCCAAATGTCCTATACAGCAAAAGGTTTCAATCCAGAATCTCATGCTACATTTATTTGTCATGACTTTTAGCTCCTTTCAGTCTGGCACAATTCTTCCAGTCTTTCTTTGTATTGCATGGCTTGACACTTTTGAAGATCCTAAGCCAGTCATTTTATAGAATGTCTCTGAATTTGGGCTTGTGTAATGTTTTGAGTATAAGGGTTTTTTTTTCCATTTGTTCACTTTGATATTTCTTTTTTTTAATTCATTTTTATAACTTTTCTTCAAACATTTGGTGATGATTCTTTTTTTTTTTTTTTTTTTTTTTTTTTTTTGGTGAGGGAGGTTATTAAGTTTGTTTGTTTGTTTGTTTAACGGAGGCACTGGGGATTGAACTCAGGACCTCGTGCTTGCTAAGCCAGCGCTCTATCACTGAGCTACATCCTCCCTACCAATGATGATTCTTGATTGTGTGCTCACGTTTGATTTTGAGATTCCTTGTTAGACATTCAGCTTTATGAATTTAGAAAGCCAGGTGAGGTCAGGGGTAGGGCAGCTTGTACTCTGGCCAGTTATTAGTGACACTGGAGAGAATTAGCTCGTGGTTTTGGTGAGGTGCCGATTTTCTGGGTTTGGATGCTCCTTGTTCTTCCTGGGTATTACCAGCCACCTGTGGGTACTGTCCCAACCCTCTGACCTGAGCTTCCACACATACTGCTCTGATCTAAAAGCACTCACTCCTCTTGCCACTGCTAAGTGCGGGGAGTAGGAAGCAGTTGTGGGTAAAGGTACATGTTCTTCCTGTGGGTACCCAACTTATCACCCTCTTGGATGCCTCCAGGCTGCTTGTTCCTCATGATACAAAAGTGGAGCACTTTTTTGTGCTCCACTTTTGTATCAGTCCTATACTGGATACTTGGGGCTGTGATTTCCTTCTTCAGCTTTCTCCCATGTGCTTTCCATATATCAGGGATTCCTCACAATTTCTGGTCTACTGAGGGCAATGATGCATGGTCATTATAAAAAAATATAGTGTCATAAATTATAAAAAAGAAGTTAAAATCTCCTGAAATCCTACTACCCCAAAATAACCAGTTATTATTTTGAAATTCATTCTTCTAGTCAGAAGTCCTTGTATACACACACACACACTCACCCCACACATGTACAGTTTTCTCATAAATGGCATCATACTTTCCTGTAACCTGAATTATTTTACTTAACAATATGCCTGTCTAATTTTTCAGACTTTGTGCTCATTTATCATCCAGTTCAGTGCTACTTTAAATGCTGATCTGCAAACTTTAGTAACTGCAACAAGATAAGAGCTTGGTCCAGGGTGTAAATCGAGTATTTCACCAAACACACTGTTTAGTTAAACATATTTTGTGGAAGCAAGACTTTTATCAATGAAGGAAGCATTGAATTGCTTTATATTCTGGTACAAACTCTGTATCTTGTTGTAGGGCATCAGATCAGCATTTGAGTAGTCACAGTAGAGGCTCAGGAAATTGTTTATTGTATTGTAATATAAAGCAATGAAACAATTCTCATTTGAGGATCATATGTGACCTTTCCTAATCTATATTTTCCCATTTTCTCTGTCTGGACCAGATTTTCTTATGTCAGTTTGCTTACAGAACTCTTTTCTGGTAGCTAACAGCGAAAAAAAATATGGCAATGAATATATGTATGTTCATATATAACTGAAAAATTGTGCTCTACACTGGAATTTGACACAACATTGTAAAACGACTATAATTCAATAAAAAAAAGTTTAAAAAATAAAATAAAATAAAATACTGCAGAAATCAAAAGTAAAATATCAAAAAAAAAAACCCCCAAAAACCCAAAAAAGCTCTTTTCTGGATGTCTTTTTCAAATTACTTTAAATCCTAGATTCATTCCCTCAGAATTTCTACCACTACTCCAGGAAATTTTTTTAAATGAAAATTCTGCATTTTCCTTGTTTTTCCTACCTGAGTTTGATTTGCTGTGATTTTCTGTGTTTTGGCTTTAAAGAGTATGTACGGTTTATCAGTTGTACATGATATCCAGCGATCACCCAAGACAAGAAGTCCTTTCTATTTTTTGAAGTGAAAGTAGGCGTTGACACCATTTAGTTTGCTTTTTTATTGTGGTATTTTTAGAGCCTTAATGTGATAATGTGTACTGTGAATCTTTAGGAAATGGGTCATAATACAGTGTTTTCCAAAATTAATTAATCATATACCTTTTTAAAAAAGATGAATGTGTCTCAGACCAAATGTTTCCCAAATATATACTCTGGGAAATGCTACCTTATGCCCAAAAATACTGCATTAGGAATCCTCTGTCTCTTCAGTATGAACCATCATAGCCACCTCAAGTACTCACCAGTGTTACAGAGAGTGTGCTTTCTCCTCTTTTATCAAATATTGCTGTTAATGAAGAAAAAGATGACCAAGTACTTTATCTTCTATGTCAAACATGGCATCTTTAGTTGATGAGACTGTATCATGTGATCCTTTGTATTGTGAGGTAGGGGTAAGAAGCCTTACTGGAAGCTAAAACTCATACCACAAAAGCCATGACCTGCTTACCACCCACCCCCAAAAGTCATCCTGTTCAGATAACTGGCCAAACCTCAAGAACCTAGGGATCATTTATATCCTTTCCCTTTCCCTCTCTCTTTCCTTCCCTGAAGATGTCTAGCACATCAGGTTGCAGGAAATTGTCACCCTTTGGGACTCATGAACCTTGTTAAGCATCAATCCCATGGCCTGAGCTAACCAAGATCACCTAACCTTTTTTTGAGGCTAGTTGGAGAAGTCAAGATAGTCTCAAAAATAATAATTTCATGGCTCAGGAGTAAACACCTGACAGGTTATATGGTATTTGTAGAAAAATAAACAAAAATCTTTACATGTAAAATATGCCTCCAAGAGAAATTACTGAAAGGAAAAGAATTAAATGCCTAAAAGAGTGTCATCTTATCTCCAAGAGAATGAAAAGAAAACTGTGAGGGCAGGAGGATTAGGAAGATTCTAATGTCCTAAAATCCTTTTAAAATGCCAAAGTTGTTGGTTGACAGAAAGCCCAAAAGTTAAATACAATCCAAAGATAAAGAGAGATGATCCCCTTTCCTGAGTCACTGAAGAATAAAAACATTCCTTAATAAGCAATCTTCCTGGTTGGAAGAAAAGTTTCCCCCTGCCCCCATGCACCACCAGAAGTACCTTGTATATTACTGAACTGAGACCAAAAGGTAAGGAGTTCACCTTACTATCAGCGGACTTCTCTCTAGTACTCTTTATCCACAGATACACAGAGTTTACAAAATAGTAGCAGAGCAGCCTAAGGGTTATTAAAAGCACAAGCCTTAGAATCCAGCAATGGCTAGAGTATAAGAAAGAACTGATGTGAAGTGTACAAACAATGTGCCCCAAGCGTCTCTATACATAATTGTTTCACAGTTTGTTAATAGGTCTCTTAAGTTCCTTTTAATCTCTAGGTTCCCTCTCTGATTTTTTTTCTTGTAAAGTATTTATTAAAAAAACTTGGTCAGTTGCCCCATAGACTTCTCCAGAGTCAAGGTTTTGCCAGTTAAATCCCCGTGATGTCCTTTAGTATGTTCCCTTGCTGTTCCCTCTGAATTGATAGTTCTAGAGGCTTTGGTTAACCTGAGATAGGAGTTTGAATAGGAAGTCAGGATAACTGCTTCTCTCTTTCACTTTAACTATCAGTTTTCCAAACATCTTCCTAAGAAGATTTTTCACATATCTTCTTAGATATTTTAAATATGAAATCCTGGATTTAGACATATTTGGTGCTTAAAATTTATCATAAGCAGTAATGATTCTTATTGATGCTCCACTTATCCCATATTTGGCCTGTGGGATCCTTTTCCAGTTGGCTCCCAAGATCATTTAACATGTAAACGTTGGAAATGGGATTTAACCCAAGAAGCCTGGCGTTAGAGCAAACCAAAAAGCAGTCTGCTTTGATATATAAGATATTTTGAACCTATTTGGCCACTTTCCTAAAAAATTCAATCTTCCCATCATGTGAAATGTGTAGTCATGTGAGCTGGCTCATTTTACAGATTAAATATTTTCAATTAAGGTAACAATGGTCTGAATAAGAACATACTGACAGATTTCTTTCTTTGGGAAGTAGACTTCTCTTTTCCCCTGAGATCAGCAGATCAGATGAAAATTCACTTGAGATGAAGACCAATATTATAATTAGCATTCAGACAAATAAACCTAGTTTATGTCTCTGTAAGCCATTTAACAACACCAAAGACATGGTTCTTGAAAGAAATAATTGATAAACTGTGTTTCATTACAATTAAAAACTGCCCTGTGAAAGATGATGTTAAAAGAATGAGAAGACAAGCCACAGATTGGGAGAAAATATTTTCAGAAGATAAACCTGATAAAGGACTGTTATCCAAAATAGACAAAGAACTCTTAAAACTTAACAGTAAGGAAACAACCTGATTTAAAAATGGACCACAGGGAGATGGGGGTATAGCTCAGTGGTAGAGTGCATGCTTGGTGTATATAAGGTCCTGAGTTCAATCCCCAGTGCCTCTGTTAGAGGGAAAAAATAAAAGAATTTTTAAAATGGACCACAGACCTTAACAGACACCTCACCAAAGAAGATAAAAAGATGGCAAATAAGCATACAAAAAGATGTTCCACATCATACATCGTCAAGGAATGCAAACTAAAACAACAATAAGAAACTACTACCTACCTATTAGAATGCCCAAAATCCAGAGCACTGACAACAGTACATGCTGGCTAGGATATGGACTAAAAGGAACTTTCATTCATTGCTGGTGGGAATGCAAAATGGTTACAGCCACTTTGGAAGACATTCTAGTGGTTTCTCACAAAACTAAACATACTCTTACCATGATCCAGGAATCACATTCCTGACTATTTACTGAAAGGAGTTGAAAACTTATGTTTACACAAAAACTTGCTTGTAGATGTTTAATAGCAGCTTTATCCACAATGTCTAAAGCTTGGAAGCAACCAAGATATCCTTCAGTGGTGAATGGGTAAATAAATTGTGGTAAATCCAGACAATGGAATACTAATCAGTGGTAAAAAGAAATGAGCAATGAAGCCATGAAAAGACATAGAGGAAACTTAAATGCATATTACTAAGTGAAAGAAGCCAATCTAAAAAGGCTACATAGTATATGATTCCAACTATATGACATTCTGGAAAAGACAAAAATATGGAAACAGTAATCAAAACAGTATGGTATTGGCGTAAAAACAGACACCTAGATCAGTGGAACAAAATAGAGCCCAGAAATAAACCCACACATATATGGTCAATTAATTTAGGACAGAGGAGCCAAGAATATACAATGGAGAAAAGGCAACCTCTTCAAAAAATGGTGTTGAGAAAACTGGACACTATATGTAAAAGAATGAACCTGGACCACTGTCTTTACACAAAAATCAACTCAAAATGGATTAAAGTCTTGAACGTAAGTAATCCCTGAAACCATAAAACTCACAGGAGAAAACATCGGTAGAAAACTCCTTCACATTGGTCTTGGTGATGGTGTTTTGAATTTGACACCAAAAGGAAAGGCAAGGAAAGCAAAAATAAACAAGTGGGATTTCATCAAACTAAAAAGCTTCTGAACAGCAAAGGAAACTATCAACAAAATGAAAGGGCAACCTACTGGATGGGAGAAAATATTTGCAAATGATAAATCTGATAAGGGGTTAATACCCAACATAAAGAACTCATGCAACTCAATAGCAAAAAAAAAAAATTGATTATTAAAATGGACAGAAGATCTAAATAGACATTTTTCCAAAGAAGACATAGAGATGGCCAACAGGTACATGAAAAGGTACTTAACATCACTAATCACCAGGGAAATGCAAATCAAAACCACATGAGATATCACCTCGCACCTGTTAGAATGGCTATTATCATAAAGACAAGAAATAACAAGTATTGGTGTGGATGTGGAGAAAAGGAAACCCTTGTGCACTGTTGATGGAATTGTAAATTGGCGCAGCCAGTATGGAAAACAGTGTGGAGGTTCTCGAAAAAGTTAAAAATAGAACTAGCATATAATCCAGCAATTTCACTTCTAGGTATTTATCCAAAGGAAATGAAAACAATAACTCAAAAAGATATATGCACTCCCATGTTTATTGCAGCATTATTTACAATAGCCAAGACATGGACGCAACCTAAGTGTCCATTGATAGGTGAATAGATAAAGAGAATGTGGCATATATATACAATGGAACAATATTCAGCAATACAAAGAAGGAAATCTTGACATTTGTGACAATATAGATGGACTTGGCGGACATTAGGCTAAGTGAAATAAATCAGAGAAAGACAAATACCATATGACATATGATCTCCCTTATATGTGAAACCTAAAACCAAAACCAAAAAACCCAAAACAAAAACCAAACTCATAGATATATAGAACAGAATGGTGGCTGCCAGAGCAGAGGCAGGAGGTGGGGAGTGAGCAAAATGTGTCAAGATGGTAAAAAATTACAAACTTCCAAATACGTCATGAGTTGTAATGTACAGGAGGGTGACTATAGTTAATAATACTGCAATAATACTGTGTATATTCGAAAGTTGTTAAGAGATTGAATCTTAAAAGTTTTTATCACAAGAAAAAATTTGTAACTGTGTATGGTAACAGATGTTAACTGTGATCTTTTCACAATATATACAAATATCAAATTATGTTGTATACCTGAAACTAATGTAATGGTATATGTCAATTATATCTCAATTTCAAAAATATGGAGGCAGTAAAAATATTAGTGGTTGAGAAGGGAGGAGGGAATAGGTGAAGAGGATTTTTAGGGCAGTGAAAACTGTAGGTTTCTATCATAATGGATACATGTCACTATACATTTGTCTGAACCCATAGAATATACACCACCGATAATGAACCCTAATATAAACTATGGCTTTGAGGTGATTATATCAATGTAGGTTCATCAGTTGTAACAAATGTACCACTCTGGTCCTGGATGCTGATGGTGGCATAGGCTATGCATAGGTGGGGCCAGGGAATGTGTGGGAAATCTCTGTGCCTTTCTCTCAATTTTGCTGTGAGTCTAAAACTGCTCTAAAAATAATCGTTAACAAGTTACAAAACAACACATGGTTTGATGGTGGGCTGGATTTGGCTTGCAGGCCACAGTTTGGCGACCTATAGTATAAGATAAACCAATTTGTGATAAAAAGGGTAAATGTGTATCTGTGTCTGTCGATGTATGTGTATCACCATGTGTCTGTTATCGAGCAAGGGCTCGCCGCCCAATGCACACAGAAGCCAATACTATGACACTAGCTTTTGAAGAAAGAAAGCTTTATTGCAAGGTCGACTGGCAAGGAAACAGAAGGCAAGGCTCTGAAATCTGTCTCCTCGATCCAAGGTTGGGGTGAAATTTAAGAGGTTAGTTGAATAAGCTGATTGGCTTGTCTCAAAGCTACTTGTACTGCTGGAAGCCAGATTTTCCTTACTGAAGGACTTCTCACTTCGTAAAGGGCTCTGGAGGCAACATTTCTATTCTTTGAGCTCTGTACAATGAAGATTCTTGGTTCTGGGGTCATCCTGGAGACATGGATTCCTGTCTTGCATGTGCACAGTGCTGTCTCTGTAAAGAAACTCCAGGTTTGGTTCATCAACAATGTATTTTAAGGAAGCCAAGCCAGTTTAAGTTGGTCAGTGTTTTACATGCTGTTTCAAATCCTCCCTTTTTCCTCTGTACATCCCTCAATCTTGAGGGAAATAGGGCAATGACTGCTCTAGCTCTTCGATAAATAGTAAAAGGATTAACCCTAAGATACACAGAACTATGACTTCTTTTTTTCTATATATATATGTTTTTTTCTTATTGAAGTATAGTCACTTTACAATGTATCAATTTCTGGTATATGGCATAATGCTTCAGTCTTACATGAACATACATGTATTTATTTTCATATTCTTTTTCACCATAAGTTACTACAACATATTGAATATAGTTCCCTGTGCTATACAGCATGAACTTGTTGTTTACCTATTTTATATGTATTAGTTAATATCTGCAAATCACAAACTCCCAATTTATCCCTTCCCCCCGGTAACCATAAGTTTGTTTTCTATGTCTGTGAGTCTGTTTCTGTTTTGTAAATAGGTTCATTTTTCTTTTTTTTTTGATTCCAGATATGAGTGATATCATATAGTATTTTTCTTTCTATTTCTGGCTTACTTAATTTAGAATGACATTCTCCAGGGCCATCCATGTTGCTACAAATGGCATTATTTTATTATTTTTTATGGCTGAGTAGTATTCCATTATATAAATATACCACAGCTTCTTTATCCAGTACTTTGCCAATGGACATTTAGGTTGTTTCCATGTCTTGGCTATTGTATATAGTGCTGCTATGAACATTGGGGTGCTAATTTTAACAGACCTTCTTCATTTGGGAATCCATGAAAAACATGTTATTTTTTTAAAAACATTTTTAGTGATTTAATTTGGATTTATATAGGCCTGGTCTAGACTCTTGGGGAGAAACAGTCTTCTCTTCCTGGCCAAGGTGGGTCTTAGCTGTCCTGTTTCTTTTTGAAAAGTAATTTAAAGACAGTTAAGAGTTTACAACTGTAACTAGGGGCTGAGAAATTGATAGTAGGTTTCCCTATGATGTTATGATGGTTGAGTCCTCCTATTTCCTCCTATCCATGGAGAGTGTGCCGTTTGGGAACTGGCCATTCCATTTAGGCTGATTTTTCCAAGTTTTGAGGAGAACCCAATCCCCTGACCTTATTTATGCAGTGTGGGGGAACGTCTGTAAGAAACATTGACTAGAAGCATACAAAGTAACACCTAGAAACTATGCACATTTTATAGTATGTAATTCTTTTATAATATGATCAGTTTCAAGACTGCAATAATACTTAGTTTTAAGGAAGTTCTCCCATACAGCATTTCATGAGGGCTCAATTGGAGCTTGCTTCTAGGGGCTACTCTTACTCTAAGCAGAGCAATTGGTAAGACCCTATCCTAGGTTAAGTTGGTTTCTTGACATATTATGGCGATTGTCCCTTTAAGGTATGATTCATGTTTTCGGTTTTCCTATAGACTGAGATCTCTATGACGCATGTAATTTCCATCATATTCCAAGGGCCCCAGACACCTCTTGAGTTACCTTGGCTATGCGAGCTCCTCTGCTGTCACTTTGAATTGAAACTGGTAACCCAAAATGAGGGATTATTTCTTTTAGTAAGGACTTTGTTCCCTTGGAAGCTCTCTGTCTGGCATGAAAAAGCTTCTACCCATCCTGTGAAGGTGTCCACAAATACCAGCAGGTATTTCTAATTTCCCGTGGCTCTTGGCATAACAGTAAAATCTATTTGCCAATCACCTGCTGGTTCTGTCCCTTTGGTTTCTACCCCTTTTATTTTTTTTAATTAAAAAAAATTTAACTGTAGTATAGTCAGTTTACAATGTTGTGTCAGTTTTTGGTGTACAGCATAATGTTTCAGTCATACATGGGCATACATATATTCCTTTTCATATTCTTTTTCATTATAGGTTGCTACAAAATAATGAATATAGTTCCTTGTGCTCTACAGTGGAAACTTGTTGTTTATCTATTTTATATATAGTAGTTAGTATCTACAAATCTTGAATTCCCAATTTACCCCTTCCCACCTCCTTCCCCCTTGGTAACCATGTTTGTTTTCTATACCTGTGAGTCTATTTCTGTTTTGTAAATAAGTTCATTTGTGTCTTTTTTTTAATATTCCACATATAAGTGATATCATATGGTATTTTTCTTTCTGGCTTACTTCACTTAGAATTACAGTCTCCAGGTCCATCCATGTTGCTGCAAATGGCATGCTTCTATTCTTTTTATGGCTGAGTAGTATTCCATTGTATAAATATACCACCACTTCTTTATCCAGTCATCTATCAATGGACGTTTAGGTTGTTTCCATGTCTTGACTATTGTAAATAATGCTTCTATGAACATTGAGGTGCATGTATCTTCTCAAATTAGAGTTCCCTCTGGATATATGCCCAGGAGTGGGATTGATGGATCATATGGTAAGTCTATTTTCAGTTTTTTAAGGAATCTCCATACCATTTTCCATAATGGCTGCACCAAACTGCATTCCCACCTACAGTGTAGGAGGGTTCTCTTTTCTCCGCATCCTCTCCAGCATTTATCATTTGTGGACTTTTTAATGATGTCCATTCTGAATGGTTTGAGGTGATACCTCATTGCAGTTTTGATTTGCATTTCTCTGATAATTAGCAATACTGAGCATTTTTTCATGTGCCTATTAGCCATTTGTATGTCTTCATTGGAGAATTGCTTGTTTAGGTCTTCTGCCCATTTTTGGATTGAGTTGTTTGTTTTTTGTTATTAAGTTGTATGAGCTGTTTGTATATTCTGGAAATTAAGCGCTTGTCAGTTGCATCATTTGCAAGTATTTTCTCCCATTCCGTAGGTTGTCTTTTTCTTTTGTTTATGGTTTCCTTTGCTGTGCAAAAGCTTGTAAGTTTAATTAGATCTCATTGGTTTATTTTTGTTTTTATTTCTATTGCCCTATGTGTACCCCTTTTATTACTGGAGGTGGCTTGGTTTTAGGATTGTTTCTGGTGCAGATCAGGCAATTTTGTATTACCTGTTAGATAGTCCTTTGCATTTGTGGATCGACAATAAACTGTTGTAGCTAATGATAGTTTGCATGCCCCCCATAATGGGTTTCTTGATATAAAAGCGTAATAATTCTTTCCATTAAATGCTTGGGTATAAGCCCTAGTCCCTGTTCATTATAAATCCAGCCTTCTTTGATACTGATCACCATCTAATTCTCGAGAGTGAACATGACATCCCCATTTGTCTGCTCTCTAGATCCATTTCCAAATACTGAGGCTTAAACAGGGATAGGTCTATATTTGGAATGAGTGCTAGGGCTTTAGGACCTGGGGTTTTTGTTCTGGCTGCCTATTTTGTGGCCTGATCAGCCAAATTATTTCCTTTAGGTATTTAACTATCAGTCTTTTGGTGGCCTGGGCAATGAACAATGGATAATTGTTCTGTCATTATAGTCTTAATAAGGCTGATTTCTACTGTGTATTTCTTTCCTTCCTGATGCTAGTAGACCTCTCTTTCCATATGGCCCCACAGGCATGCATGACAGAGAAGGCATACTAGAATCAATATAAATATACCACCACTTCTTTATCCAGTCATCTATCGATGAACATTTACCTTTTTCTTAGCTACAAGGTTCAGGGCTCTTGTGAAGGCTATGAGCTTCACCTTCTGGGCAGATGTACGTGGAGGAGGGCTTCTGTTTCTAGGACTTCTTGATGAGTTACTATTGCACACCCCACTTTTTGGAGTCCCTGGTCCATGAAGCTGCTCCAGTTCATACACATCTCTCTATCTGGGTTGTCTAAAGGCTGCTCAGTCAGGTCGGGTCTGCTCGACCTGACTTCTTTAATTATTTCTATGGTATAGAACCCCTTATGGCATTTATCAGTCCAACTTGCTGACTCATTGTCATTTCCTTTACGAGCCTCATATAGGTTTTACCATGAGTCCAAAGTTAGGAATCCTAATATGACAAAACTCTGCCATTTCTAAGAATTCTCACAATTGCCTTCTGGTGGTGGGTACAGCTACCCTAGCTAATGCTTCCCTTTGGTTCGGCAGTTAAGTTTTTCCTTTTGATAACTCAAATCCTAGATATTTTATAGTTGCTTGAAAAATTTGTGCCTTTCCCTTAGAGACTTAATATTCCTGGTCTGTCAGAAAGCTTAAAGTAAGGATTGTATTGTATTAGTATTTTAGCTTTCTTAGTTTTACTAGCAATTAGTATATCATACTATGGTGAGTCTCCCTCATTTAAGTGGGGATCTCTTAAGTCCTTGGCTAAGGCTTCCCTGAAGATGGTGGGGCTATTCTTAAATTCTTGTGGAAGTACTATCCAACAATACTGGTGTTTTATATTAGTCTCTGGATCCTGCCATTCAAAGGCAAATAGCTCCTGGTATTCAGGACTTAGGGGTATGCAGTAAAAGGCATCTTTTAAGTCCAGAACTATAAACCAGCCAAAATCTCCAGATAACATTGTAAGCAATGTGTAAGGATTTGGCACCACCAGATGTATATCCTCTACAATTTATTTAATGGCTCTCAAATTCTGTACAAAAGGATAATTGGTCCCAGGTTTTTGTTATATGGGGATTGCCAAGGTCAGATCAATTGGCATTTCAGAAAGGTGGATATCGGTGGCTTTATACTTTCCTTCACGTGCTTCTTTAAAGAGTATTGCTTTAAACTAGGAGCCTGGGCCCCTGGATGGAGCTTTACTACCGTTGGGTTAGCTGTCCTGGCTCTTGCTGGACTCCCATCAGCCCAAGCATCCGCTCTTATGTTTTGTAGAACTTCTGCAGGGACTTCTGATTGAGGTTTGTCTCCCAGTTGTATTGCAGCTTCATCTGGGAGTACTTTAGTGTTTACTTCTGGTAAGAAAGTCACTGGGCATTTAATTCTGTTAGATCTCACCCCAACAAGGGAATAGGGCATTCAGGCATGTATAGAAAGCTGTGCTTTAAATGTGTCTTTTTTTTTCCAATTAGATAGATCAGAAGTAAAAAAGGGGGAGTGCCCATACACAGATGCCCTGGGTTAACCTTGGTCATCTAGACCTGTGAGAACTTGTTTCAGTAGATATTGCCCTGCCTGAGGCAGAGGACACCCTGGGCTGAATTGAATACCCTAGTGGGTGCCAGGAGGGGACACCAATCCCTTTTGACTCTCTAGTAAGGAAGGGTACAAGGCTGGGGCTGGACCTGTGGCCCTAGGAGGAGTGGTGGTGGAAGCTTTGACATTGCTCACAGGGATTCCCCCCTTCATACGATGGGGGAACAGAAGGCAGCACCGAAGGAGAAACAAGATGTAGTAAGTAAAGATCATTAGGCTCTGACTCAGGCAAGACAGGTTTTTTTCTGAAGATCTTCCCTCTGAATCATAATTTTATATCTCTTCTGAAAATCCCTATTCTGCAAAATAACTTGGAAAAACTAGTCAAGGTCAAATATTGAGGCCACTACTTGTACCTGCCTCCCCTGGATCTGAGGAAAGTTGATAACCGCAGTGCAAGGCAGAGCTGATGGTAGGACAGCCCAGTTCTCCATCTGGGAATCTATCCTCTGAAGAAAGGCAAGCCCTTAGTGAAGTTGGAGCTCTGTGGTTGGCTGATGACTGTCTCCATTGGAGTGTTCAAAATAGTTTACTTTGGGGCCAAGAAATCCATGGAAGCGCCTAGAACAACTGCCTTTAGCAAATGCCTGCCGCCTATTCCCAGCCTTCATGGATTGGGCTCCACGTTAACCAGCAGTATTATCAGAAACTCGAGGTCTGTGTGATGCAGAAATATTGGCTGCACCTGGGAAACCCTTGCGTTCAAAGGAGATGAAAGGAGATACCAGGGTTTGCCAATCTGTGGCTCAGAGCACACTTTGTTCCTTTGTAGGAAGCACCTGGGTGCACTAGAAGCTTGCCACTCAACTGCTCTCCAGCTTCGGGCTAGTTTTGAGTTAGCCTCTCTGAGGATGGACGTTTGAAGAGAGAGAGGGAAGGAGAGAGGGGGAGAGAGAGAACTGAGGGAGAAGGGGAGACAAGGGGGGGGAGGCAGAGAGAGAGGGGGAGGAGGGAGATGAGACAGAGGGGGAGGGAAGGGGAGAGGGAGAGACGGAGACAGGAGGGGAGAAGGGGGAGGGGGAGACAGGGAGAGAAAAGGGGAGAAGGGGGAGGGGGTAGGGAGAGGGAAGAGGAGAGGGAGAGATGGAGACAGGGAGAGGGAAGGGGAGAGAGATACAGAGACAGGGAGAGGGGGAGACAGATGGAGAGGGAAGGAGAGAAAGGAGAAGGAGAGGGGGGAGACAGGGAGAGGGAAGGGGAGAGGGAAGGAGAGAGGGGAGAGGGGGGAGACAGGGAGAGGGAAGGAGACAAGGGAGAAGGGAGAGGAGGAGGGGGGAGACGGAGACAGAGGGAGATGGAAGGGGAGAGGGAGAGACAGAGACAGGGAGGGGGAAGGGGAGAGGGAGAGACGGAGACAGGGAGAGGGAAGGGGAGAGGGAGAGACGGAGACAGGGAGAGGGAAGGGGAGAGGGAGAGACGGAGACAGGGAGAGGGAAGAGGGGGAGAGACAGACAGTTGGGGGAGAGAGAGAGAAACCTCTAAGCAAAGGCATAGTCTGTATCCTAGGTTTCAATCTCGGGAGCTGAGAACAGTCTACGGATTGCAAATCTAGAAAGTTGCCTTCTCTCACTCCCCTCAGTCTCAAGAGGTCTAGGAGAGGAAGCAAGAACCTTAGGAGTTAGGAACCAATCCCCTTTCCTAGTTTTGTTTCTGGAACAAATGCAGCAGTGGCCATCCACAACTTGGCTGTAAGAACTCCCTGGAGAAGCCATTGAGGCGAATGGACCTGAGTATTAAAGATGACCAGCTTGGATTTGAGGGTTTACTTATGTTACTGAAGAATTTCAGAGACGAGACATGGAGGTTAAGAAAGTAAAGTGAGGATTTACTAAGTAATAGGACGCTCTCAACGGAAGACCCGGCTGAATCAGGTGAGTGCTATGCTGAGTTTCTTTTGCAAGCTGGTTATATGGGGTGCAAACATGAATTGGCAGAATATTCACTGGGGAGGGAAGGGTTTGGGGTTGTATTCCCTGATTTTCATCCCAACTCCACCTTCCTGAAGGCAGGAGGGGTTTTTGTCCTTATTTAGTCTGGATCAGAAGTGTTATGGCATCGGTGCACGATGGGTACTTCTAATCTGCAAGGCTAATTTGATTGAAATGAGGGCATAATGAGCAAAACGTTTTATTCGGACACTGGAAATTCCTGCCTTGTCCCACCTTTCTTTGTCTACTTCCAGGACACTTGTCACTCCAAAATGTATGGTTTCTTATCTCTCTGGAGGTTCTTGCTTACCTCTGTCTGCCCTAGGACTCCTGTTGTTTGTAAGATGTGTGGTTTCCTCTCATTTGGCCCGTGCCTGCCTTTCCCTGCTCATATCTAGCTATCTGCTTGCTCTAACACTTAATGAACACTGAAAAGCTTTACGTTAGAGGTGATTGTCATGAACTGTAGCTTGAAAGTCACATGTGCTACCCAGTTGCCAAGGAATCTGTCCCAGCAGTTTCAAGAGTGTAGCCCATTTGGTCAAGCTTCTAATAGTTTTTCCCAATGTGCTGAGGGCAGGCTTGCCTATCGCAGAGGGATCTCATTTGCCACCTTGAAAAACTTACCTGATGAAAAGAAGGGTGGAAGAGGTGTGAGTGCATCAGTTTGTAGAAAGCAAAGTGGGGAAGTTCTGATAAAACGGGTTAAAGTGTGTGTGTGTGTGTGTATATACCTGGCGATATGTCTGTGTGCAACATCAGATGAAATAAGGGATTTCCAAGATCTTTGGGATATTTGACAATTCAATAATTGCTGCTGAAGATACAGTGAGTTTTCATTATGTTTTGTTCAGTATTAACATGAAGGTATGCCTGAGTTTGAACTCAGGCATCAGCATTATTTTCCAGTGCCCCAGGTGATTCCAAGGTGCAATCATGTTTGACAATTAGGATGCTAAGGAATGTTTTTCAAAATTCAGTGTGCATATTAATCACCTGGGATCTTGTTAAAATGTAGATTCTGATTCAGTATGTCTGGGGTCAGGCTTAAGACTATTGAGTGTCTAACAAGCTCTCAGGTGAGGCCGATGCTGCTAATTCGCACCAGCAAGGAAGTTAGGAAGATTCTCGTGCTGGTTTTAGTTGCCTGGGATGCGTAGGTCCTGCCCCAGAGACTGATGCAATTGGTCTGAGAGGTGTCTGGGCAGCTAGTTTCTAAAGCTCTGCAGGTGATTCTAATGTACAGCAAAGCTTGCCAACCTCTATGGGAAAGTGTGTGATGATTTATCAAGTTCAATTATTTTATCCATAGCCCTAAGGTGGTCTTCTCTTCCCATTCCCCATGCCCTGACTTATCCCTCTGCTTTTCAAGTCCAAACATCCAGAGGATGGTGGGATCAGGATTAGCACTCATCCTTTCATTCTTCCCCACCTCTGAGGAGTAGAATGTGGTCCAGGATGGAAAGGGCAGGCTCAGGCAACCAGGGTTTGGGAAGAATAAGCAAAAAGCTTTGTCCAGGGCGATTTAAAGGAAAAGCTAGTTGAAACAGAATGGGGCAGAGGGATTGCCAGGGAACACGGTCACAAGAAAACTTGCCTTTAGTCTTGGCCCTGAGTTTGCAGCAGTGAAAACATCAATCTGCTCTCTCGAACCTGACAGCATCTGTCAGGTGTCAGGACCTGACAACCAAACAGCTACAAAGGATTTTTCCTTTTCAATTAGGAGAGTGACAAGGTTGATTGAAGCAAGAGAGATTCCCCAGTAGCAAAGTAAAGATAAAAAAATCTTTCTCCAAAGTATAAACACCACAGAGGAACTTAGAAGTGAGTGAATGATGAAGATGCTGATGATAAATACCTTATGGCTTACACATAAGGCATTTATTATGCACCAGCCACTGTTCTAAGCATTTAAAAAAATGAACTTGTCTCATCTTCTAAGCAACCAAATGGTATTAACAATTTTATTATCCTTACTTTACATGTGAGGAATCAGGCACAGAGAAGTTAAGTAATGTGCCCAAGTTCAGCCAGTTTAGTTAGTGGCTAAATGGGGACTTGAACCCAGGTAATCTGTGGTGAAGAATCTGCTACACCTAAGTGCTTGTCTGAAACAGGAGAGTCAATTTATCCTCGGTCCATTTATAGTCAGACACAAACAGCTGCTCCCCGTGTGTGCTTCTGTAACTGAGCGGGACCTTGTGGGGCCTTTGTGGGACAGATACCCTCGTGTCCTCCACCTCCCTCTTGTCCATAGAAAAGCTTAGCCTCCCAGGCCTTCTCCAAGTTCCAAAGAATAAACCTAATCAGAGAAGTGAGAAAATGCAGAAAGAAAGGAAAACAGTAAGGCAAGACAAAATAATGATAGGTTAGCCATTAAACAAAGGACCTTTAGTTCTTCCTCAAGGGCTATGGATAATATTCTGAGCCATGTCCTTTGAACTGTTTTGCGGATACTGAAACCCTAGCCAGGTGGAAGAAGTTAACTGCATGCTGCCTGCCCACAAGCACGGAGACCCTAGACCAGGTGGAACCAAAAGGTTGATGGGGTTGGCTTCCAATTACCTCACCAGCAACCAATCAGAAGAATGTTTACAAGTTGATCACGCTTCCCACAATCCCCCTCCCTCACCCTGTCTTTCAAAACCTTTCAGTGAAAGCCATCAGAAAGTTCAGGCCTTTTGAGCACTAGCTGCCTTCACTCTTTGCTTGGCGCCTACAATAAACACTGCATTTTCCCTGTGTCAGTAGATTGGTTTTACTGTGCACAGGCAGGCAGACCCAAGTTTGGTTCTGTAATACTTCCTCATATCTAGAGGAGAACAGTTTATTGACATATATATGATCTGAGACATTATTAGAGAAAGGAGAGGTCCTCAAAGCCAACAGAAAAAGAAACAGTGAAAAGATCCACATTTGACTAAGAAGAGCAAAGGGGTAAGTGCGTTTCCTGGAAACTTAAAGGGACTTAATCCTCACTTTTAAGAAAATATTCGCTTACAGTCATGGTAAAATGGGAAAGTTAATTACTGTGTGGCTGAGCTTGTTCATATTTTAGTAAATGTTCAAAGCAATATAAAAACTTTAAAGAAACTCAAACTAACCATGTGTTCTTGATAAAGCATGCAGAATCTGTAAATTTTAACTTTTATCTTTGTTAACACACCTGGCACAGAAGAAACATGTTTGGAGTATTTTTCTTAGGCAACAACACCTTAGGGTTTATGTGAGTACAGAGTTCATCTGGTCAAATAGAGCTGACTGAGAAGCTAAATTTGTAAACGTGAACAGAAAAAAATAAAAGCCCAAATTTATCATTTCCTTAAAGAATTTTTTTTTAAACTGGGAAATCTTTCTACATAGCCATGAAACTAAGAGAAAAATCTTCTCCACATCCTGAAAGGAGAAACCAAGAGGCCACACTTAGGTCAGAACAGGCTGATGTGGGGCCACTGGGTATGGACACAGCTGGTCACAGTGTGGAATGAGGTAATGGTCCAGGTAGGGCCAGCAGCCCTCTAAGTGTTGTTTTTTTTTTTTTTAAACACTTTTTATTGATTTATAATCATTTTACAATGTTGTGTCAAATTCCAGTGTAGAGCACAATTTTTCAGTTATACATGAACATATATTCATTGTCACATTTTTTTCTCTGTGAGCTACCATAAGATTTTGTGTATATTTCCCTGTGCTATACAGTATAATCTTGTTTATCTATTCTACATTTTGAAATCCCGTCTATCCCTTTCCACCCTCCGCCCCCTTGGCAACCACAAGTTTGTATTGTATGTCTATGAGTCTGTTTCTGTTTTGTATTTATGCTTTCTTTGTTTGATTTTTTGTTTTAGATTCCACATATGAGCGATCTCATATGGTATTTTTCTTTCTTTCTGGCTTACTTCACTTAAAATGACATTCTCCAGGAGCATCCATGTTGCTGCAAATGGTGTTATGTTGTCGGTTTTTATGTCTGAGTAGTAGTCCATTGTATAAATATAACACATCTTCTTTATCCAGTCACCTGTTGATGGACATTTCCTCTAAGTGTTTTAACGCCTCATCCCATGCTCCACTGTGATCTGCCCTGGCTGTGCCATACTCTCTCCCTACTCTCTTTCCAGTGGCCTCATCCAGTCCCATGACCTCAACATCATCTATATAGGCTAATGTCACCCATATATATGTTTCTAAACCTGAGCTCCAGATTCATTTTTCTGACTACCTGCAGAACAGTTCCACTTGGATGTCTAATAGGCATCTCAGATTTTACATGACATGCCTTCCCCACCCTTCCATTTCAGTTGTGCCCTGACAGAAGTCCCCAAATTAATAAATAGCACTGCCATCAACCCAGGTTAGATTAATTTAGATTATTTTCTTTATATCTCATTCCTCACCTCTGGTCCACAAAGACATCTTGTTGATCCAAATCCATCTGCAATTTGTCTACATCTCTATTTCTTCGGCCTCTACTCCAGTTCAACCACCATTGTCTCTTACCTGGACCGGCTACAGTGTCTCCTAACTGGTCTCCTGGCTTTAACTCTCCCCCCCACCCCCACCCCCATTCTTCAAAGCAGCCAGAATCACTGACTCAACAGTCAGAGGGATTTATTCTACTTTAAATTCAGTATCACAAATTGACCTTCATCTAAGATCTTATATTTCTCAGCTCTTCTATTGAGATACATTTTGAGGGGTACCGTGTTGCTTTATTGTAAGATGATATAGTTGAAGTAAAAAAAAAAAATCACGTGGATGTTTCATAAGGGCAACATGCATGCCTAGCATTGGTGACCACAGGAAGTCACACCTGTGTCTATCAGGAAGCCAGCCCTACACTCAATTACATTATCACTGTCACCCATGGTGAGTTTGTCGAAGAGGTACTCTGCCATGCCGGCTTCCAAGGCCCCCAGCTGCTACCCAGAATTAATGGTCCACATTTCAAATACAGTGAAGACCCCTTTATTTTAACCCCTGCCCAATCCCAGGTTAGGGTTTTGCACACACAAATTAATCAGAGACCTTTATTTATATAGGCATCAATAACTTTACTGGAAGAAATGGCAAAACTGGAAACAACAAAACATAAATAAAATTTTTAAGTGAACTTTTTTTTTGCAAGGGCACTATTGCGCTATGCATGCCAGGCAGGGTGACCTCGGGAAGTCACCCCGTGACCACGGGGAAGTGCAGTCCAGGCTCAGTTCTTCTTGTCACTGTCGCCCAGGGTGAGCTTGTCGAAGAGGTACTCCGCCATGCCGACTTCCGGGGTCCCCATCTTGTGCAGGGTGGTGATGTGGTCCCCCAGCTCTTTGATGAACTCGACCTGATGGTTCAGGCAGTGGCTCTGCAGGAAGTGGCACAGGTGGGCGTCGCTCTTCTCGCTGGCCAGCTGGTGCAGGTCGAGCAGGCTTTGGTTGACGCTCTTCTCTAGGCGCAAGGCACACTGCATGGCCTGGAGGCCGCTCTCCCAGGCGTCGCGGTCTGGCTTCCTGATGTCGTGGAAGCAGAGGCGGCCCCCGCGCTGGTTCTGCAGGCGCATCAGGCTCTCGGCCCACTCCCCCAGCTGCCGCGAGCGCCGCAGGAAGAAGCGGGCGAAGTGCTTCAAGGCCACGTCGTCGCGGTCGAAGTAGAAGGCCATGGCCAGGCACACGTAGGAGGCGTGGAGCTCCAGGGTGATCTGACAGTTGACAGCGGCCTCGCATTCCGGGTGGTAGTTCTGGCGTACCTGTGAGGGCCCCGCGGGCATCATGGCTGGCGGCAGGGGCACCAAGGCCAGGATGAAGGGGGCGCCGAAGCGGGAGCTGCGAAGTGGGCAGCGGCGGGGGTGAAGACGGCGGCGGCCGCTTCGGAGCGTCCCCAGGGTGGCCGATGAGGGCGGCTGAAGGCCGCGGGCTTCAGGCCGGCAGGCAGGTGGCTGGGTGTGAGCTCTGGGATGGGCCGGAAATGATGGCCGCTAAGAGGGGCCGAGGGGGCGGGGCCAGAGGGTCCGTTACCCGGAAGAGGTCGGGGGTGGGGTGGGGTTAAAGGGGCCAGGCAGAAGCACAGTTACATCACAGCCTGAGTGAGGAAGGACGACTTTGACCTGAGCATCAGGCATTAAGTTTTTTATTTTGCTATATTTTCTGAGGACTTTAGTTCACAAGTAGCTCCCTTTTTAGCACCCTGTTCTCATTTTGTAAACCCACTGTCTTCCTTAAAATTCCGAGAATGTGAATATGGATTTTTTGGTAAAGTTCTTTTCTGTTTCCTGTATTTTATTTATATATTTATATATATATACACACATACATATATATATGTATGTGTGTGTGTGTGTATATATATATATAATCCTCCAGAAATAGTTCTGTTTGTTCATTATGATCTTCTTTCACTTTACTAAATATCTGGCCAACATTTGTTCATTCATATTTGAGAATAAAGGACTCATTTGATTGGCCTAGGTACTTAGAATGGATCTGATCTACAGTTGTGATGTCCATTTCACTAATAGCCTTCTCCTCCAAATGGGAGGGCAGAGTGTGCCCATTAGGGAATGGTCTTCTCTCTTTAGGACACACGATTTGAAGCTTGCAGGTAAGACATGGACCATAGTAAAGACCAAAATCTTGGCATTTTCTTACATTGGAAGACTTCTGTATACCTCTTCTAGGTAGATTGTGTCCTGTTCTGTTTCTCTTCTGCTGAGCAGGTCTGCAGTTATCTCAGACGTGCTCTAATATGGGTTCCCTTGCTGAGCCTTTGAATGACATAGAGAGATTATCCTCCTATCACCTGCACCACCAATATGCACTGGATCTTGGTAAGATCAAAAAATAAAATTTTACTATGTTAAGTCAGAAGGACTCAAAATATTTGTTACAGCAGTTAGCCTACTCTTGTCATCAGGTTTGGCTGGTCATTGCTCAAGAATCCAATACTGAGAGACAAGTATTGGGTAAAAGGAAAGATAGCTTTATTGGGGAAGTCCTGGAAGAAGGTGGAGTCATGTCACAAGGAACCAACTCCCCGTTGCCGATTAAGGGCAAGAGCTTTTAAAGGTGTGTGGGGGTAGGTACAGCACAGCACAATTAGCTCCTATGACCATAAAACTGGTTATGCTGTTGTCTGATCAGCATCATCTTGATTGTTTTAAGTAAGTGAATCTTCAACTCCGAGGTTGATTTGCTCCATTTCCGTGAGGCCAGTTCTTGGAATTGTGCATGATGAGCAGCTTATGTCATGGCTGTAGTCTGGGGTTAGCTTTTTCTCTCTCGTCACTGTTTTAGTATCTGCACAACAACTCAGGAAAGTGCATCAGACACTGTTACCGCTGTCCTTGAGGGAGGAACTAAAGATTCTGTGGCTGCTGCATGGCTGATTCCCTGTTCAAACTGTCATCAGCCCTCCAGGCCTGACTGCCATCCTTATCACCACATGTTCACATCCTTTCAATTATCAAGTCTTGAGTCAGCCTTTTGTGACTCAGGGGAAGCCTGGGAGACCAGTTTCTCTGCAAACAAGAGACAGAGGACACAGAGGGGCTTTTGTACCTGGGAGGACCCTGCAGGGTTCTCCTTGGTTTCACCCTGACTAATTACCCAGTCAAATCAAGTTCTGGATGACTCTGGGTGATACCCATGGGTGTAAGCCACTGTAAGCTTACAGCATTTCCTCTTGGTGGAAATGCAGATCCCAAAGTTAAAAAGTCTAGACAGAGCTGAATCATCATGCTCTATTTCTTGTGCTAAAGTCATCAATAATATATTTCCGTCCTGCTCCCATTTTCCCTCATGGAGAGTGGAATGAGAAATCGCTCAAGAACACATGAAGCACAAGAAATAAGGTTCTCTGTTTCCCTCAATGCTAGGGAACAAACTCCACCTGGTCCTCAGGTGCCTGACTTTAAGCCAACAACAGGAGGCGCCAGGGGCGGGTCAGGTCAGCTGTGGTGAGGGAGGTGTGGGTCCTGTAGGAACGGGGGCTCCCCCTGGGACCACATAATCCGAGGATGTGTCTGTGTGGGGCAGCTCCCCAGAAGAGGAGGATGCTGTTCCAGAAGTGGTGGCAGAGCTAAGGAGATGGTCCAGGGATTGTACCCTTCAGTCTGCCCTTGTGGACTGTGAGGCCCATAGAAGTGAGTGAGTCCCAGATCTGTTTGTGTCCCCTACACCATCCAGCACTCCAGGCACCGAGCACATCCTCCCCTGAGGAATTCTTCACCTTTGGAAACGGGCACAGAGAGAAAGGAGCAACCAAAGTGGGCTCAGAAAGGCCTGGAACAACCTGTTAGAGACATCTGTGGGGATGGAAGATGGCTTCAGCCCCCAGATACAGGCCCGGGACGCCTTTGGGCAGAGTTCCTGCAGTGCTTTCCGAGAAGCCCGGGGTTCGGGAGCCTGGCCACAGTGAGCAGCGGTTAATAAAGGTGATCAGGGAGCCAGTCCCAGCTCTGTCACCAGACAGTAAGTGAAAGATGTGATGAGTCCTCCCCAGACTGGGTGATTTCCTGCATTCTCGCTAATCCTCGCAAGGCTGTGAGGTAGGATTGGTCTTATCATCTCCCACACGAGGAAACTGAAGTCCAGGATATAAACTACTTGCCCAAGATGCTGTGGAAACTGGATTCAAGTCAGATCTGACTCTCAGCACTACCCCTAGTGACCTCAGCCATGTGTTCAATAACATGGGGTGCAACCAGGACACTGGGTCATGTAATTCCTTGAGGCCTCTCCCAGCTTCACATAGTGGGAGAAGCAAGCGGCGCAGACACAGCAGGAAATAGCTGTTATGATTCTGTAGCAGCACGGTAACACCCCACCCCCTTTCTCGGCACAGTTCTAACCTTCAGCAAGGCCAAGTTTCTCCTACCCAACTGCACAGAGCAGTCTCCTCTTGCCACTAGGAAGTGAGTTTAAGTAAACTTTAAAAAATCACAAAGGGCTATAGTTTGAGACTGAACAAACCTTTTCCCCCAGAGGGCTGTCAGGCCCCTGACCCTGGCTGGGATGAGGGAGGGGTTAAGTTGTGCATCACTCTCATGTGCTGGCCAACCCCCTTCCCTCCTGCCCTGCCCCACGCTGGGTTGTTCTCGATTTGCATTCTGCTGGTCTAATTTATAGGTGACATTTATTCATAAGTTTGTGATATGTCATCCTCTTTCAATGAGGGTAATCAATATTTCACCCTAGGGGAAATGTTACGGAAATGACAGGCCAGCCAAGAAACAAGCACCACTCGGAGGGTTGGAGTACTCAGATTTATTACGCCGGCGGGCTCAGAGGGGCTTCTGCTCCGAAGCTCTGAGCACCTCCAAGACGTGCACATGAGGTTTTATAGGGTTAATTACAAGTATGGGGCTATTAGCCAATAAGGTTCAAACAACAAAAAGCAAGGAATCAGTACACTGGAGCTTATCAATTTGGAACAGATCACGTTACTGACACTTGTTGAGCTTGGATTTACGAGTTAGCTTATTAGCCCAGTAAACTGACACTAAACTTCAGATTTATGAGTTAGCCCAGCAGAACTTAGATCAGTAAACGGACACTTATCACACTTAGATTTGTGACTTAGCTTGTTAGCCCAGCTGGGCTTTTCCTTCACATTCCCCCCTCTTGATGCTTTCACAACCCTTGTTGGAGTAAGCATCATCATTTACCTGTTGCAGGGGCTCATAATTGGAGGCTAACATCTGAAGTTTTATAGACTCTAACCACTCACTGACAAAGCGGGTCAGGAAGTTTAGGACACAGGGCCCAAATAGCAGAACTGCAAAAATCAGGAGTAAGGGACCTATGAACGGTGCCAGCCAGGAGGTCCAGCCCCAGGGGCCTGTCCATGGGCTCTTATCTAAAATATGTTTTTTCTTTTCCACTCGGTCTTGTAACTCTTGAACCATTTTTCTGACAATCCCTGATTGATTGGCATAAAAACAGCACTCTTTGTTTAGGAAGAGGCATAGTCCCCCCTTTTGGCTGTGAGTAAGTCCAGACCCCTCCTGTTTTGTAAGACCACCTCGGCTAGAGAGTCAATCTGATTTTGCAGCGTTTCCAGGGTTTTTTGTTATTTGTTGGAGATCGTGGCTGAATTTACCTGTAAGCTGAAAATACAGGCCGGTACATGGACGACCTGTCACCCGGTTTCATGCAGGTGTATTGTACAGACAAGGAGAGTGAAGGCATTAGCGTCAGTAACATCAGCCTTATGATTATCTTAGACATGATGTTGCGGTGATGGCACTAATTATAACAAGGTTAAAATAGCTACCAGGATTCTATGGCCTATGTTCCAGTCAGGTGGGGTGGCGCTAGCTAGCCCCACTGTTAGTACGCAGACTGGTATAGCAAACAAGGAAAGAGGCAAGGGAGCACAAAAGAAATACATTTAACAGCTGCATTGAGCTTTCCTCAAGCTTCGGCAGTGCGTTGACTAGCCAGCCTCCGGATGTGGCTAGAGCAGGGCTCGTCGATCCTTTTCTGGTCCCTCTTGATCTTGAGCGGGTCTCTTGGGACACTCAATTTTCCAGGGACCCTCCGTCTGAGGGGCAGTTGCTCTCTTGACCCTGGAGTGGTGGATCCAAGGGATGATTCCTGCAACTTTAACAGCTGTAAGAGTAGTTAATACCACTAAATCTGGTCCCTTCCATGTTGGTTTGAGAGGTTCCTTTTTCCAGTCCTTTACCCATACTTGGTCACCTGGTTTATGGGGATGCACTTGGACCCCTAACAAAATGGGGGTTCTATTACCCAACCCCAAACTTCTCGTAGTACTTGTCCTAGTCCCAACAGTTGTTGGTGGAGCCCTAAATTTCCTATTATGGGGTGGGATTTCCCATCCTGACTAAAGGTGGCAGTCGCCCATAGAGGATTTCAAACGGAGAGTACCCAATATTAAATCTTGGGGTGCATCTTATTCACAACAGAGCCAGGGGTAGAATGTCCACCCAGGGGAGCTGGGTTTCTTGGCTGATTTTAGCTATCATTTGTTTTAGAGTTCTGTTCATTTGTTCTACCTTCCCTGAGCTTTGAGGCCGGTATGCTGTGTGCAGGTTCCAGCGGATGCTCAGTGCCTTTGCCACTTGCTGTACAATTTCTGCCACAAAGGCGGGTCCATTGTCAGACCCGATGGAGGTAGGTATTCCAAATTGAGGGATAACATCCCTGAGGAGAGCCTTTGTCACATCCCTTGCTTTTTCTGTCCCAGTGGGGTAGGCTTCTACCCATCCTGTGAAGGTGCAGATGAAAACCGGCAGGTACTTATATCCCTTACTGGGCCCAAGTTCAGTAAAGTCCACTTTTAAATCTTCAAAGGGAGCCAATCTGCATCGTTGTATTCCCATTGGCCCAGTTAGCCCCTGTTTTGGATTGTTTTGTGCACAGAGCAAGCAGCGTTGGGAAACTGATGCACACAGAGTAGGGAGATGAGAAATCAGGAAATATTGCTTTAAGAGGGCCTCCAAAGCCGTTTTTCCCATATGTGTGTCTTCGTATTGTTGAACTAGACAATAAGCTAGTCGTTCTGGGATGAAAACCCTCCCATCCGTCATGATCCACCATCCGTCCTTTCCTTTCTCCCCTTGTTCGGCCTGTGCCCACTTGTTTTCGTCGTGGCTATATTCTGGGGCAGTGGGTAGCTCTGGTGCTGCCATAACTTTAATTACTGAGTGTTCCCAGGTGGCTGCTTCTCTTGCCTTTTGGTCAGCTAGCCTGTTCCCCTGACTCACAGGGTCATTTCCTCTTTGGTGTCCCTTACAGTGAATAACGGCCACTTTCTTTGGATCCCATATTGCCTCCAGTAACTGTAAAATTTTTTCTTTGTTTTTGATTTCTTTTCCCCCAGCAGTCAAAAGTCCTCTCTCCTTATAGATGGCTCCATGTACATGCAAGGTTGCAAGTGCATATTTGGAATCGGTGTATATATTGACTCGTTTTCCTTTCCCTTCCCTTAGTGCCTGGACCAGTGCCCAGATCTCTGCTCACTGAGCAGACCATCCTGGGGGAAGGGACTGTGCCTTTATTACCTCTCGGGTTGTTGTTACAGCGTAATCTGCTCGCCGCTGTCCATCTTGCATGTAACTGATGCTGTCTGTGAAAAGTTCCAGGTCTGGGTTTTGCAGGGGCTTGTCGGTTAGATCAGGCCTGCTTGCATACATCTCTTCGATGATTTCTTTGCAGTTGTGGTCAGGCTGCCCTTCCCCCTCAGGCAAATATGTGGCTGGGTTTAGGGTTTGCACAGTCTCTAGACGGACTCTTGGATTTTCATATAGAAGCCCCTGGTAGTGGATCATCCTTGTGTTAGTTATCCATTTGTAACCTGGGCCGTTCATCAGGGCCGCCACAGAATGGGGCACTTTTACATTTAAAGTCTGTCCCAGTGTGAGTTTGTCTGCCTCATTGACCAGGAGGGCTGTGGCAGCGAGGGCCCGTAAACAGGGTGGCCATCCTGATGCTACAGGGCCCAGTCTTTTAGGTAAATAGGCCACAGGGAGCTGCCATGGCCCCACATTCTGAGTCAGGACTCCAAGAGCGGTTTGGTCTCTTTCATGTACAAACAGATTAAACTCTCGTGTTACATCTGGTAAGCCTAGTGCTGGGGCTTGGGTGAGCAGTTCCTTTAATTGCCTAAAGGCATTTTTTTGTTTAGTTTCCCATTTGAGGGTTTCTTTTCCTGATCCAGCAGTTGATTTGTAGAGGGGCTTGGCTAGTCTTGAAAACCCAGGGATCCAGATCTGGCAAAACCCAGCTGCGCCCAAGAACTCTCACAGTTTTTTTTTTGTTTGTTTCCGGTCTGGGTATGGCGCAAATAACTTGTTTTTGTTTTGGTCCTAGGGCTCGGTGTCTCTCTGAGATGATAAATCTCAAGTATTTGACTGTTTTTTTGGCCTGGACCGGCTGAGCTGCTAATATTTTGAATTGTCAGGTCCATCTGAGCAAAACTGAATCAATGGGGGTAAAGTCTGGGCGATATTTAGCCAGGAGTTAATGTAAGGGAATTCATCTGGGTGGCCTGGGGTTCCAGTGA
Source organism: Camelus dromedarius (assembly GCF_036321535.1). NCBI lineage: Eukaryota > Metazoa > Chordata > Mammalia > Artiodactyla > Camelidae > Camelus > Camelus dromedarius. Next base: position 86,026,025 of record NC_087472.1, on the reverse strand, counting down.
TTATTTGATAGACTGCTCGCACTGTTGCTAGGTCCAGAGTTTTTCCTGAGGGCCACCCGACTCCAAAGGCCGGCCATTCAAGCTCACACAAAGTGCGGATCCTGCCGGGGATCATTCAAATTCCATAGTCTCCTGAGAACCCCTTTTTGAAATTCTTAATCATGCAGTCTAGAGTGGTGGGTTTTGACTTAGAGCCTCGCATTCTTTTTAGATGTTTAAGGATAACAGATCTGTTGCTCTAGATATCTGGGAAGGTAGCCTTTATATCTTTTCCTTCTTCACTCCTCAAAACACCGGAGTTCCCAGAGAGACTGCTCTCTTGCTGGGTCTATGAGTTGTTTGAAGGCTAGTTTGGTCAGGGAGTCTGGGTTCCAGTCACAGCTGATGTCTCTGGAGCTCAAGGCCTCAAGCAGTTCCAGGGACTTTCTTCATTAAATCCTCTCTATATCCTGAACTAACGTATCAAGGGCGTGGGACTGACGACAGATGGTAAAACAAATGGACTAGAAAAGGGACCTCTGAGGCCAGGTGAGCCCGGTCCTGAAGGAATTCGTCTTCTAAATTTGAGTCCTGGGGGTCTGAGGCTAGGCAGAAGGGGCACTACTTGGGTCAGTTCAGTAGGGGAACAATAAGTCTCGGGTGTTCTGTGACAGAGTCAGGTAGGAGACTTTCTCAAAGAAATAGCATCCTAGCCTCTGAGGGCACAGAGGCGTTGACTCGTTGGCTGTCTATGTCCTTTTCCCTCCCAGTGTAGCCACCCTGTGCCAGTGTCGCAGACAAGACAAGGGAGGGTTTTTGTTGCGTCCGCCTGGCCACTCCCCTCCCGGGGACGAAGTTGCCTCTTAGCTTTGGCGGGTCAGTATAAGCCGCTGACTCCGATCAGGATCCTGAGGGACCGATACCACCCTGAGCCGTATGAGGTCACCACGGGAACCGCAGGTTGGGACTCACTCGAACTCCGTAGCAGAATACCGTGGAGCTACAAACTCGAGACTGATCGCATGCTTCACAGGCCGCTCATTTACACACACACACACACACACACACACACACACACACACACACACACACACACACACACACACACACACACACACACACACAGGTTAACAACAGTCCTCCCACCAATACCAATATCCTGTTTCCTGTAGGAGGGGATCAGCCTCCTCTTCTGTCCACAGGGACAGGACCTGATTCCTGACCTGATTTCCCTGTCTGAAATACCATCAGACGGAGAGCCTGTAGGAGGGGATCAGCCTTCTCTTCTGTCCAATGGGACAGGACCTGATTCCTCCCGGGGGATCCTACTGAGTCTGTCCATCCCTCCACGGAGTCTGGCTCTGGTTGTAGCCCAGCCACCCGGGGGGCCGAGTTGCCGTCACGAAGGAGAACCCGGAATACCGTTGGGCGGCGCCACCTCGTTCGCTGCTGGAGTCCCGTCCCCCGGTTGTCTGGAGCCACCAGTGCAGCGGCTCAAGGGGCCGGCCTGGTTGTATCTCGCTGGGGCCTCCAGAAATGTTACGGAAATGACAGGCCAGTCAAGAAACAAGCACCACTCGGAGGGTTGGAGTACTCAGATGTATTACGCCGGCGGGCTCAGAGGGGCTTCTGCTCCGAAGCTCTGAGCACCTCCAAGACGTGCACATGAGGTTTTATAGGGTTAATTACAAGTATGGGGCTATTAGCCAATAAGGTTCAAGCAACAAAAAGCAAGGAATCAGTACACTGGAGCTTATCAATTTGGAACAGATCACGTTACTGACACTTGTTGAGCTTGGATTTACAAGTTAGCTTATTAGCCCAGTAAACTGACACTAAACTTCAGATTTATGAGTTAGCCCAGCAGAACTTAGATCAGTAAACGGACACTTATCACACTTAGATTTGTGACTTAGCTCGTTAGCCCAGCTGGGCTTTTCCTTCACAGTAGAAAAGAGACTTGTGTTGCCTTTCCACATAGGATTAAAATCAGTTTTCTAGAGAGTTACTTAGCACCTCCTGAACTCCTGTCCCTTGGTCAATTCTCCAAATAACCATTGATATTTGTGTATGCTTATGTTCAACTAGACTGCACTTCATGAGGTCTTTTGAAGATCATCTTCCCTCTCCATCTCTCAATAGTTTGATGCACATAAATTCCGAATAATTGTTTACGGGTAATGCGTACCTCTTTGGCTTAATGAAACCAACACTTCTCAAATGTGGACTATAGTACTTCACACCTGATTTTTGAATCTGGGGGGATGGATGGGGCTGGTATGTCAGAAACCATCCATGTTCTGCATTTAGTGGCCAGAAATGGACTCAGATCCGTTTCTTGTGGAAACTAACACAAAGAGCAATGGGGATTGTCACTGGTCCTTAATGCTTTCCTGATAGTTATTTTATGATTGAGCATGTGTGATTCAAAAATCCAATACCTCAGTTGTACTTTTCATTCTAGAAGGGGTTTAAATGATTCCTCTGTCTCATGTGGCTGTGGTTCTCTTGTAGAGGATTCTAGTCTAGCGGTGGTCCTGTGACCACTTACTGCTTATCAAATGACCAGTTTGACCCAAGGAGGAGTGTGGAAGAACCACTGCAGGAGGAAAGTAAACAGCAGCAGTCTTGGCGGTGAGAGCTGCTCTAGTGTCTGTGCTGGACTCAGCCCATCAGTAGTAGCTTTTGGCTAGAAACACCTGGAGCCCTCAACCGGGCCATACTGCTTGGGGAAGCTGGCCCAGACATTGTCCCTTTGGGAGCCAATAGTATGATTGGACCTGCCCTTGTGGTTTTTACTATGATTGCAAGGTGTACCTCAGTAACAGCCATCAAGGAACTTGGAAAAATACATGGTTCATTACTCCCTGGTCCTGGAGGACACAGGGCATGTGTGGGGCCACACAGCAGAGGTCGTGGTGGAGAGAGAGTAAGTACAGGCCTGGGGTTCTGCTTTTTTGGGGGTTCCAGGATGGGATTCCTGGACTTTGACAGGTTAAGTCTTTATTGGTGAGTTTAAACCATGAGCAGGAATTAAAATGCCAGAAGGGAAAAACCAGTGGCCAAATGGTCACTTATCTAAGTCTACCAGAGAGCTCTAAAACAAAGGAAACTTCAGGGGTCGGGCAGCCTGGCTCCTTAACTAGTTGTGTAGTTAGTTGGCAATGAGTTTGTTTGACATGGATTGCCCAAGCTTAAGATCAGGCACTTGCATTACAATAAAAAAAAAAAAAACACCTCTCAGGTGCTTACAGTACAATCCACCCCCTGATGCTAAGGCATCAGACTTAGTGGTGAGGACGTTAGCAACATTTATCCTTCATAGGCTGGGGAGCTGTCTGGTTCGGAGTGCACATTTTGGCCTGCCTGGGTGGGGAAATAGGAGACAATGCTATCCTGCTGTTGGCAGGAGACAAACTCAGTCTGACAGGCCTCTTGGTATAGGGTAGGTCAGCCAGCAAGCACCCAGCAAATTCTGCAAAATAATGTCACAGCTGGTCATCCTGTGGTTCCATCAGGGCAGCACATTTAGGCTATTGTTTCTGGAAAGTCTTAGTCCCCATTACAGCATCTCACAATGTTAACTGGGGAGTGGGGCCATCTAGGTGAGGAGTTAGGTCTCCAATGTGGTGATGTGGCCTGAACTGTCATCTCAGGTATAGGAGGCTCCAGACGTCTCCAGTGGTGAACTCTTGGGCTGGGGTGGTACCGTCTGGGATGGTATCCTCTCCAGCGATGAGTCTGTCGCACTCAGGGGAGATGTCCTCTGGAGTGGCGGTCACCCAGGAGCGGGTGATACTACCATGTGGCTGAGCAGTTGGGGTATTGGTCATGGGCTGGGGGTGGGCTAGCCTTATAAAACTTAGAGGCTTCCCTGAGGACTGAGCTGTATCTGTGGTGCTGGCTGCTGGTGGAACAGATTGTTGAGAGTTCCCTGGGGTCATCAAGGGCATATTTAGTAACGGAATGAGTGGCCATTCTTTCCTTCCCAGAGGAGTTCATCCAAAGCACAAAGATTCCTGGCACGCTTACATCCCGGGCTAAGGGAGAGCTTATGGATGCTGTTTAGGTCTTTCTGGCCTCACCCTGTAGGGCAATCCATGGACTAAACAGGGGAGCACAATCCCTGGGACCAGATGGGTTTTACAGACGGGCAGTCATAAGGCCAGTTAGCTTGTAGTACTATTTGATGTTGAAATGGGGGGGGGGGGGGCAACTATCATTTACACGTTGCTTCCAGACAGCCCATTGCCTACAAAGGGGATTTGATCCCTTTGCCACCCAAACTCAGTGGGATGCTGGCCTGAGCCTTTCCATCAGGGCTCTCCAGCAGTCCCTGCTTCTCCACCCTGTGGTGCAATCTTGGGCTGGAGAAGTATTTTTACAGCATTGTACCTGTGTGAGGGTTATGCCTGAGGGATGTACCAGTGACCCTGGCACCCAGGCTGTACAGAGCAGTAAGAATTGTCATAACCAGATAGAGCACTGACAGTTGAATGAGCTTTGATCAGATTCCTTCTGGAGGAGCTATTTCTGTATTGCTTAATGGCTGAGTGCTGTTGCTTTGGTGAGAAAGTACTGGGTAGCCTGGTCTAGCAAGGAAGCGTGGGGTAAAACCAAGACCTGTAGCTTTCTCCCCATACTCTCATCTCCCAGTATGGCTTGCATCTACCAAGCAGAGTTTACTTCCCTCTTTCAGACACCCAAAGTGTGCCACTGGTTGGTCTCAGAGTGATAACTTCTGCTTCCTCTAAATCAGTTGGGGAATTCAGTTTCGTTAGCCAGCCTTTTTAGCCACTATAGTCAGTGAGAGCGGCCAGCGTGGCGGTGTCTTCTTTTGAAGAGTCCTCGCTATTGTCAGGATTTCTAAAGGAATGATCTCACCCTAACTTGGTGGGCTTGTGGCCTGTGGGGCATTCAGTGACGAGGGGATCATATTGGACTATCTGCCCTCAACCACGTTACCAGCCTGAAGCAGATGGTGATATTGTTACTGGTAGATGTAGCCAGTGTCCAGGTTCTTGACTCATCCCAGAAAGAATTCAGAGACAAGATGCAGAGGTTAAGAAAGTAAAGTGGGGATTTATTAGGGGACAGATAGTACACTCTCAAGGGGAGAGCAGGCAGGCTTAGGTGAACAACTGCCCTGTGTTTCTTTGTCAAGTTGGTTACATAGAGTGTAAAAATATGGGTGGTATATTCATTAGGAAGGAAAGGGTTTGGGGTCATATTCCCTGATTTTCATCCCAACTCCACCTTTGCAAAGGGAGGAGGGATTTTTGTTCTTACTTAGTCTGGATCGGAAGTGTCATGGCATCAGTGCATTATGGGTACTTCTAATCTGCAAGGCTAATTTTATTGAAATAAGGACATAATGAGCAAAAGGTTACATTTGGACACTGGAGATTCCTGCCTTTTCCCACCTTTCTTTGTTGGACTCCAGGCCACTCATCACCTCAAAAGGTGTGACCACTTATCAGCCCAGAGGTTCCTGTTTTTCTTTCTCTGCCCAGGGACCCCTGGTGCTTACATGACGAATGGTTTCCTGCATTTGGCCTGTGCCCCTCCTTTCTGCCCAGTTCCTGCCATTTGGTCTGTGTCCCCCTTTCTCTGCTCATATCTAGCTATCTGCCTGCTCTAACATTTCCCACTTAAGGAGTCTGGATCCTTAAACTCTTTTAAGGGGAAAAGGGATGATGGTCAGTCTTCTGTAACTACTTCAAGCAGAACATGGACATAGTCCCTACCTGTGGGTCCAGATCTCCTTCCTTTCTGTCAGAGATAGAGGTCTCGGGGTTGTTAGTAGTGGCAGGAATGGAGCATGGGGAGTAGAAGGCAGAGGCCTTGTCCAGTGGATGTTGATGGTCTTCATCTTCAGGAGGGATGGGTCGGAATCCTTGCCACATCATCATTTGAAGCTGGAGTTGTTGTATTCTAGAGGATAGAAATTTTACTAGATAGTTAAAAATACAAGGGCCAAAGAGAAAGATGAGAAATATGGTGGCTGCAGGGCCTAGAAATGGAAGAAGCCAGGTATATTCTGGAAACCATCCCTTATGGGTCTCAGTCCACTCCTGTTTTCCTGGTTGTACCTGTGGAGCCAGGAAGCCTCTTCATAAATTTCTTTATTTACTTCTACTTCTCCTGATACATTAATATATGTGCAGCATGTTGTTTTCGTTTTTGTTTTTGTGGGGGAGGTAATTAGGTTTGTTTGTTTATTTAGAGGAGGTGCCAGGGATTGAACCCAGGACCTTGTGCTTACTAAGCATATGCTCTACCACTTGAACTATACCCTGCGCTCCCAGCATGTTTTGTTTATGGCTGCACAAACGCCCTCCTTCGCTTGCTAGGAGATAGTCTAGGGCCCGATGGTTGTCAAAGACCACCCCTGCCAGAGAACCTAGGGACTTTTGTAAGAGTGTGAGAGTGTCTCTAGTTTTTTCCAGCGTGTTATCCAGGGAGGAGGCCAGGGCCCTCAAGGTTGCCTCATGATAGGCAAATCCTCCCCAAAGGGCAGCTGCAGCTACCATCCCTATAATTCCCGCTAGTACCAGACTAAAGGCCTTTTTCTGTCTCATGTGGGTCACATTGAGGACGGCTATTTCGGCTGGAGCCACAGTTCCCAAAGTGCAGTCCCCATAGTGAAGTGTGTTGTCTAGATGTGAGAGAGCAATGGCTTTGGTCATTGTGAGGTAGTTATCTGGGGCCCCACATAGCCATAATAATCCAGCTGGTGCTGGTAAAAGTGTGTGATTGGTTTGGTTATACAGCTGGAGAAAAATTTTCGGAGGTAGGAGACAGTTGCAGAGGGGTTCCATCTGTATTTTGGATTTAGTTTTTGGTTTCGAGTATCCAGGGAGGGGGTCTAGAGTCAGAGAGGGCCATACTAAGGGGATATCTGATATAATACCCAGCACAAGAAGTCCTATTGGCATTAGTTTGTGAATTGTCATAGCATACATGTGTGTTGTTAGGGGTGCAGGATGATGAGTAAATAGGCCAGCCCACTATATCACTCCAATTTATAGGTTTAAAGATATCCAGGGGCAGGCTTAGATTTCTGTTAGAGCCCCAAGGACTGAAAAGGGATCTGTGTTTCCCTTGTGGGTATCATTGTAACAAGGCGTGCATCCTGGAGTTTGCAGATGAGGGAGGTGTTGGTGATATTTATAGGCTTTGAGTAGGGAGGTGTGATGTGGCAAGAGAGTGGAGGGGGCCTCTCCCATGTAACAATTAAAGAGAAATCTTGTCTAGAGTAATTAAAAGAAGATTGGTTAAAAGCTGAGAACACAGTGTGGTTGTTGACTATACGGACCTTGAGGGTGGTGCTTATATCTCCTGGGGTGGTGGGTTGTGATGGCAAGTCCAGCAGAGAGATTTCCTCCTTTGGCAGTCATCCAAGTTATTGACTATTATGTTATCTTTCCATGCTAACTCTTGAGAGCAAAGAGTTTGGATATATAAGACAAGAGCAAGTAAGGACGGAAGTATGGTCCCTAGCATTCTTTGGGAGGAGAAAGAATAGGAGCTGTGGGGGTGCCTTAGATTTTGGGCGGGTTTTATTAAACCCAGTAGGGGCAGAGAAGTTTGCTGTCAGGTATGGGTGAGGTGTTAAAGCGGCACTTGATAAGACTGTGAGAGTGAGCAGGATGCTGAGGAGGACAATAACTATCCAAATCCACCAGAGCATGTTAGTTAGTGTGGGTGTGTTGCTGGTAGATGCGACTGGTGTTCCAGGTTCTTGTCCCATCCCAGGAAGAATTCAGAGACAAGACATAGTGGTTAAATAAGTAAAGTGAGGATTTATTAAAGGATGGACAGTACACTCTCAAGGGGAGAGCGGGCAGGCTCAGGTGAGCGGCTGCCCTGTGTTTCTTTGGCAAGTGAGTTACATAGGGTGTAAAAATGAATGGGCGGAATATTCACCAGGGAGGGAAGGGTTTGGGGTCATATTCCCTGATTTTCATCCCAACTCCACCTTCCCAAAGGGAGGAGGAATTTTTGTCCTTATTTAGTCTGGATCAGAAGTGTCATGGCATCGGTGCATGATGGGTACTTCTAAACTGAAAGACTGATTTTATTGAAATGAGGGCATAATGAGCAAAAAGTTACATTTGGACACTGGAGATTCCTGCCTTTTCTCACCTTTCTTTGTGGGTCTCCAGGCCACTCATCACCCCAAAAGGTGTGACCCCTTATCAGCCCAAAGGTTCCTGCTTTGCTTTATCTGCCCAGGGACCCCTGGCGCTTATATGATGTATGGTTTCCTGCATTTGGGAGGTGCCCTTCCTTTCTGCCCAATTCCTGCCATGTGGTCTGTGTCCCCTTTTTTCTGCTTATATCTATCTAGCTATCTGCCTGCTCTAACAGGTGGACAAGAGTAACAGCAGGCACAAGGGGAAATAATGGTACTCAGTCTGGGATCTGTGAAGTGCCTTTGTCCTTCTTGAATAAGAGTTTCAGATCTTGAAGAGGCTCATTTGTCCACCTGGGCTCCTCTGGCGGTCCAAGGGCCTCTGTGTCCTGTGAAGACTCAGTTGGAAGGGCAGGTTTAATTCTAGAAAGATGTACCCAGTTAGTGATCCCCTGTAACTTTACTGCAGTGTGGGAGTGCTGAGAAGGACCTGGTAAGGCCCCTTCCATTTGGGCAATAGTTGGTCAGAGGGGGATCCTTCTCTCCACGTTTTAGGAGGATGAAGTCTCCTGGTTGAACCTGAATGGGACCTGTTTCCTGGCTGGGGCTTGGTAAAAACCTGATTTCCATATTCTGCAATCGCCTTTAGAACTTGTCCCAGATTAATTAGGTATTTAATGAGCTCACTAGTTTCCTAGTTCACCAATATATCAGAGGATAACAAGGGTCCACCATAGGTCATTTCAAAGGGGCTGAGCCTTAGCGCCGCTTTAAGGGCCACCCTGATTCTCAGGAGGGCTATGGGTAAGAGCTTTGTCCATGGTTCTGATGTTTCTTGACAAAGCTTAGCCAGGACTTTTTTTAAGGTTTGATTCACGCTTTCTGCTTTTCCTGATGATTGAGGCCTCCAGGCAGCATGGAGGTGGTAGCGAATGCCTAGGGCAGTAGAGATTTGTTGCATAATCCTAGCCACAAAAGGGGGGCCGTTGTCACTTTTCAAGGACCCTAGAAGTCAAAACTGAGGAATTATTTCTTTTAATAATATTTTTATGACTTCTTGAGCTTTTTCGGTTCTCATTGGAAAGGCTTCTACCCATCCAGTGAAAGTGTCAATAAAAACCACAAGGGTTTTTATACTCCTGGGGGGATGCCATCTGGGTAAAGTCTATCTGTCAGTCCTCTCCTGGATAAGTTCCTCTCCTTTGGATTGGCTGGAGAAGGGGAGGAGGGCCTCAGTTTTCCCCCTGGGTTGTTTTAGTAACATAATTGCATGCCTTCCTGATTTCTAAGATAGTCTGAGAAAGGCCCATGTCTGAGAAAACTTGTTCTACCAGGCTAGTCAAAGCATCCCTCCCTAGATAAGAGGAATCATGGAGTGACTTTAACATTTTCCATTGTAATGCCCTGGGCAGCATTATTGTTTATTCCTGAATCCACCAGCCATCAGGGCCCGTTTGGTATCCACTATTTCTAGCCCATGTTATTTCCTTGTCCGTACACCGAGGTGGTGAAAGTGGCCTGGGGGTTGGTATACGGGGGAGCAAGGCAGCTTGGGTTGAAGGGGCTTTAAGAGCTGCTTTCCTTGCTCTGTCTGCCAGGTTATTTCCTCTTGCTATATCTGAGTTTCCCTTTTGATGTCCCTTGCAGTGGATCGCTGCCACCTTCTCAGGGTCTTGTACTGCCTCTGGAAGCTCTAAGATCTCCTGATAGTGCTGGACTGGGGAGCCTGTGCAGTCAGGAGTCCCCTGTGTTTCCAGATGGCACTGTGTGCATATAGCACCAAAAATGCATATTTAGAATCTGTATAGATACCGATCCTCTTGTCTTTTCCTAGTCTGAGAGCTCGAGCTAGGGCTATAAGCTCCGCTTTCTGTGCTGAGGTCTGGGGTGGCATGGCATCCGCCTCTATGATCTTATGTAAGTCCACTATGGAATACCCTCCTTTTTGGATGCCATCATGTATGTAGCTGCTTCCATCAGTAAAGCAGACAGCATTGCGGTCCTCAAGGGGCTGGTCTCTAAGGTCTGGTCTGCTAGGATATACCTGCTCGATGGTCTCGGTACAAGAATGAGCCAGTTTCTCTGAGCTTTCTATTGTCATAAGGGTGGCTGGATTTAAGATCTGACATACTTTAAGAGTTACTTCAGGAGAGTCAAGAAGGAGGGCCTGATATTTTGTGAGGCATCCCCCAGTCAGCCATTGATGCCCTTTAATTTCTAATACTCCCTGTAACTTGTGTGGGGTGAGCACTGCCAGAGGCTGGCCCGTGGTAAGTTTTGTGGTCTCTTCAACTAGCAGGGCTGTGGCTGCCACAGCTCTCAGACAGCCTGGCCATCCTGAGGCCACTGGGTCCAATTGCTTGGAGAGGTATGCCACTGGCCTAGGAATTGGCCCTACTTTTGGGGTGAGAACTCCCAGGGCTGCTCCCTGTCTTTCTGATGTAAACAGAGTAAAGGGCTTGTTTAGATCTGGAATCCCCAGGGCTGCGGCACTAGTCAGGGCAGTCTTAATCTGGTCAAATGCTCTTTGTAAATTTCCAGTCCACTCTAGAGGCTCCATGTCTGGTCCCTTTAAGGCCTCATACAATGATTTTGCCATGAGACCAAACTTGGGGATCCAAGTTGTATTCCTAAAACCCAGCCATTCCTAAGAAGGTTCTAAGCTTTGTGTGTGTGTGTGTGTGTGTGTGTGTGTGTGTGTGTGTGTGTGGTGGCGGCGGCGGCTGTCAGTGGAGGATTGCCTCCTTGTGCTGGGTCATAAAGGCACGCTTTCCTGGGCTTAGAACATGTCCCAGGTAGATAACTCTCTGGGAGGAAATTTGGGCTTTATATCCCCTGTAACCTAGGAAATTGAGGGTCTGTACAGTGTTTTGATCTGAAGCTTCCTTTAAGGAGCTGCAGATAAGGAGGTCATTTACATATTGTAATAATGCCCCCATCTCTAGTTTGAGTTCCCTTAGTTCCTTTGCTAATGCATTGCCAAACAGGTGTGCTATCCCGGGATCCCTGAGGAAGGACAGTCCAGGTATATAGTTGGGTTGCATTAGTGTTTGGATCAGTCCAGTCAAAAGCAAAAAGATTTTGGGAATCAGGGTGAATGGGTATGCAAAAGAAGGCATATTTAAGATCAAGGACTGTAAACCAGGCTGTGTCCTCAGGGATCTGAGTGAGGATTGTGTATGGGTTGGGAACAATTGGATGGAGAGGAATTATGGCTTCATTTGTGATTCGAAGATCTTGGACCATTCTATATTCCCCACTTGGTTTGAGGACCGGTAGGATTGCAGTATTACAGGGGTATTGGCATGGCACCAAAAGCCCATATTTGATGAACTTTGAGATTAGAGGTTGGAGGCCTTGCTGAGCCTCTGTTTTTATGGACTACTGGTACCTGGAGGGGAAGTTATTAGTTTCCTTTAAAGTGATTTTTATAGAAGTGACAAATTTTGCCTTCCCTGGGATTGCCTGATGCCAGACCTGTGGATCTACAAGTTTTTCAATTTCTGGGGGAATACTTTTGGCTGGACTGTTTGTATTTTGTATAATATATAGTCCAGCCAGAAATAAGCCCTGGTTTTGGTTTTCAGGGAGAGTCAGAGTTGCCCCCAAGGCTTAGAGAAAATCTCTTCCCAACAATGGGCTGGGGCATTCAGGCATGACAAGAAACTTATGAGTTATAAGGGTCTTTCCCCAGGTGCAAGTTAGAGGGGTGGTGAAATATTTTAGCTCTGGCCTTCCTTCTACCCCAACAATAGAGCAGGTTTCAGGGGAAAGCGGCCCAGCATGAGAAGTCAGGACAGAATAAGTGGCTCCTGTGACCACTAGAAATTGGACAAGCTTACCTGCCACGTCAGTGGTCACCCATGTTTCCTCCTGTGTGATGATGACTATTTTCTTGGGAGCCTTGGGGGGTCCTGGGTCCCGTCAATCAACCACTGCCATGCCTGGTGTGGGGGAATTTCCCTGCTCCCTTCGGAGCTGAGGGCATTCCCTCTTCCAGGGGCCCATCTTTTTTACAGAGTGGGCATGACATCTTGGGTGGAGGCTGGGACCGGCTTCCTGGGCATTCCTTGCTCCAATGTCCAGAGTTCCCACAGCCAAAACAGGCTCCCCTTTTTGGTGGGGGTCTTCTGGGACTACTTTTGGGGTGACCAGGAGGTGGGTTAGGTCTTGTCATGACAGCTGCCAAAAGCTTGGCTTGCTGTCGTTTCCTTCTTAAGTCATGCCGTTCCTTTCTTTGCTCCTCAGACAGGTCTCTGTTACTAAACACACTGAAGGCCGTATCAATAAGATGGTTAAGAGGGGTTTGGTGTCCCATGGCAAGCTTTTGAAGCTTTCTACAGATATCAGGGGCTGACTGGCTGATAAAGTGTGTTGCAAATACAGTATATCCCTCGAAAGTGTTTGGGTCTATATTAGTATACTTTCTGAGGGCATCTACCAGTCAGGCCCGAAATTGGGCTGGATTTTCATCTTGGCTCTGAGTGATCTCTTTAGGCTTATCATAATTAACAGGTATTATAATTATGTACTGTTTCATCCCCTCCAGAAGGCAAAGGACCATGTGGTCCCTTCTAGTGATGCTGGGCTGGCCTGGCTGATAATCCCAATTGGGATCAATTAGAGGCACTGCTGTCAAGCCCACAGGGTATTGCTGAGGCTGGGTGATGTGTAATCCATCAGCATATGTTTGAGCCTGTGCCCAGATACGGGTCTTTTCCTCAGTGGTGCAGCAGTGGGAAAGGACAATATTTACGTCCTTCCATGTAAGATCAAAGGAGAGAGTCAGTGCCTGGAATTCTTCAGTGAACCGACTGGGGTCTTCTGAGAATCGGCCCAAGCGAGTGCGACACTGGTTGAGGTCAAAGAAAATGGGGTGTGGACTCTGGTAATTCCCTGAGGCCCACCTGCTACTTCCTGGAGAGGGCAAAGAAGTTCTGGCTGCGTTTTTGGTGTGGAAGGGTAAAGAGGCTTATAGGGTGGAGGAGGGGCTGAAGATGGTGAAAGGGTATCCTGGCTTGGGTCCTCTGTCTGGGGCTTGTGTTCCTCCAGAGTTGCTATTATAGGGGGCTTTTGTGTAGTCTGAATGGGTTCTGACAAGGTTCCCTTACATAGGACTTGCATAGCTCTGGGTTCTCTCTTAAGGCCATAAAGGCCTGAACAAAAGGACTTTCATCCATTTTCCCTGTATTTTGCAAAAAATGTCCAACTGTAGGATAGTATTATAGATGAGGCTTCCATTTTCTGGCCAGGCCTCGTTGTCCCCGAGTTTATATTGAGGCCAGGCTGTGTTACAAAAGAAAATGAGCTTGTTCCATTTTAAAGACTCTAGAGAAAGTTGGTCCCAGTGACTCAGAATGCACCCAAGAGGTGAGTCCTTGGGGATGGAGGAGGTGTTTCCCATGCATCCTTCAGGGAGAGAGTGCTCCTGTAACAGAAAAGGAGCATTAACGTTAGGAGGTCTCTTGGGGACTCTGTAAGAGGTCCTGTCCACCTAGTCCTGCCAACCTTGGCCAATGTTGGGGTAGCGACCCCTGACATGGCAACCTGCCGTGCTTGTCCCAGCATCCTAGGAGCTCACTGTGTCCCATCCTGGGTCCGTGGAAGCCGGGACAGCAACCTTCCTCAAGGCTTAGACGTGTGGAATAAGTCCTTTCTTTTGTGGGTGATGCACCAGATCTCAGTACTTCCATTCCCCTTCCTTCCCGACTCCCACATGCACTCAGTCCAGTGGGTGCAGGGTTGCACATGGGGGGAGGGGGTATGGTGGTGCCAGGTGAAAGCATCATGCTTGTAGTGAGCGGGAACAGAGGGCCTGGTGCCCCAGTGAGGATTTTTTTTTTTCTGTGTGGCCCCTGGGAGGCAAGTGCCAAGTGCCAGGTCAGCAGGGTGCATGGCTCTGGCACCGCAGTCCCGAATGAGGGCCCCAACCCCACTGGGTGGTGAGGGGCTGTCCCCCTACCAACAGCAGGGGTAGCGTCCATAGAGCACTTGTGGGAGGGAGGTCCCACAGGGACTGTGGTGGCAGCGGTGGCCTCAGCCACTGTGTGAGCTCTCTTATAGTCTGTCTATTTAAAACTGTATTTATTTTTAAGCCCAGAGGGCAAATATCCTATAGCTTACTTGGGTGCTTAGCTGCCTGTGAAAGTTGCTGGGAAGTTTCCTTAACACGCCCTGTGTGTATGTAACAATGAGAAATGAAAAACCTAGCAGCGAGGTTTGGGAAGTGCTTGGTAAATTCCCTCCCCTCTCTTTGCATAGTAAGACATGTAAGTGCAGCTAGAGGCGTGGAGAGGAGACAAGGATAACCAACCACAGAGGGGCCAATAATAAGCCTACATGAGTAGCCACGGAGAGAGGGCAGTGCTATGCTTTTAACTGTGTGTCTAGAGAACGTGGCGTGGAAATTGTCTTGGTGGTGGATGGACAGACCTGTCATCTCTCTACTTCATTCCACGACCCACTCACCCTCACAGGAGAGACTTTTTCAGTGATGAGCACCCTAGAGGCTTTTATGTGCTCGACTCCTGCCCACATTTTTGTGGCAGTAGGTCCGAAAGAGGTAATAGATGATAAGACAGTAAGAGAGAGTCAGTTAGTGCCTCTCAAGCACAAGGGAGGCGAGAGGCTTTGGCTTACCAAATCTCTTGATCTCCTGGCTGCAGCGCCAAAGATGTTGTCAGTGGTTGTAACCATTGTTCCAGGTTCTTGTCCCATCCCAGAAAGAATTCAGAGATGAGATGCAGAGGTTAAGAAAGTAAAGTGAGGACTTATTAAGGGATGGATAGTACACTCTCAAGGGGAGAGCTGGCAGGCTCAGGTGAGCTGCTGCCCTGAGTTTTTTGGCAAGTTGGTTACATAGGGTGTAAAAATGAATGGACAGAATATTCACTGGGGAGGGAAGAGTTTGGGGCTGTATTCTCTGATTTTTATCCCAACTTCACCTTCCCAAAGGGAGGAGGGATTTTTGTCCTTATTTAGTCTCGATCGGAAGTGTCATGGCGTCAGTGCATGACGGGTACTTCTGATGTGCAAGGCTAATTTTATTGAAATGAAGGCATAATGAGCAAAAGGTTACATTCGGACACTGGAAATTCCTGCCTTTTCCCACCTTTCTTTGTGGGTCTCCAGGCCACTCATCACCCCAAAAGGTGTGACCACTTATCAGCCCAGAGGTTCCTGTTTTTCTTTCTCTGCCCAGGGACACCTGGTGCTTACATGATGTATGGTTTCCTGCCTTTGGCCCGTGCCCCTCCTTTCTGCCCAATTCCTGCCATTTAATCTGTGTCCCCCTTTCTCTGCTCATATCTAGCTATCTGCTCTAACAGTATGATCCAAAAAGTCATAGCAGCAGGGGGAAGTGGAGTTAGAGGACACAATAAAAAGGACATCGTGTTAGTGTAAAAGCTTGAGGATTGCCAGACATGACTGAAAATGGAATTTGTGGGGAGGGTGTATAAATATTGGTATGTGGGGTATGAAGTCTCAGGGGGTGAAGATTAAGGAAGATGAGGACCTGGGACAAGAGTTCAATCCATTTCAAGAACCACTTGCTTGAAAACAATTTAAGTCGTATCTCTTTAAGGAGGTCATTAAAATGCTCAATGAGGTCAGCCACCTGGGGGCATAACCTTGCTAGAAGTTTCGAAACCCACTTTGTTGGAAGAGCTCACTGGTGAGTCTTCTGAGAGGTGAAGTGGGTGTCCTGGTCAGAGTCAACAGTGGCAGTCCAAAGGGACCAATAAATTTAGTGAGGAAAGAGATTACGTGTTTTGAGGAGGAATTCCAGGTAGAGTTCGCCAAGAGGAGTCCCATATAAGTATCCATGAATGCGATGGGGTATCTGGAAAGCCCAGCAGAAGGGGGCCATGGGCTTATGAAATCAATCTGCCAGTGGGAGTATGGTCAGTCTCCCCGGGGGAGTATGTCCCTATCTGGATAGCCCCCGATGTCTGGTTTGGTTGCAGAGAGTGCGTTCGTGTATCACGATCTTGGCTGCTGCTGAGGGGTGGGGGTGGGGGCCCTCACTTGAGCCCAAGTTATTAAGGCACGAGTATCTGATGACCCAAGGTGCTGTGAGCCCATTTCACAAGCTGGTGAGAAGGGTCAGTGCCCTGAGGCATCTACCCGGCAGAGAGTGGAGGGCTGAGTGAGAGGGTCTGCAATATTGTTGAAAATGGCTTCTGGTGTGGAGTGGTTAGAGGGAGTGGAAACGTGAGTACCACTGAGAGGGATTGGAATTCTCCTAGTTCCTCCCGTATCTAGGAGCCCCAGATGGACTTGCCTTGTATGAGAAAACTGTCCCTGAGCCATTGGCCAGACCAAACTGCAAGGCTGTTAGCAACAGTCCAGGAGTCTGTGAAAATAGGGATCTGTGAAAGGCCCTTTTTATGGCCTCCTTAAGGGCTAGGTGAACAGCTACAAGTCCAGACAGTTGCTCCCCACGGGCTCCCCAAGGAGCCACAGGAGGAGAATGGGAAGGGAGTGCTGTTGTCACTTCTTTGAGGCTGTCCGGCAAGGGGCTGAGCATCGGGGAAGCCACATCCTCCTGTAATTTGGAAGGCCTTTGACATCACATTTAGCTCTCTCCTGAAGGTACCATTTCCATGTCACTAAGGAGGCATTGGTGGCTGTGCTGAGCTTTTCTCTTGAAAGGCATCTCTAACACAGGGCATCATGGGAACTTGTATTTAGAGTAGTACCAGGTGGGGCCTGGTTAGGGATTCAGTTCCTAAAAGAGCCCAAAAAGGATGCCAAAAGCTGGTGTTTAAGGGGAGTATATGGGGCTGCCGCCAGGGATCCCAAACCCCATGGGAAGCCAGGTAGTCTCCTGTTTGCTCCTGAGACTCCAGGAGGGTTAGTCAGGTGTGGCCAATGACTTGACATGGACTATGGAGCCAGTTGGGGACTAAAGGTAAAGTTTTGTGGCCTTTCTGCTGGAAAGCTGTCAAAGCACACTGTTGGGCTTCACCCCAATGGAAAGTGGCCGACTTGTATGTGATTGTGTACATAGGACAAAGAAACATTGAGATGCGATGTGTTCCCTCCAGAACATGAAAAGGCCTAATATGTGTTGTGCTTGTCTGAGTGTCGTGGGTGATTTAATGGTGAGTAATTATTGTTGGGGAAATTTCTCAGTCCTTGGGGGATTAGACACCCAGAAATTTGACAGATGAGGCAGGGCCTTGGATCTTGTGAGGGGCAACTGCCCAGCCACACTGGTGTAGGTGGTGTGTGAGGGGGGCAAAATCTGCTCGTCCTGTTTTCTCAGAAGGACCCCTGAACATAATGTCATCAATATAATGCCCAAAATGACACCTTTCCAAGTGTAAGGTATTAACATTTTGGTGGCAGAGATTATGTGTGATTGCAGGGCTGTTTAAATATCCCATTGGGAACCACATAAATGTATACTCACCCCTTTCAAAAGTGAAAGAAAATTGAGCCTGAGACTCCTCTGAGATGGGAACAGAATAGAACAGGTTAGTGGGTCAACAAAGGACACTCCTTGGGCTGATTATATGTCCTCACTCAGTTCTGTATTATTAGGAATTGAAGCCTTAGTAGGGAACCTGAGAACTGAGGTCTTGATAGTCAGTGGTGAGGTGCCATTCGTTGGTGGCTGGTCTAGATACCGGCCAAATGGGGCTATTGAAAGGGGAGATTGTGGCTTCCTGACTCCGGGCTGAAGTGTATCTTACATGACAGGGTGTAGGCCCTCCCTGCTGTGTTTACGTCGATATTGGGTAGTGTTTACTGTCTCGACCAGGAGGGAAGAGTCACTGGCATCTATTTGGTCAGTCCCACCAGGAAGGCCAAGAACTTGGGCTTTTTCCATGGGCATGGCGTCATGTCAGTGCATCCACACCTATAATATGAAAGAACAAGCTGGGGGCCACCACCAAAGGAAGCCATTTGAAGTGAATGGTCCTGATAGGGATATCCAGGTGGATTTGTACACCTTTGATTGTTTTACTGGCAATGCCTTGTAGGTAGAAGGGCATCTTTTTTTGAGATTTAGAAGGATTGCTTGGAATGAGTGGCTTGGGTCCCCATGTCTAGTAGGGCCAAAAAGGACTGTGTGTTTTTATTGTACTAATGGACCACCAGAGTGGTATAGGGTTGATTGACTCTGGGAGGTGGGACCAGCACAGGGAACTGTTGATTTCCTAGGGTAGGAGCTTAAGTGGCTGCCAGTACTAGAGGTTAGGGAAGGGGTAGAGGGAATAGTGGGGATTGGCTTGGGGCTAGAGTGGTGTGGCATGAGGCTGGACAGCAGAAGAATGCTGTAGCTGGGAGAATGTTAGTTTCAGGGCCTGGAGTTTAGGGACTCGCTATCCAGAGATTAAGTGGCCAAAAACCCTAAGTTTCCGTAACTCCTAGTACCATAAGGGGCAAAATTAGATCAGGGGTTTATTAGGGAGGGAGTGGGAAACCCTTTCCATTGAGGGAAATTTGTTTGTGGGAGACCTTTCTGGGGCAGTGGGGACAGAGGGCGACAAGTCTGAAGTATCGGGGCATTTGGGCGGCAGTGTCTATGTCTAGCAACCATGTCAGTGCCCTCCAGTGCCTGATAGTTTCAGGAATGTCTCCAAAATGCAGTAGCACTGCCCTGGAATTAGTAAAAAGAATGATCTGGACTTAGGGTCAAATGGGGCCAATCCAGGGTTGGCAATTCAGGGGATCATTTGGGTCACTATGGTCATAGAAATGACAGAGCCATTGGATCATGCCAACTTTGCATAGCAGGAGGTGTGTGGGACCCTCATGTACATTAACAGCCAATTAAAGCCTTTTTAATTAGTGATCTAATTGCCTCATTAGACCATATGGCCTTGATCTCGCTGCTCTGGGGAGATCATTGAATTATTATGGCAGCAGTGACATTTTGGGGTGGGTACCACAGGCAGCACACGACGGAGGCAATATGGGAAAGCACGCAGCAGCATGACAGCCCTCCAGCAAGCAGTGTTCTGTTCCCAGATGGTGTCACCCATCTGGGTTAGTCAGTGAGCAAGCCAGTTACAGCTAAAGGGTGTTCCCCTTGATTAATTGCAAAGGCCATCATGCAGTCCTGTCAGCTAGGCCAATTGTTTTGTGCTGGTCTCAGCCTATCAGTAGCAATGCAATTGGACAGAAATGCCTGGGGTCACTCAGCTGGGCCTGAGATGAGCCCCCACATACATTTCCCTGATAGGAACCAATGCTGTGGCTTGACCAGCCTTTGTGGTTCTTATTATAAGATGCACCTAGGTAAAAACCATCAGAGAAGTTTGGGAAAAACCCCAAAGATTATTACTCATAAATCCTGGAGGATACATGGTACACCTGTAGCCATGCAGTAGAGAGATGGTGGACCTATGGTTCTGCCTTTATTGGGGTCTAGGATGGGGTGCCTAAGACTTTACAGGCTCACTCTTTGTCGGTGAATTTAAAATATAAGGGCCAGAATTAAAACTCAGGAACGGAAAAATATGTGGTCAAATGGTCACTTATCTAAGTTAGCCTGAGACCTCTAAAACAAAGGAAGCTTCAAGGGTGGGGCAGCAGGGCTCTTTATCTGGTCCTGTAGCTGGCAATGTGTTTATTCAAGACTGACTTCTTTGAAGGGGATGCCTAGGCAATCAAAAGCTTAGTAAAATGTCATATATTTGCATTACAATAAAAGCCCGGCAAGTGCTTATACTACATTTGCATAAAAATACCCCATTACCCCCATCTTATTTTACATCCTTGAGGGCAAGGATTGGTTACAAAAATAGTTGAGGGAGCAAAAGGTGTCCTTCAAATGCACAGGTGTGCTATTTGATTTTTCTTCCAGTTTTACTGAAATATAATTGACATATAGCACTGTATAAGGTTAAGGTGTGCAGCATAATGATTCGACTTACATATATCATGAAATGATTACCAATGTGAGATAACATCTGTCATCTCATTGTCGACTGAAATAAATGCACAACCTAAAAGTTGACAGTTACGTTTTATTTGGCAGGAGGACTTGAGCTGGGATGACAGCCTCTCAGATGGCTCTGAGGGACTGCTCCGAAGAGGTAGGGGAGGAGCTAGGATATACAGGAGCTTTACAACAAAGACCAGGTAGTTGGGACAGTAAAAGATTACTTGTTATCTAAAAAAAAATAGGCATCTCAAGTTAAAGAATTTAGTGCTTTTCTATGTATGGGAGGGAGCAAACATGTGGGCTCATTGAATTCATTCCTCTGACAAGCACCTGGCTATCTAGGGCCAGTATCCTGTCCTTTCTTATTCTGAGTCCCCTCAGAGTGCACCACTGTGAGTGGCTGCAGAGGCCTGGCTGCAGGCTTGTCTTCACTGGGGGGTGGCGGCAGCCGCTGATGACTTGATGGCTTTAGCATTCTTTGTTTACTGATTTGGCTTGCAGTTTTTTGTTCACAGTGCTCCCCCTTGGTCCTAAATTCAACCAATATTTTGGGAGACATTTCATGACCAATTTTGTCCCATGGTGCTAGGAAGGCTCATTCCTAGATCACGGGAAGATTTTGTTGACCTGCCACTCAAAGGTGTTAACAGGGATTAGGCCCTATTGATACTCAAAAATTCTCTGGATCACCTGTCTTACTCATCTATCATCATCCAGGAAAATATTCCCTCTTGTTGCTCTTCCCATGTCTAGACTTGCACTATTGTTACGGAAACGACAGGCCAGTCAAGAACCAAGCACCACTCGGAGGGTTGGAGTACTCAGATGTATTACACCCGCAGGCTCAGAGGGGCTTCTGCTCCGAAGCTCTGAGCACCAAGACGTGCGCATGAGGTTTTATAGGGTAAAGTACAAGCTTGGGGTATTCGGCCAATAGGCATGGAACAGCTTTAGCAGCAGCATCATCACAAAAGTGGAGGTGGGGAGGCAGCAAACCAACATTCCAAAGCCAGATATGTATCTTTGAAAACCCAGCTGGCTAGCAAAAAACATGAGCAGCAAACCAACACTAATTAACCTAGATTTACAAGTTAGTCTAGCAGAACTCAGATCAGTATTCCAATGCTTAGATTTGTGAGTTATCTTGTTAGACCAGCCCGGCTTTTCCTTCACATTCCCCCCTCTTGATGCTTTCACAACTCTAGCTGGAGTAAGCATCATCACTTATCTGTTGCAGGGGCTCATGATTGGAGGCTAACATCTGAAGTTTTATAGCCTCTAACCACTCACTGACAAAGCGGGTCAGGAAGTTTAGGACACAGGACCCAAATACCAGAACTGCAAAAATCAGGAGTAAGGGACCTATGAACAGTGCCAGCCAGGAGGTCCAGCCCCAGGGGCCTGTCCATGGGCTCTTATCTAAAATATGTTTTCTCTTTTCCACTCAGTCTTGTAACTCTTGAACCATTTTTCTGACAATCCCTGATTGATTGGCATAAAAACAGCACTCTTTGTTTAGGAAGAGGCATAGTCCCCCCTCTTTGGCTGTGAGTAAGTCCAGACTCCTCCTGTTTTGTAAGACCACCTCAGCCAGAGAGTCAATCTGATTTTGCAGAGTTCCCAGGGTTTCTGCTATTCATTGGAGATCGTGGCTGAATTCACCTGTAAGCTGAAAATACAGGTTGGTACATGGACCACTTGTCACCCAGTTCCATGCAGGTGCATTGTACAGCCAAGGGGAGTGAGGGCATTAGCGTCAGTAACATCAGCCTTATGATTATCTTAGACATGATGCTGCAGTGATGGCACTAATTATAACAAGATATAAAATAGCTACCAGGATTCTATGGCCTATGTTCCAGTCAGGTGGGGTGGCGCTAACCAGCCCCACTGCTAATATGCAGACTAGTACAGCAAACAAGGAAAGAGGCAAGGGAGCACAAAAGAAATACATTTAACAGCTGCATTGAGCTTTCCTCAAGCTTCGGCAGTGCGTTGACTAGCCAGCCTCCGGGTGTGGCTAGAGCAGGGCTTGTCGATCATTTTTTGGTCCCTCTTGATCTTGATCTTGATCTTGAGCAGGTCTCCCGGGACACACTCAATTTTCCAGGGACCCTCTGAGGTGAAGTCGCTCTCTTAACCCTGGAGTGGTGGATCCGAGGGATGATTCCTGCAACTTTAACAGCTGTAGGGGTAGTTAATACCACTAAATCTGGTCCCTTCCATGTTGGTTTGAGAGGTTCCTTTTTCCAGTCCTTTACCCATACTTGGTCACCTGGTTTATGGGGATGCACTTGGACCCCTAACAAAATGGGGGTTCTATTACCCAACCCCAAACTTCTCGTAGTACTTGTCCTAGTCCCAACAGTTGTTGGTGGAGCCCTAAATTTCCTATTATGGGGTGGGATTTCCCATCCTGACTAAAGGTGGCAGTCGCCCATAGAGGATTTCAAACGGAGAGTACCCAATATTAAATCTTGGGGTGCATCTTATTCACAACAGAGCCAGGGGTAGAATGTCCACCCAGGGGAGCTGGGTTTCTTGGCTGATTTTAGCTATCATTTGTTTTAGAGTTCTGTTCATTTGTTCTACCTTCCCTGAGCTTTGAGGCCGGTATGCTGTGTGCAGGTTCCAGCGGATGCTCAGTGCCTTTGCCACTTGCTGTACAATTTCTGCCACAAAGGCGGGTCCATTGTCAGACCCGATGGAGGTAGGTATTCCAAATTGAGGGATAACATCCCTGAGGAGAGCCTTTGTCACATCCCTTGCTTTTTCTGTCCCAGTGGGGTAGGCTTCTACCCATCCTGTGAAGGTGCAGATGAAAACCGGCAGGTACTTATATCCCTTACTGGGCCCAAGTTCAGTAAAGTCCACTTTTAAATCTTCAAAGGGAGCCAATCTGCATCGTTGTATTCCCATTGGCCCAGTTAGCCCCTGTTTTGGATTGTTTTGTGCACAGAGCAAGCAACGTTGGGAGACTGATGCGCACAGAGTAGGGAGACGAGAAATTAAGAAATACTGCTTTAAGAGGGCCTCCAAAGCCGTTTTTCCCATATGTGTGGCTTCGTGTTGTTGTTGGACTAGACAATAAGCTAGTCGTTCTGGGATGAAAACCCTCCCATCCGTCGTGATCCACCATCCGTCCTTTCCTTTCTTTCCCTGTTCAGCCTGTGCCCACTTGTTTTCATCGTGGCTATATTCTGGGGCAGTGGGTAGCTCTGGTGCTGCCATAACTTTAATTACTGAGTGTTCCCAGGCGGCTGCCTCTTGCCTTTGATCAGCCAGCCTGTTCCCCTGGCTCACAGGGTCATTTCCTTTTTGGTGTCCCTTACAGTGAATAATGGTATGTGTCACTAGATGGCCTCCTACTTGACAGGATCGTGGTTGGCAGAAATGGCGGGCAGTTGAGTCCCCAGTAGCCCCTAAAATAGTCGCCTTTTTCTTGGTCGGGGGGGTACAGGTTGGGTCACCACAGAATACTCTGCTCCTGTGTCTACCATAAAAGTCATTGGTTGGCTCCCTATAAACATCTTGACCTTGGGCTCCCGGGGGCCCAGGGGCAGGGAGCCTGGTCTCTCCTGTTCTGAGTCGACCCCAGCCAGTCCGATGTGATTACTGGCTGGTGGCTCCAGCTGATAAGTAGGCCTTTTGGGGGTGCTCTCTTTCCATCCTTTCTGTTTGGGCACTCGTTCTTCCAGTGTCCTGTCTCCCGGCAGTATGCACACTGGTCTCGGCACAGGGGCATCCATGGTTGGGGTCCCCTCTTCCGGGGTGGTGCAGGATTCTGGCTGAAGCTTGTTTTCCCCAGGGCTGCTGCAAGGAGTGCGGCTTTCTGCTTCATTCGCTGGTCTGCTTCTCGTTGGGCTTCCCGTTCTTGGTTTACAAAAACTTTGTTTGCTACTTCCAGCAGCTGTGTAGCGTTCATCCCTGTGAATCCATCCAATTTTTGGAGTTTCCAGCATATATCTGGGTATGATTGGGCTACGAAGGCAGCGTTGACCATCCGCTGGTTTTCTTGGGCCTCAGGATTAAAAGGAGTGTAGACTCGGAATGCTTCACATATTCTGTCATAGAAGTCAGTGGGGGTTTTGTGTGGCCTCTGGGTCACCATGGTCGTTTTAGACATGTTAGTTGGCTTCTTGGCTCCCGCTCTTAGCCCTTGTAGGATGGCCTCCCGGTACTCACACAGTGCTTCTCTTCCTTCTTGGGTGTTAAAATCCCAATCTGGTCTGGTGTCAGGGGCATGTGTCATGGCCCACCCCTCAACATCCATTGTGTCCCCAGGAGCTCAGCCCTGCAGCCATTTTCGTGCTTCAGTGAGAATGCGTCTCCTCTCCTCCGTATTGAAAAGAGTCAGAAGCAGCTGGCGGACACCTTCCCAGGTGGGCCGGTGAGAATGGAAGGTAGACTCTACGAGGTCAATCATAGCCTGTGGCTTGACAGCCTGATTACAGTCGTCACATACCACCAAGTAGAAATCATCATGGGCTGGACAGAGACCAAATATTCTCATGTCTTTGCGACAGAGCCCTATTACTATCCCAGCATCATTTCAGGACTGGGCAGGGGCCGGTCCTCCCCGACAGTTGCCATGGAGGTGGCGGTGGCCCAGGTGGAGGCGGTGCCAGGGCTGCGGGGGCTGCTGCTGCTGCTGTTGCCGGGCGGCAGTGGTCGCTGTTCCATCCGCCGCCGCTTGGCGTGACTCCCCATGACGTCCTCCGTGGCCCGCTCTGACACTTTTCACTCCTTTTCTTTGGAGGGCAGGCCAAAAATCCTGACAGGTTTACCAGTGACTCTTTATCTGCTATTATTGTGGAAGCTCTTCTTCTTAATTTTGTTTAGACCATAATGTGATTGTAATGCCTGCAGTTTTTCAGAGTAGGAAGGAATACGTTGGCGCCAATTGAGAAGGGCTGTAGTGCTAAAGGGTTGGTAGCAGAGTACGGGGTGCCCAGGCTGAACAGTCCCATCTTCCCCAACTTGTGGCCCTTGTGTCTCCCGCAGCGGCATTTGGAAGACCGGTGGTGCTGGCCTCCCAGCTTGTGCTGACCGGAGTCTTCTTCCTACCGGCTCAGGCTGGGGGCTGGGCTCTGCCTCTGGGTCTTCAGGTTGGGGAGGTGTTGGTGCCCCGGGGGCATATGGAGGGGGCAGGCACATTTTGTTCTCTGTGTCTCCCTGGAAAATAGGCTTTTTTTTTTTTTATCTGACCTTTTTGGCCTGGACCGGCTGAGCTGCTAATATCTTGCATTGTCCAGGTCCATTTGAGCAGAACCAAATCCATGGGGGTAAAGTCTGGGCGATATTTAGCCAGGAGTCAATGTAAGGGAATTCATCTGGGTGGCCTGGGGTTCCAGTGATTATCTGATAGACTGCTCACACTGTTGCTAGGTCCAGAGTTCCTCCTGAGGGCCACCTGACTCCAAAGGCCGGCCATTCAAGCTCACACAAAGTGCGGATCCTGCCGGGGATCATTCGAATTCCATAGTCTCCTGAGAACCCCTTTTTGAAATTCTTAATCATGCAGTCTAGAGTGGTGGGTTTTGACTTAGAGCCTCGCATTCTTTTTAGATGTTTAAGGATAACAGATCTGTTGCTCTAGATGTCTGGGAAGGTAGCCTTTATATCTTTTCCTTCTTCACTCCTCAAAACACCGGAGTTCCCAGAGAGACTGCTCTCTTGCTGGGTCTATGAGTTGTTTGAAGGCTAGTTTGGTCAGGGAGTCTGGGTTCCAGTCACAGCTGATGTCTCTGGAGCTCAAGGCCTCAAGCAGTTCCAGGGACTTTCTTCATTAAATCCTCTCTATATCCTGAACTAACGTATCAAGGGCGTGGGACTGATGGCGGATGGTAAAGCAAATGGACTAGAAAAGGGACCTCCAAGGCCGGGTGATCCCGGTCCTGAAGGAATTCATCTTCTAAACTTGAGTCCTGGGGGTCTGAGGCTAGGCAGAAGGGGCACTACTTCGGTCAGTTCAGTAGGGGAACAACAAGTCTTGGGTGTTCTGTGACAGAGTCAGGTAGGAGACTTTCTCAAAGAAATAGCATCCTAGCCTCTGAGGGCACAGGGGCGTTGACTCGTTGGCTGGCTATGTCCTTTTCCCTCCCAGTGTAGCCACCCTGTGCCAGTGTCGCAGACAAGACAAGGGAGGGTTTTTGTTGCGTCCGCCTGGCCGCTCCCCTCCCGGGGACGAAGGTGCCTCTTAGCTTTGGCAGGTCAGTATAAGCCGCTGACTCCGATCGGGACCCTGAGGGACCGATACCGCCCTGAGCCGTATGAGGTCACCACGGGAACCGCAGGTTGGGACTCACTCGAACTCCGTAGCAGAATGCCGTGGAGCTACAAACTCGAGCCTGATCGCATGCTTCACAGGCCGCTCATTTACTCACACACACACACACACACAGAGGTTAACAACAGTCCTCCCACCAATACCAATATCCTGTTTCCTGTAGGAGGGTATCAGCCTCCTCTTCTGTCCACAGGGACAGGACCTGATTCCTGACCTGATTTCCCTGTCTGAAATACCATCAGACGGAGAGCCTGTAGGAGGGGATCAGCCTTTTCTTCTGTCCAATGGGACAGGACCTGATTCCTCCCGGGGGTTCCTACCTTGTCCGGATGGCCACCTGGTGAGTCTGTCCATCCCTCCACGGAGTCTGGCTCTGGTTGTAGCCCAGCCACCCGGGGGGCCAAGTTGCCGTCACGAAGGAGAACCCGGAATACTGTCGGGCGGTGCCACCTCGCTCTCTGCGGGAGTCCCGTCCCCCGGTCAGCTGGAGCCACCAGTCCAGTGGCTCAAGGGGCCGGCCTGGTTGTATCTCGCTGGGGCCTCCAGAAATGTTACGGAAACGACAGGCCAGTCAAGAACCAAGCACCACTCGGAGGGTTGGAGTACTCAGATGTATTACGCCGGCGGGCTCAGAGGGGCTTCTGCTCCGAAGCTCTGAGCACCTCCAAGACATGCGCATGAGGTTTTATAGGGTAAAGTACAAGCTTGGGGTATTCGGCCAATAGGCATGGAACAGCTTTAGCAGCATCATCATCACAAAAGTGGAGGCGGGGAGGCAGCAAACCAACATTCCAAAGCCAGATATGTATCTTTGAAAATCCAGCTGGCTAGCAAGAAACATGTGCAGCAAACCAACACTAATTAACTTAGATTCACAAGTTAGTCTAGCAGAACTCAGATCAGTATTCCAATACTTAGATTTGTGAGTTATCCTGCCAGCCCAGCCCAGCCTCTCCTTCACATTCCTAGACTTGTGAGTTATCTTGTTAGACCAGCCCAGCTTTTCCTTCACACTGTTACAGTCATTGGTCTCATACAGAAGTATGTATCTTGTCTACTCTTTCAAGTTCCCTAATCATTATTTTATCAGAGGCTCAGTCATACATTTGGTAATGCAAGAAACAACAATTTTGTAAAACAGGCAAAATACAAATAATATAGTTAGAAGTATTACTAAAGTCATAAGTAAGAATTTGAGTCAAAATTTTTTATTAGGTGCAGCTCAGTGTATCCCTGGGTCATCTGACAGTCTGCTTTGTATCAATCCTTATCTTTAAGGAAGACGTTATACAGGCATTGTTCATAAGACTCCCAGCCAAATTTCCTAGTGTTGTTAGGTTGGTTATCTTTAGTATAATTTAATTTTTTCCAACATAAGAGAGCCTTTAAACCTAAATGTCTATACCCTGGTGTTAACCATATAAGTCCTTTCCATAATTGAGGGAGGTTATATTCTTTGGCTGAAATTTTGCTTGTTGCCTTGATTGAGCTTGAGTGGTCTTATAAGAAAATTCATATTTATGGCTAGGCTCAGAGCAGGTATTATTAATTGGCCAGGTGAGGGCTCCCACCTTGTAATGTCAATAGTGGCCTAAATAGAACTATAATTTTTTTAGAATAAATTTTCTCAGGGCTATCTAGTTAGAGCCTTGGAGTAGGGAAACCCACCAAGGTAACACAGAAGTGCTAGATATAGGTAATTGACCATAAACCTAACAGTTGGATTAGTTCATAAGCAACAGTATGAGCAATTATCAAAGTAATTGGTATACAGATCTGGTCCAGTGTCTTGGGTCAGCTGTCTACCTCAGATGTCATCTTCTCATCTTGGGCTGGTAGCTTCTCCATTTGAGCATTGTTTTAAGGTGAGCAGTCCTCTATAGGCCAGTCCAGTGCAGGGGCTCTTTCTGACTGGAAATTAATCCAAAAGTCAGTTTCCTTCAGCTTTTGCTGTGCATGGTCTAGTTAAGAGTACCTGATAAAGGGTCCTTCCATTCAGGCTGAAGATAGTTTTTAAATCATGTCTGTTACAGTATGTATAATCCCCTGGTTGCAGGTCATGGGGCATCAGATCTTCATCCAAGGATAGATTACTGAGCTTCAGAAACAAACCTAGAGTGTCCTTTTAATAATTCAATTAAACACAGTAACAATATAACATAACAGCAAGGAATGATCTGGTGAGTCTTAGTAAATAGACCTCAATTAACAAAACTAGAATTTAATATCCATGAAATATAATCTTTTTCTCTCTAACGTTACCCTCATTTTTATCAAATATAGTCAAATCAAGATTAATTTATGTGCAAATTAAGTCTGATTATTTGATCATATAGGCTCTTTTAAATTGTCTGTGCCAGAACTCAAGATGAATTTTTAGTAAGGTCTCCTAAGGCCAGGTAAGCCTTGTTAAGGGCTTGTCACAGATTTTGCTTTACATATTTAGGTGAGTTCTTCTCTTTTCAAATTCCTCAAAATACCTTGAGACTCCTATACCTGTTAGGTGATTTTCCTTATTTATCTGATAGAGCCACTGGGGACCTAAGAGTTTCCAGTCTCTGGATGGATCAGATAGAAAAGATAACTGTTCCAAGTCTGCTTACATAGGTATAATTCATCAAATTGCTGAGTCATAATTAGCTCAAGGAGAAGGGTTTCTTTATATCTGGGAAACAGACTAAAAGCCAATAATATTTCAGACAAAATCAAAATTATAACTGTATTCATCAGTTTACTCAGTCTCATGGAACTAATCCTTTTTTGGTTGTTGTTAACAGTTTTATGAAATCAGAGTCTCCATCAGACTTCAAATTTCTTGCCCAGTTCAGTGCTATAATCTGAAACTTATCAGAAACCAGTAAATCTCCTTGAAGAGAAAGCATTTTGCAAAGGCATCAGAGTAAAACAGTAACTGTCTATAAATGACAAAAGGCTTAAAGCATGGTTAAACACCTAGTTATGTTGCTGGTGGATGCAACCAGTGTTTCACGTTCTTGTCCCGTCCCAGAAAGAATTCAGAGACAAGACGTAGTGGTTAAAAAAGTAAAGTGAGGATTTATTAAAGGATGGATAGTACATTCTCAAGGGGACAGCATGCAGGCTGAGGTGAGCAGCTGCCCTGTGTTTCTTTGGCAAGTGAGTTACATAGGGTGTAAAAATGAATGGGCGGAATATTCATTGTGGAGGGAAGGGTTTGGGGTCATATTCCCTGATTATCATCCCAACTCCACCTTCCCAAAGGGAGGAGGGATTTTTGTCCTTATTTAGTCTGGATTGGAAGTGTCATGGCATCAGTGCATGATGGGTACTTCTAATCTGCAAGGCTAATTTTATTGAAATGAGGGCATAATGAGCAAAAGGTTACATTCGGACCCTGGAAATTCCTTCCTTTTCTCACCATTCTTTGTGGGTCTCCAGGCCACTCATCACCCCAAAAGGTGTGACCACTTATCAGCCCAGAGGTTCCTGCTTTTCTTTCTCTGCCCAGGGACCCCTGGTGCTTACATGATGTATGGTTTCCTGCATTTGGCCTGTGCCCCTCCTTTCTGCCCAATTCCTGCCATTTGGTCTGTGTCCCCCTTTCTCTACTCATATCTGGCTATCTGCTTGCTCTAACAGTTACACTGTAATTGATAAAGAAATCTGGTTACAATAACCAGAATTATGACTGGTAACGTTTCAGACATACCAGGTATTTAGGGACTTTATATAATTTCTAGAATATCTATAGTAATAACATTTTCTCATACAATATAACCTAAGAACATCACAACACAAAAGTAGGTGGATAACCATTCTGTTGATTCTCATTTTGTGGTTGGCTTTATTCCTCTGATAACTATGTAAGTTTAAAAAGCTAAAGCTCTAATCTGTTCTTAGAAACAATGATTAGTACATATATGTAAACTAAAAAATATGTGCAGTATATTGTATATATGTATTAACATACAATATAATGTATATATACAGTCAAACTGTATTAATTCTACCTAATGAAACTGGAAAAGAAGAAGTAGGAGGGTACTAAGATAAGTAGCTAAACCCAGTAAAAACAAGAAATTTGAGAATGTCTGAAAAGAAAGACCTTATCCCTTCAGAGATCTAGGAAAAGGCACTGGAGAACATGTCAGAGACCTGTTCGGTGACTCCTTTTCTATAAGCATTGACATAGCTGACTCACTGGGGGTAAAAGTACAGCACTCAATACATATTACTGTGAATGGGCACCCTTAGGTGGAATATTAAGAGCCATGTGGTTTTGTAAGACAGCTTTCCTTAATGGCCAAAGTAGATGTCACCATTAATGATCTTAGTGCTTTTCTAGATATGAGGAAATGAAAGAATTTGGGTTCATAAAATCTCCTGAAAATATTTAATTATCTGAAGACCTATTTTGGCAGTTTTCCCAGAGCACAGAGGGCCTCATTCCTGATTTCCACCCTGAGCTTGACAGGGTGTGATGCAGGTCAGCGACTTCAGTGGCTTGCGACTTAATCCTTGTAGAGGCAGATGGAAGGTGCCCTCATGATGATAAATTCGACCGTGGCTTGGGAGGCATTTCATGATCATTGTGTCCCACAGTGTTAGGATCATTCCTAGGTCAGGCGAGGATCTCACTGACAGGCCGCTCAGTGTGCTATTACTGAACTAGGCCTTATTAACAGTAGCAAAAAGTCTTTTGACCACCTCATGTTGCTTCTTCCCATATGTAGGATTACACTAGTATAATTACAAATCTCCTATGGAACTATATATCTGGTTAAGTGCTTCAAGTTGCTACCTGTTAGTCTGATGGAGCTTGAATAGCTTTAATAGAAAATTCATATTTATGGCCAGGATTAGAGCAGATATTAATTGGACAGGTGAGGGAATCCCACTTAGTAATACTAGGGGCCAGAACAAAACTATAAGTTCTTTTTTCCAGAATAAATTTCCAAGTGCCTACAGATTAGACCCTTGGGGAGAAATCCACCAAGGTAACCCAGAAGTACTGGATGTAGGTAGTTGACCAGAAACCTAACAATTGGATTAACTTAACTCTGTGTTAGATCATGAAATGCATTCAGATTACTGAGCTTTAGAAACCAACCTATAGTGGTTTTGTAATAATTTAATTAAACTTTGTTACAATCCCCAAGGGCAAGACAGCTTTTTGTTGGCTGTGCCTCGCCCCCTTTCTCAAAATTTGCATTTTGAAAAGATGGCGAGATAAGGGAGAAGACCAGGCAGAATATTTGCATCTCAAAGGCAAGTTCCTCCTAGAATGACTTTGTTCCCTTAGGATCAGATTTTTTTTTTTTTTTTGACTACATAACAAATCTCTTAAAATAAGTAGGGGAGGTTTGGGGAGTGATAAAAGGATTGATGGGTTTTAGATTATTTCTGGAGTCACATCTCTGGTCCTGGCACAGAATTAGCAATGGTGGTGACCATATATCTGGCTAGCCTTTTGTCTTTTCTTATCCCTTTTTCCTATTTAGCCCTCAGTATTTCCTCTCAAATGTTGAAAACCTTAAAGGTGGTGTCCAATGAAACAGGAAGAGAATCTGGAGAGACACATGCAGCAATTTTATGAAAATCCAAATTTGGGGAGAGGGCCATAAGGCCTGAACATAAGGGACCTCAGACCATTTGCCCAATTTGTAACAGAAAGAATCAAGCTGTAAGACTGTATTATAGCTCAGAGTCCCATGAAGGGACCAAGTCTCCTGATCTGAAAGTTGGTATTGGAGCCTGGTGACATTACAGAAAAAGATAAGCTGCTTTTTCCTTAATGTCTGGGGATCAAACTTATCCCAGTGTTTTAAAATGCAACCCAAAGGTGAGTCCCAGGGAATAGATGAAGCAAAGAGAAGGAAACCAGTGTAGACTCTATTCTGGGGTGTATCATACCCCAGGGAGAGAGGCTAAAAGTGCAGATTCTATTTTGTGGCATCCCCAAGAAAGAGAAAGGCTAACAGCTCAAAACTATCCTGGGGCATTCTGTCCCGGAAGAAGAGAGGCTAACAGTACAGACTCTAATTAGGGGCATCCCCCAGAAAGAGAAAGGCTAAACTTTTGATGTTCTTACTTTGGGTGTCTCCCAAGAAAGAGAAGCCAACTGGTGCAAGGGCCAGAACTAGTGCAAGAGCTGAAGAGCCAGCACAAGGGCTGAAAAGCAAAGGAAAAGTGGGGGACTTCTACCTGGCATGGTGAGGAAAGGCTGGAGGCTGGGCCACTCTGAAGGCATCAACTGCAAAAGCGGAAAGAAGGTGCAGAGGTGCACCATGTGGTTTGGCCCAAGAACCAAGGAGTGTCTCCAGGGCCAGAGTCAGAGGAAGGGAGAGATGGAGGAAGGGGGAGATGGAGAGAAGAGTATTTGGAAAAGAAAATACACGTTTCCCATGTGTATTCAGTGCTACAGCCCAGGGGTCATTTCCATCTGTCAAACCGAGTTTCAGAGCCCACTGAGCTGGGGTTCCTCAATCCTCCACAAGACTTCAGGGAATTTCTGAACGCTAGGGAGCAGCAGGAAGGTATGAGAGAGGAAAAGAAAGCAGAAAAGAGAAACGTGCCCTGAGGATTCTAGCCTGCAGTACAGAGCTTTCTTCTGATTAAGCCAGGGGGAGACTCCCGTAGGGAGGGGGAGAAAGAAGGAGAAGCCCAAAGGGCTCCCCCAGAGTCCTAGCCACATATGGGCCACCAAATGTTGTGGGCCACAACGGGGCGGCCCGTACAGGGACATGGTGATGTGGGTTCAGTAAAAGAATTTACCAGAGCTTAAGTATAAGAATGGAAAGGAGTTTATTAGGGTGCCCTGTCAAAGACAACAGCGGGCCACACAGATGAGACGTGTCTGTCTGAGCACTGGGGTGAAGGACAAGGGAAAAGGTCAATAGTTAGGGTGCTGTTGGCAACAGCGGGCCACACAGATGAGAGGTGCCTGTGTGCGCACCGAGGGCTGGTTGTTGGGGTGTTTCATAAGGTATAGGGTCACAAGGTGCGTGATCGGTCTGTGCACAAGTCTCTGATTGGTTGCAGGTGAGGTAAGAGGTTTAGGGTCCATGAAGGGCAGTGAAGTTTATGACTCTGATAAGATGAACTGAAACAAACCAGCCTGAGCTATTGTGAGATTAGACATTCCCTAGGCCTGTTAGTTTGTGAGGGGAAACATGCCCAGTAAAGAATGTACTTCATCTGCAGAGGGATCACAGGCAGACATCAGGGAGCCCAGAAATGGGGGTCATTGGACTTTGAAGGACATCAGTGGGCCCAACATTTTTCTATGAGTTGTTTTGTTTTGTTTGGATTCCATATATAAGTAAAATCATACAGTATTTCTCCTTTCTCTGATTTCACTTAGTACAGTGCTCTCAGGGTCTATCCATGTTGTCACAAATGGCAGGATTTCTTCCCTCTTTATGGCTGAATAATACTCCATTGTATCTATGTATACTATGTCTTTGTTTACCATTCATCTGTAGATGGACACTTCGGTTGTTTCCAGGTCTTGGCTGTTGTAAACAATGCTGCTCTGAACATAGGGGTTGGGTGGGGACAGATATCTCTTCAATGTAGTGTTTTCATTTCTTATGTATTCCCAGAAGTGGAATTGGTGGATCATATGGTAGTTAATTTTTTAAGGAGTCTTCATACTATTTTCCATACTGGCTGTACCAATTTATAATCTTGTGCACCATCAGTCCACAAGGATTCCCTTTCCTCCATATCCATGTCAGCATTTGTTATCTCTTTTTGTTCCTAGCCATTCTAACAGGTGTAAGGTGATAGCTCATTGTGGTTTTGATTTTCATTTCCCTAATGATTAGTGATGTTGAACATATTTTCATGTACCTGTTGGGCATTTGTATATCTTCTTGGGAAAAATGTCTGTTCTAGTCCTTTGCCCATGTTTTTAGTTGGATTTCCCCCCCCCCCTGTTTTTGCTATTGAGTTTTATGAGTTCTTAACATATTTGGATATTAACCCCTTATTATATAGTTGGTTTGCAAATATTTTTTCCCATTCCATAGATTCTTTTCATTTTGTTGCTTGTTTTTATTGCTATACAGAAGCTTTTTAGTTCAATATAATCCCACTTTGTTTTGTTTGCTTTTGCTTTAGGAGTCATATACAAAAAAATCATTGCTGATACCCATGTTAAGGGGCTTGGTTCCTATGTTTGCTTCTAGTAGTTTTATGGTTTTTGAGTTTATATTTAAGTCTTTAATCTATTTCTAAGTTTATTTTTGATTTTTTTCTGGTGTAAGGCATAATGTTTCAGTCTTACATATACATACATATATTTGTTTTCATATTTCCCATTATAGGTTACTAAAAGATACTGAATATAGTTCCCTGTGCTATACAGTATAAACTTGCTGTTTACCTATTTTATCTATAGTAGATAGTATCTGCAAATCTCAAACTCCCAGTTTATCCCTTCCCACCCTCTTTCCCCCAAGTAACCATATTTGTTTACTAAGTCTGAGTCTGTTTTGTAGATAAGTTTATTAGTGTCTTTTTTTTTTTTTTTAAGATTCCTCATATAAGTGATATCATATGGTATTTTTCTTTCTCTTTCTGGCTGGCTTCACTTAGAATAATAATCTCCAGGTCCATCCATATTGCTGCAAAAGGCATATTTTATTCTTTTTTATGGCTGAGTAGTATTCAGTTGTATAAATATACCACAACTTCTTTATCCAGTCCTCTGTTGGTGGACATTTAGGTTGTTTCCATGTCTTGCCTATTGTATATAGTGCTGCTTTGAACGTTGGCATGCATGTATATTTTCAAATTAGAGTTCCCTCTGGATATGTGCCCAGGACTGGGATTGCTAGATCATATAGTTAAGTGTGTTTTTAGTTTTTTGAGGAATCTCCAAATTATTTTCCATAATGGCTGCACCAAACTACAGTATTCTCCTAGGGCAGTCTATCCAGGCAATAGAAATAAAACCAAAAATAAATAAATGGAATCTAATTAAACTTACAAGCTTTTGCACAGCAAAGGAAACCATAAGCAAAACAAAAAGACAGCCTATGAAGTGGGAGAAACTATTTGCAAATGATGCAACTGACAAGGGCTTAATTTCCAGAATATATAAACAGCTCATACAACTTAACAAAAAAAAACAAAGAACCCAATCCAAAACTGGGCAGAAGACCTAAACAAGTAATTCTCCAAAGAAAACATACAAATGGCCAATAGGCACATGGAAAAAATGCTCAGTATCACTAATTATCAGAGAAATGCTGATCAAGACTACAGTGAGGTATCACCTCACACCAGTCAGAATGGCCATCATTCAAAAGTCCACAAATGATAGATTCTGGAGAGGGTGTGGAGGGAAGGGAACCCTCCTACACTGTTGGTGGGAGTGTAGTTTGGTATTTCCAGTTAATTTTTGTGAGTGGTATAAGATAGGGGTCTAATTTCATTCTTTTACATTTGAAGATCCAATTTTCCCAGGACCATTTATTGAAGAGATTGTCTTTTCTCAATTGAGTATTTTTGCCTCTGTTGTCAAATATTACATACATACATATATATATATATATACATATACATATATATTTGGGTTTATTTCTAGGTTCTTGATTCTTTTTCATTGGTCAGTGCCTGTTTTAATGCCAGTACGATACTGTTCTGATAACTATAGCTTTATAATATAGCTTGAATTCAGGAAGTGTGATGCCTTGTTCGTTCTTTTCTAGGATTGCTTTGACTATTCAGGGTTTTTTTTTTGTGTCTACCTAAATTTTAGGATTGTTGCTTTTATGTCTGAAAAAAATGCCATTGGACTCTAGGTATGGATTGCATTAAACCTATGAATAGCTTTGGGTAGTATGGAAATTTTAGCAGTATTAATTCTTCCAATCTATGAACAAGCTATATCTTTCTATTTATTTGTGTTTTCTTTGATTTTTCCATCAGTGTCTTATAGTTTTTAGTGTAGAGGTCTTTTGCCTGCTTTGGCTATATTTTTTTCCTAAGTATTTTATTGGTTTTGATGGTATTGTGAGTAGGATCATTTACTTCATTTTGAGATAATTCTTTGTTAGTGTATGGAAACATTACTTATTTTTGCATGTTAATTTTGTATCCTGAAACTTGACTGTATTTGTTGCTTAGAGTGAACCTTTTTTGGTGAAGTCTTTAGGATTTTTCTGGGTATAAAATCATGTCATCTGGAAATAGAGACAGTTTTATTTTTTTTTCCCCCAAATTCTGATGCATTTTATCTTTTTTTTTCTTGCCTGATAGTACTGGAATTTCTAGGCAGTGCATTATTGAATGGAAGTGGTGAGAGTGGGCACCCTTGTCTTATTTCTAATCTTAGAGGAAAGCTTTCAACCTTTCATCATTTAGTATATTTGCTGTTAGCTTGTCAACATTATGACAATGTTTTATATTATTCTTATATTAAGGTAAATCCCTTCGGTACCTAATTTGTAAAGAACTTTTTTTTTATCATGAACTGATGTTGAATTTTGTTAAATGCATTTTCTACATCTACTGAGTTGATAATGTGGTTTTTACTTTTCATTCTATTCATATGAAGTATCACATTGATGAATTCATGTGTGTTGAACCATCCCTGCATCCCAGAGATAAATCCCACTTGATTATGGTGAATAAAGATCTTTTTAATGTGCTGTTGAGTTCAGTTCACTAGTATTTTACTGAGAATTTTGCATCTATATTTATCAGGGATATTGGTCTGTACTTTTCTTTTCTGGTAATGTCCTTTTCTGGCTTTGGTAGCAGGGTAAGTTTGGGAGTGTTTCTCCTCTCTGATTTTTTTGGAAGAGTTTGGAAAATAGTGGCATTAATTTTTTAAATGTTTGGTTAAATTCAACTCTGAAGCCATCTGGTCCTGGGCTTTTCTTTGGGAATTTGTGATTACTGATTCAGTCTCTTTACTAGTAATTGGTCTGTTCAGATTTTCTTTTCTTCCTGATTCAGTCATGCTGATTGTATTTTTCCAATAATTTTTCCATTTCTTCTAGGTTGTCCTGTTTTTTGGCATATAGTTAATCACAGTAGCCTCATGATTCTTTGTATTTCTGTGGTATCTGTTCTAATGTCTAACTTTTTATTTATAATTTTGTTGATTTGGATCCTTTCTCTTTTTTCCTTGGTTAGTCTAGCTATAGGTATGTCAATTTTGTTTACCTTTTCAAAGAAACAACTTTTAGTTTGATTAATTTTTATATATATTATATATATATTTATATTTTTATATTATTTCCCTATTCACAATTTCATTTATTTATTCTCTTATATTATTTTCCTCCTGCTAACTTTGGGCTTGGTTTTCTTATTTTTCTAGTTCCCTAAAGCATAGAGTTAGGTTATTTATTTGAAATTTTTCTGGTTTCCTAATGTAGGTGTTTATTACTATGAACTTCCTCTTAGTATTGCTTTTGCTATATCCCAGAAGTTTTGGTATGCTGTTTCCATTTTCATTTGTCTCAAGTTACTTGTTATTTCCTCTGTAATTTCTTTGATCCACTGGTTGTTCAGGAAAGTGTTTTTATATTTCCAACTATTTGTGAATTTTTCAGTTTTCCTCCTGTTATTAACTTCTCATTTCATACCACTGTGGTCAGAAAAGATATTTAGTATGATTTCAATGTTCTTGAATTTGCTAAGACTTGCTTAACATATGGTCTATCCTGGAAAATGTTTCATGTCTGCTTGAGAAGAATGTGTATTCTGCTGATGTCAGATAGAATGCTATGTTTATGTCTGTTAGGTTCATTTGGTGTATGTTGTTGTTCAGATCCCCTGTTTCCTTACTGATTCTCTGGATGATCTCTCCATTGTTGAGAGTGGGTAATTAAAGACCAACTATTATTGTATTGTTGTTTATTTCTTCTTTTAAGTCCGTTAGTTCTTGCTTTATATATTTGGGTACACCAATGTTGGGTGAATAAATACTTAAATTTGTTATGTATTTTGTCTCTTTACCATTTTTAGTTTGAAGTCTGCTAGCTATTCCTGTGTTTTCTGGATACCATTTGCTTGAAATATTTTTTTCTGTCTCTTCACTCTTAGTATGTGTGTCTGAAAGGCTGTCAGTTTCTTGTAAGCAGTGTATCATTGATCTTGTTTTTTTAATCCATTCATCCATTCTATGCCCTTTGATTGGATAATTTAATTCATTTACATTGAGTAATGAATGATAGGTAAGGGTTCACTATTGTCATTTCCTTAATTGTTTTCTGACTGTTTTGTAAATGCATTGTTCCTGCTGTCTTTTTTTTGTGTTTATTTTGATGTCTTGGTATCTGTATACTTTGAATTCTTTATCATGTTCTTTTGTGTAATGCTAAAGATTTTCTCCTTGTGGTCATCATGAGACTCACATAATACAGCTTAAAGTTGCAACACCCTATTTTACACTGATAACAGCTTAACGTCAATTGAATGTGTAAGCTTTACACTTTTACTTCTCCTTCCCTCACGTTTTTGGTTATTAGTATTACAGTTTATATATTTTTCATATTGTGTAACTAATAACAGATTATTGTAGTTATGGTACTTTTTACTGTCTTTGTTTTTAACTTTTAAACTACAGTGGTAAGTGAATTATGTACCACCATTATCATATTACAGAATCTAACTTTGACTATACATTTACCATTACCAGTGAGTTTTACTCTACCTTTTTATGTTTTTATGACATTTATTATTGTCCTTTTACTTCCACTCAGGGAACTACCTTTAGCATTTTTTACACGGCAGGTCTAGTGGTGATGAACTCCCTCAGCTTTTGTTTGTTTGAGAAAGTCTTTATCCCACTTTCATTTCTGAGGGACAGCTTTGTTGGGTATAGAAATCTTGGTTAACAGTTTTTTTTTTTAATTCAATATTTTGAATATATCATTCCATTCTCTCCTGACCTCAAATATTTCTGTTGAAAACTCCATTGATAGTGTTATGGGGGCTCCCTTGTCTGCAACTTCTCTTGCTGTTTACAAAATTCTTTGTCTTTGACTTCTGACAATTTAATTGTAATGTGTCTTGGTATAGCCCTATTTGAGTTCAACCTATTTGGGATCCTTTAAGACTCATGGGTCTGGATGTCCATTTCTCTCCCTTGGTTTGTGAGGTTTTCAGCTATTATTGTTTTAAATATACTTTCTGTCTCTTTGTCTTTCTCTTCTCTTTCTGGAATTCCCATAATGCAGGTATTATTTTTTTTTTCTCCATTGTGTCCTGTATGTCCCATCAGCGTCTTTACTCTTTTCATTCTTTTTTCTCCTCTGATTGGGTAATTTCAATATTCCTGTCTTCTCAAGCATTAATTCCTTATTCTGCATGGTTGAGTCTACTTTTGAAACTCTCTATTGAATTCTTTAGTTTACTCATTATATTCTTATACTTTTTAGCTCTAGGATTTGTTTTTATTGTCTATTTTTGATGGCTTTTATCTCTTTGAACTTTTATTTTTGTTCATGTATTGTTTTCCTAATTTCACTGAGTTGTCTGTGTATTCTTGTATTTAACTTCTTTAAACAGATTATTCTGAATTCTTTGATGGTTCATAGATTTCTGTTTCTTTAGGGTCAGTTATTGAAGCTTTATTAATTTCGTTTGGTGGTTTCATTTTTACGTTTTTTAAAAAAATGATCTTTGATTCCTTATATTGGTATCTGCACATATTTAAGTGGTTTCCTTTTTCAGACTTTACAGACTTGCTTTGGCAGAGACAGCTCTTAACCAATCAGCTCAGTTTGGGTTCCTGGACGTACCTACTGGTAAAATCCTTGAGCCGATGGGGCTTGCCATCTGGGTCTATTTTTCGGTGAGGCCACTGCCTGAGCTCGAGGCTGAGGGTGTGTTGTTGGCTGAGAACTGTTGGACAGGACTGTTGGCTCAGTTCCCTGCCCCTACGAGGCTGTAGGATGGGCTCCATGGTTGCCTGGGTTCTCTGCTCGGGCTTCCTAGACGGCGGGGACCGTGTACTTTAGTAAGCAGTAGGAGGAGCTATGAATTAATATTAGAGAACAGCAACTCTGGGAATCAGATTCTCCCCCCTCCTCAGGGTTTGCTTTTGCTATTCTAGTAGTTTGTTGTTTTAGTGACATTTTAAACTCTTTTGTAAAGTCTGTATTGTCTGTGATATGTGGCCACTGAAGTCTCATTTCTGTTATTGTAGCAGTCAGCTAGTGATCTGACAGTTCCTTAAACACCTAGCGTGCCCCCTGTAGCCCCGTCATAAAAGAAGTGTCCTAGTTTTTGCAGATGGGCTCTTTGTGTCAGAGGAAGCCTTCAACTTCCAGCCATACAATACACAACTCTATCACTTTACTTCTTGCTTATGGAGGACCTGAAGGTCAAAGGTGAGCGTTTAAAGCCTCTCAGATTTTTTAGAGCATGCATCCAGCTCTGGATATGTGCTTGGCTTTCTATATTCCTAAGACAATGTGGGAGCTTTTCAAAGCCCTTACTGTCTTCATTTCCTAGCCTTTCCTCCCAAGATTTTCAGTTTCTCTGTTTATCCCATTGTTATCCCTTGTCCAGTTGGTAGCAGTTAATGCTTTTACCTCTAAGTATTTTTGACTGCCTCCCTCACCTCTGTCCCCGTAGGTGCCTCCAAGTTCGGAGAGTTCCAAGTAAGGTGAAATAAACATAAGCCCTTTGAGCTGGTACTTCAGGAAGCCAAAATACAGGGCTAAACGAGCAACCACAATTCTTTGAGAATAAGGTCCATTTTCTCCCAGGAACCTGTATCTGGAAAGTGAGCTGTTGTCTTCCATGATGCCACTAAGAAGGGAAGCAGGGGATAAGGCCAGAGTAAGTTAAAGGTTTTGTCTTGATTGGTTGCTATAAACTGTAGTTTCCAGTGTTCTAATGAAGTTGATTCTCAGTTTTTGGCAGGTTGTTTGCTACTTTTCTGGAAGAACATGCTTTTGGAGTTCCCTATTCCATGCTATCTTCATTGACACTACTCCATGCTTATTTTTAAATGTGGTTTATGAAACTATCATTTCCACAAATGCAAGAGGACTGAGTATTGAAAATGTAGCCAAAAGTATGGTGATGATGAAAATGATGTAAACAGTCAGAACTGTTAACATTCCATGGCTCTCTTCTGACATAATTTTGATAGATAGTGTATGTTGCTTGCCAGTGCAGCATACTTGTGAGTTGGGAACTATTGGTCCAGAAAGAACATTTTGAACCCTAAGCAGTCTGTTAGTGCTTGTGTGTGTGTGTGTGTGTGTGTGTGTGTGTTAAGATGAGGGGCTATGAAAGTGGACATCAGTAGATGTTGTATTATAGTGGTTTTCCAATTATGTTCATCAAATTCTGATGTTTGCAGAGTGAACTTGGACTGACCTGAAGTAAGGGGGATTGACAAGGAAGGTCACAGATGGTGAGGTTCCAAGCTTCCCACTTCCCACTAGTAGTCAACCACAGTAGTCTAGGGTTCTAGGGGAAAATTTTTGAAGCTTAGTTTCCATTGCTAAAAACTTATAAAAATCACAGCACAGCCTGATACACAAGACTGCGTGGTAAAGATGACTGATTGTAAACACCATGGGACTTTGGGCAAGAAGAATCTCTGTGAGATGGGGTGGGATTAGGGTTACACTAAATTAGAAGGTGAGAACGTTAGCCCAGTCTAACCCCCAGGGACAAGGGCTATCGGCACCATTGCTGTCTCACCCCATTAGTGTCTAACGCAAGGTAGGCACTTTGTAAATATAGGAGCAATGGAAAGAAAGAAGGTTAGCTAAGCCTGTGGGGCCAGATTATAGGTTTTGATCTATAAAAATGTAGTAGATAAAGTAAATAAAATTGCTGAGAACAAAATGTCACCATACAAAATTTAAGGAAATGGCAGATGATAAGAGTTACAGCAGAAAGACAAGCATTAAGGAGACCAGAAAGGTGCTGATGTTTTGGTCACAAAGTATTAGAGAAGTCCTCACTTCTAGTTTTTTGATGTATTTGCGCAAGGGAGTGAAAGGATTAAGCACAATTCTGGCCCTCAGACAGCTTCAGGTATGTGGAAAAGGCTTAGCAAGAGTAGGTGATTTCAAGGAGAGTCAAGAGATGGGAGAACAGATCTGGAACTTCTGGCTGGAACTTTCTGGAAATAGACTTAAGAATTTAAAAAAGGAAAAGAAGCAAGTCCATATGGCCACAGCCAAGTTTGAAATTTTAACAACTGATCTTTTATGATAGATGTGAGAATAGTGTTATCTTTAAGGAGCAGATGGGGTAAGAGGGAGCCTTCTGGGTGCTGGAAATGTCTTGATCTAGGTGTTGGCTTTCATGGATGCATTGATCTCTCCATTAATTTTTATAAACTTCTATATATATAAAAATATGTTTATTGAAGTATAGTCAGTTTACAATGTTGTCAATTTCTGGTGTGCAGCACAACGCTTCAGTCATATAGGAACACACATATTTATTTTCATATTCTTTTTCACCGTAAGTTAACAAGCTATTGAATATGGTTCCCTGTGCTTTACAGTATAAACTTGTTGTTTATCGGATTTTGTGAGAATCCTCCTGTACTTCAAAGCGAGAGACACTCTGCCAGAGTTCAGTAGGTGTTCTGTGCGAGTCCGAGGGTTTGTAGATGTAACTCTTGGTGTGTTTGTGGGAGAGGGCGAGTTGTGAGTCTCTCTACTCCACCATCTTGCTGCTACCCATATAAATTGCTATATATTTTTAAAAGTACCTTTTTATGACATTTTAGACAACTCTCTGAAAACTTATGCTTATAAAAGGTGTATTTAGACCTACAATTTATACTTAAAATTCTTCCTTGGATAGAAGTAAATAGTTTTAATTTTTTATACCGTAAAGATCAAGCCACATTTATATTTGCTTGGTTAATGGTATATCACGTCAGCTTTTAGTTACTTCAAGTAACTGCACTTAGGAAGATACCTTGTGGTCACAAATGTTCCCATCTTGTGCTTTCCTTTCTCATTTCCTTAAATGTCAACCACAAGCTTTTCTGCTAAGGAGGAAAAACCCAGCTCCTTTGTATCTGCAGACAACACTGTTCCCACTAATTGACAAACTGCACTATAGCAAGCAGCTCGGTCTATCCCATTGGAGCGAGTCTTCCCATTTTGTATCGTGGCAGCATCATTCAAAAGTGGTACAGATACTTCTTTCTCATGCAGAGCACCCTGAGTTTTTCACCAAATTCTTTCTTACACAGAGAACACCCTGAGTTTTTTACCAGGTAATTTATGATTTCTTTACTGAGCAGTATTCCCTAAATATACAAGAACAAAAAGAAATTAATCATTTTATCATGTTAAAAAGATCATAATTAATAAGAGCTTATGCAGCATGTTTATCACCTAACCATAACATAATTAACACATAGCAGAAGAAATCTCTTGGGTTTAAAAATAGCTTTATTTAGCATACCAAAAACACAGAAACATAAGAAAAACCTTACCTAGTATAAACATAAAAATAGTTAAATACCATAATTTAATGTAAACCAAGTATTTTAAAATGTGAAATATTACAATAAAATAAACGCTATTTACAGAGAACCAAGTTAAAAGCTCCCTCTACAGTTATCATAGCAGATCATCCATCTTGAAGTCCATTAACAGTGAATCAAACACAGCATCTGTATTTGTACAGGAGATAGGGAAAAAAGAAATCCTTTCACTTACTTTAAGCAGATACAATTCGTTGTGACATTCAAAGCAGGGAGGCAGAAAAGTGCCACTTCGGGGATTCCAGACCCAACCACTGCAGGTGGAGGCCAGAAACCATTCCACTAGGAAAGACCACGAAACCCATTCTTTCATTTAGATGCAAACTGGTTGATTCAATTTAGTTACTGCTTAAGAAAGGTACTAAATAAATCTGTAAAAATAAACCTTTATTAAAAATGATCAAAGGTGAATGTAATATCAATCAGGTAAGAAAGGCAAAAGCATAAAAAATATATAGTATTCCAGACAAGCCCCTTTATAATAAATGTTAAGAAACTCAGTTTATAAAACCAGATGGAGTAGCAAAGGGGTTTTTAGAAATGTAAAACCCAAACCAAAATCAAATGAACAAGCCTAAGGGAAGGTTTCTTAAAGGCAGTGTTTATTTAAAAACTGTGTTTATCTTGTCAGCATCACATGAGCGCTGCTGTGAGACCTGTGGCTGAGGCCAGTTATGACTGGAGGAGAGTGTTTTCTTTGACCAACAGTCTGACAAGCTGTAGTCATTGATCAGTGTAAGCATTTGGCTTTTGCTTTAAGGATCAACATTCATTCTTATACTTAAATTCAGGTATCTCTAAGAGGCAGCATTAAATCCAGTATTGGGAGTTTAAAATGTAAAATAAAATTGCAAGAATATATTCTGCTCCTTTGTCTAACCCTGTAATTGTCACACTTTTGGTCTCCAGATCCCTTTATACTTTTAACATTTACTGGGGAGCTGGACGCCAAGGAGCTTTTGTTTCTGGAGTTCATATCTACCAGTATTTGTTGTATTAGAAAATAAAACTGAAGACAGTATTCACTTAAAAATTAAG
The DNA here is from genome assembly GCF_036321535.1 of Camelus dromedarius. NCBI lineage: Eukaryota > Metazoa > Chordata > Mammalia > Artiodactyla > Camelidae > Camelus > Camelus dromedarius. The sequence goes on along the minus strand of NC_087472.1, from coordinate 85,981,198 downwards.
AAGTCCATTACATGCCAACATAAATAACATTTTAAAGAAAGGAGCTATATTATTTAAAAGAGAAAAATAATTTGTGGGAAGATGGCACTTACTTTTTAAACTACTTTTTTGAGAGAGAGAGAGTGTAAAAAGACAATGTCTGTGTATCACCAGGAAAGCAGCTTTGATCTCACAGATCCTCGCAAAGTTCCTCAGGGACTCCCAGGGCTTCGTAGGCCATACTTTGAAAACTGCTGGTTTAGTCTAAGGCCTGATATTAATGACCGAAAAAAAAAAAAAGTCCACACAAAAGGAACCTTAATTTTCTTTTAAAAATAAACTGAAACACACACACACACACAAATACAAATCAGTGGATCAGACACTCAGCCTTTCAGCTTTAAACAGAAGCCAAAGATCACCATGTACTTGCAGCCAAATTTAAAACATTATTGTCATTTCTGCTGAGACCAGGTTCAATATTTTTAATTCACGAAAGCTATAAAACCTATTAACTAACCATATACATCGCAGTTCCCCTTGCCAACATCTGTTGATTCCTGTTTGTGCTGAGCTGGCAGTCGTCGTTAAGTTGGCACAGCTTTGGTGTAGACCAGAGAATGACAGGAGTTTAAGAGGCCATACGCTCAGATTAGGAACATGTTCGCCATTTATGGGGCAGCCTAGTCTATTTCTCACTGTGTGAAAACTCGGATAAATTTTAGGGAAACAGGGCGAAGATTCTGCCTTAAGGGCAGTGAGGACAATGCTACGACCTTACACCTAGACAACTCGTCACATATTACAGATTATGTTCATGCACACCATCTCATTGGATCCTTTTAAAGCCCCAGGACAAAGGCAGGACAAAAAATACAGTCACCATTTCAGAGGTGAGGAATTTGAGGGTCAGAAATGGGTGTTTCCCGGGGTAGCCTGGCAAGTACGTGGCAGGGTGGGATTAGAATTCAGGTCATCTGACTCTTTTAGGGTCCTCCTTCCTTGGGCTTGGGGCAGGGGTTGGTGGGGATGGAGACGGAGGCAACAGGGTATGACATTTCCTCAACCTGCACTCCCTCTGCCTCGTCAACCATTTTACCCGACACTCAGGAGTCTGGGGAGTGGCACAGACACGTCCCTGACTGATGGGATGAATTTTCCATCAGTGCACACATAATAGAATTTCACACCAGACAACTGGTTTCTTTCTTTTCTGAGCCAATTGATGTTGCAGTTCATTCACAGCCAATTCCCCCCGCTCCAAGGGAAAAGTAAAAATCCTGCAGGTAAAATAATCTGATGAAAATACAAAATGAAATACCAACACTGAGATCTGTGTGCAGCTATAACAGATTTATTGTGCACCTGCCACAGCACAGATTTTGCACTCTTCCGCCACCTACTGGAGAACAATATAAAAATCACACTTCTTAATTTAATGGAAAATTACCTCCTAATCATTGTGAGACAAAAGCTTCACTCTATACAAAAACATTAAGAAAATAACATCAAGAATTTTAGCTAAATTCCTAGGTGTTTGAAGATTCTGTGGTGGGAGCAGAGGGAGTAGACTAAAATGCAGTGAAACAACGAGGAAGAAAATATTGTCCCCAGTGAGCAAAGGAGAAATCTGCATCTGTTCCCTGTCATTAATACCTATGTCTATTTTAGAAAGTATTCCGTTGCCAGGAAATCCACGCCACCAAGATGTTAATACAAATAGCATGAGACATTCAAAGATAATAAGCAAATACTGTTTAATTCTTGTGGGGGAGGCAGTCAACAGAAAGTCCCTCCTACAAAGCCAGCCCGATGCCACTAATAAGCAAATTTGTGTTTATTGTACCATCTTCATTATCTTTCTGAGATGTTTCTAAAGTCGAGATTGACTATATTCATTTTTTTTTCCTTTTAAGGTAAGAAAACCTTAAGAAAAAGGAGGTTAATGAAAACCTGTAAGAATTAGAAGACATGCTCGGGTCATCTTATTTTCAAAAGTCAACAGCATATTGCTGGCTATGACACATATGGTTGGTGCCTTCCCCTCCCCCCCAATTTTGGTGAGTAATGTTCCCTTTATGGGTGATTTAGACAGAAGTTAATAGTGTTTTAAGTGAGTTGTGCATATACTGGGCTGACGCACGCACACGTATATGTGCATGTACATATATACGCACACACACGTGTGTGTTCACATGAAGACCCCCCCACTAGCCTGTTTTCCCTCTTCACATATTTCCATTAGCAAAAATGAGCATAGATAATGATTTTATAGTAGGAAATAAAACTAATGAAAATCAAATCAGAATGTGAAGTGGTATGCTGTCAGAGTCCAATAAGTCAAATGGACATTTATGTAGTGGTAAAGTGCTAGAAAGTTCTTTCATTAGTATTTTAAAAACAATTATAGTAAAAAGAGGTTTGTAGTTTCACTTGACGGTGGTGACCACTGGCACCATAGCAATGGCACTGGCTGAGTTGGAGTTGATGATGTCCTCATATTCCGGGGGTGGATCCAAATGAGGTTCTGTTTCACTCCTCCGCAGGTTCACCTGGCCAGTGGCTTCCTCGTAGGTCGGCGGGGGGTCACAGTTGGACAGGCGGGTGGAAACAGAATCCGAGCGCCCAACGACATATTCCAGAAAGCCTGGGGACAATCCGCTGCTATCAAACACTTCGTCTGGTGGGGGAGGCGGAGTGATGATATTGAGGTGCTGAGGGAAAGGAATGTGGCCTTCAGTCACTGTCTGCCTGCGAGTTTTATTTCTGAGGAAGCACCTCCAGATGAGGAAAATGACAAGGAGGATAATGAAGAGGCCAAAGATTAATGGGAAGGTAAGGTAAAACTGAAACCAGTCACTTCCTCTGTTGCTCTCGCCTTGTTGTGCTTTTGTGTAAGTGTTCCAAAACTCCTTCTGGAAACAAAAGACGAAATGAGTTGAAAATCAGTGTGACCCAAAGATAGGAAATACCATATGAACACATAGCTGGGTTCTAGTAACCTGATGAAAACAAAATCCAAAACCAGAGCTGTTGTTTCAAATATTTTTTATGACAAGAAATTACAAATAAACTGTGGTGCTCACTCTGGATCCTCCCCTAAAACGGTCAGAACCCAAAAGTCCTCAAGACTTGGCGTTATTTATATTTTCAGTTATGACATCTTAGGAGGAAAAAACAAAGCATGAGGGATTTCCTCTTTCCCAATCATACCAAATAATCTTCCTTTAAAAATCTAAGTGAAATATCATTTTCCACGTCCAGCTGTGAGGTGGTCACCCCGGATCCTGTCGTCAGTATGTGCTATTTCAGGCAGTTAGAGGCTTTCAGCGCTCAGACGCTTCACAGATGAACACCTTGTTTTCAAATGGTTCTGTTTCGGGTCCCTTTCTACCAGAAATTCCTCCCCAACTTTCTCTCTAGCCCTGAAGTACACAGATCTAATACATCTACTTAAGGCCCTAGCATATAAACACTCAGTAATTTATAGTGATTATAATGAATTTTTACATATCAAGTTTTTGGTACAAACACCACCTCCAATCCCAGTGCCTCTGTTTTCAATGCTTAAACTTAGCCAATAAAGGCCTTTCTTACAGGCATATTTGTTTGCAGGCATTACAGGTCACTAATATTATTTAACTATCTGGCAGAAAGTAAGACGCTGGGCACTAAAGCTACTTGTTTTGTAGCACTATATGTTACTAGTCACACAGGCTTTTAAAGTACTCTGTGGGGATAATGATGACCCAGAGCCATCAATGTTCCCAACCCTGAGCTAGCTCCTCTATGAGGTACAGTATTACTCTAACCATCCAGTGATTCTGAGAGAAAATTTGGACATGCTATGTAAGAAATGTGGTCTGCTCTACTGAAGGCTCTGTACAGATGAAAACATGCAAGGTACAGTATGAAAGCAAGCACAGAGTGGAGATACAGCATTTATTTTAGGAAAATACCCCAAACCTGAAATTATCAAGTGATTGTTTCACTAATAATCACTGGATGGAAACTCATAAAACACAGATACAGGAAATTTTTTAACAATAACTTTTTGTATAATCGTCACTTTATTTCTGATTATAGAATAATGCAGGCACATCTAAAAAAGAAAACCAGTCATCTACAATTATAATCTGCAAGTATATCACAAAGATATAATCATTATTAACATCTTTGGTTTACATCATTTAAAAAACAAGGTTTTTAAAAGTTGAAGTATAGAACCAGTGAATACTTGTGATTGCAAATAATTGTATAATGCTAACCTTAGATAAACAGTAAAAAGTGGCTTCTTAATCTTGTCTGGCCACTTTGGGATAATCGAGCATCAGTAATACACATGAAATTGACTTTTCATGTTTCGCTTATGTAATTCAATCTCTGGTTTCTCTGGCATGTTGGGAAATGAAACCTACAGACTAGTATGTTTTTTCTTTTAGGGAAAAAAACTAGGAAAGGAAATCAGACTCTCATTTTGAAGAGTTAAAGTAAAAATGGCGTTGTAATTCCATTTTTGTCTTTAAGTATAGTAACTCAATTCTCAATCCACACGCAATAATGAAGGTGTAATTATCATCCTCACTTTCAGATGAGGAAATGGAGGCTCAGAGAGGTTACCTAATAATAAAACCAAGGTCATTTAAAACAGAAATGTTGGACTTGGGATTTGAAGGCAAGAGGCCCAGCATCAGAGCGAACAAAAAGCAATCCGCTCTGATGTAGAAGGTATTTTGAACATGCACAGTCGGAGAAAATTCAATTTTCCCATCATGTCATAGGTGTAGCTGAAAGTAAGTGACACTCATCTGAATACAAAGGTACTGACAGATTTCTTTGGGAACTCGACCTATTTTTTGTCCTTGAGGTGAGAGAATCAGGAAAAATTCACCTGACATCAGGTAAAATATAAATAAACTTAGTTAAATTCTTCTTTATCTTACTTTAAAAAGCCAAAAAAGTTATTAAGACAGAGCAAATGATTTCAAGACTTCTTTAGAGGGAATGAAAATTTGTTTAATGAAGAAAAACAATTTACTGAAACCCTTTAATTCTTTCATTAGTTTTAGATCAGGTAGAAATTATACAAATAATATATGTATTCATCACAGCAGGTAAGTTTTAGACTCTTTCACATGCTGAATTTGGTTCTATCAAGAAAAATTTGGGGGGGTTCCTTTATAAAAGGTTTGCTTTTCTGTTTTTTAATAGAATTGAGTGACTCTTCAAAGAGTAAGGGTGGGAATGTTTTCAGTCTCTGATTAATTAGCTCAGACTCTACTTTGGAGGCTAGTGATGTTCCCAGTGAGCTTGCAATGCTGAGAAGGCCCAGCAGCATCCATCTCCCCCATTCCCAGGGCTTTTCCCGGTCCTTGAACAAGCATGACAGGAAAGACAGCCAGAGAGGAGGGAAGAAACCCACAGTCCTAACTCCAAAAGTTGCCTTGTTGATTGAGAACAAGTTGGGACATTACAGCAAGAGGTTGATTAAAACTTTTAAAATTCTCTATCAAGGATGGATGTTCTACAGAAAATGACTGGAGTTACAAAAAGTCACTTAACATCTTTGTGTTATTTCCTTCATGCAGATCTACGTTTTGATAAAACAAAGAATACTTGTAAAGTACAATACAAAGAAGTAAGGCCACTATGGTGTCAATTCCATTTACTTCAAGTTGACAGTGACACAGCTGGGGGATGAAGAAGGAGGTACGTACATATATTCCTTTTCCTATTCTTTCTCATTATAGGTTACTACAGGATATCACATACAGTTCTCTGTGCTGGACAGTAGAAACTTCTTGTTTAGCCATTTTATATATAGTAGTTAGTATCTGCAAATCTTGAACTCCTGATTTATCCCTTCCCACCCTTCTCTCCTGGTAACCATAAGTTCGTCTGTCTTTATATTCCACATATAAGTGATAACATATGGTATTTTTCTTTCTGGCTTACTTCACTTAGAATGACAATCTCCAGGTCCCTCCATGTTGTTGCAAATGACATTATTTCACTCTTTTTATGGCTGAGTACTATTCCATTGTATAAATATACCACAGCTTCTTTATCCAGTCATCTGTCAGTGGACCTTTAGATTGCTTCCATGTCGTGGCTATTGTCTATAGTGCTGCTATGAACATTGGGGTGCATGTATCTTTTTTTGAATTAAGGTTCCCTCTGGATATATGCCCAGGAGTGGGACTGCTGGATCCTATGGTAAGTCTCTTTTTAGTTTTAAGGAATCTCCATACTGTTTTCCATAACAGCTACACTAAACTGCATTCCCACCAACAGTGTAGGAGAGGTCCCTTTTCTCCACAGCCTCCACCCCATAAGATTACCTGTCAAGGATAAATACAAATATCAGTAAAAAGCTTTAGCTATTAGAGCAGGTAATGGTAATTTGGTCAATCTGCCAGTGACACAATCGGGATTCAACTGTTACTTATACTCTAATGGATGTTGTATTACTGTACCTGATTCCTGGCTAAAATATTGAAATGGAAGCTTTAGGGTGCCTATGGATGCATGCTATGTATATGTGACATTTTTTCTGCTTCCTGCCTCCCAATGGTATGGTTAATTTATCTCTCAAAGCTCTATTTAATTGACTTATAGAATAAGGGCTTATCAAATTAAATATTTCTAAACTCTACAAAAGACAGAAATGAGCCACAATGATTTATAAGTTCACATGATCTAGGAAATTAGTTCATTAAATTAAAAAGCTAGTTTATTGATTTAATTAAGATAGGTATGTCCTCAGTTATCAGCATTCAATATAATGCAGACATGCAACTTTTATTCTGAGTTTACTAGTCAAATAAGCTCACATTAGCTCTCTTACAAAATTTGTAACTATGGCTGGCTAGCTTTTTTAACTTCTCATGACGTTTTCCTGAGTAACTTGAATATGATTGTTAAGAACAATTAAATAGACATAAGGTGGATAAAAACTTGTAAGTGAACTTTTCAACAATAATTACATTTCATCATCTGTCTACTTAAAAAGCTACTCAAATGTTTTTGGTATTTGATGGGAATTCAATGCATTTCTATACCATTTCCAAGTAAGATAAAATACCAAAAGATTAATTACTGAACATAGGGTTACACAGCTTTGGCTTCTTACTGCAGCAAAACTAGAGGTATCTGTCAGCAAATATGTGCCATGTTAAAAAAAAAAAATGAGAAAGCTTGTGTTTCTAGAAATGATGAAATGTATTCACAAATTGCTTCTTAGTTTTTACTAGAAGTTAAGGTGTTGGGAAAACTGGACATCAGCATGTAAATCAGTGAAGCTAGAACACTCCCTTACACCATACATAAACATAAGCCAAGATCCAATAAACCTCCTAGAAGAAGATATAGGCAAAACATCCTCTCACATACACCTCAAAAATGTTGAAATAAAAGCAAGAATAAAACAAATAGGACCTAATTAAACTTACACACTTCTGCACAGCAAAGGAAACCATAAGTAAAACAAAAAAACAAAAACAACAACCTACAGAATGGGAGAAAATATTTGCAAATGAAACTGACAAAGGCTTGATCTCCAGAATATGTAAGGAGCTCATACGACTTAATAAGAAAAAAACAAACAACCCAATCCAAAAATGGGCAGAAGACCTAAACAAGCAATTCTCCAGTGAAGACATATGAATGACTAATAGGCACAAGAAAAAATGCTCACTATCACTAATTATCAGAGAAAGGCAAATCAAAACTACAATGAGGGAGGTGTCACCTCACACCAGTCACAATGACCCGCATTCAAAAGTCCACAAATGACAAACGCTGGAGAGGCTGTGGAGAAAAGGGAACCCTCCTACATTGCTGGTGGGAATGCAGCTTGGTACAGCCACTGTGGAAAACAGTATGGAGATTCCTCAAAAGACTAGGAATAGTCTTCTCAGCATATAAGCCAGAAGGAACCCTGTTTCAAAAAGACAACCTGCACCCCACTGTTCATAGCAGCACTATTTACAACAGCCTAAATGTCCATCAACAGGTGACTGGATAAAGAAGTGGTGGTATATTTATACAGTGGAATAATACTCAGCCATAAAAAGAATAAAACATGCCTTTTGCAGCAACATGGATGGATCTGGAGATTACCATTCTAAGTGAAGCCAGCCAGAAAGAGAAAGAAAAATACCATATGAGATCACTCATATGTGGAATCTAAAATAAATAAATAAAAATACAAAACAGAAACAGACTCATAGACATAGAACACAAACTTGTGGCTGCCAGAGAGGGAGGGTGGGTGGGAGGGGACAGACTGGGAGTTCAAAATTTGTAGATACTGACAGGCATATGCAGAATAGATAAACAAGATTATACAGGATCTTCTGGTAGCTCACAGTGAAAAAGAAATGTGACAATGAGTATATGTATGTTCATATATAACTGAAAAATTGTGCTCTACACTGGAATTTGACACAACATTGTAAAATGACTATGACTCAAGGCTTCTAAGGGTTAAGAATTGTAATGAATATCTGTAATTGAAACTACCAGAAATAAGGAAAGTTGGAGATGTCCTGACTAAGGAAAAGTATGGAGATGAATCTTGTGGGGAGGGTATAGGTCAGTGGTAGAAAGCAGAAGGTCCTGGGTTCCTGGTAACCTCGGGACAACAAGTATGTTAAGAAGACTTTGAAAACAGGAGAGCAGCCTCCTCTCCCTTCTCTGAAGTGAACCTAGGACCTCCTGCATGCTAGGCCTACACTCTACCCCTGACCTATAGCCTCTATCTACCTTAATTTCCCCAAACGCACCTCTGTCCTCCTCCTTCCAACAGAGAACCACACAAAGAAACCAAGTTTACTAATTAAACTGTCAAAAGTTAAACACAAACACAATGAGATAATCTGAAAAGCATCAACAGAAAAACTTGGACCCCCCCCCCCCAGGTCCATCAGCGGATTAATTACCTCCTCATCACCTCACAGGATTGTTGCTAACCACAACACAGATTTCTGGACAGCACCCAGAACCTGTTCTATATGTGAAACCTCACATACAACACTGCTAATTAAAAAAAAGGGGGTGGGGAAGGAAGATGTAATTTCGCAGGAGGCTAAAGAATGCCTTGTCCCTGTAGTCATCTTACACCTGTTAGATTAACCCCAAGAAACAATCCCCACAAAGGCCGTAACAGTACTTTCTTATCAAGAAGCCTGGGTGATAGACAATGCTAGGGTTGATTACTCCAGCCACAGTCTACATCGCTGTCGTGCAGTCCTCTCAGCCTTTCCTCATGGGTAAAAGGTGGCGTTCTCTGTCTCGGGCATCACATCCTCATACAAACATGCCAATAAGGATCAATAAAATGGGGGCAAAATGCTTTGTTTTCACAGAATTGTCTCCTTTTATCAGGGAAGCAAACTTCCCAGGCAGACAGCTATGTCTCAGGCCAGAAGTCAATACCGTGCCCGTCCTTCGCAGCAGGAGAGGCAGATACAGCAAGTAAGGAGAACGTAACTGCCCTGATTCACCGATGTAGACTAATTACAAATTGTCACCAGTGCCTGGGGACACTGTCATTCCCCCCAAATTGGTGTTGCCTTAGCAAGGAAGGAGGAGTGAATTGGCTGTAGGATAAGCAGCCAACCGCCATACCTCTCTTGGCTTGGACATGCTGTAGTACATCGTTATCCTCCTAGAGTAAATGTATACAGTGCTTTCCCTTCTGCCAGAGTGTGGCTGTGGCAGGGATATTGATGATTCAACTGTCATGTGCATACGTTGGAGGTATAAAGACAGTAGAAAATTTTTAAATATTTAGCAGCCTTAGGTAAATTCAGGGCCTGTGACAAGAAACTATAAAACGGGGTTTTGCAAACATTTTCTATTCAGAATAACATAGTGTATTAGACTCTGTGGGACATGAAGTCTTTGTCTTATCCACTAATTGTGCAAACAGCTTTTGGCAGGAAAGAGTTCTCTGCAGGAGGCCCCTTTTGTCAATGTAGCAAAGCTGTATTTTAACTTACCTCTGGTGCAATCACACCTTTCAAATCTTTTGATCACACAGAGCCTTGCCTAACCTGTTGTTTCCATCCTTAGCTCAAAGAAGAAATAATAAGTACTTAACAGATGACCAGATCCCTTCCCTAGCGTATCCCCTTCAGTAATCTTGCAAACAAACCAAACCGTGTGAACAAGATAGCATCTAAAGAAAGATCACAAGGAGTTGACAAACCTGTACACGATGGGAGATGGTTGCAAATCTGACACCCTATCTCAATGATTATTAACAGAGATTACGTCCCCTTTTTTACCTTTAAAAACTTTCATGGTGGAGGAGCATCTTCAGACACAAGTCTGCCTTCTCCTGAGATTGCCAGCTGTCTGATTAAAGCAACTTTTCTCTTTCTACTGATCCTAGTCTCTCATACTGACTTTTGAGTAGCAAGCAGTGGGACCTGAGTTCAGTAACAATTGTGGCAGCATAACACGAACCCAGCAACAAGCAATTATGCAAGCAAACGGTCATCCATTTGTTCCAATGAACTCTTTTTTTTTTTTTTTAAACAAAAGTAGATGGTGGGCTAGATTTGGCTTGTAGGCCACGCTTTTCAACCCGTGTTTGTGATAAAACATACGGGTTGCCAACCCATTTATAAAACAATGCTTCAAAAGTTTGGGCACATATGCAACATCAATGGAAATGAGAGGTTTCTAAGCCTTCTTTAATATTTGCCAATTCAATAATTGTCAAAGTTATGGTAAGTTTTCAGTGTGTTTGGTCCAGTATATGCATAAGGATCTACCTGGATGAGTTATTTAAATCCTAGCATCAGTATCATTCTACAGCATCCCAGAATATCCCAAGGTATAGCCATCATTGAGAACTAGGATGCTAAAACAGTGCTTCAAACACTTCGTTATTAAACTGTAGGTTCTGATGCGGTAAGTCTGGGGCAGCACTTACAACTACCGAGCTTCTCACAAGCTCTAAGGTGAGGTTGCTGCTACTGGCCCACAGACCACACTGCGTAGCAAAGCGTCAGTGCTGGCTTAACTGCCTGGGATACCTAGGACCTTCCTCCCCTCAGGGACTGATGTAATCGGTCTGGGACATACCCTGGAGGTAACATGCAACAAAGCTTGAGAACCCCCATGGCAAGGTGTGTCATGATTTATCAGTTTTAGTTGTTACTTCATTAGTCGCTCTAACGTGATCCTGTCTGTCTACTCCTCACCGTGCCATTTGTACCCACCCATTCCTCTCCTTTTCAGATCCCAACATCCAGATGATGGTGGGGATCAGGATTAGTACTTCATCCTTTTGCTCTTTTCTGTCTCTGAGAAGTGGGAGGTACTTTAGGATGGAAAGAAAAGACTTGGGCAACTTGGAACTTGGGAAGAATAACCAAAGAGTGTCTGAGAAGGTGATTTAAAGGGGAAGCTGAGTGACAAAATGGCAAAGATTACCAGGGACAGTTATCACAGCAAAATCTGCCTCTAGTCTTGGGCGTGAGTTTGGGGCAGTGAAAACACCAATCTACCCCCCCCCCCAAGTCCTGGTAGCACCTGACAACTAAGAGCTACCGAGAATTTTCCCTTGTAAACATGCAATGTGACAGTTGGTCAGAATGCGAGAGAATCACCAGTGGCAAAGTAGAAACAGGAAATCTCCCCCCCAAAGCATAAGCAACACTAAAGTACTTAGATGCGACTGGATGACGATGACACATGATGACTAACACAGTGTACTTACTGTACACCAGATGTTGTTCAAAATGGTTTACATATAACTCAGTTCACGGCAAAAACCCAGTGGGACTGACACTTTTATTATCCCTATTTTACATGTCAGAAAACTGAGGTACAGAGAAGCTAAATAACTTACCTTGGGTGAACTTGGTCAAGGTAAGCGGATAAACTGGGATTTAAAGACAGGCAATCTGAGGTTAAGAAATCAGTAAAACAAACTGGTTCTCCAGAACAGGAACATAAACACCCTCAGTCAGTTTTCAGTGATACACAAGACTAGGTGATCTCCCTGAGCTTCCTCATCTCTAGAGAAGAACAGTTAACTGACATTTAAATAGGTAACATCTGAGTGCATGTCAGAAAGAGGAGAGGTCCTCAAAGCACGCAGAGAAACAAATACAGTAAGAAGACCAATTTCACTAAGAAGAAATAAAGGACAATAGCATTTTCTGGAAACTGAACTCAAAGGGCCATAATCTTCATTTTTATAAAACACAGTTACAGTGCAGTGATGAAATGTGGACGGTAAACTTAGTCACATTTTACTAAATGTTCAAAGCAAACTGCTAGCTTTAAAGAGACACACAACCCATGTAACGTTAAATACTGCATACAAAGAAACGTAACTTTTAACTTTCATCTCTGTAACCCACAGGCAGCTCAGAAGAAACAATGTTTTGAGAATTTTTTTTGCACACATGGACAACCTTAGAGTTCACATGGGTACAGATTTCAGCTGGTCAGATACATTGGATTGAGTGAGAGACAGAGGTTATAAAAGTGAACAGAAAAAAAAAACATAGAAAAGCAGATCATTTCCTTAGGGAATCTTCTTTTAACTGGGAAATAATTTCCTTCTACCCATAGCCAATAAAACAAGGTAAAATGCTAATTCTTTCACAACCTGAAGAAATCAGAAAACACACTTAGGTCAGAACAGGCTGATGTGGGGCCACTGGGTGTGGACACAGCTGGTCCCAGTGTGGAATGAGGTAATGGTCCAGGTGGGGCCAGCAGCCCTCTGGGTGTTCTGACTCCTCATCCCACCCTCCACTGGGAGCTGCCCTGGGTGTGGGGCTGGCTGTGCCATACTCTCTCCCTACTCTCTTTCCAGTGACCTCATCCAGTCCCATGACCTCAACGTCATCTATGGCTGATGCCTCCTCTATGTATCATATGTTTATTTCAAAACCAGACCTCCTCCTGAGCTCCAGATTATTTTTCTGGCTACCTGCATGACATTTTCACTTGGATGTCTAATAGGCATCTCAGATTTTTTTTTTTTTTTCAGATGACGCCTTCTCTACCCTTCCACATCCAATGTGTCCCTAGCAAAAGAAAGTTTAATAAACAGCATCACCATCAACCCAGGTGCTCAAGTCCAAATCTCTGAATCTAGATTATTTTCCACATTTCTCATTCCTCACTTCTTGATCAGCGAGCAAATCCTGTCAACTTATCCAAAATCCCTGTGAAATCTGTCTACATCTCATTTTCTTAACCCCCACTGTCATTTAAACTGCCATGGTCTTTCACCTGCACCACTGCAATGCCTCTTACCTGGTCCTCTTGCTTCAGCTCTTCCCCAAACCCTACATTCTTCAAAACAGTCAGAGTCATTTGCCTACTTAAACCCCTTACAGCCTTCCCATTACACTTGGAACATAATTTGGACTACTCTAATAATGCTCACAAGACCCTACATCTCCATCTTGGCTTGTACAACTCTACCTGAACTCATTATGGTCCAGTGACGTACATCTCCTCCTTTTTGTTACTCGAACATCTAAAATGCTTTCAACTGCCTATTATATGCTGAGTCTCACTCACTCTTTGACTTTCAATCAAACATCAACCCGCACAAGTATCCCTCATCACCTCATTCAAAATAATAATGTCTCCTCAAGCAATACCTACTCTCCATCACAGTAAACTGAATATTTCTCTATGGTTTTAATCCCAATTTAAACTACTCTTGTATTTATTTACTTACTGAATTTTAGATTGCTAAGCATAATAAATAAGAGTATCTATTTTTACTTTTCATTTATTCAACAAATACGTATAAAGGATCTATTACAGATTTTTTTATTGTAAAAAAAATCTAACATGAGACCTACTTCAATAAAAATTTAAGTATACAATACAGTATTGTTAACTATAATCACAATATTGTTTAGCAAGCTCTCTAGAATTTTTTCATCTTGCGTAAGTGAAACTATATACACACTGAACAGCAAATCCCCAGTTCCCCCCTGCCTCCAAGCCCCTGGAAATTAAATGGTTATAGTAAGTCCTTATCTACCAATAATTGCTTTAAATATAATGATTACATTCTCCAATCAGAAGACAGAATGGCTGAATGGATTAAAAAAAAAAAAAGACCCAATGATAAGCTGCCTACAAGAGAATCACTGTAGCTTTAAGGACGTACATGTATAGGGAGTGAAAGGATGAAAAAAGTTATTACTAGCAAATGGTAACCCAAAGAAAGCAGACTTATATCACACAAAATAGACTTGATGCTAAATATAGTCCAAAGACACAAAGAAAGTCATCATATAATTATAAAAGGGTCAATCCATCAAGGAGGTAATTATTGGGTAAGTATTTAGGTACCCAACACAGAATGCCTGAATATATAAAGCAAATACTTACAGAACTAAAATGAGAAATAAACAGCATTACAATAATAATTGAGGCCTTTAATATTCCACTCTCAACAATGGATAGATCATCCAGACAGAAAATCAACAAGAAACTGTTGGACTTGAACTATACTTTAGACCAAAAGAGCTGGATATAAACAGAACATTCCATCCAATAGCAGAATATACCTTCTTCTCAAGCACACAAAAAACATCCTCCAGGATCAATCATGTGATAGGTCACAGAACACATCTTTGCAAATTTAAAAAGACTGAAATCACACCAAGTAGCTTTGCTGAGTACAATGGTATGAAACTATAGGTCAATCATAAGAGGAAAGCTGGAAAAAGTTCACAAATATGTAGAAATTAAAAGACACTCCTGAACAATCAATAGGTCAAAGAAGAATTCAAAAGGTATATAGAATAATATCTTGAGACAAACAAAAAAAGAAACACAGCGTATGAAAACAAATGGGATGCACAAAAAACAGTTCCAGGACGGAAATGTACAGTGATAAATGCATACATCAAGGAAAAAGATCTCAAATAAACAACCTAACTTTATACCTCAAGGAGCTAGAAAAAGAAAAACATTAAGCTCAAAGTTAGCAGAAGGAAGGAAATAACAAAGGTCATTGCAGAAACAAATAAAATACAAAGCAGGAAACAATAAAAAACATTAATGAAACTAAGACTTGGTTTTTTAAAAAGATAAACAAAACTGACAACCCTTGGCTAAACTAAGGAAAAAGAGGAAAGATTCAAATCAAATCAGAAATGAAAGAGGAGACATTACAACTGATACCAGAGAAATAGAGGATCATTAAGAGAGCCTCTGAACAACTATACACCAACAAATTGGAATCTTGAAGAAATGAATAAATTCCGAGAAACATGCAACCTACCAAGACTGAATCAGGAAGAAACAAAATATGAATAGAACAAAAACAGTAAGGTGATTGAATCACTAATGGAAAAGCTCCTCAAAAGAAAAGCCAGGACCACATAGATGGTTTCCCTGGTGAATTCCACCAAACATTTAAAAAGAATTAACACCAATCCTTCTCAAATGCCTCCAAAAGCCTGAAGAGAAGGAAACACTCCATAATTGTCTCACAAAGCTAACATCACCCTGCTACCAAAGCCAGATAAGCACATTACAAGAAAACAAACTACGGTTCAATATCCTGATCAATATAGATGCAAATATTCTCAACATGATACTTGCAACCTGAGTTGAGCAGCACATTAAAAATATCATAGCCTATGATCAGGTAGGATTTTCACTGGGATGGAAGGATACTTTAACATATGCAAATCAAAAACTTATCTATTACACTTACAGAATGGAAGAGAAAAATCATATAATCATCTCAATAAATGAAGAAAAAGGATTTGATAAAATAAAACATCCTTTTCATGATAAAAATTCTCAACAAATTGGGTGTAGAGTGAAGACACTACCACATAATAAAGGCTATGCAAAACAAGTCCACAGCTCACATCACTCACGAGGATGAAAAGCTGAAATGTTTTCCTCTGAGACCAGGAACAAGACAAGAATCCCACTCTCATCAAAAGGCACATGAAAAAATGCTCAATTATCACTAATTATCAGAGAAATGCAAATCAAAACTACAATGAGGTATCACCTCACACCAGTCAGAATGGCCGTCATTCAAAAATCCACAAATGACAAATGCTGGAGAGGCTGTGGAGAAAGGGGAACCCTCCTACACTGCTGGTGGGAATGCAGTTTGGTGCAGCCACTATGGAAAACAGTGTGGAGATTCCTCAAAAGACTAGGAATAGACTTACCGTATGACCCAGGAATCCCACTCCTGGGCTTGTATCCAGAAGGAACCCTACTCCAAAATGACACCTGCACCCCAATGTTCATAGCAGCACTATTTACAATAGCCAAAACATGGAAACAGTCTAAATGTCCATCAACAGATGACTGGATAAAGAAGAGGTGGTATATTTATACAATGGACTACTACTCAGCCATAAAAACCGACAACATAATGCCATTTGCAGCAACATGGATGCTCCTGGAGAATGCCATTCTAAGTGAAGTAAGCCAGAAAGAGAAAGAAAAATACCATATGAGATCGCTCATATGTGGAATCTAAAAAAGGCAAAAACAAAAACAAACAAACAAAAACAAAGTGTAAATACAGGACAGAAATAGACTCATAGACAGAGAATACAGACTTGTGGTTGCCAGGGGGATGGAGGGTGGGAAGGGATAGAATGGGATTTCAAAATTGTAGAATAGATAAACAAGATTACACTGTATAGCACAGGGAAATACACACAAAATGTTATGATAGCTTACAGAGAAAAAAATGTGACAATGAGTGTGTATATGTCCATGAATGACTGAAAAATTGCGCTGAACACTGGAATTTGACACAACATTGTAAAATGATTATAAATCAATAAAAAATGTTAAAAAAAAAAAAAAAAAGAATCCCACTCTCACCGCTTCTACTCAATATAGTATTGGAAGTCCCAACCAGAGCAATCAGGCAAGAAATTAAAGGTCTCCATATTGGAAAGGAAGAAGTCAAACTGTGTTTGCAGGTTATATGATTTTATAATATAGAAAGTCCTAAAGACTCCATCAAAAGACTGTTAGAACTAGTCAAGAAATTCAGAAAAGTTGCAGGACATCTGAAAAGGAAAGAGAACAATCTTGTTCAAAATAACATCAAAAAGCAATAAAATAATGAAGACTAAATTGAACCAAGGAGGTGAAAGATCTGTATACTGAAAATTTTAAGACTGATGGAAAAAAATGGAAGACACAATAAAATGAAAGATATAATGTGTTCACTGATCAGAAGAACTGATATGGTTAAGATGTCCACACTACCCAAAGCCATCTATAGATTCAGTGCAACTACTATCAAAATTCCAATGGCATTTTTTTTTTTTTTACAGAAATAGAAAAACCTGAAATTCCTATGGAGGCACAAAAGACTTCAAATAGCCAGAGCAATCCTGAGAAATAAGAACAAAGCTGGAAGCATCATACTTCCTGATTTTGAACTATAATAAAAAGCTATAGTAATCAAAACAGTATGGTACTGGCAGAAGAAAACAGACATAGCCCAATGGAACATCATCAAGAGCTCAGAAACCCATGAATATATGACCAACTAATATTTGACAAGGGAGCCAAGACTATTCAATGAAGAAAGGATAGTCTCTCTGTTAAATGGTTTTGGGAAGACTGGATAACCACATACAAAAGAATGAAACTGGACTCCTATCTGACACCCCTCAAAAATTAACTCAAAAAGGATTAAAGGCTTAAATATAAGATCTGAAGCCACAAAACTGCTAGAAGGTAGCATAGGGAAAAAACCTCTTTGACATTGGTCCTGGCAACAATTTTGTGGATATGACATCAAAAGCACAAGCAACAAAAGCAAAAATAAATAAGTGGGACTACATCAAACTAAAAAACTTCTGTACAGCAAAGGAAACAATCAGCAAAACAGGGAGATCATGTATGTGATAAGGGGTCAATATTCTAAACATATAAAGAACTCACACAACTCAACAGCAAAAAAAAAAAAAAAAAAAAAAATTAATCTAATTTAAGAACGGTCAGAAACTGAATAGACACTTTTCCAAAGAAGACATACCAGTGACCAACAGGTATACAAAAAAGTGCTCAACACCACTAATTAACCAGGAAATGCAAATTAAAACCACAATGAGATGTAGCTCACATCTATTACAATGGCTATCATTAAAAAGAAAAAAGATAACAAGTGTTGGTGAGGATGTGGAGAAAAGGGAACCCTTGTGTACTCTTGGTGAGACTGAAAACTGATACAGCCAGTATAAAAACCAGTCTGGACATTCCTTAAAAAATTAAAAGTAGAACTACCATATGATCCAGCAATCCCTCCTCTCTGGGTATTTATTCAAAAGAAATGAAAACAGGATTTCAGAGATACATCTGCATCTCCATGGTCAATGCAACAGTATTCATAATAGCACACATATGGAAATAACTTAAGTGTATATCAATGGATCAACAGATAAAGAAGCTGTGGTGTGTGTATGTGTATATATATGTATGTTGGGTGTGTATGTGTATAAATACACACACACACTCCACATACAATGGAATATTATTCAGCCATGAGAAAGAAGAAAATACTTCCACTTGTAACAACTTGGAGGGTATAATGCTAAGTAAAATAAGTCAGGCAAATACTGTATTCTATCACTTACA
Source organism: Camelus dromedarius (assembly GCF_036321535.1). Taxonomy (NCBI): domain Eukaryota; kingdom Metazoa; phylum Chordata; class Mammalia; order Artiodactyla; family Camelidae; genus Camelus; species Camelus dromedarius. The sequence continues at coordinate 85,962,580 of NC_087472.1, read as the reverse complement.
TGTGGAATCTAAAAAAGCGAAACTCATAGAAACAGTAGAATGGTGGTTACCAGAGGCTGGGAGGTGGGGGAAAGGGGCAGATGTTGATCAAAAGGTACAAATTTTATGACTTTAATGTACAGCATGGTCATTACAGTTAATAATATTGTATTATATACTTGATTGTTGCTAAGATTGTAAATATTAAATATCCTCATCACCAAAAAGAAATGGTAGTTATGTGAGGTGATGGAGGTTTCAGCTAAGGCTTTGGTGGTAATCACTTCACAAAATATGTGTATTAAATCAACACACTGTACATATGAATATAACACAATGTTATAGTCCACAAAAGTATACCAAAACAAATCAACATTGACCAAATAACTTTTATTAATTCTATACAGAAAGATCTATTAATCTAATTTATAGCATCGATATATTAAAAGAGAAACTATATAACAGTATTTGGACTGCAGTTAGTATTTTAAAAAATAATTTCTGGATTATCATGTCCCCTTTTACACAACCCCATTTTCTCCTTCAGAAATTTCTATTGGTGGCGATTAGTTGTTGCACAGGGTCCTTCTATGACTCATTATTTCTCTGAGATTCAATCCTCTATATTCCCATTATCAAAAATTTGATGCTAAGCAACTATGTTAAATTTTCAACTTTTAAACTGAGTATGGTTTTCATATCAGATTATTAGTAGAAATTGTACCCCCAAAAAGCCCATAAACAAAGGTTTCATAATAGCACGCACGCCTGGTGCTGGTAACCATGTGAAGTCATACCTGTGTCTATGGAGAGGCCAACCTAAGGCACAGTCTCCAGGACCACCACCAAGGGTGAGCCTGCTAAACAGGTATACTCCACTATGCCAGTTTCCAGGGCCCTTAGGTTGTTACTGAGAAACAATAAATATTAACACTTGCATAATTTAATAAACTAAAATATTTCAGCTACAGTTGAAGACTCCATTTATTTAAGCCTAGCCCAATCTCATTTTTCACTTCTTCCCCAGAGGCAACCACTATGATGAATTATAGACGATGTTTTTTCCCCTATATTTTTACCATACACATGCACTCACAGATACCAGGGCCCCAAACTATCCATCTCAACTACCTCCCAACCCCCACATAACCACACTGTGTATAAGAGGAAAGCAGAGGTTTTCTAAGGACAACATGCATATTCTGCATAAGGGACCACAGAAAGTCACTCTTATCTATAGGGAAGCCAGCCTAAGGCTCAGTTTCCCTCATCACTGGAACCCAGGGTGAGCTTGTCAAAGAAGTACCCTGCCATGCTGGCTTCTGGGGTCCCCATCTTGCTACCCAGAATTAACCATTAACATTTCAAGTAGGTCTTCTGCCCATTTTTGGATTGGGTTGTTTATTTTTTTCTTATTAAGTCGTATGAGCTGCTTATACATTCTGGAGATCAAGCCTTTGTCAGTTTCATTTGCAAAAATTTTCTCCCATTCTGTAGGTTGTCTTTTTGTTTTACTTATGGTTTCCTTTGCTGTGCAGAAGCTTGTAAGTTTCATTAGGTCCCATTTGTTTATTCTTGCTTTTATTTCTATTGATTGAGTAGACTGTTCTAGGAGAACATTTTTGAGATGTATGTCAGATAATGTTTTGCCTATATTTTAGCAATTCTCCAAGGAAGATCAATAGGCACATGAAAAAATGCTCAATATCACTAATTATCAGAGAAATGCAAATCAAAACTACAATGAGGTATCACCTCACACCAGTCAGAATGGCTATCATTCAAAAGTCCACAAATGACAAACGCTGGAGAGGCTGTGGAGAAAAGGGAACCCTCCTACACTGCTGGTGGGAATGCAGTTTGGTGCAGCCACTGTGGAAAACAGTGTGGAGATTGCTCAAAAGACTAGGAATAGACTTACCATATGACCCAGGAATCCTGCTCCTGGGCATATAGCCAGAAGGAACCCTACTCCAAAATGACACCTGCACCCCAATGTTCATAGCAGCACTATTTACAATTGCCAAGACATGGAAGCAGCCTAAATGTCCATCAACAGATGACTGGATAAAGAAGATGTAAATTTATACAATGGAATACTATTCAGCCATAAAAACCGACAACATAACGCCATTTGCAGCAACATGGATGCTCCTGGAGAATGTCATTCTAAGTGAAGTAAGCCAGAAAGAGAAAGAAAAATACCATATGAGATTGCTCATATGTGGAATCTAGAAAACAAACAAACAAACAAAAATACAAAACAGAAGTAGACTCATAGAATACAAACTTGTGGTTGCCAAGGGGGCAGGGGGGTGGGAAGGGATAGACTGGGATTTCAAAATGTAGAATAGATAAACAAGATTACACTGTATAGCACAGGGAAATATATACAAGATCTTATGGTAGCTCACAGAGAAAAAAATGTGACAATGAATATATATATGTTCATGTATAATTGAAAAATTGTGCTCTACACTGGAATTTGACACATTGTAAAATGATTATAAATCAATAAAAAATGTTAAAAAAAAATTTCAAGTAAAGTGAAAGCCCCTTCACTTTAACCCCTTCAACCCCTGCCCAATCCCATTCACTCATCCTTTCCCCAGATCAACCTCTATCATAATTTTCAGGCCATGTTTTTATACTTTATGCACAGGCACCCACATTCACCAGGGCCCCACCTCCCCCTCCCCCTAATAAACCCACGTTGTTCATTAAGGGAAGATTGATTGTGTTTTCCAGGGTCCCATGCAGTACCTTCTCCCTCCATCCATGGAGACCCCGAGCTGCATGTGGACGGGGCATGGGTGGGTGGAGAGACTCCTGGATACCTGTTTTACACTTACAAAGAGAGATGTGCACACGCGAATCAACCAGAGACCTTTATTTAAGAACCAATAACTTTATTGGAAGAAATGGTAACAATGAAAGAAGAAAAACTTAAGTGAACTTTTTTTTTTTTGCAAAGGCAATATTGCCGTATGCATGCCAGGCAGGGTGACCTCGGGAAGTCACCCCGTGACCACGGGGAAGTGCAGTCCAGGCTCAGTTCTTGTCACTGTCGCCCAGGGTGAGCTTCTCGAAGAGGTACTCCGCCATGCCGACTTCCGGGGTCCCCATCTTGCGCAGGGTGGTGATGTGGTCCCCCAGCTCCTTGATGAACTCGACCTGCTGGTTCAGGCAGTGGCTCTGCAGGAAGTGGCACAGGTGGGCGTCGCTCTTCTCGCTGGCCAGCTGGTGCAGGTCGAGCAGGCTCTGGTTGACGTGCTTCTCTAGGCGCAAGGCACACTGCATGGCCTGGAGGCCGCTCTCCCAGGCGTCGCGGTCTGGCTTCCTGATGTCGTGGAAGCAGAGGCGGCCCCCGCGCTGGTTCTGCAGGCGCATCAGGCTCTCGGCCCGTTCCCCCAGGTGCCGCGAGCGCCGCAGGAAGAAGCGGGCCAAGTGCTTCAAGGCCACGTCGTCGCGGTCGAGGTAGAAGGCCATGGCCAGGCACACGTAGGAGGCGTGGAGCTCCAGGGTGACGGGGCTGTTGGTGGCGGCCTGGCAGTCGGGGTGGTAGTTCTGGCGCCCCTGCGAGGGCCCGGCGGGCATCACGGCTGGCGGTAGGGGCATCAAGGCCAGGACGAAGGCAGCGTGGAAGCGGAGGACCCAGAGTGGGCGATCAGGGTGGCCGGAGGCAGGTGACTCCGGTCAGGGCGGCAGCTCTGGGATGGACCGGAATGTGGTTCCGTTACCCGGGTTGGGGAGGCGGGGGTGAGGTTCCGATTCTTTTACAGCAGGGAGGGGGGCCGGGGTTATGGGGGAATGAGGGTGGGGCACGAGCGCTGTGTCCCAGGTTCCATCAAAGTCTGGGTGAGGCGCGGAGACTGAGCTGAGCAGCTGGCATCTATTAAAGTTTAAATTTTGCCTTGTTATTTCTATTTTCCAAGGACTTTCTCTTGTTCTCCAATTGCTCCCTTTCACAGCACCCTGTTCTTATTTTATAAACCAACTGTCTGTTTAAATTCTGAAAATATGAATTTGAATTTTTTGGTAAAGTTCTCTTGTGTTTCCTATTTTTTTAAAACTTTTTTTATTGAGTAATAGTCATTTTACAATGTTGTGTTCTGTTTCCTATATTATATTTACTTATTTTCTCCACAAATAGTTATGTTTGTTCCTCAAGATCATCTCATTTACTTTCCTTAAACATCTGGCAAACCTTTGTTCATTTATACTTAGGAATAAAGGACTCATTCGCTTAGTCTCGGTAATTAGCATGGATGCGGTCTAGAGCTGCGCCGCCCGTTACACTAATAGGCTTCTCCTCAGAATGGGTGGGCAGAGTGTGTCTGTTATTCGGGAGTCTCTCCTTTGGAGGTACATGGCATGATGCAGGTAGCTTTATTCTGTTGCCGAAATAAAGATGATATTTCTGACATTGTAAGAGGAATGTTTTCCCCTTCAAGGTAGCTGTGTCGCTGTCTGCTGGCTGTGCAGGTCTGCAGTTGTCTTAAGCTCATTCACTTTCTTGGAGTGTAGTTTGTGGAGATTAAATGTGGTCAAAAGGTGCAGGTGCTTATGCCCAATGTAAGGAGGGGTGGGGGAGGCTCAGGGCAGGGCAAGACAGATGTGCTGTTCCCAGAGTAGCTCTTTCACCTCACAGTTGACCTAGGGCTTTTGCTGACTGTTCTTGAAGTGTGTCTGAATGTGCTCAGTTTTCCAATGCAGATGTTTCAAGTTCTCTGAATAAACCAATTTGATCGCTTCTGCTTTTCCTATCTTCCAAGAATTCTTCTTATTTCTGGTGTGCTAATGATACCCTTTGGGGTGTGTGTGTGTAAATGTTTTCGCTGTGTTTAACCGCTACCATGATCCAATTACCATTTAAAAAATTTCTGAAAATATAAGTAATTTTCTGAATAGGTAATATAGTCACATGATTCAAAGCCACACTAGTCTCCTCTCTGCAGGCAACTAGTATGGTCTTATTTCTTATAAATTAGGAGAAAGAGGGAAAAGAGGAAGAAATAATACTTATGAGACAGAAGAGAAGAAACTTTAGAAGCACATTCTTCTCAAACATGCATAAAATATTTACCAAGATAAATCATATTCTGGGCCATAACCAAGTCTCAATAAATTTCAAAGAATTCCAATCATACAAGATTAGAAAAGACAAAACATCTAAAATCAAAAATCTAACCTTCTCCGTTAAGGAACTAGAAAAAGAAGACTGATAAATACCCAAATCAAGCAGAAGTCAGCAAATGATAAAGAAAGGAAAATTCAGTGGAATAGAAAACAAACCAAAAAATAGAGAAAATAAAACTAAATAGATTCTTTAGGATTTAAGAATAAATAAATCTCTAAACAGACTGATCAAAAAAAAAAAAAGAAGACAAATTACTAATATCAAAATTGTAGACTAGATAAACAAGATTACACTGTATAGCACAGGGAAATATACACAAAATGTTATGATAACTCACAGAGAAAAAAATGTGACAATGAGTGTGTATATGTCCATGAATGACTGAAAAATTGTGCTGAACACTGGAATTTGACACAACATTGTAAAATGATTATAAATCAATAAAAAATGTTAAAAAAAAAAAAGAATGAGAGAAGACATGACTACAGATTATGAAAAGGGAACAATATTGCCATGACTAGTCATGGCACTGACTAGACTAGACCACAATCATGACTAGATTAATTATGATTCACCTCTAGCACCTGGGTATATTCTTACTCCCCCAAATCGGGGTTCTCTTACCACAGAAGGAGGTAAAGTGGTTTTTAGATCAACAGTATCTGCCACACTTCTCTTCATTAGCAGCTTAGAATACATTAATTCAGACAATTACTCTCTTTTCTCACCAAGAACGTCAGTCATAGGGCAGCCCATGACCAAATGCAGTGAGCACAGAATTTCTAGGATGATGGAAGTAATACAAGAGGTGGTAGAGTGGACACGCAAACAGAATGGCATGCACTGGAACAAAACATCTTTTTATGGTAAATTGAGGAGATTCTACAAACCCTAGTAGATAATTATTTATCTCTGTTTTGTCTAGAGTTTGCCCTGCATTTTAATATTTTAAAATAGAAAACAGCAAAATGGTACCGTTTTCAAGAGAAACTAGTACAAATTCCGAGTTTATGGGGAATTATTATTCTTACTACTTTATCTCATTTGTTATTAGTATGCACCTGCATCTTTATAATGTAATCTGTCCTTCAAAGTAATAAAAATGAACCTCTACAGAATTGAAAAGTTTCATTAACTTTATATAGAACTAACTCTTTATCACCTCTTCTACCTCTTCAGGCATTAGTCTAGAATTTTAATGAAACTTCATCACTTTACTTAGCTTTAAGACAGCTCCCTTAAAAATGATCTTGGGGGGTAGATATAGCTCAAGTGGTAGAGTGCATGCTTAGCATGCATGAGGTCCTGGGTTCAATCCATTAAAAAAAAGATAATTAATAAGTAGACCTTGTTACCTCCCCCTTGCAAATAAAAACAAACAAACAAAAAAAAACCCTGTGGTTAAAAAAAGATAAAAGAAGATCTCACCATCAAACCAAACAAGTTCAAAACTGTCTAAGAGTTCAGGTTGCCACTTTTCAGATAGCAGCAGGAAATCTCAGCCTATTTCTATTTTTTTTTCAGCCTACTTCTATATTCCTTCCTACCTAGTCCTATTATATTACAAGTTCTATTAGGTATTGCCCTTTTCTTTTCTTCCTGCCTTGTGCTCCAAGTGTGTCAGCTACATGGTATGATGCTCAAAAGTATCTGAGTAGACACAAAAGCCACAAGTTTCAATTCCAGTCAGAAATCAGGTGCATCATTGGTCTTTTGGGGACTCACAATATTGGTCTAAAGATGCAAAGACTATCACCCGCTTTGCCTGCTCTAAAGCATTTTAAAACAGTAAAAATAAAAATACAGCTAAGAGTATGAACCAACCACCAATTTTTCCATTTCAGTCATATCTGGGCTTGAATAAACATATTGTGACATGCCTTTACTGATGGCCTGATAAGAACTGGCATAAGAAGCCTGGAGGTAAGTTGTTCCACTGTAAAACCCTGGCATAACCATCCCCACTTAAATTAGGAGGGAATTGCGTTCAATGCAGAGGGAAAGAAGGGCAGGGACACCTGGGTCCTATCTCTGGCTGCACCACTCAGTATCTTGCTATGGGAAAATGAGCACCTTGACAACTCTGGGGCCGTTATTTCCTTATCTGTGAAATGAACAGCTTGACCCTTTTGGTTTTCATGGGCCCTATCAGTTATTAAAATGACCAGAGCCTATTCCACGAATCTTTCTTCAATAATAGAACGGAAAGAAAAATCACTCTTTAGTCTATTCATGATGAGCAGTGATTGGTATCAAATAGTAGCCGTGGGAATGGGGTAATATGTCAATATTCAAATAATAATGCTATGTTAAGTTATGACATTAGTGCAACCTTCTGCAGCACACAATTCAAGAAAAGGCAGAGCCCTCTTCACTCTGCTGTTTGCTGGATGTGCAGGGGGGAACCAGATGCCCTGTTTCAGCTTGATGATACCTAAAACCTAGGGCCGACAATACAGGGCTATTGCAAAGTTCTAATTTCCTTTGTCACTGATTTTATTGTACCTTGAAAGTGGCTACTTATTTCTACAGTTGCTGATATTCCAACCATGAGAACCATGGTCAGAATACTTGTCCTGGGGGAACTGTGTCCTAACACTGGGGGAAAGAACTAGTTACAACCCCCAATATTAAAGAAATCAGTAACAGAAACTGATTTACAGTAGTGGCCCCACCCAGATGGGAATCTCTGGTGAGTGGGCAGGGGTGGTGACTGGTTGCTGTATTTTATCAAATATACCATGAATTGAAAAGTACACTTTTTAATGCATTAAGAAAAAACAAACATGCTTTCAACTAATCCATGACATGTCAGTGATTGAAAGCTGCACCTCAATTTCAGGGAAGTTAAAATGTGAATAAATGATTACAGAATTGATGGAATATAGTAATATTTACTGGATTTTGTCATCCACTTGCTTTATTTATCAAAGTAGCTACTTTTAAAAACTATTCATAATTCTTTATGCTTTTTGGTAATTTATTTGTGGCCCTGATGGTCTACAGTATTATGTATAAAGATAGAAAACATTAATTTAAAAAATGGGTATTTTCTTTTGGATATTGTGTCATTTTATAACACTTTAGCCTCATCCTAGAATGTGTGGTCCCTGACTTTTTTCTTCTTTTCTTTACTTTTTTGGAGAGAGAGGTCTATATTAGGCTAAGGAATGTAATTCCTTGGGTAACAGGTAAACCCCTGTTCTCTGAGTTCATTGCTAACCTCCTAGCATGCTGTGAGAGACATGTGACATCGTCTTTCAAATGAAACAGGTGCATTAAACATTTACCAAGCAAAGTTGCTGATTTAGGGTTCTACTGAAATCCCAATTTGAATGTGAAGATTTCATTCTCATCATTTCCACTGACTGAATGCAGCTCTGCTGGATAATGTGAGCCATTACTAACAATGACAGTACTGCCTAGCAAGCAGTCAACCACCCCACAGTGGCAGCACCCTGGCTGACAGGAACACCGGGATGGCCACTGTGCCTGCTAGGTCGGATTGTCATACTTTCATAGATTCAAAGTTACTGTTGAGACCTTAAGGCTCTGAACTGCAGAGGGGAGCTCCAAGAAAGCCAAATGTACCTGCAAATGCACCTTTCGCTCCCCAAATGCACATCTGCTTAAGCAGGGGGATGCCTGATGTGCCCCACTCCTGCCCACTGTGCCCATAGAAGGGCAGGGCAGATATGAGGAAAAGCAAGGCAGAAAACAGGGTCAGCAACAGAGCAGACTCCTTTCAAGGATTAAAATGAGGGTGTAAGAATTTCCCACAGGTTGGGTGCATAGTGTGGAAAGCTTGAGCCATGATGCTACTACTCTGCCCCAGAGGGCTGTGTGCCAGGCAGAGGGTCTTGACAACGAAGAAGTGGGGTGTGCATACCAGGACAGGAGCCAGCTGGGGAAGGGGGCAGAAGAGACCAGCACAGAGTCAGAGCTTATTCCTGAAACTATGTTGCTGGGGGGGCTTCTCCTAGGACTCCCTGAGCACTGTGCATCTCCCACCCAAGTTATAACTAGGCCCACCAAAGAGTGAGTGACAGCCAAGAAGGGGCTACAGCAATATCAGTTAAGTTAGAGACCTCTATCCGGTTCCCTTCCCTTCCCCCAGGTCCTCAACACACCAGGAGAGAGATGGGAAGCAGTAAGGGTTAAAGAGCAGATCATGACCCTCTCCTCACACCATGATCTTAAGGTCAAGGTCTAGCAGGAGCGGAAGGAGCAAAGGAGGAAAAGGTGAGCATAAAGCGAATCCAACACTAAAGTTCTAAGTGGAAGAGAGGGATAGGAGTTTTTTGCCAAAAGGTGCCTAGAAAGGTATGAGATCTGCCTGTCTCTAAGGAGTAAGAGCTTAGACTATCAAATCAGAGTGGTTATACAAGGCAGGGTCTTTTCAAACACTTATGTAACCTTAAACTCCAGTACAATATCACCATGGAACCCTTGGGTATCCACCAGGTCCAGTAGAAGAACTCCTTCTATCAAATTAATTCTAACGAGGAGCACTGATGAGGTCTGAAATTCTACATGTGCCTTGAGTGTAATCATGGGTAAACAGCAGCAGATCTGGACGTTAAACAGGGCATCGTGAACTAGATACTGCCGTCTAGGATATGCAGAATTATATTAAGTCTATGGTGCAGATGATCTACAAATGACAAAAAAAAAAAAAAAAAAAAAAGAAAGAAAGAAAAAGGACCCACCAGTCTCATCAGTACACAGTCTCTGAGGGCAGGTCTGAAAAACATTAACTGGCATTGAGAGAGGAAATCTGCTGAGGTAACTTCAGGTCAAGGTCAACAGAGAAAGACCCACACTGGAGCAAGCCTACTACTTTGGTAACATACAGGCTGAAAACCCTCCAAATTAAGTTACTCCCATAACCTGAAACGAGTAACTGAGACTACATGGGATTTATAATCTACAAAAAAGCCCAACTGCCATAGAATAAAGTTCACCCCTTATTTAAAAACAACATTGACAAAATAATCAACAGAAACTTACTTTAAATGATCACACAATGGACACAGTGATGTCTGCCTGCAGAAGTGAGACCATCCTCATTTTTCCAGGAGCTCTAGTAGCTTCATTCCACAAAACAACAGACTTTGGCCCTGTTTAACTTACTCTCAAGAGATCCCATTAGTAGTGAGAAAACCTGTGGGAGCCCCAGGAAACCAACCCCATGTGGCTGAAGGGAAACTTCATATCTCGCTCCTCTGAGAGGGTCGAGTCTAGGGCAGGGGTGGAAAGACTTGGATGGAAATGCATAGGCATGGCTGGGAGACAGCCACAGCGATGCTCCTTGTTTGCCCCCTAATTATCTACGCCCAGACTCAAGTCCCTACCTCTCTTCCTTCCTGAATCTCCTCAGCCCTCAAAGGGCAAAATTCTGAATCAGTGGCTCAAGTGCCATCAGTGGATCATGAGTGGCTGAGTCAAATAGGAATTTCCCTAACAGTGCGGAAGCATCCGAGTTTCTGCCCACAAGTGTGATGAGTAACCACCAGAGAACTAGTGACCAACTCTTCAATACCTCAGACACTGAGCACTTCCTGTTAATCACTATCTCCACCGACCAGTATCTGCATGCTACCTCCTGCCATGGACTCTGAATTTAGAGATTCCCAGTGTAGCTTTTGTAACATATCCTAGCATGAACGGGCACTGCTTATCTCTTTCTTCAATTTCTCCTCTAACAATTTCCACACAAAACAAATGAAAAGCAACACTTTGGAATGAGAGTTATCTAAAAAGGAATGGCTAGACTTATACTAAAATTTCTGGACTCAGTTTCTAACTTGCAGACACAACTTGGGGGTGGAGCGGAGCATGGAGTACACAGGGCATTGAGCAGACCCAGACAGGACGGGCACCCACACCCCCAGAAACACTACCCACTGCAAAGCTTTCTGAGTATTCCAACTAAGAAGTTACATTTAAACCATTTGCTTTACAATCTCACAGAATGTTATCTGCTGGTCGCCTACATTAGAGTCCCCAGGACTGCTCATTAAAGCAGGTTCCCTGGCCCCATGGAGATCTGTGGACCCTGGACTGTGCATTTTTAAAATAATTCTTTTACTTTGGAATAATTTTAGGTTTACAGAAAAACTGCAAAGATAGTACAGAGCATTCTCCTGTACCCATCACCCAATATCCCCTAATGTCAGCACCTTACCTGAGGATGGTGTACTTATTATAAGTAATGAACCAATATTGATCCATTACTATTAACAATGGATTTGGACTTCACTAGTTTTCCCACCAATGACCTTTTTGTTTCAGAATCCAATCCATATTGCATTTAATCATCATGTATCTGTAGCATCCTCTGTTTTGTGACAGTTTCTCAGTCTTTTCTTCTTTTTCATGACCTTGACAGCTTTGAGGAGTCAGGTATTTTGTAGGATATCTCTCAGTTTCGACGTCTTTGGTAATTTTCTCATGATTGGGGTTATGGGTTTGGGGGGGAAAATAACACAGAAGTGAAATCCCTTCTTGTACCATGATATACACGATTTATCACTGATGATGCTAACTTCGATCCCCCAGGCAAGCTAGTGTTTGATAGGTTTCTCCACTCTAAGGTATTTCCCCCCACTTTCCACATTCTAGTCTTTGGAAGGATTTAAGTCCAAGCAACAATCAAGAGAGGCAGAGAATTAAGCTCTGCCTCCTGGAGAGTGGAGGGTTTACATACATATTTTGGAATTCTTGTGTACTATAGATTTGTCTCCTCGCGCCTATTTATTTTTTCATTTGTTTATATCATTATGGACTCATGTATTTATTATACGCTTTGGGTTATAATCCAATACTACATCATTGATTTTGTTATTCAAATTGCTCTGGCTTTGGCCATTGGAGCTCCTTAAGGTTGGTTCCTTGGTCACTTTGACATGCTCTCATTCTTTGTTTTTTTGAGTACTTCCTTACTTTCTGATGCTAGAATATGCTTCGGCTCATCTTGTATCCTCCCCTGCTCTAGCCCTAGAATCAGCCATTTACCCCAAAGAGTCCTGGTTTCTTTTACTGTGGCGTATTATTAGAAACTCAGATCTGGGCACTGAGTGGGACTATGCAGTTCTGATAAGCAACCAAGCTGATTCCTACACACTCTAAAGTTTGAACACAGCCATTTTGGGAAGTCAAGCACAAAAAAACTAGAAATAATCCTTCAAGAAAAGTTCTGAAATAGTTGCTTTAAAGAATTACTACCACTTTCTCCATGTTAGTTCAAGATTAAAAGTTCCAAAATACAAAGTACCCAAGGGGACTCACAGAGAGGAAAAGATAGAAAACAATGGTAGAGAGCAAATAATGATTCCTAAATAAAGTGGTTCTGACTCAGCACATGAAAACTACAATAAAACGTATTTATTGAAGACTTTCTCTGTGTGAGGTACTAAGTAGAAAGCTTCAAACCTAATGCTGCAGGTATAATTTCTCCTTTTTTAAACATACAGAAATTGAGGCCTACAAAGGTGAAATGTTTGCACAAAGCAACACAGTCAGTAGGTGGCAGAGCTGAGACACCAAATCAGGTCCACGTGATTCTCAAAACAGAGGATTTGGGCATGGAATTCTGTTAAGGGCTGCTTTGTGAGCTTTTGTGTGTATGCAGGCTGTCTCTCCCAGATCTCAAATGCCACGAGGGTGGGTCAGCTTATTCATTGTTGTGTATTCTGTGTCTGTTATATAGTAGGCACTCAGCAGATGACATCCGAATAAATCCGACCAAAGTTCTACATGGTGAAAAGAGGACCACAAAGCACAGTGCGTTTTCTTCTGCTGTATGTTATAACTCAACCTGTGTTCCAAGTTAGGTAACAAATTACTAAAAAAAGAATTCTACTGAAAGCATATTTCTAACTGACACAGTTCAGATTTGGGAATGATGAAAATACGTATGAGTAAAATTGTTGTGAGTGATAAATTTTAGTAAACAAAAAGATAGTAGTCTAAGTAGAAAGCAAATGCCAAAAGTCAATAATTTTCTTCAGTGTGTGGATCAAATGAACTTCACAGATGAAACTTTTGCTCAAATGCTTCTTAATGTAGAGCAGATCCTTCCTAACATATAACAAACACTATTCTGAAACAAAGCAAGGATCAGAATGCCATTTCTACTACACTTATTAGACCAAAAGCCCTTGGGTACACCTTATCCTAAATAATATAGTTTTAATTGCGTAAGCAAACTCAGAAGACAGGCTTTAAACCATAAAGAAGGAAAGGAACCTAACACCAACAAAATTTCAAATTAAGCTCACATCTATCAGCTAACTTGTGAACACATTTTAAATCACTACTTCCTAAGAATTAAACGTGTTTCATAATATACCAATCCATTTGTTCATTCCTTCATTCACCAAATATTTATTTAATTCCTCTATGTGCCAGCACAGTTTCATATGCTAAAGACCAGAACTATGAAGGAAACAGAAGAGAAATGCTTCTGGGCTTACAGCTCAGGGGGAGAGCAGTAATAAACACAACAAAGAGATGTCAGGTGGTGATAAATGCTGGGAGGAAAAGTAATTCACAGAAGGGGAAGAGGTTGCAATTTAAGGTAGGATACTTCCTCACTGAGAAAGCGAACTTGATGGAGAGCGGCAAGGGAGCGCAGAAATACCCACCTGGAAGAGGAAAGAGCAAGCACCAAAGTCCTGAGGCGGGACACGTGCTACGTGTGTGTAAGGAGCCCCAAGGCTGCCGCGGCAGAGTGAAGAACAGGTGATGGGTGGTGAGTCATGCGTGATGAGGTCAAGCAGCACTGGCAGCAGTAGTGGAGGGGGAGAGCGGAGAAGGGTGGGGACTGACAGTGCAGTGCCTTGTGGGAGATTCTGAGCACTGACATCTACTGAGGGAAACAGGAAGCCCTTACAGAGAAGACATTGTAAAGGATCACTTTAGCCTGCTGTTTGGAGAATTACCTGTGAGCAGAGGGCCACGAAATCATATGGATGAGAGAGTGACGGTGGCCTGGATGTTAAGTGGTAATGAGAAGAGAGGCTGAGAGGTGGCTATATTCTGAGCATATTTTCATGCTAGAACCAAGACTGTTGTGCATATGAAAAAGAAGAGTCAGGGATGACAACAAGGTCTGGGGCTTAGCAAAGAGATGTATGGACAGAGTTATTACCACTTACTGAGACCAGAAAGGCTGTGGTAGTAGCAGAATTGGGGGGAAGGCACATGAATCTGTCTGTTTAGTTTGAGAACCATATTCAATCCCAAGAGGAGGTGCTGGGTAGGCAGTTAGTCACCCAGGTCTGCCGTTCAGAGTAACCCTCCAGGATATAAATTTGGGACTCATTAGCATTCCAACCCACAAACTAGGAAATCTCACCAGGGTAGTGAGTAGAGACAGAGGAGAGCAGTTTCAAGAAATGAGGTGATTGCTAGAGGGAGACACAGGGTGAAGAGAGTTGTTCTTTTCCTAAAAGGTGTGTAGGCTACTGAGAATGATTCTAGAGAGGAAAAGGTGATGTTGGAGAGTGTAGAGAATTGCTTGAGCAATTGCTGAAAGAGTTTCTTCTTCTATTTGCTTTGAAGATCGCTGAAGCACAGCATCCTGTTTGCGAGCAGGAAAGGATACAGAGACGCACTGAGACACATAAGGACCAGAGAGGGAAGCAATAAAAACACTGCTCACCTTGAAAGCAATAAAAGAGGTCAGTAAGGTAGAAAGATATACAGTTAACACATAGAAATCAGTAGCCTACAAAACACATATCTGACAATGGATTTATATCTAGAACATATGGAAAACTTTCAAAACTCAAAAATGAAACAATCCAATTAGAAAATACTCAAAACACATGAAGGAAGACAGAAGAAAACATATAAATGGAAAATAAACACATGAAAAGATGTTCAACATTATTAGCCGTTAAGAAAATGGAAATTAAAACCACAATGTGGTATCACTATACACCTATCAGAATGACTAAAATAAAACACAATAACACCACCAAGTGCTGGCAAGTATGCAGAGAAACTGGATCACAAACACTGCTGGTGGTAATTTAAAATGGTAATTTCCACAATGACAAATTGGCCTGTTCAATGTCCTAAAGAACTACACGTATATTTACCATACAACCCAACAACTGTACTCCTGGGGATTTACCCCAGAGAAATAAAAACTTACGTTCACACAAAAACCTGTACACAAATATTCATAGCAGCTTTATATGAAATAGCTCCAAACAGATGACCATCAACAAGTGAATGGTTCAATAAACTGGGATACAATCATACCATGGAATACTACTCAGCAATAAAAAAGGAATGAACTACTGACACACGCAACTTGGATGAATCTCAAGAGCATTATGCTGAGTGTAAAAAGCCAGCATTAAAAGGTTTCATATTACATGATTCCATTTATATAAGATTCTTGTAGTGACTGAGTTATAGAGGTGGGGAACAGATTAGTGATTACCAGAGGTTAGGGATGGTAGCAGGGGGGTGATTATTAAGGGAGATTTTGTAGTAATGAATGAATTCTGCTTCTTAACTATAGTGGTGGTTACAGGAATCTAAGTGATAAAATGGCACAGAACTATAAACATGGGTTGTACCAATGTCAGTTTCCTGGTTTTGAAACTGCATTACAATTATGTAAGATGTAGCTATTGGGGGAAACTGGGTAAAGCTACATGGGACCTCTCTGTATTATCTTTGCACTCTTCTGAGAATCTCTAATTATCTCAAAATAAAAACTTTAAAAAAGTCTAATGCATCCTTGATAGTATTTACAAACTAGTGAATATGACAAAAAAGAAGCAGACTCATAGATACAGAGAACAAACTAGTGGTTACCAGTTTGGGGCGGGGGGACAAAATAGAGGCAAGGGATTAAGAGGTACAAACTATTAGGTTTAAAATAGGCTACAAGGATATACTGTACAACTCGGGAAATACAGCAAATATTGTATAATAACTATAAATAGTTTAACCCTTAAAATTGTGAATCACTATACAGTACACCTGTAGTTTATACAATATTATACACTACACAGTACACCTGTAGTTTATACAATATTATACATCAACTATACTTCAATAAAAAATGGATAAACTATTTTTAAAAAATCCTTTGACCATAGGATTTCTTAGAACTCAAATCAAAATAAATACCTGGTTCATTAATTTAAAAAAAACCAATAGCCTAGTACATAAGTGTTCATAGCAGCCTCATTTGTAATACCCCAAATTGGAAACAACCCAAATGTCCATATGTATACAATAATACACTACTCAGTAATAAAAATGAATGAACTATTGATATGTTCACTAGGATGCATCTGACCATAATTATGCTGAATGAAAGAAGTCAGACAAAAGAGAGTGCATAATGTACGATTTCACTTACAGAAAACTCTAGAAAATATAAACTAATCTACAGTGACAGAAATCAGATGAACCATTGCCTGGAGGTGGCCATGATCATGGGGAGAGGCGAGGTAGAGGAAATACAATGGGACAAGAAGAAACATCTGGGAATGATGAATCTGTTTACTATCTTGATTGTGGTTACGGTTTCATGAGTGTACACATGTGTCAAATTTTACCAACCTGTATAATTTTTATATGTGTAGTTAATCATATGTCAATTATAATTCAATAAGGTTTAAAAATCCACAGCTAGCTTACACAGTCACCAATAATAACCAGTGCAACTATATCATGGAAAGGAACAACCCATTTACAACAGCAACAAAGCAATACTTAGGAACCAACCTAAGAAATGTGCAAAACATATATAATGAAAACAATTAAACATTCCGGAAATAGAGAAATATTGACTTCAACAAATAAGAAATCTCTTCTTGAGAGAATGATTTAATATCTTAAAGATGTTAGTTCTCCCTAATTTACAAACTGAAAGAAATTCCAATAAAAATACTGACGTGATTTTTTTCTAAGCTCAAAAATTAATACAAAAATTTATATGGAAAAAGAGGTGAACAAGAAGAGCTCACAAAACACTTAAAGAGAAAAGCTTATAAGGGGAATCAGTTCTCATTTATACCAAATATACTAAAAACATTCTATAATTAAAACAGTGTGGTACTAGCATTTGAGTAGAATGATGGACCAACGGACTAGAATATAAAATCCTGAAATGGACTAAGTACATACTGAGTTTAGTTATATGATAAAGGCTACCCAAAATCACTGGGGCAAAGAGAGATTTTACAATAAAAGGTATTTTGACCCTGGATAGCCATGTGAAAAAAAAATCAGATCCATAACTCACACCACACCCAGAAATAAACTGTAAGTGAATCAGAGATCTAAATGTAAAAAGTTAAATATGTTAGAAGAAATTGTGTCAATTCTTCTATAACTAAGGGTAAGAGGAAGGTTTTCTACTATAATTAAAAATCTGGATTTAATAAAATACCTGTTTAATTAATGGGTATAATGAAACTGAAAAAAACTGCATGGGTGCATGGGAAAAAGTCATAAACAAAGTCAAAATATAAATAACAATTACAAGCAAACATTTGAAATATATCACCAATAAAAATTAATATATCTAATACACTTTTTAAAAATTGAAGGGAAAAAAGGACCATAAATATGACAGAAAAATGGGCAAAGACAATTCACAAGACAGATACAAAAATAGCCCATAAACATATGATTAAACATGCAACTTCACTCATAAGAGAAATGCAAATTGAAACAAGGTATCATGTCACATCCAACAGATTGAAAAGAAAAGTCAAACCTTTGAAAATACACTCTGCTGGCTAGACCGTGAGGAAATAGGCACTCTCAAATACCTGGTGGGAATGCAAAACACTACAACCCTTATGGAGGGTACTCTGGCAACAGCTCACCACACGCGCATCAACCCTCAACCAGCAATCCACTTCTAAGAATTCACCCTGAAGACATACTTCCAAAAATGCAAAAATACACATGCACAAAATCATTTACTACACATTATCTGTAATTGCAAAAATACTGGAAACTACTTAATGCCCAAATACAGCAGACTGGTTGAATAAACCGTGACACACACTTACAAGGAAGTACTATACAGTTTTTACATATCTGTGAATACACACAGAGTGACCTCCAGAATGGATGGATAGATGGATGGATATAAACGTTTCCCTCCTCCCTATTATGATATGGATATTGCAACTGTGAAACCACTGTATGTGTGTTGCAGGACTGAGCAAATGACTTAATATATTGATGTTACTGGGAGTCAGGATTCTCATTGTGGAAAATTATCTGCAAAGAATGTCTATATCTCGTCCACAAATGTAGAATGGGGAAAACAAAGAAGAACCTTGAGTAGTATTGGAATTAGAGATTAGCAGGATGAACTTGCAATTCCATACACACAGACAGGCACATATTTTTTTAATGCGTGTAATTTTCCTAGCTCTGTTGCCTGAAGGCCCAGAGCCATGGTACTTTCACAGCAACAAGAACACTCTAGCTCTGGGATCAACCAAGACTGCGGAGAGAAACAGCCAATTCCAAGGCTGGGTCAGGAACGCATCAGATCATCCTCGAACACCTTTGTTGGGCCAAACAGTTAAAAAGTGCTCAAAAAAATGATAGGGACATGTCAAAGAGACAGAGAAGCCAGTTTGAAGACACTTCTATTAGCCAAATCTGAGATAATTTGATCACAACATTGATAGTAATGGATTATAACTCATTGAATAAAGTAACCTATGAAAGATATAGAGAGATCAAGGGACAGTTCCTGCCCACAGTGGAATGCCTACAAACATACATAGAACGATGGAGTCAGAAGTTCACATTTAGCATTATATTAAACTATACTTTAACTGATTCAGTCAAGAATTATCAACAGCAGGCGTTAAAACTAGTGAACAGAAGTTTGGTGGAGAAGAGAGTATGTACATAGTTTCAGGTATATTCCCACTAAAGTACCGACCTTTCCTTTAAAGGAGAATGATAAGCAGGCTGAAAAGTCATTAGCTTTATGAAAACCACAGTTGAGTATCTAAAATTTGTATTTTTTGAAAAACATAATATCAAAAACTGAGTCTTATTTAAGTACCTGAGGCAGTTTTTATTAAAAACTGCATGCGACAAAGAACTATTTATAAGCACTATTTATACTATAGTCCGAATGTTCTTATTAAAAAATTATCTATGTACTAAAAATAAGCCAGAATGAGAAATAGAAAAATTATAAATCTGATGGTGTTAAAAATTCAAGTGATCTTATTCATTTCATGTTTTTACTATATTGTCAATTTCTCTATAATGAACATGTATTAATTTTATAAGAAGAAAAAATATGTAAAATAAAACAAGCAAGGAATAAGCAGATGCAGAAGAAAAAAGCTGGAAAGAAAGAAAAACCCCAACAGTGCTGTGAACAGTGCCCTGTGATAACATGGTGGGATTATGGATGATGTCTTCTTTTCCCTATTTTTAACTGTGGAATTTGACTTAAAAACTATGATGCTCAGTTTACCATTTTATAAACTGATTTTGTCTTTGCTGTGCACAGTGGAATCTAGCACAGCTGCCTCTCAAATCATCTCTTCTTGAACTCCTTCCTCTTACCCCCTGGATCCTTCTTTACCTAACAAGAGCACAAAGGTCCTTTCTTTAAAACATCTACATCTACTGCTCCTGAGATTATTTGATGTCCCTTTAGCACATCTGACATCACTCATCTCCATGCAGTGCTACTTTCCCGGCTGGGGCACAGGAATGGACCTATCTTCACAGAACGGCTGCCTCTGGTAACGTCACTGCCAAGTGTGAAGCGGTTCCGGAGACGGCACACCCCTGCCTGGTGCCGTCTCCTCCCCGTTCTCCTTGAACAGCACGCAGTTCAGAGGAAAGAGAGATGAAGGAGTCTTCTCAGAGCGGGCAGGGAATTCACATAGTCTTTTCTTTTGTAGGAGAAGAAAAATGTTTTAAAACAGGGTCAGAATCTATAAGTTTCTCCTGCACTTTCTCTCTCATCCCGCAGGACAAGGTGAAGATGGGATCTAGAACTTTCTGAACAAAGCCTCATGGGAAACAACTGCCGCCCCCTGGCCAGGATGACCAGTCTCTCAGCTCGGCGGGTCCTAGGGAAACGGGGCCCTCAGAGATGGAGCAGCACGCAGGGAAGTGGACCTCACTCCCCGACCCTCGGGGCATTTTAGTCACAGGCCATGTTCAAGAGTTCTTGGAGAGGGTAGTTTTTAACTGACAGCAACGCATACAATTTGGGAGTGCAAATACACATCACAAAGGTAGGCAAATCTGTGGACATTTTAAAAAAAACTGCCAATATACTTACAGTTTTCTCATTATTTTCGAAAGCTTCTCTTGCTTCTTCAAATGTGCAGACTTCTTCCTTGCATTCACGCTCAATGTTGCCCTGTCTTATCTCCTCAAAAAGTCCATTAGCTCTTGGGTAGCGTTTTAACACTGAGTTGGCTTTTTCTCCTGTGAGGAAAACTAAAAAGAGATATAATAATAAGTATAAAATTATAATTAAAAAGACATGTAGAAAGTTACTATGCAAGGTGAAATCTGCTAGACGCTCTTTAGAAAACAGAGCCAACATCCTACACCTCTTCCCTGGCTCAGTGACGAAACGCTCGGCTCTAAACCACATCTGCTGTTCTCCTCCTCATGTGAGGATGTCCTTTCAGTAGCAGTCGCCCTGGGCAGGGACAGTGACATGATTAACTACGTTATCTCCAGACATTAGCACATTCCTGCCAACCATGGGGGTTTAAATATAGCATAATACTGATAGCAGCACTCAGACTTGTTACTGCAGGAGGAGCCCCTGGCATTCTGCTGTCAGACAGCAGCAGCCAAACCAAAATCTAGCCTCTGGACTGTCAGTCTTTGTCCCCCTCCCTCAAAAGAAATAAAACTCCAATTGACCTTCTAGAAGCCCAGAGACCCTTAGTTGTATAAAAAGACAAGATGACAAAATATGAAGAAATTAAGATAAATTTGGCCCTAATTTATTCGAAGGAGTATTAATAATAATTTTGTTCTACATGCACATAAGTTAAATATATCATGACACTTTAATATATTCAACCCATTTCAATGTCCTTCAGAAAAAGATTCTTCTGCACGACTTATAGAGGCATTTTATATAAACATTCAAAATGCACATTTATGATACCCAGTAAAATAAGGCAACAGTTATATGCATACTCATGAGAAATTGTTTTTAATTTTACATACAGATTCATTTTAAACTACACTTCAATTACATTTTTCTTAAAGTGTCATGCCTGTCTGGAGAGATAAACAGAATGCTACCAGAATTTAACCTTTGCTAATCCAAAGAAATTAGAAAATTCCCTAATCTTAAAGACTTCTAACATGAGGGACGGCACATTACAGATCCTTCAGGATGTTTTAAAAAAAAAAAGTCCTCATGCAAACGATCTTTTGAAGTAAAAAACAGTAAGTGCTCTTTTAAAAAGGGCAACAATAGCAATGAATTTAAGGTTAACCTCATTTATGAAATGTATATTTCACTTGATAGAAGATACGGATTCATTACTTAGGATTCTTAAAAATATCCAGTGGATAACAGTTACATGGCTACACCGAAAACTAGTTGACCTTCCAGAAGTGCTTCCTTCCTCCTGTACCTCAGAAGGGTGCCCATCTATAAAAATGAATCACACAGTCATCAATTATCATTCGAAGAAATCTTAAAAAATAAAAAATAAAAAGGTGCTGCAGAATTGGAGAGTAACACTGGAATTTTCTATCAGTGCTTTTCACCGTTCTGCAGCATCGGAATCCCCCGCTGGGCTTACTGTCACACATACTGCTGGGCCTGCCTCCGAGAGTTTCTGACGCTGCAGGTCTGAGGCAGGGCCAAGGAGCCGCACTTCTAGTAAGTCTCCAGGCACTGCTGGGACTGCTGGTCCCACTACCGCAGTTTGAAACCAATACTCAAATGTGAGCTGCTTAGAAAACTAGTACTGAGGAAGGTGTGTATGGAATGCTGGGATTAACACATTTAAAAACATCTTCTACTGCATGACTTTTTAGGGCCTTTTACACATATTTAATGTATTTGTAAATTTCCAGGAAAGGAACATGACACAGTATTTACCGTATTTATTTGACTATGGAGCCTTTCTTTAGAAAACATTTCACTGAATTAACAACTTCCTAGCCATTGGTCTTATGTATGCCAATGACAAATAATTCTCTTCCATATAATAGGCCAACTAATACAGGAAGACAGTAACTGATTTTCCTTGAGGCTCCTCTTTTCTAGGATAAACATGCCTAGCTCCTTCATCTGTTGGCCACATAAAACAGACAGGAGTCTCTGCATCTCAGAAAATACTGTATCCTATACTGAGTGTGGTCTGAAAAGTACAAAACTGATCAGAATCGCCTTCCTTGTTTTTAAACACAAGAGACATGTCAATAAAGTCTAATATATCCTTGGCTTTTGTGAGATTTTTCTTGAAAATAAACCAATCAATAATATATTTTAAGCTTTTAAGAGGGAAAAAACCTAAATTCTCCTAAGAGAAGATGTTATATGCTATCTCTATGGAAAAGGGAGTCAAGGAAAGCAGCTAACTCTTGAAACCAGAAAGTAGGCTAATTCAGGAGGTTTAACAACTATAAGGTAATATATAGCAAGACACAGCTCTTCTAATCCCAGTCCAATCAAATAAGAGCATTCCACAGACACCTTCAGATTATTTCTTGTACTGGGAGGCAAAATGATGTAAATTGAGAACTCTAAATGGAATAAGCTGGCAAGTAGATTTTATCTCAATTAGAAGATACCAGCTGAGTAAGAATCCAACCAGTAGGAAAGATACTGCTACAGATTAGTTGTGTCTGTCATATATTAGGGAATAGGAAGCTGTGGCAGGTTATTTGCCAGGCCTCATCAAAGTAATTTGGAAAGCTAATGGGTGATGCCAAAATTAGGATTCCTTCAATGTAGAAACAAAATAAAAGGGAAGATAGCAGCTTGAACCTATACAATAAGATCAGACTATTTCTTCCTAAAACAGTGGGCAATTTCTATGATGCAAGGACTTGTGTTTGGACTTCTAAAACTAAAGCAGTGATGTTTGAAACTAAAGCTGACCACTTCCCTCTGCCTCCTCCTCCTCAAATTGTGAGTTAGCCCACAGCTGTCCAGAATCATGTGTATGCCTACATCAGAGACAACATAATGTGACAAGTATACAGAATGTAAATTTACTCTGAGAACACAACACTGAGGTGTATTTCAAACGTGTTCTTTTCTCATTAAAGGAAATAAAGAAAAACCTAAACTGATTTCTTTAGATTCAGTTAGTAAACACCCTTACTAAAGAAAATATTTAAACTCTAAGGCTGATAAACATATACAATAACAAAATAAGTGTATTAATTCAAAAAATGTAACTACTTTTTCTTAATTTCGACATAAATACCTCTCACCCATGCTTTCTTTGCAAAAGAAAATAAAAATAATGAAGTAAGATGGCTTTGCAAGTAACTCCCTAAAGAACTAACTTAAACCAAAATATATAGCTATATTCTTTCAATTCATTGCAGGATACTAAAACTTATATTTTAGTGCTAAAAATTTTATCCAGGTGAAGTAATGTCCATACGTTCACTGAAAAACAGCAGATGATAAGGCCTGCAAATTAACAGCCCACTTGGAAAATCTCTACTCCAATTATCTAATCAGTTCTCTCATCTTGGGTCTGAATTCACTAACAGAGCCATTATTTAAAGTTGTGAATGTTTACATTTTTCTTTTAAGTGAACAAAATTCTTTTCCTTAGGACATATTTGCCAAACATAGACTATGTACAATGAGATCATGACAAGTCACAAAGATATGTAGGAGATGGCCTTTGCCCTCAAGGTTCTTCAGTGCGAGAGATAATGAAGATAAAAGAGATACACAAAGAACACTAATGCAAGATGGAACAAGGTAGTTGCTCTTTAAGGTCAGAAGGCAGGCATATTTCTCCTGGGTACGTGTGTTTGGGGGTGAGAGAGGGACCTGGAGACGGGCTCATGAAAAGTGTATTTGGGCTGGCCTTTTAAACATTGGCAGTGCTGGGACATTCAAAGATGGTGAGGAAGCACATCCTAGGGAAACAAAACAGTGATTGAGGGCCTGGAACGGAATAAACTAAGGGCCATAGATAAGGAACAGTGAGCTGGTCAGTAGGGCCAGAGTACAACATTCAAAAGAGGAAGAGAGGGAAAGGAAACCAGAAAGGGGTCAGTAGCCATGTCATGGAGGCACTTAATGTTAGGCTAAGATATTTAAACTCTTTGAGAGCATTCAAGATTTTAGACTGATACTTTGTGGAGAATAACCTAAAAAAATATGTATGTACAACAGATTCGGGGGTAGGATGAGGAGAACATGGAGGGATAAAGGCCAGGAAAAAGGCTACTTACAATGGACCAGGTTAAGAAATAATGAGATCATGCATTAGAATGGTGGCAATAGGAAAGGAAAGAAAGGGACAGATGTGAAAGATATGGCTATTGGGTGACTTCTCTGGCCACTACACCTATCATGTATCTTATTCTTTAGTTAAATCAAATCTTACCATTCTCCAAATAGACTCATATGCCTCCATAATTTTGTACCTAATATTTCCCCTACCTAGGAAACGCCTATTCCATTCAGATGTAACATCCTCTAAAACCCTCGAGTCTACTCCCCACTCCATTAGACAGAGCTGCTGTAGCTGCTCAGTATTTATGTATACTTCAATTACAGCAATTAACTAAACTGTATTATAATTTTTGGTATGGCTATCCGGTTCCCCCTCAAGACTATAAGCTTCTTGAGAGCACAGCCCATATATTATTAATACTTTGATCCAACCTCTTTAATAATACCTGGGAAAGAACTTGGTACAGAACAAGATTCACTAAGTGAACAACAAAGGAAAAGGTAGAATGGAAGAAACCTGAAAACTGAACAACTAGAAGCTGGGAAGCCATGGACCTCGCCTCTAATTATGTAGTAGCACCGCAAACTTAATGTAAGATTGTGAAATAAATATATTTACAGCAAAGTTGCTAGTGAGACAGCACCTGAATATCTTTTAGCAAGAGGAACTATTTTTTTTGAAATTTGTAGAATCCTCCTATTTATGCCCCCCTTGAAGCACAATTTCTTTTTGTTGTTTTGAAAGAACCACTGACTTCCCCTAACAGTATGTAGAGGAGTAGCTGGAAACTTACTGCTCTGGGAAGAGGGTCAAGCCAGATGCCCTTTGGCTTTGCAAGGAACCAGCACCTTGGCTCCCCAGGGCACTGCAGCAAATTCATGGAGGATGTGCGGGGTATTTTACATTTTGGGAGGAAATGCGTTGATACTCAACATCTGTTTAGACATCACACAAACTATTACCTTAAGGTAATTCACGGTTTCATCATTCGATAGTTCTACATTCCTCTTCTTTGGGAAGCCGGATTTTCGGCTAGTGATTAAAGAAAACAAGTGCTGTGTTTGAGGAGTGTGAAGATTCGAGAAGTTGTGCAGTGCCCAACAGGTACACACATCCCCATTAGTAACTGCATGTCTTTTTAAGATAGAAATACTGAAACAAAGTGAGTCACACGAATTTTTTGGTTTCCCAGTGCATACAAAATTTGTTTACACTGTACTATAGCCTACTGAGTGTACAATAGTGTTGTCTTAACAAAAACTACATATATACCTTAATTTAAAAAATTCTTTACTGCTAAAAAAAAAATGCTATCACCTGACAGCATGGGATTGCTACAAACCTTCAATTTGTAAAAAACACAATAATGCAAAGCACAATAAAGTGAAGCACAATAAAAGGAGGTATGCCTGTATTATTTCTTCAGATGGCCACCAAGCTGTCTGGAGATAGATAGATACACACACACACACACACACACACACACACACACACCTATTAAACTGTCTGGACCTAATTATTTAATAAATGGAACTATTAGGTATTTCTTTTGGTCTATGGCTACTATGAAAACAGAGCACTGCAACAACTAAGGGCACTGTAAACTAGAAAGTTTGGAAAACTCTGATCTAGGGGGTCTGGAGACTGATGGAGTCCTGCCACTGCTCTCCCAAATCCATCTGGGACACCAAGCTTCAAGGGACTGGGAAGTTCCTTCTCCAAGGAAGGAAACCAACATCCCTTTTGACAGTTTAAAGTTACTAAAACCTGTCAAATGGGTTATTGTGGCCCTGACAACAACTGGCAGGAAAAGAATACAGTGTACTCCCCTACAGCAGCCAGTCACATCACTCAGCCATAGGGTTATCCTAAGCTCGCCCTTAATTATCCACTTCGGTTCTGGCAACTTGCCTGGGGAAGGGCTAGGGAGATGAAAATTGCAACAACAAGGGCACTAGAAAGCTGCAGCACTGGGCAGTCAGGCCTGCTAGACTATGGAGTGAGCACAGGTGAGTGAAATGCGGAGTAGAAAGGTGCCCTCCTCTTGTCCCAGCACTGCTGGAAACTGCCAGCCCAGCCAGGGCAACCTATGCCTCAGTGACTAAAGTGACTCCTCTACTGTCCTTGGAACTGTTCCGAGTACTGGAAAGCCTGGCTTGGGCGCCCTGGTTTTGAGGTAACACTATATGCTGGCAGTGGCAGCGAGAGCGCCAAGAGCAAGAGAGAACAGAGACTTTCTACAAATGTATCCAGCACTCCATTGTCTTTCCCCAGTGCCAGAGGCAGGGTGTGCTGCCCTAGACCTAACGTGCAACCCCAGAGTTCTTGAATTTCCCACGGGAACAGGGTTGGTCAGGGAAGGAAGAAAGACATTCTTGTATTACCAGGGGCTGCGGCTGATTCATTTGAGTAACAAACGTAATCTCATTGGCATCCCAAGTTTGTTAAGTGGTAAACATCAGTTACACATTTAGAAAGTAAGAAAGAGAGCTGTTAGAGCAAACAGCTACGTGAGGAAAGCAAAAACCCTGAGCTTTCCTTCCTCATCTGTAAAACTGGAATAACAGCACCAACCTCATAGTTATAAATGAGGTAATGGACAAAAGTGCTTTGCTCAGAGCTTGCGGAAGAATGGAGCTCAATAAACAATGGTCTGACTTGTCAATGTCATGCTGGCAGTTATTCCATGAAGGGAAAAACAAGAGATTTATCAAGATGATAAAAAAAATGCATAGAAAATAAAGAATAAATGATCAAGGAAAGGGTTAACTAGCAGTGAGTTTGCCTATTTAATTCCAGCGATGCCTGGAAGTCTGGTCCCCTTGGTCAAGTTTGGGATGAAATGTACTAGCTTTATAAAGTGCTGTTTAAAGCCTAAAACTCCCTTAGGCACTCTACCAGCTTGCCTACACTGTTTATTGCAAATGTATAGATTGATGGTCTGCACTGATGGTATGTAGCCTACTTTCAGCTATATGACCACTGGGTATCAAATCTCAGTAACCTTGTGCCTAGGCTCCCTGGAGATCAAACTTATCTTGCAGGTTCACAATCAGAAAACAAAGCATGTCTTGTGTGACTAAAAATGGCCTTAGGAGCCATCTTTCTCCTGCAGCACCATACCTTTGGCCATTATTAAAGCCTTGTGAGAATCTCATAGGTCCTTTCAATTATCTAATGTTGAATAGTGGCTACAATATACTTTACGAATGATTTATAAATATTTTGGAGATATCATTAACTTTAAAAATTTCAGAAATTCTTCAGAATGTGATTTAAGGACTATTTCTGTTCCTTATTTAGAAGGACTTGATTTTGTAAGAAAGTCACTAAGAAGCATCCTTTAACATATCTTATATGCTTACTTCTATTCAATTTCGGTCAAGTTTATGTTGATAGCCTATCATTAGGATTTTAACAATAGATTACAAAGAAGCTTTTAAGGACAGATTAAGAAATGAAAATTATACACATGATATATATGTTTAGAGAATCCTGAATGAGTAGCTATAACAAAATACACTAAATTATTTTCTATTAATGTTTGGGTTATTTGATAGTTCAGATAGCTAGTCAATATTGATGCAAAAATTACTCAGATAAACCCAGTCTCATAAACTCAGAAACAAAAGATGATCAGGGTCATGCATTATAACTTATCTTATGTTTTACCTACGGGGAAGCCCCAGCTCCCTCAGACTAATCAAGGATCAACGTATTTAACCTTCATCCTGGCTATAAGGCTTGAAAGCCTAACTGCACATTAAAGCTGAGAAGTAGAAGGAACTAGGGGTGGGCAGAACTAGACCCACAAACTGACAGCAACAAGAAGTGAAAGCTGATTACTCTGAAAACAAGGGAAAAGGGAGATAGACGATAAAGAGGTAAAGCGATAGAGATAAATAACCCACTGAGGGTTATTTAGAGTAGGTTCTAACCCCACTCACACTGACAGCTCCGAAAGCTGTTAAGTGGCAATGATTATATTCAGAATGGTGAACCTGAGTCACCAAGAAAGGACCAAATGATGTTCATGATACTGTTTAGGAAGGCAGTAAGTTACATGATCTATTTTAGAACTATTTCCCTAAAAATAGGTTTTAAAAAACTTTTTAAAACAAATTAAAAAGGTCAGCATCAGCAATCGGCAAAATGTATTTTTTCAGATGGAAATTTTGTTCCTAGACAGTGTTGTGTAAATGTTGCTGTACCAGAGAATGAAACCATAATGAGCCCACACGCTAACCGCGAAACAGTTTTTCTCTTCTGAATAAATCTCTAATATATTGTTTAGTTGTGAATTTCTCATAAAACGCTGCAGAAGATGGTAAGCTATCCACTTATTTGAGCCTTCTGTTTGTCATGTGAAAACTGCCTTTTCAGACTATCTTGTTGACGTCTAAGAAAGACCATATCCATTCACCACTTTCACCAACCCTGTACAGAGACAAATGAAACTGCGGGAGAAGAGAAGAGTGTGGTACAGTGAAAAGGTCTTGAATTTGTAATCAAGTATGTGGATTCTTGTCCAGCTCTGGCACTAAACTGACTGCAAGATTCTGCATTTGTTGCTTAATTTACTTGGGCCTGTCTCCTAATCTGTGAAGCTAAGACACTGTATGTATATGATTCCTTAGATCCTTTCAGTTGTAATTGTGAAATTTTACAGTTGGAAAAAGTTTTAAGTGGGAGTACTGTATCCTATCCAAATTCTTTTGGGAAATGAATATACTATTTTTCAGCTAAGCAACCACCATCCCCTAAACCAACAATAAAAGCAAACAAGAAGCAAAAATCCACAAGACACCCTCCCCATCCAATCCTGTGCTCAGATTTATATACTACTAAAAAATAATCCTATGAAGTGTCACACTCATAATTCCTTGTTTTCTTGCTTCTAAGCTATTTTGATGCTATCATTTACTCAGTTGTGCATGCATACAGTGACTTCAGGGTTCTTTCTGCTGAAATGGATATTAAATAGGTATTTCTTATCACAGACTACTGGGCATAACTTTCCCTAGAAAAACAGGTCTCACTAGAATTCTAAAGTGGCATTTCACTTACTAAAACACAAAATTATGCAAAATAACAAAATGATATTTGGATCATCTTCCTATTACTTAGGGAGGTGGAAAAACTAGAGTATTTCCCAATTGCATTTCACCACTGTAACCTATTTGTGGAAATTAAAGATTAATTTTTTCACAGCAGGTAGGTTTACAATTCAGAATTTACTATATGGTGGTGCTCATGTGCACAAACAGGTTGAAATTAACTTATACCTTAGTTAGTATTCCATGTAGTATATATTTTCACAGGAAATTAGGAAGCTGAAATCCATTCAAGAACTGAGATACTTTAAAAAAATTTGAAGTTACAGGATTGAGCTAGTGAAAGTGGGGAGTCTCAGGGTTTGAGAGAAGAAATAACTGTTATTAATATCTTTAATACCCTGAACCTGCTCCCTAAGGACAATGTAGTGGTTATGATCATGACCTAAGACTTTAAAAAAAGATCTCTTTGTGCTAACAGAGGTATGCAATGAAATGCTAAATGATATAACAGGCAGGTTTCCGGGAATAAGTGTGGAGAAAATGCCAGAAATGGATTTCTATAAGAGAGAAGACAAAAGAGGTAATGTACGTCTATAAAGACAATATTCTTTAAAAACAACAAAAAATGGTTCTCCCCCAGAGTGAGTCTTACTAACACAACATGGTTTTATTAAAAGCCAAATTTTACATCATATATTCAGATGTCTCTTGTCTAATGATTTTATGCTTCATAAGGAATAATGAGATAGAAATGATGTACTAGAATCTCCCACAAAGGAAGGCAAAAGGCCAAACTTTCTTCGAAGGGATTCTACAATTTATAACTCCTCCTTATCAAAAAGAATTCTTCATGAAATGGTAGATAAGAATAATCAAGTTACTAGCAATTTACAACAATTGATTTAAATGTAACACATGACATTTATGGACTACGGGCTGTGCCTTACCCACAGGAAACAAATAAATATGGACTTAGAAAATGGTCTAATTTGCACAAAATTAAGCACACAGTCAGGTAGAATCGCCAAAACGGTGGAATTTCAAAGATGAGTATTTCTCCTATCACTAGTGCCTCAACTACTATCTGTCACGATATCATTTGTCTTAGAGTTTACAGTTGTTACAACCATAACACTTTGTAGTTTATGGTCCTATTTACACTGGTTACAATTCTGTCCCGTGTGGAAGAATATGGAAACAACTACAACTAATAATCACCATTTAATGGGAAGAAAGACAGGTAGATAGAGTCAGCAAATAAGAAATATGGTTTTATATACATAACTCTATGTTACAGTGAATGCCTTACAAGCTATCAACATAGTATGATATTATCTATGTGCTAGTTAGCTGTAATCTAGACTCTAGGAGCAGATAATTGTCCTATTAGAATACATACGACATTTAATCAAAAAGCTTCATTTCAGAGGTGGCTGTTCAGATAGTATTCTGCTATCTTCCTCTTCTGTGCACAACAGCAGAGTGTAATGGATTTAAGAAATGGAGTCTCACTGACAAATTAGTGTCTTTGTAATTAGCACATGATTTTCAGAAATGATTTTTTTGCTGAAGTCAATGTTGTTTATAGGTGAATTGGTTCTAGAAATGATAATAGTATTCGAACTTTTGCTTGCTCCATCTGCAGGGGAGGTACTGTATACCAGGAGTACTCTGTTGTCTAAAGGGGTCCCTTCTCTCACAGTGGGTCCTCTCAGGGACCCCTTTAGAAAAGCTGTGGGCTTCACTGAGCACACCAGAAACCACTGATCCATCTCAATCGCTTTATTTTACTGACAAGAAACTGACATCCAGAGGTTAAGTGACCTATCCAAGGACACAGCTTCTTGATTATAGGACCAGGACTACACCTCAGTTTCTAGAACCATAAATGGAAGAAATTTTCACATACTCAGGTATGAGGAAGTCATTCCGGCTGATACATGATTTAACTTGAATTTTATGCTAAATAAAACAGCCTGTTTATGGCCTATGAAACATACTTTGTACACCTGCTTTAATCCTTACAGGGTGCACTGACCTGAAATAAAGAATGTCCATGTTAAAAGATAAGATTAAACAACTCCCTTCCTGGGTCACCAATACTGGTCGGAACCTTTGATAAGACTCCCTTCCCAGGTACCAGGGTCATACTGACTTCCTGTGTACGTGCTGACTTGCTGCTGTTGTTTGAAACCTTGAAGAAATGGATCCCTGACTTCTTTGATGTTCTTTGTTCCAACAAGATACAAAGCTGTGCTGAAAATCATGCTACTCCAGAGTAGTTCCTCAGAGTTATCTGAGAGGCTGTCTCCTGGGCTATAATGCTTAGTTTGGCTCAGCTTTCTATTCCTATCATAGATTGGCTTATTGATGATTTCTGTCGACAACCATATACCTTTGTCCCTCAGTAGCTATGGGGGATTCATTCCAGGACCCCCTATGGATACCAAATTCCATAGGCGCTCAAGTCCCTTATGTGAAATGGCGCAGAATCTGCATATAACCTATGTACATCCTTACATATACTATAAATCATCTCAACATTACTTATAATACCTAATACAATGTAAATGCTACATAAATACTTATAAATACAATGTAAGTGGTATGTAAAGAGTTGCTGACACACAGCAAATTCAAGTTTCACTTTTTTGAACTTTCTGGAATTTTTGCTTTTTTCCAATATTTTTGATCCACACTTGGTTAAACCCATGGATGTGGAACCCACAGATACTTGCAGATACAGAGGGCTGACTCTAATCCTCTTCTTTAGACTCAAATTATTTCTATGAAAAACATCATAATATGTTAATTATGGCTTATCTCTAAAAATTTCCTTTCCTTTATTCTCAATCAGTGGGTTCTTTTCTTAAATCAGTGGTTTTCAATCTTGGATAATTTTGCATCTCAGGGAACATTAGGCAGTGTCTTGATACATTTTCGGTTGTTACAACTTGGAGGGGTAGGTGCCACTGGCATTTAGTGGGGAGAGGCCAAGGATGCTGCTGAACATCTTACAGTGCAGAGGACAGCCCCCCACAACAAAGACTTATCTGGCCCAAAATGTCAGTATTCACTCCTACATACATGCCCCAAAGAATTGAGAACAATAGTTAAACAAAAATTTGTACATCAAGGCTTATAGCAGCACCATTTACAATAGCCAAAAGGTGGGAAGGACCTAAACGTCCACCACCTGATGCATGGATAAGCAAAATGTAGTATATTCATACAATGGAATATTACTCAGCCACAAAAAGGAATAAAGTACTAATACAACAATGGATAAAACTAAAAAAAAAAATTATGCTAGTGAAAAAAGCCAGGCACAAAGGGGCACATATTTTATTATTCCATTTATATGAAATCTCTAGAATAGGTAAATTCATAGAGATAGAGATCAGATCACAGGTTGCCATGGCCTAGGGAGCGGGAGAAATAGAGACTGATTGCTTAATGGGTACAGGGTCTCCCTTAGAGGTGATAAAAATGTTTTGGTACTAGACAGCTGCACAACACTGTGAATGTATTAAATGCCACTGAACTGTACACTTCAAAATGGTCAATTTTATGTTATATGAATTTTTTTTTGCCTACATTATGTGTTTTGCCTCAATTAAAAAAAAAATGTCAATAGTGCTAAGCTTGAGAAACCATTCTAAACTGTACCAAAGTTATTTTCTTCTTGAATGGGTAAAAGGCAGAGAGGATTGCATTAAAAAAAAAAAAAAAGCATGATCCTTAAACAGTTAGCTAGTTAGCTCATTTTTTTTCTGATGGAAAAGACTTGCCAGGAAAAAATAATGGCTGCTGTCAGGCCCAAGCAGATTTGTTTTACTGTTATAAAATTATGAAGCTAGATAAGGGTTTACAATAAATTGGTGACATCATCTAAACTGTAGAGGCATGAATATGCTACTGTAATAGAGACTCAGATTTAATATAGGCCAGAAAATGAAATAATTGTCTTTAAATGTGTGCCTTCACTTCAACTGTAAACCAGGGAGCTGTCAAATAAAATTAGGCACTACATTATGAGACAGTCACTTTACAAGGCTTGTCAGTTTGAACACTCATTCCCTGTTTGAAAATATGGAGCTGTATGCTCAGAATGAGAGTTTAGGATTGGTCTCAACTGAGCAGTAGTTCAGCAATGAATCAAAGAGCTTAGAAACTTACTGTGGTAGCTGTAAACCATCTTTCCTTTCATTAAATTTTGATAAGTGGAGGGGACATGTTGGGTTCATTGAACTAAAAGAGCCAAGCACATCCAGGGATGCAAAGGAATGATGCTGCTATGCTTTAATTAAAAAAAAAAAAAGACTAACTGGTACCTCTGTCACTGATTCTCTATAGCACAATAATATGTAAATGTATACTAGGACATCACGGGCATGTTACCACTAAGTATGGAAAATGAAGATGGAAACTGACTTTTCAGATTAAGTATTTATAGATCTAGGACTTCCTTCTAGGCTAGGTAAAAGATATTTCCAAAGACTAAATACTGAAAGAGGAGAAACAGGAAAAATGCTAAGGTATCTTTACATTTTTATTTTAGTTATTCTCCACAAATAATACATGTCTGCTTGCGATCAATCAGCTATTCCAGATATCGTTTCCTATACAACAAAGCAAAATTTGTTTGAAGATTCATGGCTAAATGTTATTCTTATTTTGTAAAAGAGGAGTAGGAACATCTTGTGGCTTGCTGTTATTGAGAAAACATGATGAATTTCTTCCAGAAGTTTTTTTTAAAGAGAAGACAGTGAAGTTATGTATCAGTAATTGCATATTAGACTAATAAATACCATAAATTGCTGCTATAGCACTTAAAAGCACACAGTAAGAGAAGTGTGTTCTGACAGGAAAAAAATCAGATGGAAAATAGGTATGACTTAAAAATCAAATTCTGCTCACTGTAACAAAAACAAGAGTTTGCTTGGTGGAGTACTGAGACTTGTCATTTTATCGTGAATGTACCAGCTATGCAGGGGGGTAATGTAAAGGTAGAATAAAGTTTTAATTTCCATCTCAAGATGATTATAGATAAATCTCTCTAGTATTAGGAACATATTTGGTGAGCCTATATGGACATACTTGTAAAATCCTCAAATTCTCTTCCTTGTGAAAATGTTAATTCTCTACTAAAATCTTATACATAATTTTATTTATACATGCTGTTCTTCTGTAACAGCATCTCCCCTTGTTGTCTCATACTATGCTGGCATTCCATGATGTATTCTTTGTGTTAAGAAAAACCACAAAGATAAAAACTTATCGATCAAGAAGGGTGAATTTCACCACAGAAATGGTATCTTAGGTCCCTTACTTTAGGCAGCTCCCACAGTGAGTTGTGCACAGCAAGCTTCTGAGTTGAATTATCTCGTTATCTAGCTTGGTGACTGCCCGTCAGTGCTGCTGCCTTTGAAGTACTGCAGCCATGACCACCGCTGCCCAGAGGATTTTGATATTTGAGGCACTCCACTATCTGATACACATGTGTTTTAGCTGTTAGCATAAATGGTGATGAACAATGAGCCATTTCTCTTTGCCTATCTGTCCAGTCCACTGTGCTGTGAGAAATATATGATCATCATCATAGTTCTTAGACAATATTTTCTTCTATACTTTTCACAGCATCAGACAGATCCTAAGTTTTAATCAACTTTAAACACTACTGCTGACTAAAGGTATTCAGAACATGGTTTATTGGAAGAAAATAAAAACTGGATATGACATAAGGAGACCAAGGTTTGCCTTCTAAACTGAACTTTGGGTAAGACTCTCTCATGACCCTCAGTTTTATAAGATAATAATCCGTATTTACATCATAGGGTT
This sequence comes from Camelus dromedarius, assembly GCF_036321535.1. Lineage (NCBI taxonomy): Eukaryota > Metazoa > Chordata > Mammalia > Artiodactyla > Camelidae > Camelus > Camelus dromedarius. The sequence continues at coordinate 85,927,109 of NC_087472.1, read as the reverse complement.
CTCTTACTACTCAATTAAGATAATGTAGGAGAAATATCTATGAGTTATGAAATGCTCTACAGATACTTGTTAACAGCAAAATAAAGATACATTCTTAAGAGTACTAAATACTAAACCCTAACTCCGAACTCAGATATAGTAAATAGGATTTCAATGTCACATACAATGGACACTGATGGTGGCCTAATGAAAAATTAAATACACAAATCTGTTCCCATCCTCTGCCACCATTTTTAACTTTATGAATTTTTTCATGTCACAAAAATAAAAGAATGAGGCGGGGAGGATATAGCTCAAGTGGTAGAGCGCGTTCTTAGCATGCACAAGGTCCTGGGTTCAATCGCCAGTACTTCCTCCAAAAGTAACTAAATAAATAAACCTAACTACCTCCCCTCAAGGAAAGAAATCTAACAAAACGAAACAAAAGAACTTTCATAGGAGATTTCGTGTATAAAGGACTCCTTCAGTTTTCAGATCTGATGGTCAAACAAAAATAATTCTTAAAAAATAAAAATAAAAGAATGATTCCTCTAACATATTTATAATTTCTTCATTCAATATCAAAGAATATTAAAAGAAATTCACCTCAATTAATTTCAATTTTTCACCCATAATGTATGGTTCCCTGGCTGTGTTCTTTGTTTTCATGGCTCCTTAATTAATGAGGCTAGTGCCATGTCTTTGTGATACTTTCCTCTGCTGTCCCTTTGTATGACACATTGAGCTATGTTTGTGAGAATCTGCCAAATTCATTAAAAACTTCATTGTATACTGCCAGAAAATAAAGAAAAAAGAGCACACAGTAGCATCTTTTTTTCCACTAACAGTGTCAGCAATTAACAAGTATAATCAGAAAAATGAAGCAAAGCTTAGAGAGTAAAGGATAGAATCTTTGAGATTCAGGATGTTAAGGACGTTTTTAAAGTGCCCAACACAGACAGTCAAAATGCTGCTATTACAAGCTTCCTTGTGTTTGTAAAAGTAGCATTTTCTTGGAAGCACCTTCCTTATCTCATCTCCAGGTTGGAAACATGCCCATCTTTGCAGAGTACATTACCAAGCCCTGTCCTTTAGCAAGAACTCTATTAATTGCCTGACAACTTACACAAATACTTGCCGGGGCACCCATTAAAGTAAGCACCTAATAATCTCCTTGCTGATGATCTGATAACCATTCTGAAAAGGAAGAGAAGAAACAGGAAGGAATGTGTTGCCCTATCTCAGTGCAGCTCTCTTCGCCATATGATCAGGATAAAATCCAATAATCAGAACATTCTCCAAATCCACCGGAAGCTTGAGAGGAGGTGAGGACCAAGCCATGATGAGTTACTCTGGAAGCTTCTGGCGACAGATGACTTGGAGTTAGCACATGGCATGGGTTAGTCCAGAACTTACCAGTTTTTGTTTAATTTATTTATTTAAAAAAATTTCTAAACTGTTAGAGATTGGTATCTTTTGCGAAGGTTGCAAAAGAACCAGAATCCCTGGGTAAGCTCTGGAGAAAACACACAAAAGCTAACTTGTCAAGGTTCAGGAAGATATTTTCCATCCATAATCCTTGGGGCTGCCTACCAGTGCCAAGAGTGACGTGGGGTGAGCGAGATGCCTAGAGCATAAAACATAAGGAAACACTCTCGGTCACATGTACAACCCTAGTCTCAGCCCTGCTGCCTACAGAAGCATCTCAAATAACTTCATTTTAACTATTAAAAGACAGAACCAATGTAGATATATTCAGTAAGGACAGAAATGAGCAGATATCACCGCACTCTTCCATTGTATTTCAGAGTTCTCAACATGCTTTCATATGTATTATCACATTATGCCAACCACAATTTCCTGAGGCTAATAGTGCAGAATGTCATTAATCCCAACTCAGATGAACACACAAGTTTCGGGGAGCACTAGGATTTGATCAACATAGTAGAGACAGAGCTTGAATTCAGGCCTCTGGCTCTATGTCCAGTATTCGTCTCATTATACCACACAACACCAAGCCTTCCTCTGAGGTCCTTCATAACATCAGATTTTATGGTCTACATTGATTAGAATTATTTATGAAGTCATTGCAGTGGCTGGTTATTAACAACTTAAGAAAGAAATGACCTTAAGTTTGTCTATTTCTCACTGCCCATATAATAGCCTTATGAGAAAGGAAAAATAAACAGACAGAATTCATCTAATGGTTCTTAATGCCAGGCTTTAACATTTTAGGTGAAACCAAAACCATTTATAAGTCAACCTTACAGATTAATTTTTTACTACTATCATTGGTTACATAGTACAGTCATATTTTTGTTTATGTTACCATCGACAAAGGCTTAGAAACCATTAGCAGCATATGGGTAACTTTGTTAAGAGTTGTAAAAAAGCTGTGATTAGGGCAGGTCTATACAGTATCAAGTTTGAGCCTTCTCTCCCTGTACTGAGAGATGTCCAGAAAAGAGGAGGGTTGGGGGGAGACTCTTTCCAGAGAGCAACATGTGATCTGATGCTCTTTCTCTGCACAGCCCTGCTTCAGACAAAACCTTTCTAACACTAACCAGAAAAGCAATTTAGGTGTCCACAAAAACAAAACAAAACAAAAAAACAACTTTGAGCTGCGAATCTAATTTCCTGGATACAGTGGATTAATGTGGAGAGCATCTCAATTATTTAAAAGTGAAGGGAAACTTACTTCTCCCCATGTTTTCTTGTGGTCTCCGGTAGGTCCCTGGATGATGATTCCCTGTACAAAATACAGCACATACACACAGTCAGATTCACGTTCCATTAAAGCTGATGTGGTCAACATGAGCATTTCATTTCAGTGCATTCCAATCTTGCCCCCTTACATAAATGTTTTCTCCATCAGAAACAGACATCTAACCTCAGAGGACAGAAACACAGTATTCTGGAAGCATGGGCTCTGTATCAACTTAGTATGACCTTCTTTATCTGGCATTAGTTTCTGCAATTGCCAAATAAAAGCCATCAAATTGGTTACAGGGTTATCTCTTAGGAAGGCAGTAATATCAACAAAAAATGATGGACAAAAATGCCAACAGGCCTTGTTTTAATAATGAGGCTAGCATGTTATTAGTTTGCCTATCCTGGTTTCTCTTCAATGTCACTCTGTGATAAATCCAATGCCCTTTATGGTGTAACATTTTCCTGAATGGTGTCAAACATCAAATTATCCCTGCAGCAAAGCAGCCCACAGAGTTATTACCAATAAACAGTGTGAATCAATAACTATGAACTACTGACAACAGAAACTTGGAGGAAAAAAAACCACATACCACAAATGCAGGTGTGCATGGAAGAGCAGCAATTCTGTTTCTTTATGAAAATATACACACAGAAGCTAATTTATACCATAATGCTTCATTTTCTAATAGAGTTTAGTCATAGAACTACCACGAATTTATTGTTCACCTGCCACATTCCCATATGGAGCTCAGCACCAGAGAGGCAAAATTATAAGACATAATTTATCACTCCGTTAAGGAATATATAATCTACTTGAAGCCAGACATATAGGGGAGAGTGATGTCTTCAAGATGATCACATAGATCATTCCCAACTTCAGTCCCCCTCATAAGAAGACCAACTAGCAACTATCTATAGAAGACTCCACTGTGAAAATCCCAGAACCTGGGGGTAATGCTGAAGCACCCTACTGGGCAACAGAGACTGAGCAGGACCACATTAGGAGGGTAAGAGGATGGGATACACTCTCACCATATGGTCCTCCTCCCTAGGGGTAGGAGAGGGATGTGGTTTCTATAGTGGGAAAAGAGAGACCAAGGTGGACACCCAACTCCCCCCAGCATAGGGGAAACTTCTCAGGAGGATCACTCAGGTCTTGCCTCATAAAGATCACTGGAGGAATTTGCTGAACTTGACACTGGGGATCAGGTAGAGGTGGAGAAGGGGTCGGGGCTCACAGCAAACAGTGTTGAGGTCTTGGCAGATGGCATTCCTGCTCGCAGCAGCGCCTGAGCAAAGATCGCAGCCTGCAGCTCTGGTCATCTGCAGAACTGAGCAAGTGGCCCCTTCTGGCTAGGGAGCTTAGTTGGCAGTTCTACTTGATCTGGATCCCCAATCAATGGGCCACCCTAGCAGCGCAGCCTATTCTACCACCCAGCCCAGGAAAGCAAGTTCTCAGCCCCGCCCAAACGCTGAGCATAGCCTCCAGTCCTGCCTTCAAGGAGTCCTGGCCAGGGAACTAGAGCAGCCATAGGACCCTCTTACAGCCCGTCTTGGTTAAGGAGACAACCTAGCAGGCCTGACCCACTACTGAGTGTAGATTCTGGCTCTGCAAAACCAGACAGCTGAAACAGTGACCCTGGGCAACATGGGAGCCCAGCCTATGATACTGTGAGAGACGCAGAGCCCAGCCTACAATCCTACTCAGCCATGGAGCCCAGTCAACAACCCTGATAAGCAGAGGAGCCCAGCCTATGGCCCTGCCCAACTGCTGAGCACAGCCTGTGGCCTTGCCCAGGCAGGAAGCCCAGCCAGTAACCCTGTCGGACAAAAGAGCACACTGAACAAGGAAGCCCAGCCAGCGACCAAGCCTACCAGCAGTTCACAGACTACTGATCAGGAACACCAGCACATAGCCGTGTTCAACTTCAGAAGGGCACCGTCTGCGGCCCCACCTAATCACAGAGGACAGCCTGAAGCCACGTCAAACCATTATGCCCTGCCTGGGGCCCTGCCGCAACACAAAACACAGCCAGTGGTACCACCTGGCTTTGGGACACAGTCTGAGATTCCACACAGCAAGGGATGACTGCAGAACCCAACCTATAGCCCCGCTCAATCATGGGACCCAACCAGTGGCACCACCCTACCAGGGAACACAGCCTGGGACTTCACCCAACTGGAGGTGATTGCAGAGCCCAGCTAGTGGTCCCACTTGACTGCTGAGCACATCCAGTAGCCCCACCTAAACAGAGAGATAGTCATCCAGTGGTCCTGTTTGAACATGGAACCCAGACTATAGGCCTAACCAACTGCAGAGCCCAGCCAGTGGCATCCCCCATCAACCTCAGAACACAGAACACAGGTAATGGCCTTATCCAACTAGAGACCACAATAGCAAGCCTTGCCTGACTACTGAGGCTATCAACTGACCTCTCCAGTAGTCCTAAGCAGTAATGACTGGTGAAGGTCTTTCCTTATTGAAGTAGACCTATAAAGTCTGGAAGAGGAGACTGTTTAAATAAATGAACAGATAACAATGCAAGGAATCAAGCATTACGAAGAAATAGGTAAACATGACACCACCAAAAGAAACCGATAAAGCTCCAACAACTGACCCTTACGAAATGGAAGTCTATCAACTGTCTGAAAAAGAACTCAGAATAATCCTGTTAAAGAACTTCAACGAACTACAAGAACACACAGACCAGACAAAATTAAGAAAACCGTGCATAAACAAAAATGAGAAGTTCAAAAAAGAAAAAGAAAGAAAGAAAAAGAAACCATTGAAAAAACCCCCAAAAATCTAAGAGGTGAAGAATGCAATGACTGAAGAATTTAATAGAACAAAATGGCAATATCTACTAATAATTATTATTTAAGTGTATTAAATACTCCAATCAAAAGACAGAATGGGTGTATGAATAAAAAACAAGATCCCAATGATATGTTGCCTACAAGCGACTCACTTTAGCTTTAAGGACACATATAGAATGAAGGGATGGAAAAAGATATTTCAAGCAAATTGTAACCAAAATAAAGCAGGGATAGCTATACTTACATCAGACAAAGTAGACCTTAAGCTAAATATAATCACAAGAGGAAAGGAAGGTCATTATATAATGAAAAAGGGGTCAATTCATCAAGAAGATATAACAACTGTAAATGTTTACACATCGAACATTGGAGCACTTAAATACATAAAGCAAATACTAACACAAAGTGAGAAATAAACAGCAATACAATAACATCTGTTGTCTCTAACATCCCACTCTCAGCAATGGATAGATCATTCAGAGAATCAATCAGGAAACAGTAGGTTTAAATAACACTATAGACCAAACAGACATAAATAGAATGTTCCATCTAACAGCAGCAGAATACACATTCTTCTCAAGCACACATAGAAATCTTTTCTAGGACTAATTATATGGTAGGCCACAAAACAAGTCTCAACAAATTCAATAGAAATAGAAAATCAAGTAGCTTTTATAACCACAATGGTATGAAGCTAGAAATCAATAACAAGGGGAAAGCCAGAAAAATTTTAGTACATGAAAATTAAACACACTCCTGACCAACCGATGGGCCAAAGAAGAAATCAAAAGGTTAAAAAAAAATCTTGAGACATACAAAAATGGAAACACAACGTAAGAAAAGCAATGAGATGCAACAAATGTGGTTCTAAGAGGAAATTTATAGTGATAAACTTCTTAAAGAAAAAAAGGTATCAAAGAACAACCTAACTTTACACCTCAAGGAACTAGTGAAAGAAGAACAAAACAAGCCCAAAGTTAATAGAAAAAGGAAATAACTAAGTATGAGAGCAGGAATAAATGAGATAAGGTACAAGAAAACAATAGAAAAGATGAATAATGCCATTTGCAGCCACATGGATGGACCTAGAGATTATCATACTAAGTTAAGTCAGAAAGAGGAAGACAAATACTATATGATATCATATATATGTGGAATCTAAAATATGATACAAATGAACTTATTTACAAAACAGAAAGAGACTCATAGACATAGAAAACAAACTAAGGGTTACCAAAGGGGAAAGGAGATGGGGAGGGATAAATTAGGAATTTGGGATTAGCAGATACAGATTACTACATATAAAATAGATAAACAAGGTTCTAGCATACAGCATAGGGAACTATATTCAATATCCTATAATAAACCGTAATGGAAAAGAACATATATGTGTGTGTGTGTGTGTGTATGTGTATGTATGACAGAATCACTCTGCTGTAAACCAGAAATTAACACAACACTGTAAATCAGCTATACTTACAATAAACAATAGCTAAATAAAAGATTCTGGGAAAACTAGATATTCACAGACAAAAACCTGAAACTGGACCCCTACCTTATATCATCAACAAAAATTAACTCAAAGTGAATTAAAGACTTATATGAGACTTAAACCGAGAGGACAACAAGGTCCTAGAAGAAAATCCAGAAGAAAACAAAAACTTTTAGAAGAAAACAAAGGGAAATAGCTCCTTGAAACTGGCCTTGGCAATGATTTTTGGATATCACACCAGAAACATAGGCAAAAAGGCACAAATGAGACTACAACAAACTAAAAAGCTTCTGCACAGCAAAAGAAATGATCAACAAAATGAAAAGGCAGCTAAAGGAATAGGAAAGTATATCTGCAAATCACATATCCGATAAGGGGTTAACATCCGAAATACACAATGAACTCATACAACTCAAAGGCAAGAAACAAATAACCAAATTTAAAAATGGGCAATGGATCTAAGTAGACATTTTTCAAAAGAAGATATACAAATGGTGAAGAGCTACATGAAAAGGTGCTCAACATCACTAACCATGGGAGAAATGCAAATCAAACCCACAATGATACATCACCTCACAACTGTTAATATGTCTATTACCAAAAAGACAAGAGATAACAAATGCCAGTGAGAAAATGGAGAAAGGGAAACCCTTTTACACTGCTGATGGGAATGTAACCTGGTACAGCCACTGTAGAGAACAGTATGGAAGTTCCTTATTAAAAAAAAATAGAAATACCATGTGATCCAGTAATTCCACTTCAGGGTACATATCTGAAGGAAATGAAACCACTATCTGGAAGAGACTTCTGTACCACCATGTTCACTGCAGCATCTTTTACAGTAATCAAGACATGGAAACAACTACATGTCCACCAACAGATGAATGGATAAAGAAAAAAATTATACACACACACACGGAATATTATTCAGCTATAAGAAAAGGAAATTCTGCAACTTGTGACAACATGGATGAATTCTGAGAGCATTATGCTAAGCTAAATAAGTCAGACATTGAAAGACAAATACTGTATAATCTCATTTATATGTGGAATCTAAAAAAACCCCAAAATCATAAAAATAGAAAGCAGACTGGCAGTTGCTGGGGTTGGGGGCAGGAAGTGGTGGTGGTAATGGGAGAAGATGGTCAAAAAGTAAAACCTTTCAAATTTAAAAATGAATAAGCTCTAGGGATGGAATATACAACCTGATGACTATAGTTGGAAACAATTCTTGTATATTTGAAAGATGTTAAGTAGGTCTTAAAAGTTCTCAACACACTGCACAAAACATTATAACTACATGAGGTGAGGCAAGGGATCTATTAGCTAACCTTACTGTGGAAATCATTTCACACTATATCCGTGTATCAAATCATCACATTGGTACATCTTACATTTATACAATATCATGTATCAATTATGTATCAATAAAGCTGGGAAACAAAAAAGTTAACTATATACGAAACAGAGACAGTCAGGGAATAAACATGAGACTGAGACCTGATAATTAGTTATGTGACACTGGAAAATCATTTTCTATCTCATACTCCTTACAGAAGGAGGGGGCTGAACTAGATGAGTGTTTCCCAAATTGATGTCCACAGGATGTTAAAAGGTGCATTATTCAAAAATAGGGCTCTGATCAAATAAATGTAAGAAATGTTGTCTTTAGGTTAAATAGGTTTCTTTATTATAAGATTTTTCAGAGCATTAAAAATGCTAACAAGAAATGTGATAAAACTACAGTCTCTCAATGTATTTGGCTACATAATCCTTTTCTGTGGGCAATCAGTATTTCTTAGCAGTTCTATTCTTTGGAGCTCATTTTGGGAAACTGGACAAGATAACTGCTAAAGCCTCTTGCAGCTCCGGAATTTCATTATTTACTAACAAGGTATTAATTGCATGGAACAAAGTTAACATAAAGTGAACCAAGAGAGAAGTCAAGGGGGCTCAATTCTCAGAGGATTTTAGAGCCAAAAGGAACTTGAGAAATCATCTAACAATTTCTAATCACCCCACCTTTTACCACTCTCAAAAAATCTTATGCACAACACTAGGATATCAAATGGGTTAGGGCTGAACTCTTCACGATGAACTGAGGTGGAGGCCTGTACTCCCACCCACTGGGATTTCTCCTTGAGGCGGCCTAGAAATACCCCATCAGAAAGCAGTTGGAAAACTAGTGAGCCCTGGCCCTTCAGATGAAGCCATTCTGGGAAGGCTTTAGGAAAGAGCTGGAACTCTCATACTCATGGGAAGGCCCTATACCCTTCCCAGGTATCATCTCAATTTTTTCACTGTCACCCCTCCAAGTCAGATAAATGAAGTAAGCATTATACAAAGAATTACAAAACCTTTCTCACTTCAGTAAAAATAGTAAGAAATTGTGTTAGGGGAACCACAAAGAAAAGGGCTGTCAGGCGTTGGCCAGGATTTTCAATGATGACTTGCCCCTCCAGAGGTCAACATGGAAAGAACAGACTTCAGAGGCAGCTCTCTTTCAGGGGAAGATGAAACCAAGGAGGCAAAGATCAATATGACCTGGAAGCTGACTCACCTAGTGCTCCAGTAGTAAACTTCCAAAGATCTGAACCTTGATTTTAAGAAGACAATTTCCTTACAGAGATGTAGTTCAAGGCCTACTGCCAAGATCACTCTCAAAACCTAAACTGCCTCAGTCTCAGGTTTTTGCCAGGGTTCAGCTTGCATTTTCTACTCTGATCCTTTACTGCTTTATTCTCTTCTTCAGTGGAGGAGGGGAGGGGGATGGAGGTGGGGTGTGTGTGTGTGTGTGTGTGTGTGTGTGTGCGCGCGCGCGCGCGTGCATTTTAAGTCTATATACCTCTCTAAGCAGTGGTATTCATCAATCTTGAGTCTTAGAACCCCATCCCAAACTAAACATTACTTTTAAAGTAATGACAACACACTTAAAAACAACAACAAAGCAGCTTTTAACCAGACATTAGGAAATCTAAATAAAAATCACTGTTCCATGGATTTACCCAGCCTGGCATTAAACATTCTTGACAAGCAGGTTCCACCTTCCTTAACATGACACTACACTCCAGCCAAACTGGCCTCTACTCATCCCTGAAATATGCTTTAAACTGTTTCCGCTCTATGCCTCTGCTCATTTTCCACTGTATTATCCATACCTACAAAGATTCCGTTCATCCCTCACCATCAGTAGTGAAGCCTTTCCTTATCACTTGAATAGGAAGTCATCTCTTTTTCCTTGGAACTCTCATACAATATGGAACTTAGGTGCTACCTCATACAGATCTGCATACCTTATGTATCTACCAGACTGTCCAGTTTTCAGAGAGTAAGTAATTTGTCTTCTACATCTGCATCTACTTTGTACATGACACCAGATCATTCCCAGTGGGGGCCCTAGTGGCCAGACTTTGAGGAAGCTCTCATAGCAAGTATGTTCAGGACATACTGTTTGCCTAAGTTTCCCTTAGTACAGACAGATGCATCAAACTTCAGTCATTTATATACCACCTTCATCAATTTTTTGATTTTTGCTAAACGCATTTACTGTCTACAGTGACTTAATGTTTCCTTCAATTAAGCCATTTTTTAAACTTCAGTATCCCCTTAACCTTGTCCTATGTAAAATCACAGGTCTGAGATGTTATTTTTCTAGTGCATATAAAAATGCATTACTATTAAAGTTCTAGAACTTTTTCAAGGTTTCCTCAAGTTACTGTGCATAACACAAGCACTGTACTTTGTCAAACACTGTTCATTTCTGTCTTCAGTTAATTAAAAAACACCGGCTGTCTTGTACCTGCCAGGCACTGTTCTATTCTTTAAGAGGGCAGTTGTTCTCAATTGGGGGCAATTTTCTCCCCAAGAGATATTTGGCAATGTCCAGAGATATTTTTGCTCATCACAACTGGGGAGGGGTGCTACTAATGTCAAGTGGGTTGAGGCCAGAGATACTGCTAAACATCCTACAATTCACAGAACAGTCCCCCACAACAAAGAATTACCTGGGCCAAAATGTCAACAGTGCCAAGGCTGAGAACCCTGCCTTGAGAAACAGTGACAAATAAGAGAGATGTATTCTCTGCTTTTTTTTTTTTTGGAGCTTACAATCCAGTAAACAATGTGGTAGATGCTACTCTCTTCCAGGATATTCAAGTATGATTCATCAATGTGCAGTTTTTAGGATGTCTTCTCTGTGGTGTGGATTTCTTATCTATGGAAGGCATGCTGATACTGAGCAAATTCCCAGAACTGGTCTCTTAAATAACGACAGGTTACATACATCCTGACAAGAATTCCACCACTAGGTCAGAGCGAGGGCTTTGCCAGCACATGTACCCGGGGGTGAGGTCTGCCTTGCCAATTACTAGCTGCCTGACTTTGGCCAAGTTATTCAACCTCTTTAAGCCTCAGTTTGTCCATCCATAATGGAGTTATTATTGGCAGCCTTAATTTCACAGGCTTTGAGGGAAGATTAAATGAGAACAGTTAGAATAGTTCTTGATAACAATAAACAGTGAGAAGGACCTGTGAGGATGACAACAAAGATTTTCTTCTCTCCAAATGTTTTGGTTCAATGTAGTTCTGGTGGTCAATCTGGTTCAATACACTCAGTGTAAATATTACTACTTCAGACAGAGGGTAGAATAATATATATTTTATGAACTGAATTTTTTAAATTTGATTTTAAAGTTTTAGCTTCAGCTGCATGCCCTATTTAAGTCTGGAGTGTGCACCCTCAGTTCTGTAAGAGCTCCCTTTGCCATTTTTGATGTCCTTACATGCGCTTGCGTCTCTCTCCCCAGCCTCCCAGTGACAACCACAGCCTGGAAACTCCTAATCCTGGTAGTGACTGCTCTTCCAGTAATCCTCTGAGATTCAATTACATCTAGCTCCTTATTAGTTCTGAAACACTGCAGGCTACATTTTAATTTGTAGAGAAGCACTTCAATGATGGCTCTATTTTTTAGCCACATGGCTCTCTCATGGCTGATTAGGTTGGTCAATCACTTCACTGTCCTCTACTGTGCAGAACACTGATACACCGTTTCATTATTTTCTGGCCACCCCTAATTAAAGGCTTTGCCAGTCCTATTCTCCTGCCTTCCCCAAGCCTCAAGGGCCTTCTAATTTTTAAGAATAAGAGGGCCTAAGGGCTCTGTGGCATACTCTAGAGATGAGATGAAGTTCATTCTGTCTTCATGGTGTCTCTTAAAGCCCCAGCTCTTTTTAGCTGCCTAAGAGCCCTTCTGTAACAGATGGGTTTACAGGCTTCTGAGAGCTTCCCTTCCCCTCTGCATCTTCCCCACTTCCATATCCTTCAAATAATAAAGATTTGGCTGCTGTGTGTTGTATATCTACAACAGTAAGGCAATTTCACTATACATCACCTCATCAGTGCTCACAACAACCTTATGTGGTAGGGACAATACCTTTTGATAACCGATACAACTAAATTCCAAAGAAACTGACTCACTCACGTTTACATAAGTAAGGGCATCTCAGGATTGCTGTTTTTAACTCATCAACACATCTGCCTCAAAAGTACTCACATTATAACTGTTCAGCTCAATGACTTCACAAACACCTGTCTACTAGATATCCAAATCAAGATTGAGAACACATTCCACAGGATTTAACCTCAGGTTTCTGACACCAAGTCCAGCGCTCTTTAAATCACAGATACAGTCATTCAAGAAGTATTTACTTACTACTTACTAAATGTCAGTAATTCTGCCAATTACTGGGGACTTGATGCTGAATAAGATAAATTTGATCCCTGCCCTAAAAGAGCTTACAGTCTATCAGGGAGTCAATTAAAAAAATACATAGAGGAACTTAAGGTATTAGAGAAATTTAAAGAAATTCAATATGGCTTTAGCATGGCAAGCAAAAGAGGCTGGAGACAGACAAATGGTCAAATTATACAATGCTTTACTGGTTTAAAACGAGTTTGGATTTTATTTTAAACACAGTGGAAAACTGCTAAATACCTCTGCATACATGAAACAACCAAAAGAGCTTAATTCTTCAATTCCTCTAAACTTTGGGTATTTAATTCTGTTCCAGTCACTTCGCTAGGCCGTTAACTTCAATGTGTAAATATAACAACTGACAAAGCCTTGAGAAATTTATTTGGTAACATAAATATTAAGTACAAATATAATAATTATTATAAAGTTAATAAATTATAAAATCATAGCATGATAATTGCCAAATAATTATAAAATTAATATATATAATATATAAATACTTATAAATGCAATTCCTCCCAGTGATATACACAAGACAGCAACATCAAAAGTGCCATCAGATACTGCTGAATTCCCTGGATACTTACCTTTCAGAATCTAGAGAGCAAAGTGAGGCAGGTTATACAAATGAAGAAAGGATACTTTGTTTTGGTCTGTTCTCCAGTTATCCTCAGATTTGGGTATAGTAATATATAGAAGATTTGGCACAATCATCTTTTCAATTCAATAAATATATATTGTGTGACTACTCAAATACACATTGTGTTTCTACTACATGTCTAAGTTCCGGGGAAACCGCAGTAAATAAAGACAATAATGCTTGCCCTCGTGAAAGTTACAACCTAGATGGGAATCTGTGCTCATTTATTTCAACAAGCAAAATGTACAGCATGCTAAATCGTGATAGATAGTGGTGCATACAAAGGATAAATAAGGCAGAAAAGGAGGGCAGGGATTGTTGTTTAATGACTGTAAACAACCACTTTTTTTTTTTTTTTTTTTTTGGATATTGGTCTTTTAGTAGTTTATCAATGACACAGCTGCTGGTGTATACCAGGGGTCAGCAAACTTTTCCTGTATAGGGCTAGAGAGTAAATATTTTAAGCTTTGTGGGCCATATGGTCTCTGTTGTAACTAAATTCGACTTCGCTGTTGTAGAACAAAAGCAGTCACAGACACTTATCCAGAGGAAATCTTAATTCAAAACAATACATGTCCTCCAATGTTCACAGCAGCACTATTTACAATAGCCAAGACATGGAAACAACCTAAATGTCCATCAACAGATGACTGGATAAAGAAGTTGTGGTATATTTATACAATGCAATACTACTCAGCCACAAAAAAGAATAAAAATAACGCCATTTGCAGCAACATGGATAGACCTGGAGATCGTCATTCTAAGTGAAGTAAGCCAGAAAGAGAAAGAAGAATATCATATGGTATCACTTATATGTGGAATCTAAAGAAAAAAAAAAAGAAACTTATTTACAAAACAGAAAGACTCACAGGCATAGACAACAAACTTACAGTTACCAGGAGGGGAAGGGGGTGGGAAGGGATAAATTGGGAGTTCAAGATTTGCAGATACTAACTAATATATATTTAATAGATAAACAACAAGTTTATACTGTATAGCACAGGTAACTATATTCAGTATTTTGTAGTAACTTATGGTGAAAAAGAATATGAAAACAAGTACATGTATGTCTGAAACATCATGCTGTACATCAGAAATTGACACAACATTGTAAACTGACTATACTTCATTTATATTTATACAAACACACACACATACACACAAAAACCCAACAGCCATAGAAATCAATTTTTGTGCGGCTGTGTTCTAATAAAATTTTTGAGATTGGAATTCTATAATTTTCAGGTGTCATAAATTTCCTTTTAAAATTTTTCAACCATTTAAAAATGTAAAAATCAATCTCAGTTCATGGGTCATACAAAAACAGGCAGCAAGTGATTATTTGCCAATCCCTGGAGTATACCATGAAATGTCTTACTTCCATAAATCAACAAGTCAAAAGTAAAGTCAGTCAGTCCAGGATAAATATTATTGAAACATAAAGATATACTACTATCAATAACAGTTTGAAAATTCTCGAATAACTTTTAAGTTACAGATAATAATTTTATATGATAGTGGCACTTATATTTCAAGTACACAATAAAATATTATAAGATAATGGTGTAACTAAATAAATCATGCTAAAACTATAGAAGTATCTCAGTGAATAAAAAGAAGTCATCAGAAACTACATCAAATAATCTAGATGCCCTATAAATCACTTGATGAAGTCAATGGTTATTTCCTAACAGAAATCGTTTATTGCATCCACAGTAATGTTTCAATTATCACTTCCATCCCAATAAAACACAAAGCTATATACCCAGCCTTGACCTTTCCCCTAACTTCCGTAATTCCAAATGCTTCAGAGAAATCGAAACCTAGACATCATGCCACCACCTGAAGCATCACGGATCTAAAACCAAATACTTTCTCCATCATATATATAAAGTAGCTTCCCTTCCGAATTTCATAACTATATTGTTGATACCTTCATTATGTCATTCAACCCAAGTGTTATGGGATGACATTTTAAGATATTTAAAGTTTTATTTCTCCCCAGAGTTCATTTTTTCCCCCTTCTTTCTTTACTCCTTACCTACCACCTCTCCCAGAAGTAGCTAAGCCATCTTGTACTCACTGCTTCAAATGAAAGATAAGCCTGGGTCAGAACCTTGTCTTCCAAGGTACTTGGGAGAAACAACAGGTCTTTCACAGGGAAATATGACTGAAGACTGTAATGAGAGCATGGTTCCCCTTCAGTCTCACCCACTCATTCCCCTGTTCCAGGCTATAAAGGTTTCCCTGGGTTAAAGGTTGGAGAGAAGCCACTGAGGCCTAGGGCAGAAGGGCCAGATGTGAAGGGACCAAACAGATGAATAATGATGGGCCATTTTTAGTGAGAGGCATTGCTTGAATGCCCAGGAGTCCGTTGGGAGTGGTTTTAGCATCAAAAGACCACAAGTGCAAGCCTAGGGACAGAATCTTTCCCGATGGTGTGTGATGAAGGCTTCTCTTGGATGGGAGTCATCCTCATGCTGATGACCTCCCTGCTAGAAGGATGCCTATCTATGCCTGAGGTTTTACTTAGTCCCCATCCAGTTTTCCATGTAGACAGCCCTTTTTGCAACTACTCTGGACCGTAAACCCTGAAGAACAGAACCCTGGTCACTCATGGCGGGGATGGTGGTTGTGGTGGTTATGGTGGTTACGGTGATGAGGGTAAGCCCCGTACTTGGAATTAGCAACATGAGGAAAGCGAGGAGGGATTAGGCACTAGTAACCACTAGCCTGATTTCTTATACTACAGATAAGTTTTACAAGTTTTTAGATCTTCACATAAATGGAATCATAGTGTATTTTTTGAAGCTAGCTTCTTCCACTCAACTTCATGTTTGTGAACATCTATCCTGTTGCGTGTGGTTGCAATACATTCATTCTCACTATTGACTCTATTAGATATATATTCCTGTTTATATACTTATTCTACCACTGATGGATGTTTGGGTTGTTTCCAGTTTAGGGCAAGCAGTAAAACACACTCCCAAACATGGGTTTACAACAGCGGCAGTATCCTTAGCTCTGTCTAACATAACCAGTCATGAAACCTACCTGCTCTTTGTTGCATCTTTAATACCTGATGCCAGTCTTTCCATACCCACTACTTCAAAATCTAATCATATTTCTTCAAGTTGATAGTAAGCTTCCCAAGGACAAAAAATATTTAATTTTTTTTATCTTTCATAGGATATACACTTGGTATGTATTCAAGGAATAGCTATTATACACTATCATCAAAGTGATCACTAACAAGTTTTAATATAGAAATCCAAGTGGCATTCTGACATCTTGACTCATAAGGTCTGGGCATTTTTAAAAAGCATTATTTTGGGTATTCTCAGCATATGAAATGGCCCTAAGATAGTACCTAAATATTAAAAGAGCTTGGCATTAAATACATACCTCTCCTCATCTTTAGCAAGCAGCTCAGAGGGAGGTGAAGTACGAGTGAAAGGAAGAGGTGCTGGTAGGATATTTGAATGCAGGACCAAATCAATGCATAGCTTTATTATCACCAGGAGAAACTGAGAACTTAGGCTTTTAGCATAGCAACCCGAAGAGAATCATAATAGCAGACAACTTTGTTATCAGATCCCTTACGCATATAATTTCTTTAATCTCTGTAATATTATGAGTAAAAAATAGTACTAGCATTAACACTAAAAGTACAGATAAGGAATCTGATGCAGATTAGTTAAGCAATTTGCCCAAAGTCATAGAGTTTGTAAAGTGGCAGAGCTAAAATTCTACCCTAGGGAATCTGACTTACGTGTTCTTGACTGGGAAGAGGGAGATTTCTTCCTCCAAATGGGGTGAGAGTTCTATAATTTAAATAAAACATTAGATTGAGCTACCTGTGAGCGTGTAAGTGTGGATTTTAAAGACACTTTTTATGTGTAAATAAAGTTTTTTGGCCATTAAGAAGGAAGAGAGGAGGGATTATGATAAAGAGATAGGAAGACACTTTTTGGAGAAGTTACTCATCTTGATTGTAATGACAATTTCATGGGTGCACACACACACATAATTTATCCAGTTGTACACTTTAAATACATGCATGTATGTCAACTGTTATGTTGATTATACCCCAATAAAATTATATGCAAAAAGGATGAAACAGATCTATAGATGAGCCAATAATGTATGGAGTGGAGAAAAAATTATGACAGTATTCATGATATAATTTGTTAAATACACAAACACATATGTAAAAACATTATACACATATGTATATATAAATCAACAAGTGAGCAAATAAATGAATGTTATCTGTGGGATTTTTCTTTTTTTTTTAGCCTGTAGTAATGCAAGTAGCTTTCACTGAGGCCTCTGTCAACAGGTAGGTGACTGAGCCACCTTGAAGCAGATCCTCCAGCCCCATTCAAGCCTTCATATGACTGCAGGCCCCAGCTGGTATCTTTTCTTTTATATATATATAAAAAAAATTTTTTTTAGTTGAAGTATAGTCAGTTTACAACATTATGTGAACTTCTGGTGTACACGCCAGCTGACCTCTTGAAAACAACCTTGTGAGCAACCCTGAACAAAACCACCCAGTTCAGCCACTCCTGGATTTTGATTCTCACAAACTATGTGAAATAATAACTTTACTATTTTAAACTGCTACCTTTTGAAGTAATTTGCTATGAAACAGTAGATAAATATTGTTAAAATGTGGCATACATACAGAAAAGTGCACAAATCTTGTTGACTTTCTATACAGAAAGCACACCAGTGTAATCAGGACCCAGATGAGGGCACCGGACAGAACATTACCAGCACCCCAGAAGTCCCGCCTTGTGCTCCCTGTCTCAACACTATCTCCCAACAAGAGTAGCTACTAGCCTGATTTCTTACATCATAGATAAGATTTTAGTGCTTCTGAATGTCATATAAATGGAATCACCATGTATACTCTTTCAGATCTAGCTTCTTTCGCTCGACACCATGTTTCTAAGATTCATCCATACTGTTGCACGTAATTATAGTTCATTTGTTATCCCTAATTCCATGTTAGGTATATATCTCCGTTAGTGTATTCATTTTACTTTTGATAGACATTTGGGTTGTCTCAAGTTTAGGTTTATTACACATAGTGCTATGAACATTCTTGTACATGTCTTTTTATGAACCTATATAACTATTGCTGTGTCTTTATCTGAAAGTGGAATTATTGGGTTCACAGGCATGCCTACCGCCAGCTCTACTCATTACTTAATAAACACTTTTCCAGTGTGATTGTACCAATGTACAGTCTTAGCAGCAGTACTGCAGACTTTCAGCTGCTCTACACTCCTGCAGACTCAGTACCATCTTTTCTGTCTTTGCGATTCTGCTGGGTGATAGCGGTATCACCTCATGTGTTTTCCTAGTGAGTGATGAAGTTGAACACCTTTCTTGAACATTAATTGGCCATCTGGACATCTTATATGAAGTGCCTGTTTTAAATCTTGTGTGCATTTAAGCAAATATTACATCTAAGATCAGCAAAATGCCATAATTTTCTAAACTAATAGGTGCTCTGTTGTACTGTGAAAATAAGTGTCTTTGAGCAGAAGAACAGTCATTAAGAAAAAGATAAAACTAATAGCAGGAATATGGTTAGGTGCCTCTTCTAAATCTAGAAATGTTTTGAAAAGGGAAACAAGGCAGGCAGTAAGGCAGAACGAACTTTCAATGTAGGAATGAGACAAAAAGGGAGAGGCCGTTAGGAAGATGATGCCCATGGGCAGGATTTGCTTGATTTTGGTGGCCGGGAAGCGCAGCACACACAGGACACAACTCAAGAACCATGTTAGCCATAGCCACTGTCCAGAAAAGCTTTTCTGAGGAAAACACAGAACATGTATGGGCTTTAATACAGTGCTATATAATTTGGAGAAGTTTAGTGCTAGTAGGGAAAACAGTAAATATTCTGAAAATGGAAAAGTAGATCACCTATAACCATGGTCCCATTAAATCACACTTCTCAAGAGAGGGAAAATGATAATTTATATATACCCTTGAATAGCCAGTAAATATATACTCACCTTCCTTTAACCTCACAAACCTACATTAGGCTTTACTTTATTTTTTTCTTTTATGAGTTACCAGAATGCACTATGACATTAGCTGCTTATTTTTAGTTTACTGATTAAATTTTAATAAGACTCTTCAGATAGCAGAACAATCAGTTAAAGAAAGTTAATACTGCTGGACAAGATCAATGCATAATGGACACCATGTGTGTGTGAAAAAGTAGAAGAATAAACAATGTGGCTTTGGTTTATTATCTTAGGCATACCACAGCATACAATCTTAGCCCTAAATCTAACAAACTGGTGCTTTAAATGCGGTCATATAAGAATTTCAGGTATTACAATTTTTTTTAAAATAACTGAGGTCAGATATACTAAATAACTTCAAGAGCTCAACATTTATAATTCAGGCACAAAAAAATCAGTTCTCACATTTTTAATATTCCCCCTGTCCTATTGGGCATGCACATAACAAAAAATGGCATGGAGAAATCATGACAAATAGCATATAGATCAAATCCGATATACTTCTGAGGCTTTAGAAGGAAGAGTTCTTTCTGTGACATGTAATAATTTGCATCACCAGCTAACAAAGCCTATCATTGTAGTGAATATGTTCAAGGACACTACACTAAAGCTACTGGGAGTACCAAATTTTAATGGTCTGACACGGACCGTTAAACATTAAATTAAAACATTAACCTCAATTCTAAAGAAGGTTTATTTTTGCAGGATGACTTTCTTAAATAAACAAGATTTATAGCCTCTTCAATAGAAACTATTTCTGAGTAAAGGTCCATTTCCCATAAGTATCATTCAAACTTTTTAAAAAGGAAATTTGTTTCCAGAACATTTAGTTTGTAATGCTACCCAACAATAAGAATCACATTTTATAAAAGCATATGTAAGGTAAAATAAAAAAGGCCCATGCAAAAATGGTCTTTTCTTTTGCAAACTAGTTATTTTCTCCTGCAGAAGCAGCTCAGACAAAATCACAAGGGTAGATTCCTAGGAGAAGCTATTACACTGATGTTGTTGGGCAACACTGACCGCGTCAGGGAAAAAAAACTATCTACAGATGGTGGAGAATGCTAGGCTTGAATTATCCATTGCCATTGTTTTAAAACTCTACGACTCAATCTAATTGAACTGGAGAGCTATGAATTCCCAGACAAAAAGCAGAAGGAAAATGAAACCAAGGTCCTGGAGAAGCCATAAACTAGAAAATGAGCTTAATCACATTGGACTAGAAATCACCAATTCCCAAATGAAGATTTAATTTCATAATGATGTCCTATTTTGTTTAATGCTGACAGGGATCATGTATATTTTGTTTGATGCCATATCCTCATACTCATCACTCTACTTGGCACATACTAGATATGCAAAATTTACTGAATAAAAAATTTATTGAATATTGTATTTTAACAAGTTAAGCTCATATGATACTCTGCGTCTAACTTTTTTTATTCATACATTGTAATAATCTTCCTATGAAATGAAATACCTAATAAACATGATTCTTGGTGGCTGCATTATATTCATGTATCATAATTTAACCAGTTCCTAAATGTTCTATAATTCAGAAATAAACTGTTACATCCATACAATAAAAATTTATGCAGCCAGTAAGAACTGATTCTATTTTTTGCTGTCATAAATAATGTAGTAGTGCATTTTTAAAATATAAACTGTTATTTCTTTTTTTTACAAAAAAACTACTGGTGGGAATGTAGTTTGGTGCAACCATTATGGAAAACATATGGAGATTCCTCAAAAAACTAAAAATAGAACTATCATAGGATCCAGCAATCCCACTTCTGGGTATATATCTAGAAGGAACTCTAATTTGAAAAGATACATGCACCCCAGTGCTCACAGCAGCACTATATACAATAGTCAAGACATGGAACCATCCTAAATGTCCATCGATAGTTGACTGAATAAAGAAACTGTGGTATACTTATACAATGGAATACTACTCTGCCATAAAATAACAAAATGCCATTTGCAGCAACATGGATGGACCTAGAGATTGTCATTCTAAGTGAAGTAAGCCAGAAAGAGAAAAATACCATATGATATCACTCATACGTGGAATCTTAAAACAAAACACTATGAACTTATCTACAAAACAGAAACAGACTCACAGACTTAGTAAACAATTTTATGGTTACCAGGGAAAGGGGGTGGGAGGGGATTAAATTTGGGAGTTTGAGATTTACAAATGTTAGCCACTATGTATAAAAGTAATTTTTAAAAAGTTTCTTTTGTATAGCACAGGGAACTGTGTCCAATATCTTGCAATAACCTTTAATGAAAAAAATATATGAAAACGAATATATGTATGTATATGCATGACTGGGACATTGTGCTGTACAGTAGAGATTGACACATTGTAATTAACTGTACTTCAATAAAAGAAATTTTTTTAGTTGAAGTATAGTCAGTTTACAATGTTGTGTCAATTTCTGGTGTACGGCATTGTTTCAGTCATACACATATGTACATATATTCCTTTTCATATTCTTTTTCATTTTCATTATAGGTTACTACAAGATACTGAATATAGTTCCCTGCGCTGTACAGAAGAAACTTATTGTTTGTCTATTTTACATACAGTTAGTATCTGAAATCTCAAACTCCAAATTTATCCCTTCCCATCCCCTAACCCCCCCAGTAACCAAAAGTTTGCTTTCTATGCCTGTGAGTCTGTTTCTGTTTTGTAAATAAATTTGTTTGTTTCTTTTTTTTTTTTTTTCCAGATTCCACATATAAGTGATATCATATGGTATTTGTTTTTCTCTTTCTGGCTTATTTCACTTACAATGATGATCTCCAGGTCCATCCATGTTGCTGCAAATGGCATTATTTCATTCTTTTTTATGATTGAGTATTATTCCATCGTATAAATATAGCACAGCTTCTTTATCCAGTCATCTGTCAACGGACATGTTGGTTGTTTCCATGTCTTGGCTATTGTAAATAGTGCTGCAGTGAACATTGGGGTGCTGTATTTTTTCGAATTAGAGCTTCCACAGGATATATGCTCAGGAGTGGGATTGCTGGATTATATGGTAAGTCTATTTTTCGTTTTTTAGGTAATTTCCATAGTGCTTTCCATAGTGGCTGCACCAAACTACATTCCCACCAACAGCGTAGGAGGGTTCCCTTTTCTCCACAGCTTCTCCAGTATTTATCATTTGTGGACTTTTGAATGAGGGCTATTCTGACTGGTGTGAGGTAATACGTCACTGTAGTTTTGATTTGTTGCTATTCTCATTTCTGATTATTTCCTTGGGACAGATAATGGAAGAACCTGGGTTTAGATATCTACAGACAGCTATCTTATCCTTTGGGGCAAAGAGGCACACATTACTAAGAAAGTTAGAGGGAATTATCAGCTCTTCACACTTTATCAGCTTGCTTCTTAATACCTAACTGAAATAGACCACAAAAATTGGGGTTTTTCCACGATAAAATAGAGGTGGTATGGCAATGGAAGAGTTGGATCATATAGGGTGGGTGTGGGAGAACTGACCCTGATCAAAGGAATATGCAGTGCGCTAGTCCTTTGTTCTGTTACTTAATGAGCTGGGAGACATTTCTGGGACTCTGTTTCCTCTCCTATAAAAGGCGGAACAAACAGACTTGAGAAGCTAGGAAAGGATAAGATATAACTTGTGCACACCTCGAGGTATTCACTGCAGGGGTTATTTTAGGCATACAGTCACTTGTTGCTTTACCTATCATGCTATCTTTCACTATTTCAGTACATTAAACTTAACATTTCAGTACCAAATTATTTTTATTTACTTATACCCTTCCTAGTTCTGGAAAGAATTCAAGATGATTTATATAAAGTCAGCTAATAAAAGAAGACAAAATAATATTTAAAAATAAAAAGCATTTGAGGAAAATCTGACAAAGGGGAAAATCTAGAAGAGTTTCAGGATAACACAACCTGAATACAGAGGACTGAGATTTGTATATGAAAAACTTGCTGAAAGGTTGTGTATCTTTGTTAAAGGAAGAGATAAACCTCCTAGTAGCCAATGCCAAGAGGAAAAACCCACTTACATGAGCCATGATATCCCTACGATAAAAACAAACCAACTGCCTAGAAGCCTCATTACTAACGATTTTGAGATTAGAGAAAAATTACCCCTAGTGTTTTCAAAAGAAGAAATGTAATGACCAGTATCTTCAACATACAGATAGTAAATACTCTAAGGTATTTTACATCGCAATTTCCATAGCTTCTTTGTTCTAAGTAGGCCAATGGCAAGAAAGCACAGAAGCAGTGTACTCTATATTTGTGCAATATATTTAGAAATTGACCTACTTGAATGGCTTCCTAAAACTGTCTAGATACGACCAAAAACACCAGGCTCAGTGGAATGCCCACGCCAAAGGAAACTCAACTGCACCTGGCTGATTCAGACAACCATCCTGATGGCCACTCTATAAACAAATCCTGACTCACTCTGCTGGCCCTTCTCCAAAAAAAGAACAGCAGCCCTGAAAACAAAAACGCTTATAAGCAAACCCATAGGCCAAGAGAATTCAGAATATCCTAACATTCTAAATAATTAAGAGTGAAGGACTATAGTTTATCTGAGGGTAGCCTTGGGTCCCTAAGAATTACTATACCTCAGAAGCACATTGTGGAAAGCTTGACAAGTTAGTTTACCAAAGCACGACAGCCCTGGGATCAATCAGCCAAAACAAAAAAAGAATGTTTGTTGTAATATAAGGCAAAAAATATCACACTTGGCTTCAAGATGAGGAAACCAATGCTTGGTTTAGTTACAGAGCTGCCACTTGGTAGAACCTGTAGCACATCCTAGGCCTGACTCTCACGCCAATGCTGTCCCCACTGTAGCACTGAACCAAGAACAGAAATTTTTCAGCTCTCGACTTAATTTCGTACGTCCTACAGTGGATTTTCCGATACTAAAATGAACATTTCTGGGACTTGTAATTAAAAGTAATAAACACAATTGCATGCAAACCTGAATCAGAGTTCCAAAGTCAGGGGTGACATTCTCGGCTGAGTTCTGGCCCCAACTATTTGTTTTTCCACTCCAACAAGAATCCTACAAATCAAGTCAAGCTAGCTCTCTACAGATACTATGTACTTTCTCACTTCCAAGCCTTTGTTCATACCATTCCCCTTCACTAAGTATGACGTCCCTTCCTTTTGACTTATTTGAATCTGAAAGCCATTATTAATGATACTACTACAATTCCCTGCCCCCTCAGACATGCACTTCTATCTGCCCAGCAGGACGTAACCTCTGTCCTCTGAATTTCAGTAGCACTCAAATCTGTAGTACTCATTTATCAAATACTATTCTTTTTTAATTGAAATATAGTTGATTCACAGTGTTTCAGGTGTACAGCAAAGTGATTCAGTTATGCATATATATATTCTTTTTCCACATTCTTCTTCATTATAGGTTTTTACAAGATACTGAATATAGTTCCCTGTGACATACAGTAGGTCCTTGCTGTTTATCTATTTTATTTACAGTAGTATCTGTTAATCCCAAATTCTCAACTTATCCCTCTCCCTCACTACCTTTCCCCTTTGGTAATCATAAGTTTGTTTTCTATGTCTGTGAGTCTGTTTCTGATTTGTAAATAAGTTCATCCGTATCATTTTTTTTTTTTAGATTCCACATATAAATACTATCATATAATATTTGTCTTTCTCTGTCTTAGTTCACTTAGTATGGTAATCTCTAGGTCCATCCATGTTGTTACAAATGGCATTATTTCATTCTTTTCATCGTTCAGTAATATTCCATGGTGTGCGTGCGTGCGTGCGTGCATGCGTGCGTATCACATCTTCTCTTCCATTCATCTTCTGTTGATGGACATTTAGGTTGCTTGCATGTCGTGGCTATTGTAAATAGTGCTGCTAAATATTACTCTCTACTGTTTGCTCACCAATTCTTTGCGTATTATCTCCCCCAGAGTGCAAGCTGCTTGCAGGATAAGGCCATCACTTGGTCTTTCTGCACTGATAGCATCTAGCACTCAAGTGACACAGGGAAAAAAATGCTCAGTAACTGATGGCTAAGACATCAAGTCCCCTGAACAGCCTAAACAAACCAGCTTACTTACTTCATTGCCTTTCTTTCATTATAAACTCTACCAACCTTTTAATCTCCTTTTTCCTCCTTCTTTTTCTGCTTTAACTGTTCATAATACAAAAATGTTTTACCATTGGATTACGTTGATTCTTGCATGATATGTATGGGAAATACTATCTATTTACTGATACATACTTAGGGCAGACAACTTGGAACACACATAAATGTTCATTGCTGCTTCATAAACCATTATATGAATATTTATCATTTATTTAACCAGTTCTCTATTGGTATTCATTTAGGATGGTTCCATTTATTATAAATAATGTTGATAAATGTACCCGTTTATATTTTTATAAGATTTTTCTAAGATTAAATTCATAGGGTGATTGATACATACTGCTAACTTGTCCTCTAGAAAGTGGGAAGCAATTTCATTTTTACCACCAGTGGATAAGAGCACTTGTTTACAGAGTGGTTGCCTCAGGTCGGGTTTAGGGAAGCTGACAGTGAAGGAAAAGGGGAGGAAGGAAAGGGAACCAGATTAGGGAGGATTAGGCCTTTAAAATATCTGAAATAAATAAAATGATGGACACAGAAGTTTTCATTATATTGGCCTCTCTGCTCTTTGGTATACTTAATCTTTTATAATTAAAAAAACTTTTAAAGACTGTTTACTCTCCACACTTGTCAGCAACGAGTATGAGCATTTTCTTTTTCAAATTTGTAAATTCAACAGATTAAAAATGGTATCTCATTGTTTTAGTTTACAATTTCTTGATCACAATCAGGTTGAATATATAATACATAACATGTACGAGCTAGCTGTAGTTCTTTTAAGAAATTATAGCTTTTGGTTAGCAGTTCGTGTCCTCTGCTCTTTTTGGGCATGTGCACTCTGTTCTTAAATTCAAAAGCAGGTATGAAGGCCACTTTCTCTCAAAAATAAAATGTCTACCCAAAGGAACTACCCTCTAAGTAGAATCTTTACATATGTGGCCCTTATTTGATCTCTTCCTCTTTATATATGTGGCCCTCAAAGGGAAAATTTCTCCATTACCAAATTGGACGTAAGTTTCCTAGAAGCAATTCAAAAATAGAGTGCTCTTCAGAAAAGCTCCCACCTTTCCTAGAACAACTAAATGGAAGGCTTGTGGAGGAAAGCTTGGTCTCTGAGGAAAGGGATTTATCTACGAGATATGACTGCAGGGTTTTCCTGTTGCTGTGGTAAGTAAGGACAAGGGAATTATGGCTGAAAACAAATGCTCTGTATTTGGATAAAGAAAGAGACATTAAAATTCACAACTATCTAGAGAACACAGTAAGGAATGCCCATTAACTCTGGAATGAATCTCAAGAAGGAGTGCCTTAAGAAGGTAACAAAGAGTAAGAGTGGGGGCGGCAGCAGCAAGGATTAGACTAGGGTCCTAAGGGTGCCCAGAGGCCCTTGGCTTCATTCCAACTGGTTTAAACAGAGGACGCCCAGAAACAATTTGCTGATACAGAAATTAAATAAACTCTCACTACAAATAAGGGGACCCATCAAGTGCTGCACCCCTCCCACTATCAAATGCATTTCATAAAAGGAGAAAGGAATTGAAAGCTAAAGGACATCTGGAAATCACAGAACCCTAGGCAGCAGGTGGACTATTTATACACTTACAGAGTTAAATGGTTTCCATACCACTGGGGTCAAGTTCCTGGAACCACATTCTCTTGCACTACTGCTTATTTCCATCTCTGACCATATCCTTCATCTTGAAAATGGCCAAAGTAAGTTTAATTTGAAACCATGAGCCAGACCACACTTAAAACAGATACAAAGAATCTGAACAGGAAAGAAACAGATTTTGTCCATGAGATTTAGGATGGTAAGCACACTGCTACAATATGTTCAATATGTGATATAATTGATTGTGCCAGGATATTTTTGAGGGAGACCCCAATCATGAACAGGAAATCGTAGACTATTTACACAAATGCCATCCACAATGTCTTTGTCCCCAGCCTCTCTCTAGTAGAAGGGCTGGAAAAGTTCTCAGACTCCTTTTCAACTAAGGGTGTACATGTGATCCAGTTCCAGCCAATGTGATGTAAGGTGAAAGTCTTCTTTTTTTTCAAGAGGAAATACTTCTGGCAAAACCTTCCACCATTTGTCCTCTGTCATCCTACATGGAAGACAGATGTGAGGTGTGGAGTATAGCCACTGTACAATCATGAGAATGAGAACCACATGTTAAACTTCATGGTTTGGAAAAACAGAGAGATGTGTCCTTGAAGACATCTGCCCTGAACTGCCTGCCTCCAAACTTATTTTGTGAGGTAACTACACCCTTATCTAAGCCTCTGTTAATTGCATTTCCTACTAATTATAGCCAAACTCATTCCTACTAATATACCAAGGGTACACAAACTGTAACTGAGCTCTCCACTGTGGTATAAAGAGGCAGATACACATAAAAAATGCAATAAAAATGTCACAGATGCTATAAAAGAAGTAAAGGAAACTTTAAGGGAAGGTGGTCAGGTCAATGGTATCCAGAAAAGATACGAAGGCTTCAGAGACCAGGGAACACATGAGAGTCTTGAAAACTGACTTGTTTGCCAGGGGCAGTAGGGAAAGTATATCTTACCACGCCTTCTGTCCAACACTGCTACCTCTATTCCCATGCTAAAACAAGGAAAGAAACCTAGGATGCTGCAATACAACAGACTTCCCATTCTTCCAACAAAGATGTATAAGGATGTACCACAGCCAAGCATCGTGCCAAGAGTCAATGACTACCAAAATGACATAAAGCCTGCCCTCATGTTGCTCGCAGTCTAATGGACTTTTTCAAGGCCACCTCAATAAAGCAAGTAGTCACAACTCAGTGGCTGCATAACTGTATCTAAGATATACTGCTATGCTTGGTCTATAAGAAGTCAGATTTTCCAAGTTTCCCGCACTAAAACCCACCCTTGTTCCTTATCATCAAGGTATCGCCTCTCTCCTAGAATAAAGGGAAGGACATCATGTTGCCATTTGTGATCATTAAAAATCTTGGTGTAATTATGAACCTGGCAAAGGTCCCAGGAGATCAAATCAGTCTATTTTGCAACTCACAGCTCCAAAGCCTCTCGAGACAATCAGGACCTAAGTACTTAAAATTATCTCACCATCTACTCACCTCCTTGGAAACTGATTCTGAATTGTCTGCAATGTCTTACTTTAGCTACCAAGGAAGGTCAGTCTTAGGGAAGGTTCCTCCCACATACCAATTTTATTATTAATTTGAGGAGAAATTTTTCTTTGGAAAAGCATTTCACCAAATTTCATATAACTGTTCTGATTCTAACACCTCATGCAGTTTATTCTAAAACATACTTTCTTCCTGCTCTTCTTATCACACAGACATTGTGAAACATAAGGTAAGTCCCTTGAAAATATAGCTCCTTACCTCCTGTTGAACTGAAGTACTCATCTACCTCAGAGATGGGAGAGTAAAACTAATGGTCAAAATTGATGTGGTCTGATACAGAACCAATACGAATGCAACTGGGTGCTCAGAAGAATCAAACAAATTCATTATATTATGAATAAATCTTTCAGAATAAAATAATGCCATTTGTAGCAAAATGGATGGATCTGAAGATTGACATTCTAAGTGAAGTAAGTCAGAAAGAGAAAGAAAAATACCATATGATATCACTCATATGTGGAATCTAAAAAAAATAAAGACACAGATGAACTTACTTACAAAACAGAAACAGACTCACAAATACAGAGAACAAACTTATGGTTTTCAAGGGGGTAAGGGGTTGGGAAGGGATAAATTGGACATTTGAGATTTACAGATACTAACTACTGTATATAAAATAGACAAACAACAAGTTCATACTATATAGCACAGGGAATATCTTGTAGTAATCTATAATTCAATATCTTGTAGTAATCTATAATGAGAAAGAATATGAAAAGGAATGTATGTATGTATATGTATGGCTGAAACATTATGCTGTACACCAGGAATGGACACAATATTGTAAACTGACTATACTGCAACTAAAAAAAGGGGGAAGAATAAATAAATCTTTCAGAATCATCTGGGAAAAAATTGAATCCTGCTGGCAACATGCATGAATACCCATAAAAACATTCTTTGGCCTTACTTACCTTGTTATTCTAGTCTATGATTGTTTTCACATTTTCAGTGCTCACTCATGCAATTAAAGCCTCAAAGCAGTTTTGGGGCACTGAATTTCAGCCCCGGAAAGAGGGTGCATAGGGGGGATCCATAGCTACGCATCACTAGAGCCAATAGCAAGACAGCTACCACAGCCCCTTAGAAGCCCTAAGCCTTCTCAGGGTCCCACCAATCTGCCTACAGCACTGAGTAGATGGAGACCTAGGACAGAGAACTGAAGGGAGTTTCTGAGTGATGACACTGAATACTTGGATTAGTCTCAGGAAATAGTTCCATACAGCATCTCTTTTACAATAATCACACTTACAAGCTGATGCCAAATCTCTCATTTTAGTGATAGACCAACATGGCTGCTTTGATCTCATTCCTGTTCAACAGTGGGTAGCACCTACAGCACAGCCAGTGATTTATCATAATGATACCAAGACCCTACAAAATCTCTTAGATGTGAATTAACAAGAGAGTAATGAGCCAAAAGTATTGCGAGTTGTATTTGGATGAATTTTATACTTTGTAGGTGCACATATTCTCCAAAACACTTTAACCCCATTATTCAATAAACTTCAATTCTTTGCTAGTCTATAACTGTAAATTCTTTGATGTTTTCTATAAGCTTCCTAATTAATATATGTATTCTTAAGGTGTTCAAGTTAATAATCTCCTTTACTTTGGCTGTCATATGAGGTAGAAACTACAGAATGAACTTTATTTAATTATCTAGCTCACTATTCCCTACAGTCCTTCAACAAATGAGTCAGACATAAGAATCATTACAGGGACTTCCACCCAAACAAGTCATTTATATAGCACTATATAATGAAGTCTATCATGGACAAATTAATCTTTCATTTAAAATGACTTGAAATATAATAGCTGTGTATCCACATGAATAAAGAAAAATATACAAACATATTTCTTTAATCATATTTCTGAGATAATCAAGATGCTCACTCTTGGCTAATTCATTAATAGTGAGTCATTTATTATGGTGAAATAATGTTTACTGAACATCTGTTACAAGCATTGTACTGAGCAGAGTAGAATCTAGCATTTGGCTCAAAACAGCTGTAAATAGGTCTTTTAAAAAACCTCTAGGCTTTGTGAAAGTTATTCTATTTCCAATACAACTTAGTGAGGTGGGATGATGTAAGTTGCTCATAGCCCTCAAAGGATTCTACTTATCTAAAATGTCTCTTCTACTCCTTTTTGTATGGAAAACAACAGGCTAGCACATCACAAGGTTCTATCTTACCAACATTCACTAAAGGAACACATGGTCTTGGTTTCTAAGAGGTTATTTCAGCAAAGTAAGTTGGCTTTTTGCCCTCATGGAAATAGTCCTCAATACCTTCCATTTCTGGGTATGATAAACTCAGAATCTATAGCATTCTCTCCCTCCCACCCCCAACACATACACACAACTACACAGCCTACCTATCACAGAAAGAGAAACGAACTTAAGGTACTGGATAATGAACAAAAGCATACAGATCTCCCAGGGAACTCACAACTGCTGGGAGGAAGAGACAGGGAGCTATACCAGTTTTCATCACCACGGCTTCTGGCCTGGGGCTAAGTGCAGCATTTCTGACGAGCAGCAGCCAGTGGAGGAGGGTGCGCATGTGGGAAAGCCCAACATTATCCTGGCCTAGGAAACCAGAAAAGTTGAGTTGGGAAAATGCTGAAGTGAGGGAACCCCAGAAGGAATCCCTAAACCCTGTCTCCCCACATCTCTGACTGAACTACACTGTTATGGGAAAAAAAATGCAAAGCAAAAGAACAAATTCTGAACTGAGATTCGAACTGCCACCCAAAAGATGCTGGTGAATGAAGAGAAGCAGACAGACACTGGCAGACTGCCCTCACTTGAAGGATGGGAGATGGTGGGGCTGAAAAGGGTCTGGGTGCAGCCCAAGTGCTCACAGCAGAAGTGAGCACATGTGAAAAATCCAGTCCTGCAGACCTGAAGAACCAGGTTTAAGAAATCCAGGAAATCATGAGCACTGAAGAGAAAGAGCTAAAGAGTAGATCCCCAAGTCCTGACTACTCACATCTCTGACTAGACCCTGAACAATGCTTACACAGGCTGGACTCCTAACAGCCCATCCCAAAACAGATCTGAACACAGACAAAAGCGACTTCTCAACAGAAACCATGGAGGACAGAAAGACTGGAGCAACATCTTTAAAACCTTGGGGCAAAAAGGGAAATGTTAACCCAGAATTCTACATCCAGCAAAAAATATCACTGAAGGGTGAAAACAAAATATATTCAGATAGAAGAAAACTAACAGCAATTGTCCCTGGCAGACCTGTACTATAAGAAGTGCGTTTTTTGGCAGCAGCCTTGCACTGTAAGAAATGCTAGAAGTTATTTAGATGGAAGGGAAATGATACCAGATGGAAATGGGACACTCAAAAATGAGTAAAGAGCAGCAGAAATGGCAAATGGCTGAATAAATACAAAAGACTGTATTTTGCTTTTCTTCTCTAAAATTCTTTATAAACCAAATAACTGTTTAAAACTAAAATAACAGTGTCTTGTGGCATATATGTGTATGTGTGAGTATATATATATGTGTATGTGTCCATGTACATGTAACAACCATAACAAAAAGGACAGGAGTCTGGGCCAATAAGTTTGTAAGATTTCCATGTTTTACTTGAAGTAGTACATTATTAACTAATGTACTAAGTAGTATTATTAACTAATTTAGTGGACTGTGAAAAGTTATGTTTGTATATTGTAATCCCTAGGGTAGCCACTATAAAAATAGTACGAAACAAGAATAGCTAAAATATCAATAGAAAAAGTAAGACAGAATTCTGAAAACATATTCAAATACTCAAAAAACAAGGCAGGAAAAGAGGAAGGAAAAACAGAGGAGATGTGTAGAAATAAAAAATAAAATATTAGGCCTATGACCAGTCATGTCAATAATTACATTAAAGATCACTGGACTAAACACTCCAATGAGAGTTTGTTACAGATTGTCAGAAGACAAAAATAAAACAAACCACACAAGCATACATTGTTTACAATATAAATAGGTTTAAAACGAACAGATGAAAAATACATACCCTGCAAAGAGTGAAAAGCAAAAGGCTGGAATGGCCATTAATATCACAAGACAAATTTCAAAACCAAATGTATTACCAGAGATAAAGGAGGACTCTTCATATGTAAAAGGGTCAATTCAACAGAAAGGCATCAATCCAGATGTATACGTATTCCACAGCAGAATTTCAAAATATTAAAACAAGAATTGACAGAATTAAAAGGAGAAATAGACAATTCTCCAATCACAGCTAGGGACTTTAACACTTCTGTCTCAGCAATGGATTGAACTAGGAAAAAAAAAATATCAGCAAAACCGCAGACCTGAACTACATTATCAGCTACTTTGACTTCATTGGTATTTATAGAACAATACATCCAATAATGGCAGGATATACTTTCTTTTCCGGTTTACACTGTATACTTACCAGGAGAGGCCATACTCTAGGTTATAAAACAAGCCTCAGTAATTTTTCCTTAAAAAAACTGAAATCATGTAGACTATGTTCTCTGACCACAATAAAACTAAATTAGAATACAGTTTTAGGGCAGACAGGACCACCCTTACATTTGTGATTCACCAAAAAGATTCAACAGTAGGTTATACTCATGGCTAAGATTTATCACAGTCAAGGGTACAGAATAAAAGCAGCACGAAAAAGACAAGCACTGGGTAGAATCAAGAGCAGGGAGACACAGAATTCTTATACATACTTCCTCTCTAGAATCAAAATACAGGGACATATGCCAAGTATCTCTGCCCAGGGAAGACCAGAAAGAGCAACGGAGTCGCAGGGTTCATGGCTTGTATGGAGGGCTGGTCATAGTAGGCATATTCTGTTATGTGACCAGCCATGGTACCAAAACTCAGGACCCCAACAATTAAACTAGGTACACTTCATCAATCTGGATGTTTGTACAAAGCAGTTCTGACAAACAGGTACAGCACGGTCTATTGCTCCTGGTGTACAAAACAAAATCAACCATTAACATAAAAACAGGCAGAAGGCCATATTCCGGGGGGTTGACCAAGAGTCAATCATGGTTCCAGGTTCCCTCAGAGACATGAAGGAGTTAGCAAACAGACCCACTGTGTTAACATTTTCTCCACAAACACCAATATGTAAACCAGAAAAACCCTACATATTTGGAAAGTAAATAATAAAACTCTAAATAATCATTGGACCAAAAAATAAATTACACATATACTAACTTCTCTTACAAAAGGGATCTAAAAAATAGAAGGAGTATTACTGTATTAGAATAAAAATTACAGTAGTATGTAGGGAAATGTATATGATTGCATTTGGATGAAAAGCTCTCAACCAAACAAAAAATAAAAAATAAGTAAATTACAAGAGAAATTAGACAACATTTTGAACTGAATGGTAGTGAAAATACAACACAAAATCTGTGGAATGCATTTAAAGTTGTGCTTAGAGGGAAATTTATAGCCTTAAAACGTCTCTATTAAAAAGATCATAATGCAAAATCAACAAGTACCGTAGAAAATTTTTCAAAAATATGTAAGAAGAAATTACCCTCCATGTGGTCTTCAATTTTTCCCAAATACAATGCCAGAACAGAAATGTTTTGTAGATGTTTGTATGGTGAAACTTTTCATTTCTTTGGAAACCAAAATACCACAGAATCTATGAGCAAGTGGGAACCACGTCCTGAGTAGCAATGCATCACTTAAAGTACAGCATTCTGAGGAGGCCCCAACACTGTGGTTGTTCTTTGTCTCCTACCATAATTAGGGAGATGTCTGGGTGGGGGGAAGGGACAGCTTCAGAATTTGTGTGGTCCTTCCAGTTGTATGAATAAGATTTTCTAATGAGCAGATCTTGGTGTTTTCCCTGGCCTGACAATGTGAGAAAAAGGGTAATTTCAATAGAAAGCCATGGCTTCTGTCCACCTACAGATCGGGGGCCCCATTCTGCCCAGAGACAAGTACAAGGCTCAAAGAGTACTCCATGGTACATACAGCAGCTGAGTGTTTGGCTAGTGAGAGCCCCACTGTGTCACACAGACATTCCCAAAGCACCAACACAATGGCCGTGGGGGCCACAAGCATTACTAGTTCAGCTGTTAGGCGGGCTTGCCACACTTTCATAGATTAGGCTGGTAAGGGGACAATGAGCTCTGAAAGATTCAATTTATTACTTGCAGAGACGGCAGAAGCAAAATCAGCATGGTGTCAGGGCACTGAGTCCTTAATCCCACATGCTGACATCAAACAGGAGGGGCCAGATGACAGACGTCCAAGTGATGTGTCATGCTGCTGTCAAGGAGCCACCTCTAAACTATACCCAAGCAGTTTTACAGACTTACACAGATACCTGAAGTCGTACTCCACCGGGTACAAGGTGGAAACTCCTGAACTCAGCTGAACTAGGAGATGGATGAGAAATGGACTTATGACAGGTTCCCACAAGGTTATGTTATGAGAAACTGCCTCATGGCAGCTCCTCACCAGGCTGCTTATCTCCCCTTGTTCCAGGAGGAATCACAGGGCATTTTGCCAAGACCTGAGTCAGACTATGGTCAAGCACTGCCCCTGTGGCCTGAACGAAGATATGCAAGGTGGCCAGGGTGCTGTACAAAGAAGCTTTTCTACAATATGCTGAATTTATCTGCCTCTCTGTGAACCAGAAGTACGAGAATGATATTCAATGCTAAGATTTCTGAAGCAGCTACTAAGAGGTGACACTGAACATTTCAGCTGGGCCCTGAATTAGTTAAAAGAAAGTGACAGAGGAGTAGAGGAAGTATGAAAGTTTTAACAGAATAGCCTCTGCCACCTACCCATGCAGGCCAATGGAATTAACCACTCCAAACAGAGGCACCCTTGAAACGGGGGCCTACTTCTAGGAGGTATGTACAGTGCACAGTGAAGGAAGCAGTGTACCAGCTCTATGACTCCCCGAGCCACTCTTGGTCCTACAGAAGGATACTCTCAGCGTCTGTAATACTCCTTGGAATTAATACAACTGCTTCTGGTCAAACAGAGCAAGGTCAGATCAAAGGCTATGGTTCTAAAACAACCAGCACACTATAATCAGAAGCACCTACCCCAGACAGTGCTAGAACCTTAGACTGTAAACAAATCCACATCAGGGCTCTCTGACACAGTATGCCTTAGTCCTGGCTAGCTGAGAAACCTGCAACAAAATGACTTTGAATTACATTTCTTTAAATACAGAGATGGACAGACAGACAATGGATGATCACTAAGTAATGGACACAACTGCTTACAATGGACAGCAACAAAGATTTACCTACGCCAAAACGGAGGCCAGGTGAGCATCAACTTTTGGTCATCTTAACAGAAT
This sequence comes from Camelus dromedarius, assembly GCF_036321535.1. Lineage (NCBI taxonomy): Eukaryota > Metazoa > Chordata > Mammalia > Artiodactyla > Camelidae > Camelus > Camelus dromedarius. The sequence continues at coordinate 85,891,016 of NC_087472.1, read as the reverse complement.
CCATAGCTTCCATCAATACTATGTAGAAATTATAGTAAACATTTTTGGAATAAAAAGAATGAAATACTCCTTAAAAATTTCTCTTTAATATGACTAAATGTAGGAAGGAAATGCTCTAGATTTCTTTGCCAACATTATACAGAGACAGCATCTGATTTAATTAAGGCTGTCTGAAGACAATTCATATACAGTACTAGACAAACAGGTCCTACCTAGTGTGTGATGAAGGAAAAAAGAGAAGCAAAACCACGTCATTGTGGTAATGTAACAGGAAAAAACATAACACCATCAGCTGAACAGTCCAGTGACTAGAGCACAAGGAGGGAAACCATGGATAGGCCAAGAGAATTAGGGTACAGTTAACTGCACAGCGTCACTGGGCGGACAGGAAGGAACAGGAAAAATAACTCACAAAACAACTTATGGCCTATTATCCAGCCAGGAAAGATGAAGTAGGTAAGTGAAGCCTTCTGCTAGAAGTAGAGTTCACCGTATGCTATCAATTTGCAGGATACAAAGGAAAAAAACATCTATTAAAGCCCATCTTTTCTTCACCACAAGACTAGGCCTATCACTCAAATACTTATATTCATCATTATGTTTTAATAGAAGGGTACAATGGATAATCTCATTACTTCAACAATATTTGAATGGATAATCTCAATTCAACAAATATTTTTTGAGCACCTACTGCATGCCTGCCACTGTGTTAAGCAGAGATTACCCTTTCTAACAGATTTACATGGTATCCTCTCATTCATTCATTCATCAGTTCATTCAACATTCACTAAGCACTTAATGTTTGCTAGACCATGTTTGATGACCGAAGTGCACACACAGTAAGTGTCCAATATACATCTTCTCTCCTTAAACACAAGAGTTTTACTGTGTAAAGCTGAGAATGGGAGGAGGCAGACCAAAAACATACTTCAGGCATTGGGGCCTCCTGAAAAAAAGCTCCAAGATTCAGTGTTAGAGAGACCTAGATTGGAATTCCAGCTTTACCATGTACCCTAGAGTGATCTTCAGCACGTAACCTCTCTGAACTGCAGTGTTCTCAGCATAAACTGGGGATAAATGTCATATTCTCTACAAGGTAATAAAAAATAGAAGTAAAATACCCAGTACAACATAGCGGGGGTCATTGCTGTTGTTATTATCGTTATTAAGAAAGATAACCTGTGTGGCCAGGAGTTGGTTGAAAGATAAGAAACAAAATAATGTGGGCAATTTTCTGAATAATGAACTCACTATACTTCTGTGAAGGACAGGGTTGCTTAGAGTGTTTTTGGGTCCCAGAGGAAAAAACAAAATCCCATTCTAAACAGGATTTACCGCAGTTCCTGGTCTTTTGAAGGCCCTGGTATCCTCTTCCTCTTATCAGCCCTAAAGAAGTACACTAGAGGCCCCCCCACTGGAGCGGCAAGAAATCTGGGAGTATTCAGAATCCTGCTGCCCAGTCCTAACCAGACAGAGATCAAGGAGACAAAGACGGTAGAGACGCTCTGACCCCTGGCTAATGAGGCTGAGATTCTGGTAGAGAATTAGCACCAGTTAAATTGTTAAGAACTCTAATCCAAATGAGGAACTCAGACAGAAAAAAGCAGAAGGCAACTCTGAAAGGTTAGACACATACAACCTTTAAGAAAGTGAAGAGTTAAGCCTTCAGGGGTGGATGGGTTTTCTAGAAGCACTGTGAAGGGTAGTATCTGCAGGCTGGAGGCTTTCAGTTATCTGTGGACGGGCAGAATGGGTTAAGTAGTGGTATGAAATGACTGGGGAGACTAGTAAAAAGGATATGAGTATAGTGCTACAAAATAATGAACCCCTGAACAAGGATAAGAGCAGTGGGAATAGACTATTCAAAACTTTGCAAAGGTCAATTCTATAAACTGAGTGGATGTTCATAGTTTAAAGAATGAAGTATAAAGAAAATGTTAATAATAAATATTAATATCTATCATTTGCATTTTTAGTTAAAGGAACTTTAAAATTCAAGGAACACTAATTTTGCAATATAGTTCATATTAATGTAATAAAATATTTATATTTTCAGACTGCTTATGAGTTTAAGGAAAGAATTTTTTTTTACTTCTCTATATGATATTTTCTTGATAAATTCTAGGGAAAAAAATGAGTGAGATACTGAAGTATGATAAAATTACACAGAATAGTAAATATATTCTTGCCAAAATCATTATTCTGGTCCCATGAGTAACGCTACTATAGAGGAAAAAACCAGGAACATATTCTATCAACTTTTTTTCTGCAGTGACAGCAAATTTGAAAATTAGGCATGTGTTTCTAACTTTGCCAGCTTTCTCCCTGAAGCAAACATGTCAGAGAGGATTACTGTGGCAAGTTAGTCATATGGATTTTTTTTTTAACAAAATTGTAATGCATAACATTAGAAACCAAACCACAAAGAACAGGCATTCTGGAGCCAGACTGGAACAAATACACAGAGCACACAGAGCTCTGAATAACAAGGTTTTGTCACTCAAAAAGGAAGGGTTTGGTTACCTAAGACTCCAGAAAATAACACATCTTCTAAAACACAATTTTGAAAGGAGGGAAAAAACAGAACACAAGGAATTCACTCCAAGTTAAAAATGTAAAACACAATACATGTTCCTAGATTCTAAATTCCGAGGCACTGAAAAATGTACCTAAGCAGCTCAAATTGTGATTGAAATTCTGGCTCATTTAACTGCCAAGCCTTTCAAGAAGATAATGAGTGCTATCAAAAATTCATCATAAGTATTTGAACGAGCTTGAAAAGATGTATACCAGCTATTACCACCCAATAACAGAGAAAGCAAAGCAACCATTGAGCATTTTTAAGAGCTCTTGATTATCCTGCCTTGTGGCACTTTGACTCTCAATACTGTGGAATGCAGTGAAAGTAGGGCCTAGAAGGAAATGTAGTGTTAAATGCATACACTGAAAAAGATAGATCTAAAATCAAATTTAAGCTTCCAACTTAGAAAACCAGAAAAGAGCAAATTAAATTCAAAGTAAGCAAAAGAGAAATAATAAAAATAAAAGCAGATATCAATGAAATTGAAAACAAGAAATCAACAGAGAAAATAAACAAAGCCAAAACCCAATTCCTCAAAAAGATCCATAAAACCAATAAACTTCTAGTCAAGCTAAGAAAAGCAAGAGACAAGTTACAATATCAGAAATGAAAGAAAAGACATCATTGTAGATCGCATGGACATTAAAAGGTTAATAAAGGATTATTATGAACAAATCTATGCCCACAAATTTCAGAAAGTAGATTAAACCAATTCCTTGAAAGACACCATCTGCCAAAATTTACACAAGAAGAAATAGACAATATGAATAGGCCTATATCTACTAAAGAAATTGAGTCAATAATTAATAATCTTCTAAAACAGAAAGCAACAGGTTCAGATGGGCGCACTTGTGAATTCTATTCAACACTTAAGGAGAAACTATACCAATTCTCTACAATCTCTCCCAGAAGATAGAAACCATTGGAATATGTCCTAACTCATGAGGCCAGAATCACCCTAATACCAAAACCAGACAAACACATTACAGGCAAAGAAAACTACAGACTAGTATCTCTCGTGAACATACGTGTAAGAATCCTCATCAAAAGATTAGCAAATCAAATCTAACAATGTATAAAAAGAATTACACACGATGACCAAGTGAGATTTATCCAGGTGTGCAAGGCTGCTTCAACATTTGAAGACTGATGTAATCCATCACATCAACAGGCTAAAGGGGAAAAATAACATGATCGTATCAGTAGTGGAGAAAAAGAACTTGACAAAATCCAGCACTGTTTTATGATTAAAAACTCTCAGCAAATTAGGAATAGAGAAGAACTTCCTTACCTTGTTAAGAACACCTACAAGAAAACATCTATAGCTAACATCATACTTAATAGTGAGAAACTCAAAGTTTTTCCACTAAGATGAGGAACAAGGCAATGATGCCCCCTCTCATCACTCCTTTTCAAGTTACACAGGTTGGGAAGTAAGAAATTAAACTGTCTTTGTTCACAGATGGCATTAGCATCAATGCAGAAAATCCAAAATAATCAACAACAACAAAAAAACTCCTGGAACTAATTAGCAAATGATAGCAATGCTGCAAGATACAAGATTAATATACAATAGTTAACTGCCTATATACCAGTAATAAATAAGTGGAATTTGAAATTAAAAATACATTATCATTTACATTAGCACTCTCCCCACAAAATGAATTACTTATGTATAGATCTAACAAAATATGTACAAAATCTATGAGGAAAATTCCTTGTAATTGTGACAAAAGATATCAAGGAAGAGTTAAATAAATGGATAATTACTCCATGTTCATGGACAGAAAGATTCAATATTGTCAAGATGTCAGTTTTTCCTGAGTTGATCAATGTATTCAACACAATCCCAATAAAAATCTAGCAAGTTATTTTGTGTATATCAAAAACCTTATTCCAACATTTATATGGAGAAGTAAAAGACCCAGAACAGTCAACTCAATATTGAAGGAAAAGAACAAAGTTAGAAGAATAAAGTTAGAAGACTGACTTGACCGTATTTACTGACTTACTATAAAGGTACAGTAATCTATAGAGTGTGGTATTAGAGAAAGAGCACAAATAGATCAATGGAAAAAAAAGAGCTCAGAAATAGATCCATATAAATATAGGCAACTGGTCAATAACATAGGAACAAAGGCAATATAGTGGGCCAAATGGTGCTGAAACAACCAAACACTCACAAAAACCAAAAATGAATCTAGACAAAGACCTTACATACGTCACAAAATTTAACTCAAAATGGATCACAGACCAAATGTAAAATACAAAACTATAAAACTCCTGGAAAGTAACATAGGAGAAAATCTAACTGACCTTGGAAATAGCAATGACTTTTCAATACAACACTAAAAGTATGATCCGTGGAAGAAATAATTGATAAGCTGGATTTCATTAAAATTAAAACATTGTCTTTCACAAAGCAGAAATTTAAAAGTATGAGAAGACAAGCCACAGAATGAGAGGAAATATCTGCAAAGTAGACATCTGATAAAGGAGTGTTATCCAAAATATACAAGAAATTCTTAAAACTCAACAATATGAAAAAGAAAAATCTAGTTAAAAAATGGACAAAAGATCTGAAGACACCTCAAGAAAGATGATATATAAACAGCAAGTAAGCATATGAAAATATGTTCAATATCTTATGTCATTAGTGAATTTCAAATTAAAATGAAGTATTACTACACACCTACTTGAATGGCCAAAACCCAAAATACTGACAAAACCAAATGCTGGTGATAGCATGCAGCAACAGGAATTCTCATTCACCGTGGGTGGATGTGCAAAATGGTACAGCTGCTTTGGAAGATATTCCGGTGGTTTCTCACAAAACTAAACATACTCTTACCATATGATCCAGCAATTGTGCTCCTTGGTATTTACCCAAAGGAGCTGAAAACTTTTGTCTACACAAAAACATGCATATTGGTGTTTATAGCAGCTTTATTCACAATTGCCAAAACTTGGAAGCAACCAAGGTGTCCTTCATTAGGTTAATGGATAAACTGTGGCATATCTAGATAATGGAATATTATTCATCACTGAAGAGAAATAAGCTGTCAAGCCATGAAAAGGCATGGACAAAAATTAAACACATATTGCTCTGTGAAAGAAGCCAATATAAAATGCTCATATACTGTGTAATTCCAGCTATATGGCATTCTGGAAAAGGTAAAACTATGGAAACATCAAAAAGATCAGGGCTGCCAGGGATGAAGAGGCAGAGCACAGAGGATTTTTAGAGGAAACTATACTGTATGATGTTACAATGGTAGATGCATGCCATTAAACATTTGTCCAGACCCCCAGAATGTACAACACGAAGAGTGAATGTTAATGTAAACAATGGGCTTTAGGTGATGATGTGCCAGTGCAGGTTCACTGCTTATAACAAATGTACCACTATGCTGCAGGATGTTGATAGTGGAGGAGGTTGTGTGTGTTTGGGCACGGAGGGTATATGGGAACTCTGTATTTTCTGTTCAATTTTGCTGTGAACCTCAAATGCTCTAAAAAATAGTTCAATACAATTAATAATAAAATATAAAAAAAATTGTGTGTATTGACTGAATAAAATTAATAAAACAAAAAACAGTAAAATGAAAAATTTTTAATATGAAAATGAATATATTGTATGTATATGCATGACTGAGACATGGTGCTATACACCAGAGATTGGCACACTGTAATTGTCCTTCAATAAAACATTTTTTTTAACACTTCATTGATTTTTTAAAACAAAGGCATGACTCCTTCTCCTCCCTTGTAATGACTTGATCCATTTCCAGAGCTTCCCGTCCACCCATACTGCTCTCCTGAATTCCACCTGGATATCACATAGTCATCTCAAACTCAACATGCCTATTACTAAATTCATGGTCTTCTTTCTCTCAAATTTTCTTCTCCAAAAATCTTCCATATCTCACTAAATGGCTACTCCATCCTTCTAGTTGCTCAGATCAAAATCCTTGGCATCATCCTTGACTCTGATCCTCTGTCGCAATTCCCTTCCAATTCCATTTACAACAAGTGAGCAGGAAATTATCATTTATCATACCTCCAACATCACACTACCTTGACCTAAGCTTTCACCACCTCTTCTCTAACCGGTCTTTCTTTTGTTCTTGATCCCCTTGCACTCTATTCTCCACAAAGCACTCAGATCGATCCTTGCAAAACAGAAATCAGATTGGATCACTTCTCTCTTTAAACTCTCCATGGCCTTCTTTCTGACTCCTTACAATGTCCTCTCACCATGAGCTGGACAATCCTACATGACCTTCCCGCCCTCCAACACACCTTCTTACTTATCTGACCCTGGTTCTTATTATTCATCCCCACTCATTCATGCTACTCTAGCCACAAGGACTGTTTTTTGATTCCTAGCAAAACGGTCTCAAAAAGGTACCACCTCAGGACCTCTTTGCTTGCTGTTCTCTATGCCCAGAAAGCTCCTCCTCCAAGTAAGTGGTTTTCTCACCTCTTACAAGTCTTTGCTAACAGTCAAGTCTCCCCTGATCACTATCCTCCAACAGTCTCTATTCACCTATAGGTGAATACCTATAGATAGATGTTTCACTATTCTCTTTTACTTTGTATTTCTCCAAAGAATGCAATGCTATATGACATTACATATATGTGTGTGTGTGTGTGTGTGTGTGTGTGTGTGTGTGTGTGTGTGTGTGTGTGTGTGTGTGTGTGGAGAGAGAGAGAACGCATGCTTATATTTTACTTATTTATTATCTCTAATGAGATGTAAGCTCCTTGAGGACAGAAATTTCCAATAAAAATAAAATACAAGTATTTTATTCACTGCTGTGTCCTCAGTGCTTAGAACAATGCCTGGAAACTGAGAGGCACACAAACATTTGTTGAATAATAATTACATCAATACTTATGATATGTCAATCTTACGGCAAGTACTAGGGCAACAGCATTACAGCAGTGTGTCTAGACTTAATTAAAAAAAAAAACACTCTAAATGAGAACAGTTGTGAAAAAACACAATTGTGCAGCCATTAGAGGTAGCTGGAATAGCTGTACTGACTACTTTATTTACCAGCATCATTAAACTTAAAGAATCCAGAGTTCATGGATTATTTAAGTTCCACTGAAGAATAGTATGCAAACACACCTCCCTTACAGATTATTCCTTCAAGTTCTCCTGTCTCTACCTTTAGATTTATTTTTCTTCACTCACTCTTTTCCCCTCCATTCTCTTGGTGCCCAATTCCATTCCCTCCTGCTCTCTGGCTCCAGTCTCTACTTACCAATCATATTCCCTGAGGGCTACACTACTTCAAACACTCCAGCCGGATTTTCACCTCTCGTTACACATTCCCATTTTCTTGATCCCTTAAAATTCTCAAACTCCAGTTTTTTTCTTCCTTTCTTCCTTCATCAACAATTTACCAAAAAATGTGTTTATCTTCACTGCATCTACTTCCTGACCAACATTGTTCAAAGTGGTTCTTAACCAGGGTGTACATGAAAATCTGGAATTTTTTCATGCCCAGTTTCCACACTCTGCAATTCTGATTTGATGGGTTTACCTTGGAGGGAAGGGCACTAAATCTAAGTATGTTGGTGAAAACAGCTCCCTAAGAGAGCCTAATGCATAACTCAGATTAAGAACCATTACCTTAAATACCTCCCATGTTTTTTTCAGGTCATAATAATGATAATGTCCCACCAACTGAGAAGTATAATGAAATCAACCTTCTGCACCTGACATACCAAAAACAAAAAGGCTCCTGGTCACCAAATCCAACTGTGTTCTCTTAGTCCTATCCTTTCCAAACTTTAAATGATATCTGATACCACCAGCTTTAAGCACACTCCTCTCTTCAATATCTTTTTGGTCTTTTGGGCTCCTCTCCCTTCCTCCCTGCCAACTTGTCTTAATGCCACCTACTACATCAGTGCCACTCAATGTCATCCGAGGGTGAGCAGCATCACTATCGTTTGGAAACTTGTAAGAAATGAAAATTCTCAGGCCCTATCCCAGACATCAGAAACTCTGGGGGTGGAGCCCAGAAAACTATGCATTCTTGTGATTACTGTGCCCGCTCATGTTTGAGAACCACTGTGCTGAGCCATCTATTTTAGATACATGGGAGGAATCTACAACCACAGGACTGAAGCTCGAACAGAGTAGATGTCAATACATACATATTTTGAAGTTAATTGCTACTGAAATAAGAGCTCTCATAAGAAATGGCAATTACAAACAACAATACTACCATTTTTAGGCAATTAGTATGTGCTAGATATTATGATAGGTTGTTAATGTACCTGGTCTCACTTATCAGGTATTATACTTGTTTTTACAGATGAAGACACTGACACTTAGACAAAGATGTTTAACACCTTGCCTCCAAATTTCACACCCTTGACCACCGTATTATTGTTTCCTGCATAGAGAAGGAAAGAAAGGGAGTCTTGGACAGAACCCTAAGAAAATGACTCAACAGAAGTGATTGATGTTGTCTGGCTAAAGTGTTAGAGGAAAAAAAAAAAAAAAAACCAGAAGTGTGGGGAGAAAGTCCAGGTGAGGAAAGTTTTAAGTAGGAAGCCTTAATTACAGTGGCTGGGAATTTTTTTTTTTTTTCAGTGCGTCTACAGACAACAGAGAATGTAGAACTTTTTTTTCAAGTAAGTTTTATGGATGCTACTCATTCTCTCTGAGTCCCAAGTTTTATTCACAAAACCCAGGCACTAATGTGAAATGTTTGGGTTGGAGGGGGGGTTCAATGGTTAATATTATATAAAAAAATGAGATGAAAAAGAGCTTTCACATTTAGGTGGAGAGGGGATAAATTAACAAACTTAGAAGTTTACTAATAGAGGGTTGCCAGGATAGGTTTTCTGCTTTGCAGGCACAGAAAGCTGGAGTAACCAAGTAACAAATTCTGACTCATTTTAAAATTACAGTATCAATTCTATTCACTTATAAATTAATTATTTGCTCATGACATTCCCTCCAATGGGTAAATCCATTTACCAGGCGAAAGTTAGGTGTTGGGGTGACAAACCTGAGTTGGTAAGGAGCAAGAGGAAGATAATCCCTGTTACGAGCCAGAGGTGACTCAAAGGCAAGTGATGCTGGTAAAGACACCTGGCTGGCCAAAATAGTCAGGTGAAGCCTATTGAGGCTTAATATGAAGACTCACTAGCCAAATACTCAAATCACCTTGCGATCTAGGAAGAATACAATCAATTAGTCTAACTGATCTAATAGGTTACAACTTCTTTAGTTAAACTGGTTTTCAGAAGACACCATCTGGCCAGCTTGATCCAGTTACAAATTCCTAAACTCCAGCAGCACCCTATTTGTCTCTTTCTACAAATGATTAATCTTCACTTCATGTTGACTTTTCACTAGTTTCAGTATCAGAAGTTGACCTTTAAAACAATTTTTGGCCTTTTTCTGATGCCTATTTTGCCTTTATCTGCAAAGATTTTGCACCTCTTTTAGAAGGATAAACCACAGATTACTACACAGGGACATATTTCCATACTTATTTCTTATCCACATCCCAAATAATGTTCAAACAGTAAATATAATTTCAGCATTCTGAATTCCTTCTATTGTCCCATGAACTTTATGTGATACAAATTACTATCTTTCTAACTGCATTTATTAACTGTAAGTGCATTTATTAGTCACTTAGTACATGCCCAGCAGCCCCAAGCATTGGGGTTACACAGAAAACTGAAGTTCTGGTACCAAGAAGGAAATAAGGTCATTTGGTACCAGTTTAACACAAAAGGGGGTGATTAATTCATTCTGAGGGATTTGGCAAGTTTTTCCATGGGGTGAATTGGGCTGAGTCTGGAAGGATGAATAAGAGTTCATTAGGCACTGGAAAAGGGGGAAAAAATCCCTTACACCTCCCTCCCCAAATTTGGTTAATATTAGTGGCATTTAACTTTAAGTAACAGTAAAAGAAAGAGTAAAATGACAATAACAGAAGAAATCCTGATCACTTCATGTTTGGGGGGTTGGAGAGGGGACTGTGCCTTTAAACACACTTTAGATCTGAAAGTAAATGTTTATAAAGCAGGATTCATAATCAAGGGAAAGGGGTGGAGGAGGAAGAAGTTGTTTGTTTTGTTGTATTAAGTTAAACAAATGAGTAAAAATATCAACTCTATGCTTGGGAACACATATACTACATTTCATAAGGACCCTAAGTTTGAAAATGAAAGCCTTGGAACCTTATCCAAAATTACAGTATTTTCCCTGTTGTTTTATATCTCCAATATCACTTTTAAGGTTCCTAAGGTGAATCTGCCGAAGAAATTGGCGGCATCTACACGCACCCAATAATCCACTCTTGATTGAAACCACCAACTGCACCCTAATCAACTTTCCAGTTACCCTGACCTTAGCACCTTCACATCCTTCAAAGTTTGTCTTAATTTCTACTATGACTATCTCAAGGCATTAATTTAGCTCTAAGTTTTGACACTCCAACTCTTCATCCTTCCCATTATTTCCTCTTAAATTCCATTAGTTTCGCCTTTCTCCTGAAGGAACACTTAGAAAATACATCAAGAGCACAATTACAAAACCAATGGCTGCAGCCAGTCGGAACACACACACTAATTTCCACTCATACTCCTCTCGAGGCTGTTTGTACCTCTGATCAAAATCAGCGGACCAGGGAGGAGGAAAAAGCTGAGGCAGGAAGGTTGTTCCCCTCCTTCCAACTCCCCCATGCCTGCCCCGCTTCCCTCCCCGGTTCCCCAGGGCCGCACCGCGAACTCGTGAGCTCCCCTCCACCGACCTGCCCCCGCTGTCACCCGCCACTGCCTAGAAAACAGTCATAGCCTTTGTTAAAACGTCCACGAGCACAATGTACCAGAAGACGGACACATTCCCGGGAGCGGGGTGAAGAAAGTCACACGAACGCCACGCCCTCCTTGGCACTAGCTTGGGGCGACAGCCCACCTCCCCTACATTCCCTCCTCCCGAGACAAGGAACGTTCCTGGCAACTCTTCACTTCAAGACGGCAGCGTGGGGGAAGGGGTGGGCCCGGGACGCACGCCGCCCAGGGGCACCAAGCGGGGATACTTAACTTGAAGCTGGGACACCCTCCAGCGCCCTTGGCGAGTCTCCCGGTCCTGCCAAGCCTGAGTCCGGACTTTCAGCCTCTGGAGCCCTTTCCTTCAATCTCTCTGTTCACACACACCCTCGCCCGCTCCCGCCACACGCACTCTGCTGCCCACGCGGCCGGGGCCGGACACCCTTCGGCAATGCGGCCAACCCCGCTACCGTATGTCTGGCAGGTTTCTCCTTACAGGACCGAAGGTTCCCCGGGCAGTCACCCGCACACTCCCCTATCCCTCCCGGGACGCTCGGCCGGAACCACGCTCCCCGGCAGCGAGCTCCGCGCGGCCACAACACTCACCGCGCGCCCCGCGCCGCTACTCCGCTCTCCGCCAGCCGCCAATAGCGCCTGCGCACTCCCACTGCCGCGGAGCTCTGTAGGAGCCTGGAGCCAGGAGCCGCCGGGAAGGGCGGTGGGAAGCGGCGGGGCGGGGCTAGGAGAGGAGGGGCGGGGCGGGGCCTCCGCCGCCTTGGTCCTGAAGACCTAGCGCTCAGGGTGCCGGGCTAGAGCTTTCCACTCTTGAGATCTGTGTATTAACAGTGGCAGGGGAGTCTTCGAGGCTCCTGGATGCACCCACACAAACTCAAGAAAGCTCAGCTTGGCGCGGAGCCAAGCTTGCCAGCCCCCGGGGTCACCACGCCTCTCCCTGGAGCCACCCTAGATCCTTGAGAGCCTTTCACCCTTTTACGTGCCTATCTCCCCACACATTATTCCGCCCACTGGCCTCTCTTCATCGCGCGCAATACTCAGCTCTCTTCCAGAGGTGAGCAGCATGGAAATCTCTCACCCACAGACCGCCTGTGCAGGGCACCCTATTTAATACGTCTCTGCTGTGTGTGAGCCCAGAAAGTAGGTGGTAACTTTCCAACCGTTGCCCACTGTTACAGCTCAGCCTTTACCCAGCGAACAAATTCTTTTTCTGATCCTGGACTTCAGCTGACAACATATGCTTTTTCTTAAAAAAAAAAAATCTTGACCAAACCTACCCGAATATCTTGGGAAGAACACATGTTGTCAAATAAGACCCATCTTTGATTAGAAAGCCACCTCAGAATCTGAGCCTTCTTAAAAGCCCCCGAGAAACAGAATATTCAGCCTGTGTTGTCCTGTGGATTTTGCCCTAATGGTTTCAGGTTTTCTGGCATTTAGCATTTTAAGAAGCCTAACTTGATTATTATTCCATGCTGCATGCGTGCTTAGTTTTCAGTTCTACGCTTTTCTGTTTAAAATCTGGTCAGCTGTGGTAACTCACGTGCCTTCAGATCAGCTATTAAAATAAACACACCTGAGTGAATCCAAAGTGAATTGGCCTGTGGGCCTGAAATGATTTATTCCAAGTTACTTTTCTTTTCCTCTTAGTTTTACTTTAGTTTGATGGAACTGAGGAACATTTGGCTTATTAAGAATAAAAGAAATGCCACAGGACCACGCCAGTAGTCCTTCCCAGCAAGTATTTTGACTAAAAAGGGAAAGGAACATTTTGGGGGAGAGTCTGGTAATTGCCCTTAGAAATCTGAATATCCTGACATTCTTCCCATTAACCTTTGCAGTTCTTCCATTTGTGTATTTTACAAACCAGACTTTTGGAAATCATTTTTATTTTGCATTTGTCAAATAAGCAGAGGGGGACTGTAGTGAGGACATATTGTAAGAGTGTATGTATGTTGGCAAATGGAGACACAGGATCTGTAGACTGAATAAATCTGTAAGTGCCTGAAGTAGGACCTTGCCCTATTCGTTTCGCTGGTAAAATATTTCACGTACAAAAGGTGCTAGAAGAAAAAACAACAACACTGGGTTAATAAAGATAATTTTTGCATCCTTAATAGATGTGTCTGTATGTTTGCTCACTTTCATTTGATTACCAGAATTATTTTCTTATTTTATGTCTGACTTCGTCTGAATATTTTGACTGAAGTGATGAAAACTAAAACAAAGTAGCTTAGGCAAAAAGAGAAAGTTATTGTGTAACCCAAGTTGCGAAAGGGTAAGTCTAGGATTGGCTTTAGGAATAAATGGAACCAGTAACTGAATGCTTCAAATTCCAGGTTAGGCTCTCAACCCTGCCTCTCTTGGAAGGGGTCATTCTTCAGAACCTCTGAAAGTCATATTGTGTAGACTTGGAACCATGGCCTCTGGCAAACTGGGCTTACACCTACCAAGCGGTTACCACACACAATGTGCCTCTCTTCGGTCAGTTCCAATTTTTAGAACACCAGATAAACAGCGTGATTGAGTGAGCTGAGTAATATAATCATTGAGAGAAAGCACAGGTGTGACATAAGAATGGTGTCAGCCGAGGCGGGGCTGAAGAGGGATTCCAGGAGGTGAGCTGTCCAACTGGAAAAACGCGCGAGAAGCCGACACGGAGCAAAACAGCACTTTACTGCAGTACAAGCGGGTGGTGCCTGCGGCAGTGGCGGCGGCACTCTGCGCTTTGTTCTAGTTCAACAAGACGGCGCTGCCCACGTGGCGCACTTGTCCTCTTTTTATCTATTTTTGCCTGCACACGTGCAGTGTTTCTTTCTTTGTTTATGGGGCTTACATAACATCACTAGCGCATGCGTACTTCTATTTTCTTTGTCCTAAGACTTATTAACTGGCACACGCGTACAATCACTGTTTACCTTATTCATAGGCATGTTGTTGTGACCCTCGCCCTGGGTCCCACGGCCTACTCGTTCAAGGCTGCTGACAAATGGTACCCCCAGTAGAACCACATAGTCGGAGGAAAAAATGAAGAGAAAATTTCTAAATGAAAACAAAAGGTAGAAGGAGATGCTGTTTTCGGAAGAAGAGAAAAGTGCTAGAGAGACCAAAAAAGAAAAAAAAAAAAAAAAGGTTCACCATGGAACAACTGTATTTAAGGAATATAGCCTTGGAATTTCTTTGATCTCTCTCTCCGAATTTTTACTCAAGTACTAATCAGCCTTCTCAGTAATGTCTCTGTATTGGTTTTCTATGGCTGCTATAAAGTAAAAAAATTACCACAAACTTAGCGGTTTGAAACAACACAAATGTTTTACAGCTCTGAAGGTCTGACGTCTGAAAAGGGTCACTGGGTGAAAATCAATTGTCAGCAGAGTTGAGTTCCTTTATGGAGGCTCTAAGGGCTTTCTCGACTTTTCCATTTTCTAGACACTACACATATGCCTTGGTTTCTGGCCCCCTTCCATCTTGAAAGCCAGCAATATTACTCTCACACATTGACAATTCTGCTTACATCTTCCACATTTAAGGAGCCTCGTGATTATATCAGACCCACCCAGACAATCTGAAATAATCTCCTTATTTTAAGGTCAGCTTATTAGCAACATTATTTCCACCTGAAACTTTAATTTCCCTTTGCCGGGTAACATAATATTTCCACAGGTTCTGGGTATTAGCCTTTGGGGGCAAGGGCATTATTAATCCTACCATGGTCTTTATTTTCATAAAAACCACAGAGCCAAAGGCATTGGTTCCCAAACTGGGACACCTGTGACAAATACTGATGTCTGGATACCACCCCCAGATATTATGATTTAATCGGCCTAGAATCCATTGACCCCTCGACACAGACACACATATACATGATTGGATCAGGATGGAGCATCTCACCCATGTGAAGCCAACCAGAGAACTTGCCTGGGGATTTAGAATGCAGAGAGGGAGTTGGTAACACTGGGTGTCTGAAGCTGTAACATCAATTTAGGAGCTATGGCATCAGGAGAAACAGGAAAAAAAGGTCAAGAGAAGAAGAGATAGAAAGAGAAAAGAGGTAAACAGAGTGGAGCCAAGCCTGGGTTCTCAGTGGCTGTCTGCCTCCTGGTTACGGTGGCATTCTCACCATTAGCTTCTATGTGGCACCACTGCATTCTCATAAGAAATTCTTATTTTACTGAAGCTAACTCAAATTGGTTTCTCTTGCCCAAACCCCCAAATGTTCGATTTAATACACTATGGGAGCTTAATTTTCCCCCAATTAATTTTTTATGAGATACTTCTTCTTTAAGAAATAAAGCAAGTAAAGTTAAATATAATTTGTAGAATCTAGATGGTGAGTGTTCACTGTACAATTCTTCCACTTTTCTGTATGATAGAAAATTTTTATAGTAAAACATTGTAAAAATACTCAGCAAAATGTGACATAATTAGAAGACATTAAATAAATGAACTTTTTTTTTTTTTTTTTTTTTTTTGCTACCCATAGTTACTGAGTCTCATCAGAATACAGAAGCTTCCTTGGGCTGCAGAAAACAAAAGTTGTTATGTAACTAGGATGGCCACGGATGTAGAGGTTAACTTATTTAATTCTTTAGATAATTCAGGCAACCAATATTCACATTTTTAGAAATGTCTTAAAGTGAATTTGAAATTCCAGTGTGTATCAACAGAATTCAGTCTATCTGTCCAAAAGAATACCCTCTGGTTTACTTTCATGATGGATAGAGTACAGCTTTACATTTCTAACGTCCATGGCTCATTTTTGCTTCCAACTTTCATTATATCACAGAGTAATCCAAAAGCATAATCTATCATCCTTCTGAATACAGTAAAAAGTAAGGATATGTAAAAAACATATTTCATTTTCAATGAATGTTTTATATATCTCACTGATGTTAAAAATATATTTTAAATAATCCTTCATTACATTCAAGAAATATGAGGCGATTCTTTGTTCATTACAGTACAGAACCTCTTAAAATATACTTGGCAAAATGGATACAGTGCCTATTCTTAAAGAACCTGAAAACTAATAGAAAATGCTGTTTTTGCATCTAACATGTGCTTCCAATAACAAAAATATGACTTTAAAATTACAAATTTTAATCCAATGCAAAACATAAATGAAATCTTATGGTTCGGTATCTCAGCATCTTGAATGCCAACTTTATATTGCTATATTTGGGAACATGGGAATGAATATTTACTTAGTTTTCTTTAAAAATAAAATAAATCAACTTTTCAACATCTGTTTTAAAATCCTTTACTATAATTGTAATTTGTTATTTAAATTTAACAACTCAAGAATTTGGCAAATCATATTCAAGAAAAAGTATGAAAGGCTTTAAATTATAAAATTTTAAAGGATGTAAGGTATAAAAATAAGAAAAAGACTTAAAATATATTGAGGGTATGTATATTATAGGAACTGTCTTTGGCAGCCATTCAGGTACGCCTCTCATATCCTCCTTCAGGAAAGAAAACTGTTCAGTTCTAAGGAGTAGACTTAGCTGGCAGCCTCCAGCTAGATTGCCTTCAAGTTATGCCTCAACTTTTTGGGGGGGCTATGCATGCTTGGTGGGCAACCCCCACCTGTGAATGAGCACGGTGGGGTGCTGGCATCTTGCCATTCCTGCCCAATGTGGGACTCCTCTAAGAAGCTCTGGAGCTTCCCCTTGGGTTTGCTGAAACTTTATCAGATCTGCATTTTGGTCTGAAGTTTTCTGATCTGCTTCCTTCCCACTTTCCTTTCAAAAGTATCAATTCCGCACCTCAGGAATAAGGTTTTCTCCCCATTTATCTTCTACAGATGTTATTTCTTCACCCTTCCCCCAAACTTCCTATAATCCTGA
Organism: Camelus dromedarius; assembly: GCF_036321535.1. Taxonomy (NCBI): domain Eukaryota; kingdom Metazoa; phylum Chordata; class Mammalia; order Artiodactyla; family Camelidae; genus Camelus; species Camelus dromedarius. The sequence goes on along the minus strand of NC_087472.1, from coordinate 85,873,757 downwards.
CTGTCTCAGAGTTGACTTCCTAGACAGGTACACTCTCTAAACCATAACTTCATTAAATTTGGATCACCTTTCTGGTGGCTAAATAGTTCTCAATTGTTGGGAATGGATATTAATATTAATTAATATTAACACAATATTAATACAGTATTGTCAACATTAGGATATAAGCTGAAATAATTACTATAAATATAAATTGTACTTCTGCACATTCTTTTATTCCCTAGGCTAATCGTTTCATTTCTGATTAAACAGAATGAGTATTACACAATAGGTATTCACAGACCATGGACCTTCACGCAAAAGAGCACGATTTGCAATTAGAGATTTGACTGACTGGAGTGCAGTCACCTGGGACTTTGCCTTAGGGTACCAGCATTTCTTTACAGGCTGAAAAACTGTAAACAATAATTTTTAAAAAATAGTTCCCTTTCAATGAGCTAATGCCACCAATTCTGACACTCATTCCTTCTAGCCAGTTGCTCTAACTACCTCCCAAAGAAATGAATAAATAAATTACAGCTAATATTTGTTGAGTACTTGTATGTCGGACACAGTGCTATGCTCTTTACATATGGTTACTCCATATAGTCATTACTTACAACAGTTTGGTTCTATTATTATCCTTGTTTTGCAAACAGCAAATCCAAGGCTAGGAAAGGTTAAACACTGTGCCGAAGATCATGGCTGGTAAGGGTCAGGGACTAGATAAGAATTCAATGAGTGTCTGATCTTAATTCGCTCAGCTCTGAGAGGTTGTGTCTTTACCTAAATACCTAGTGGAGTTGGGATGAGAATTCAGGTCTCCTGAAACCTCACTTTGTGCTCTTGCCTCTAAATCATGAGTATCCCTTTTAAGGCTAAAAGTTATGATTCTTAATCTAAGACATTTGAATTATGAAATCCTTTAGTGATACAAACAAAACCAAAGCTTTCAGACAGAAAAATAGATACAACATTCAGTAATTTTTTATTTACTCTCTATTTAGTCTGAATGTTTGTTGGCCATTTTGTCTTCAACTCTAATCTATCTTTAGTTTCATCATAATCTATTATCCTAAATCTATTATTCCTAAATCTATTATCACAGGGAGAAGAGGGGCCAAGTCTCCTTTTATCCCTAGCAAGAAGCCCAACAGACCCCTACCTTAACACATGTTATTCGATAACATTTGCTTCATTTGTATTAGTCTTCCATTTTGATCAACAGCTGTAGATTTTGGGATATATTTCCCCAATATGACCCAAAAAGTGGGGAACATTTTCCCCAAATAATGACAACTCTTCCATGTAAGACATTTGAGAAAAGCCCAATTCCTAATTACTAAAACATTGAGATTATTCCATCAGAAGCCACCTAGGATTCCACTACCCTCTTCACTTCAGCCCTTTAGTCTAACCAGAAGTAGCTATTAAGTTATTATGATCCCGAGTAAGAAAAAGAAAATTCTGTTTATTTTGTCAGGGGTAGGGAGTGATTTATTTCCCTCTGTTCTGGTGGGTAGACCCCGAGGGAAACACAATAGGCGAGGTCTCAACAATAGTTCTGCCACTATCTACTTCAAAATGATTCTGTAAGGTAAGATAACGAGATGTAGCATTGAAATGTTTGAAAGCAGGTGCAAAGGGAATCCTGCACCAGCTACAGAAGGCAGCCTCAGCTTGCAAAGACCTTGGCCTTTATTTCATAAGATGAATGATGCACTGAGATAGAAGAACAGAGCCAGAGTGGTATAGGATGCCACGGGCCACAGGCACATTGTTTTATTGTTTTAGACTCTTAATCTTAAAAAAAATGTATAAATTGATACTTATGCGTCACAGTAACTGAATTTTCAGAGGATTTGGGGTCTTAGTTTTGTGTTTTTAAGCTAATAATTTACAAAAAAAAATTAACCGATTGTAGGAGAATTCCTCCTCCAAAGAAATTAGGATTGAAATTGGTTTGTAATTGGCAAACTTGGCTAAAGTGGAGAAATGAACATTTTATTTTAACATAAAATTACATGTACATTTATTTATCAGTCCTTTGACATAAAAGCCCAGGAGTCTCCTCTGAATATGGCTCCACCAATAGATAGTCTAAGTTGTCACTCTTGAATAAGCCACATACCTAGTAGCAGTAATAGTATTAAGAATAACAGTTGAGTACTTACTACGTGTTAAGCATATTTAGTCTTTCTAGTGTCTCTTTGAGGTAACTAGTATCATCATCTTCATTTTACATTTGAGGTTAAGAAACTTGCCTAAGATTACACCATCAGTAAATGGTAGAGATAAAACATATGTTGCCTGGCTCCCAACTTTACACTCTTAACCAGCACAACATCATCTCTAATTTCCATTTCTGGGTCTCCCTAGAGAAGGGCTTTAAAGAAACTGAAGACATCTGTGAAGCAATCTAAGTCAAGAATCCTTCTAGATTTTTAATAATTTTTTTCAAAACTTTTAAGTAGTTTCCCCCGTACATACTTCCATAGCAATTTTATTAGCTATTTATTTGCATTAAATCTTTTCAAAGTATTTTCATGAAAATAGGTTTCTTTTCCAATTGCTATTTCATCAGTTTATGAAATGTTTAGTCAAATTATGGAATTAAAATTGTACATACATAATTATAATATTTGTGGTCAAATTACAGATGTATCAATGAAATAATTAGGTTTGGGAACAAATATAACTATTCTTAGAGTAGACAACTGAACTGGTGGGATAGAAACAGGCATGAGAATTATTGCCCAAGAGTATTCATGTGCTGTGGACATTGGTTAGTATGTTTCACAGCTGAAGTGGAGATCATGAATTAATCCTCAACTCCTTCAGGAGGAGGTCAATTAAGAGAGTTTCTGCCATATTTAAACCTCATCTGTGTTTTACTATAGTCACAAGTGGTAACTGCCTCTCGGCTCTTTAGTACAAGTGGCATAGTGATAATGTATATCCTCCTTCATATGATTCCAGAGGAATGGGTTGATTTTCCATTTTTATTAAAGGTCTAACATGTCAGATACTTGATTTTATAAATATATGTGTGTGTGTATACATATATGAATAGCCTTTTTATATATGAATATATATCAGTAGCATTTTTATTGAAGTATAGTTGATATACAATGTTGTGTTAGTTTCTGGTGTACAGCAAGGTGATATATGTATATAATATATGCATATATATTGTATGTTATGTATGTGTATATATTCATTTTCATATTCTTTTCTACTATGGTTTATTACAGGATATTGAATATAGTTCCTTGTGCTATATCAGTAGTTTTTAAATATATGTTATATATGTCTATATATGAATATGAACATATATGTATGTATACACACAGATATATATACATTACATATAGCCTTTTTTTAAGCCTTCAGATCTATTCAAACTGGCTTGCTATATTAATTTCCTATCGTTGCTATAACAAATTACCACAAATTTACTGACTTAAAGCAACATATATTTACTTTCTTGTAGTTTTGGAGGTCAGAAATGTCTAAAATCTAAAAAAGTCTAAAATCAAGGTGTGGGCAGGGTTGTGTTGTTTCTGGAGACTTCAGGGGAGAATTTGTTTCCTTGCCTTTTCCAATCTTTGGAGCTCTCCTGTATCATTTGGCTAGAGATTCCTTTCATTCTCTTCCTCACATCACTCCTACTTCTTGCTTCCACTGCTGCATTCCCTCTGTTGTCACCAAATCTCCCTCTGCCTCCCTCTCAGAAGAACCCTTGTCATTACATTTAAGGCCCACTTAAACAATGCAGGCTAATCTCCCCATCTCAAGATCCTTAACTTAATCACATCTGCTAAGACCCTTTTACCATGTTAGGTAATAAATTTATGAGTTCCAGGGATTGGGATGCAAGTATCTGTGAGGTTCATTATTCCATCTACCACACATAGCTTAATTAGAGACTAAAGAACTAATTTCCAAAAGTCAATAAAAAACTAATCAGGCCAATGTTTTCAACAGGAATGCCTAGAATGCCTAAACTGTGAGAAATTAAACAGTAGTTTAACTTTTAAAAGCAAATTAAGGACTTTAGTAATGGAGATTTTCAGATTGAATTTGGGAATTTGTAGCATACATGGCTCATTTCTTTTAAAAACAAAATCTATTTAAAACTTAAGGAAAAAAATCCTCCCTCTCTTCTGCCTTCCCTCTTCCCTCCCTTTGCTCTTTTCTTCCCACTCTTCCCTACCTTTTCTCAGTTACACTCCTGTATGAATTACTTAATAAGTCTGTAAGTTCTTGAGGTTTTACAGTCATTTCTTATTCAAATTTGAACTCAATAATCAATAAAACCCCAGCTTAAAATTTTCTGTTACCAATACTAAATGGAAGGGCAGTGTTTATTTGAAAGAAGATGCTAGACTTGCATATAAAATATGTAACCAAAATAAATATAAACAGAATAATTCATTTTTCTTGCATCCCGTGAAGAATTTGCCAGATTGCTCTTTCCCAACATGGGCCATAAAATTAGATTAATTAGTTTTATCTCATGCTGTTTATTTATGAAGCACTTTAGCTACTCTAAAGTCCCAAAGGACTTTTAGGGCTAATGTTATTAGTCTTTGGGGTGACATCAGTTTATCTAAGTTGGGGGCTTATGAGCTATCACTAGCTTTTTCCTATTGAGGAACTAGCACTAGGGATTTTTTTTATCTCAGAGATTTTGTTTATGGCTTATTACTTCCTTTCGTACCCTTAAAAGTGTTAAAACTATATCTTTGTAAGTTTTACTCTATATGGAAACAAAATTTGCCACACCAAAATGTATCTCTTTGGCATGTGGATTATTTCAAGCTGAAAACAGTGAAGACCCAAAAGACTCAGGAAAAATCTTTGACCTTCCACTTTTACTGCCTAAAAGAATTTAGACAGAAGGTCTGTTCCCAGGATAGAGCTATTACCAGAGATATCGGCAAAGACCATGGGCTAGATGTGGTGGGGAAACTTGGCAGGGCCTAGAGATCAGGGTCCACTCTGTGCCCATTATCTCTGCCTGGCCCAGCAAACATTTGTTTACCAAACATTTGCTTTTCCATCTGTGTGAACTGTCTTCCCCTCTTTTGAAGTCCCACTACCCTCAACATCCTCTTTTGTCTTTAGCTGAAGGTGGTATTTAAGGTTTTTGGTGAGTGACTCAAGTTTCCCAGGGTCTCTCCCATGTATATATGTTATTAAATTTTTGTTTGATTTTCTCCTGTTAATCGGTCTCATGTCAGTTTAATTCTTAGACCAGCCAGAATAACTTAGAAGGGTAGAGGAAAATTTCTTCCTCTCAGGCTCCTTTTTATTCATTTAGTTGCTTTTTGATTTTCTAATGTCAGTGTGTCAAATCTTGCGTTCTCTCCATTTCTACCTAATGCCTCCACAGCTTTTCATGATTTTGTAGTGAATTTGCCCTGTCTCTACTTAGAAATATCACCAAATTTTCAGTGTATAAGTTTTCTAAATTGTAAACAATGATTGAGTTGATGGGACTATGAGTGATTTTTTTAATTTTAATTTTTTGGGGTATTTTTCATATACTTTGTATTATACAAATTCTAGAAAATATGACCTATAATATGCAATGTTATAATATATATTAACATATAATCATATATTAATGTATTATAATATATAACCCTAGACATAATATATTACTATGATATATAACATATATTCTAGAAAATACTATATATTAAAATAATAAAAAATTTTTTGCTAAAATTATCTATTGTGACAGAGATATTGGCTCTTTCAGAAAATAGTTTTTGATCATTTCTGCACAAAAAATACAGTACTGTGTATAGAAATCACCATCTATTCCTATATCTTTTGGTTTCTCTACTTCTCTCCCTCTCTGTATATATGAAAGGAACTAAAAAAACAAACTGAGTATGTTAAACATTTACTTTAGCAAAACTGAGGAAAGAGGTTAAAGGTAGATAGTTACAATAATACAAAGAAACCCACCAGATAAACTGTAAGAGATCAGCTAAGATATTCTAAGTTAAAAAAAATTAAAACCATAACAATACAACAGTCCAATGCATAGTAAGTACAAAATCCAATGCAGGGAATTCTTTGGAAGAGAAAAATCAGTAATTAAAGGAGAACCTTTCAGGCTTTGGGATTCTTGAATTGATTACACATAGGCCACTCCCACATGTTAGAGCAGGCAGCCCCAAGAGAGAAAGGTCAAAGACCAGCCCACTAGCTTTCCTGGGGTTGAAGGGCAATCAGCACGAAGGTAGCCCCAGCTGCACCAACCCTCAGTGGTGCTCCAGACAGGCTGTAGATTATCTTCTTGTATATAAAAGCTGTATATACTATATCTCTTATTGTACAACAATCACACAGTCTACATTGCCCTTGTAAGAAAGAGCAGATTGCTAAAATGAGAAAAGTGGGCAGAAATAACATCTTATAAAACAATAGAACAAATGAATTTATTTACAGAACAGAAACAGACTCACAGACATAGAAAGCAAACTCATTGTTACGAGTGGGGAAAGAGGGTGGGAAGGGATAAATTGGGAGTTTGAGATTTGCAGATACTAACTACTATATATAAAATAGATGAACAGCAAGGTCCTACTGTATAGCATAGGGACCTATATTCAATAACTTGTAATAGCCTATAATGAAAAAGAATATGAAAAGGAATATATAACGTATGTATGTATAACTAAATCACTATGCTGTACACCAGAAATTAACACAACATTGTAAACCGACTATACTTCAATTAAAAAAAATAAAAAAGATAAAGTAAAAAAAAAAAACTCAGAAAATCCCCAAATACCAGTCTGCCTATAAATAAAGATATATCTCTTTATAGTAAGTAGGCCCCTTTACTTCTTTTGGATCAGCTGCATGAATACTTTTCAGAGGTAACCTTGATCCTATCAATATTCTTGCACTATGCAAGAAGTAGTAACTGTAGAAAGAAAGTAATCTCTCTCCCTTTAAGAAGAGAAATGTGGAATAAAAATCATATCTTTTTCTAACAGCTTTGATTAAAAGGAAAGTGTGGCACACACAGTGCTATGTGTTCATCATACTGTTTCCTTTTCCTGCACACAGAAAGACAACATGTCCAACTTCCCTTGCAGATGGATCAGGACCATTTCACTGAGTTCTAGCCAGTGGGATGTAGACAGAAATGCATGCCATTTCCAAGATGGGCTATAAAAAGCCGGTGTGCAAGCAACTCTCTGGCTGTTTCTCTCCCTCTAGTAGAGGTTATGCAAGTCATATGTTTACATGGCAACATCACAAGATGGTGGGAACCTGCATCCCTGAGTCACTAAATGGAAGAGAGTCCCTACATCAGACTTTGAGACAGAAAACCTGTACTGAGGTTTATTCTTTATTCATAATGACTTAGAATCAAGGTCAAAGCCTTTGTGTTTACTTCTCACCTTATGTCTTCTGTAATGTCACTTATTCTTACTTCAAATATCCTTAATTTATAATATGAATTTCCAAGTAATTATTTTTCTAATTACTTCTTACTTTTATTTTATAATCTTTTGAAAAATTCTATTTTTAAAACATTTAAGTAGCTTATAGAAAAGCTATATTTAGTAGGCTCGCCTTTAATAGTTAGATTGATTATTTTTATTATAATACCCCACTAGCAAGAACACCATAGAAACGTTTACAGTCACAAAGTTTATTTTACAGTTGTAATATCTGAAATCACATAAAGCTATAAAATTATGCTATTAGTATAGCTGAGTAGTTCTACTAGATCTAACCCTGCCACAGGAAACAATGAAAAATTCTGGAAAAAAATACCACAAATAATATAAAACAGTGACTGGGAGGCATAGGATAATAAACAGAAACAGGTAGATCATGGAGGGAATTCAAAACTCAGAAGAAGGAACAGGGCACAGTACTAGTTTTCCATCCTTTAGACTAAAGACGGAACAGAGATATCTTGACATGGAGTGGCTGAAACTCTGACAGAAAATCTGCAGAATTCCTGGCCTAAAGGACTAGAGGACAGAATCCAAGGCAACCAAGGGGGTGACAATGGAAAGGAGACAAGAGGGGTAATGCACCAATTTGTCTCTCAGAAACTTTGCTCAATTCTGTGGCTGAACCCTCAACCACACAAGTGCTGGGGTAGGCTCAAATGAACACAGCTAAATTGAAAAGAGCTGAAATTTGAGATGTTGCCACCTCAGGAGATTCAGACTATGAAGTCTGAAACCACCCAAATGACGTACCTGATTTAAAAACGAACAAACAAGCAAAATATCAAAATCAACTCTTCAAGAAACCATAACAAAATCTAGAGTCTCCATGACATAACATTCACAAAACTCAGGGTAAAATCCAAAATTACACAACAAAACAGGAAAAGGTGGCCCCATTTTTAGGGGAAAAGATAATCAACAGATATCAACCCTAAGATGACTCAGTTGTCTAAATTATTAGGCAAGGATATTAAAGGAGCTATTTTTATTATGCTCAGGGAAGTAAATAAAAATACCCTCACAATGAATATAAAGATAGGGACTCTCAGCAAAGAAATAGAAACTATAAATAGAACCCAGAGGAAATTCTAGAACTGAAATCGTATAGAGTTGCAGTCCACCTCTCAATTATGAATTACAAAGTAAAATTAATTTTTTATAACATAGCCATAAACAAAGAAAGAGCACTGCTTAGCATCCAACTCTAAGTCATTACTGAATGACAGTGCACACTGAGAACAATTCAGGATGAGGCCTTCTGTGCTCTGGGGAAAAACAAAGCCTCTTAGATAGTTAGATGCATTTTTCCATACATGGAAAGGTACTAAAATCATTAACTTGAGATATCTGTTCTTTGTGACTAGCAGTAATCTTTTACCAAGATGCAGGCTTGACTGCATGTATTCCCTACCCTAAAATCATATATAAACCAGGCTTCTTCCTCTTCCTCTTCAGAGCAGTTCCCTCAGACCTACTGAGAGGATGTCTCCTGGGCTATAGTCCTCAGTAAGATCTCTGAATAAAATTGAAACTCACAACTCTTACATAGTGTATTTTTCCTTAAGTCAACATAGCAACAAAAGCAGCAAAGTGCTCCCATCACCCCCTACTCTTTTCTCCAAATTTCTGTTATGGAGTAAACACAGAGAAGAGTCAGGGTGTGGGAGAAAAATATAAATAAGGAGTAATGAATTCACTTCCCTTCCTTAAAGGAACTGAAAGTCTTAGAATTTTGCAAAGCCAAATCCACTCACCTTTATTATGAGGAATGTAACAGAAATAAACATGTCTTTGTAACAAATGATTTATATACCCTAGACTGAGAGTATAGGAAAATAATCCATTGTGTGACTGTTAAAATTCTTTGATAGACATAATTCTTTCTCACATCATTTCAATAGGCTTTACAATACAATTAGAGTAACTCCATGCCAGTGATAAAAATCTTTAGCTCTCAAACTACTCGTTAATCAGTCTTTCTTCTTTTTTAATCCTATCTTCTTGTAACTTTCTGGCAAAACTCACTTCCCCTTAAGGTGAGTCTTTCAACATCTCTTCCATTAATAAATCTTTAGTTTGTAGGGGAAAAAAATAAAACTAATTACAAAGTAGTCAGTGAATGGCAAGGGGAAAAACAATGTGGGTAGATGCTAAAGAGGCATAAATGTTACAGGAATCTTAGAGGAAAGGAAAAGAGTTTCAAGCCAGACTCTAATAGACGAAATAGCTTTCTTAAATTATTACTCATTTTCTGGAAACACCCTGTGAAACTACATGAAATGTGTTAAACGCTGTCACAACGTTGTATTTTATGCACTCTGAAAAATCACATCGCTTTGAAGGATGAGGAAAAATTAGTTATGCTTAGAAGATGTATCTTGAACTGCATTATTGTTTTCTAACATTTTATATTGTGTTACAGTATCTCTTTATGATGTATTTACTATGAAATTGACATTGTAATTTTACCTGATGTCAGGCATCTTTTAATGTGATGATCTCAGTGAACACTCTGTTTTGCTCTTGTCTTTTGTTTTCAATCCCATTTCAAAACGTACTGTGTGAATATTTTTTCTTCCTTTGTTCACAAATATTTAACAACCCTTTAGCACCTAAAAAGAGTAGACGAAACACATTCGATGTTGTAGTAAAAGTAATGGTGTTGAAATTTTAAAAGACAACATTCACAAAAAACAAAACAAAACAAAGTACATTTTTTAAAGAAGAAAAAAAATTTTAAGTAGCAAACAAACTAAAAAGACAGTATTTGTTAATAACATGATCCCTCTCAATCTCTACCCACTTTCTCCCTCTGCTGATATTTTTGGAAGTCAACAGGAGATCTTCATATGGTTTATTGGATTTTTTTTCTCACAATTCTCAGAACAAAGAATAATTGTGCCCCAAGGCTAAAGGAACAATGACACTTCTGCTTATTTTTCTTTCAAAGTGAACTATTGTTTCTGCTGTGTGCATTCACTGCCTTCCTGATTCTCTTCCAGAGCTTCTCACTGTGTAAAATGTTTGTTGCAAGCCGACATACTGAAATCACAGACTGCAAATATATTTGGAGTTTTATTTATCTTGGCAGAACAGGGGCGAGACGCCAAGTCCTTCTATAACTTTCTGATGAAACACGTGAACTTAGTACTGCTTTTCAAATTAAAGCCTGTGGTGGTAAAATGCCTGTAGAAAGTGGCTATGCTGAGGGTCTCCAAGACCATCCCCACATTCAGATATTCACTAGAAGGACTCATTGGACTCATCATATAGTTGGACACATGACTAAGAATTATTTCAAGGATGTAGTATGAAGATACAGCCAGATCATGAGGGGAAAAGACACAAGCAGAATCTAGAGGAATCCACATGATTTCTTTTACTCTCTTCCTGTTACCAAACTAAATTTGAGTCCACTCACCCACCGAGCAGCAAAGCCAATCTAGGGACTCTGGGTTGTGGTGAAGGAAAGAACATGATTTATTTGCAGGAGACCAAGCAAGGAGAACAGGCAGCTCATGCTCAAAGGCAGGAACTCCTTGATGGCTTTCAGGGGAGGGTTTATAAAAGCAACATTTAAGGTGAGGGCTACAGGGTACATGACTTTCTTCTGATTGGTTGGTGGTGAGGTAACAGGGTCATGTTTTGGTATTCTTAATGAATCATCAATCTTCTGGTTCCAATCAGTCTGGGGGTCTACTTGTTTCTGATCAGCAAGCAAGGTGGGGGGGTCTTAGTTTCTGCAGAACAACTCAAAGATATACAACAGATTATAATGTGTATCTCTTGAGGAGGAACGAAGACTCTGTTTTATCGCTGAACTATTGTTTAAGCTATCATTACTTTTCTTGCTTAACTGCTTTCCCTTTGTTTCTGCATTCCCTCACTTCCGTAATTAGTAACTGTTTGAGTCTGCTCTTTGGAACTCAGGAAGGACCTAGGAGAGAGACTAAAGCCTTTTTCTTCAGACAAGAAACAGGGGACACGGAGCAGATTTTGTTCCTGGGAGGGCCCCGTAGGGTCCTGCTCAGTTTCATTCCTCCCATGAGGGGTCACTCAGAGCGCACTCCTCTCCCAGCAACAAAAATGTGGCAAGACGTATGTGATGTTACTACCCAGGGAAGCCCATTAAAGACTTAGTATTTTGGGTTTTTACTGGGGGCTGGTCACGTAGGTACCCTCTGCCAATCATGTATCAAAATTCCAGACTCCCAGAAGGAAAGCAGAGATTAGCATGAATCACATTGTTTGCACAAACAGTTTAGACACAGTGAGCCACCCTTATCAGTTCTGGGACTGGTGAAACCCTCATAAAATCCAAGTTCCCAGATGCCAGCCAAGGTCCAACCTTATAAGCAGACCATTCTTAGGATTGCAATCTCAGGCATGTTATCTTAACTCTTTTCTGCATAGTGGCTAACCAAGCTAGTCTTACAAATAGAAAATTCTTGAACACCAGCAATTTACCTAAAAATAAATGTTCTTTATATTGTATCCCACCTACCTCAGCAAAGCTATTGTAATAGCAATTTATTTTCTGATTACAAATATAGATTTTCCAGTGTAATTTATCAGCTTTTCTTTATGAAGGAAATGTAAACTAAAAAGTCACAATAAAAAACAATTGATCTTAACATTCTTCCATCAAAGGTCTCATTAACCAGCTTGTCAAGGTATTCAATTAACAGGATGTTGGAATTAATCAGAGTTAAAATGTAATTTCTCTCTGATCCTGTTGAAAACTAAAAGCCTATTATGACATTTTGGCTACAGTAAGTCTCCTGGCAGGCCCAGAGGTTCGCTTGTTAATAGGTGAGTTAAAGCTACTGCACATTCTTCGTTATTCATCTCTACTTTTTACTAAAGAAGCCTTTGACATACCTATCAATTTAACTCAATTTTTTAATCGTTATTTCTCCTTTAATATTAAGAATTCAGCTGCTTATCTTTAAGCACACTTTTTTTTTTCATCCTTTTAACCTACTAAAGCCTACTACTCAATTTTTATATACTTAAAACATAGACATCACTGTATTGGACTCATTCTTCTAGTGGGTAGGTGACAATTATGCTTCTGGGTAAATTATACCTGCTTTATCTCATTGGGATGTATTTTGTCTGGCCTGAAGTAACTCTGTTTTTGTTTTATTTATTCATGGATTCCATGTAGACAAGTTCAGCTGTATAATCAAAACTGTCCTATTTCAGGGGGAGGGTAATAGCTCAGTGGTAGAGCATGTGCTTAGCATGCACCAGGTCCTGAGTTCAATCCCCAATACCTCCATTGAAAAAGAAAGAAAGAAAAGAAATTCATTAAAAAAAAATAATTGTTCTATTTCACTTTGGAGGGCTTGGTCAGAGCCTGGGCATAGAGTGGTATTAGGAGTGCTGATTCTGGTGGCAGGGAGACGGGGATTTGAATGCTGTCTCTGCCACTTACTGTGTGACCCTGGTGAAGTCTCTCAGCCTCTCCTCAGCCTCTAAATGTGTAAAATACTGGGGGGATAATAGCTCCTCCTTCTGAGCATTAAAAGAATGAAATAAGTATATAAAACTTAGTAAATTAAGATATTGTTTATTATTGTTACTCTCATTCCATGACTATGGATAATTCAGAGCTGGCTTTAAATGCAAACATTGAATTATACAGCTGGAATTACCAAGGTTAACTAAAAAAAACAAAACTATAGTCCATGCTTTCGACCTAATAATCTTGATAGACATTATCAAAAATATACTTAGTCAAAGTCCATTTTTAAGGAGTTACTTTGACCTAAAGTAATTGGAATACATATATGCATACATTGAACACCAGGAGCAGAAGACTACAGAAAAATATACTTTAGGAGTCATATATCAGAAAATTTAAGATAATATGAACAACTCAGGAAAAAGACTCCACTTTGCTCTCTACTGTTCTAAAATTGGAATGAGATTGATCTCTTTATGTAGTTCTTTCTTAGACAATTGAAATGTTTGAAAATTGTATCACTCTCTTGTGGATATGGTTTTGGAAAAGTATACTAATGCTGTAAATATTAAAGACTAAAACAAATTCACTGTATGTAATTTGTACCTAGGGTTGAGATGATTCATTTCAGGTTGATTTGTGTTTTTTCTAAAGTTAAAACAGTAAGTATTTTAAATTATTTCTTCTGAAGCAACAGTTTATAATGTTTGTGTTTTTTAGGATATGGCCTCAAAGATTTAATGTATAATATGGAAATTAAGCATAGACACCTGACTTGCTTTCACCAAAGAAATGTGAAGAGAAGCTGCTCATCTCTGGACTACAGCTTTAAGAGCCAGTACATGATTTGCCTTGTCTCCTTCACGTACCATGGTGACAGTACAGCTGCTCTCCAGATACTGGCTGCTCCAACAGCTTAAGTCAGCCAGAGAAGAGAGCTATGGAGTAGGGACCCAGCCCCTCCCCCCATGACAGACTGGCTATGTGAGCAAGAAATAAGCCCTTACTGACATACACTGTTACAATGCTGGGCTTCTTTGTTGCTGTACAAGGTGTTGCCTATTTGGATGGATATAGTCTGTACATTAGGTTGGAATGATTTAAAATGTATTTTTGCTGGGGGGAGGATATAGCTCAAGCGCTTAGAGCACATGACTGGCATGCATGAAGTCGTGGGTTGAATCCCCAGTACCTCTTCTAAGAATAGATAAATAAATAAAACTAACGACCTCCCCCCCAAAATAAAAAATAAATAAATGAAAAATAGAATGTGTTTTTGCTAATTTCTGCGTTTTGCATTTCTAAATGCTAAAAGGCCACATTTCGGGGTTATTAAAGTAATTCTTTGTTATTCTTTTGCTAGAGCAGGCGGGTTGCTAGAGATGAGCAGAGAAAGGGGGACATGGGCCAAATGGCAGGAAACCATACATCTAGTGAACAACGGGGGTCCCTGGACAGATCAAGAAAAGCAGGACCCTCTGGACTGATAAGAAACCATTCTGGAGGCAGGCAAAGAAAGGTGGGACAAGACAGGAATCTCCACCATCCGAATGTAACCTTTCACTCATTATGACCTCCATCTAAACGTAATCTTTCGCTTACGATACCCCATCCGAATGTAACTTTTGGTTCATTACGACCTCATCTGACTTCCCAATCAAGACTAAATAAGAAAAAAAAAATCCCTCCTCCCCTCTAAGGTGGAATTGGGATGAAGATCAGGAAAGACAACCCCAAACCCGTCCCTGCAAATGAATATTCTGCCCATTCATTTTTACACCCATATAATAAGCTTGCCAAAGAAATTCGGGGCAGCCACCCACCTGCATCTGCCCGCTCCTTCCTTGAGAGCGTACTACCTATCCCTTAATAAATCCTTGCTTTGCTTTCTTGACCCCTGTGTCTCATTTCTGAATTCTTTCTGTGAAGAGACAAGAACCTGCTCACTGGCAACACTTTCACTTTCCTGCCATTTCATTAATGAACTCATGGTCAATGAGAGAAGACAGGAGGTACTGTGTGTGCAGATGGGTGTGGCATTTTGGGGAATCAGTGTTCACTTCACCTCCAATCAACAGCCTCTGTCTTCTCCCCTACTTACGTTCATCAGGCATGTGGTACGTGGTGGGTGAGGGGTGGGAAGTGGGAGGAGGTAAAAGATCCAAGGCAAGGAAAATCACCCACAACAGCAATAATAATTTTCATTTGTTGTGTGCCTATACTATGTAGGGCACAGTTTTAAGTGCTTGACATTTATGAACTCATTTAGTCCTTAAAATTACCCAATGATGTAAGAACTATATTTACATTTCACAGATGAGGCACTGAGATGCTAACTGACTTACCCAAGCTTACAGAGTTTGGAAATGGCAGAACTGGGATATAAGCAGCTTTCAAGGAACACGTTTTAGGAGTTGCTACTTGGGTCTGTCAAAATTCAAATGTAAAAATATCAAGAAAAGCCATTTCTTTTGGCCGTAGAGCTTCCAGATCAACCAAAAACAACAACAACACAAAGGAAAATAAACACACACTTACAGAGTCTCAGTGAAAGGGAGTCAATTAGTATATAGCTAAGAAAGATAAAGATGACAAAGCCTCAGTGCCTTTAACACAGTTCGCACCTCTCTTTAGAAGCCAGGCAGATGTCTGAGTTCAACTATGTCCTGGACCTTTTCCACTCCCTCTGCCTCCCACATTCACTGACAATAAATAAATTCTTTCACTCTCTGATGGGCCAGGCAGCTTGTCAGCCTCATATCCAAGTTCAAAGGAGAAGCTCACTGTAGTGAGGGCTTACTGTTGCTAAGACCCTTACTTTTCCTCAGCACCAGCCATTTAGCAGCCAAATTGGTAACACTGCCCTCCACTCCCTGGGTCATGAATGAAACGCTGACAAACCTCAAGGGCTTCAGCTGAATGATTTAGGAATATAGTCAACTCAGGTCGGAAATGTGAAATGAAGATTCTTTCCTGAGTGGCTTTCACCAGGAGGAGAGAAATGATGTAGCCGATCAGATCTCTTGGGGAATGTGGGCTCATTATAAACAAATGAATCCAGAAAAGCAAAAGAGGAAGGCAGAAAGTCAGAGAGATGCAGCAGTAGAGGAGATTGGAGGAGTGATGCTGAAGAGGGGCAGGTCAGAGAGATTCCAAGTGTGAGAGGTAATCAACCCGCTCTTGTTGCCTTTGAAGATAAAAGGGACCACAAACCAGGGAATGTGGGCAGCTTCCAGAAGCTGCAAACGATTCTCAGACAACAGCCAGGAAGGAAATGGAAGCCTCAGTCCTAAAACAGCATGAAACTGAATTCTGCTAAAAACCTGAATGTGCCTAGAAGGGGAATATCTCCCAGAGCCTCCAGATAAGTGTGCAGGGCTGCCAATACCTTGATTACAGCCTTATGGGACCCAGAGTAGAAAAACCTGCTGATCCAACCCAGACTTTTGACCTGCAGAACTATGAGATAATAAATTTCTGTTGTTTTCAGTTGCTAAGTTTGTGACAACCTTCTATGTCAACAATAGAAAACTCATACAGGGCATAACAGAAATCAAAAGGAAATATCCATTTAAAAAGCTATTCGAGTATATATTTTGGAAAAAGGGAAAGTCCCAGATAACAAAGCAAACAGAAGAGGAGCCACAGTCTTCATTAAGAAAAGGATGATTCTGAGTATATGTAAATGGCTGAAAGGGTTTGTTCAAAATAGTAAAGCATTAAGGATCCTTTTTGTTAGCTGACTTTTTAACTCAACTTATAATTACCTGGCTGCTACCCTCTTCAGCCCCAGTTTATAAAGCTAGATTTCTGTTTTGGATGCCATTCTACATTTCTGCTCTGGTCAACCTTCTAGTCTCCAAGTCTTCTTGTAGGAGCAGCAACTCTACTGCGCTCTTTGTAGGAAACTGGTACCCTGCTCCTGAATATCAGAGACTGATGGACTATAGCTCCAAGACTGACCTTCCAGATGCCAATGCTCTTCTCTACCACCATTTCTGAGCCTCAGCTGCTTCATATGGGTGAGTGTTTTTTGCCTAAACCATAATTGGAGAAGGCTCTACCCCTGAGGGAGCAGCCTCTCAATTAAGATGTATTTACTGAGCTTCTCCTCTGTGTACAGTTTCCATAAATGTAATCATCCAACACTTTGCACAGTGAAGGGAGTGCAGTTAATAATCATGCCAGGTCAACAGGCATCACTGGGACTGTCCAAACCAGTATGGATGCTTGTCCTGGTTATATTCTAAGTGCTATTTCAGGGGCTTGGATTAGAGCAGTGAACAGCATAGACATGGTAAAAATAAGTGTCTTCTTGGAGCTTACACCCCACCCCCAAAACAGTTGGAATAATCCTCCCACTGGTTAGCCCATAAAATTACCCAGCCTCAAAAAACTAACCACCCCCACACCTCGGGGACACCTCTCTTGCCTTCTGAGATGGCCCGCACTCTGTTTACGGAGTATGTATCTCCCTGAATAAATCTATTTCCACTTTACTATGGAATGTGTATCTCCTCGGGCCTCTCTCCCTTCTGAGACAAACCGCATTCTTTCTATGGAATGTGTATCTCTCTAAATAAACTTGCTTTCACTTTACTATGGCTTGCTCTTGAATTCTTTCCTGTGCAAGACAAGAACACACTCTCCAGTAACATAAGTATGTATGTGCGATTGGAGTGTCTAGAGGGTGCTAATTAAAATGTGGTGCTTGAGGTAAGCCTCAGTGAGATAACTTCTAAGCAAAGACTTGTGGAAGATGAGCGAGGGTGCCATAGGAAATCTGGGGGAAGAGAATTCCAGGTGCATCTGTATGGCCCAAGAGGATGGCGTGAGAGAGGTGGAGAGTAATAGGAGAAGAGGTTGAGAGATAAGAGGAGAGCCAGGGTCAGATCAAGGAGGGCTTTTTGGGCCATTGTGAAGACTTTGTCTTTCCTCTGAGTGAAATGAGAACCTGAGGGAATGTGTGACATGATCTGATCCAGTTTCAACAGGATCCCTCTGGCTGCTGTGTTGGGGCCAGGGAGGAGGCAGCAAGACTCATGTCTTGCTCACTCAGATAACAAAAGAACAAACCTCATAGGACCTCACAGACCCTGGCACATATGGCCCCTCCCTCTGCCCCACAAGCCATCAGAACCCACAAGCCTGTGCCCATAGGAGCCCCCTTCTGCCAGTCCACCAGGCTATGAGTAGAAAGCTACAGCTCTCTGACAGTTGCCAAGAGTCAAGATGAGACATGAACCAAAGCTACAAATATGTTTGTCATATAAATGAAGAACAATCATGGCTTACCATCCTGACATGTGAGTTTCATAGGGGTTATCTGCTCTGGAAATTAAAACTTCCATAGAACAGCTATACAAAATATGTAGGTGTCCTGGTACATGTGCTAAGCCAAGCAGAAAACATCATGCCTGAGTCTTTCTTTCGTTTCAGCAAAAAGGAGAAGCGTGACCTCTCATCCAGCCTTTCGCAGTGACAGAAGTTGCAAGAAGCTGCCTGTAGCCAAGTGAAGACACAAGAAACACAGAGATTTATTGTAACTTAATTTGCTGATGACAAGGAGGAAGATTTTTCCTGAAGTGTGAAATTATGAGACCTAAGCGAAATTAACATCTGTGAGCATCCTGCCACCATCCCCTCCTGTTCTGTGATGGAAAGGTAGCCCTTGATGCTACTACATCATGCAGATGTAGAAACATGATGCTCACTTCTCAGGCAAAAACCAAAAAAGCTAAACAAATCTGGGCCAAAGTTAATAAACAATCATTTCAAATGTTTGGCTTACATCCAATGCTCACAGCATTCAACTTTTTCTGCTGTACTCATTTTCCTCATTGTTCTAAATAATGACCACCATAGAAGTCTCTGGTTTCCTGAACTGAAAGTCAGGCGTATGAGAAGCTTTATTTCGAATGCAGCTTCTGTCTTTTGTCATGCAGTCATTCAACTATAAAAATTGTCCTGTCATTTTTCTGCAGAAGGAATCTGCAACCATTGGGCAGGGGGTATATGGGAAATTTCTGTACCTTTCTCAATTTTTCTGCAAAACTAAAACTGCTCAGAAAAAAACAAAACAAAACAAAAAAACAACCCCACAGTCTTAAAAGAAAAATGCTCACCAAAAAAAAAAAAAAAGAATCTGCAACCAGTGACCACACCTGAACCCTACAATGTTTCCCTGGGGCTTTTCAATTGAAGAGTCCCATTTCCTCCACACTTTTACATTTTGGGGCCCAGAGTATGTTGTTGATATTAAATCTCTACAAGGTATAGTAAAGGATGTCAACCAAAAGAAAAAGCAGGAAGCTGCAAATAAGAAAAGAGTCTATTTGGGGTCTTAAGAATTACAATTCAGGAGACTCATATTCAGATAACCCCTAAAAAAGTGCTCTGAAAAAGAGTCAAGAGCTTTTACAGACAAAACCCCACAAGGTCGTTAAAAGTTGCCTGGCAAGAACTGTGATTGACTCTGACTCGGAAAATATTTGTCCTTAAGGAATCACAAGTTGTTTTAGGGTAGGGGTCCGGTAAGTAGATAGACCGTCATGAGTTATTTTAGTGTAAGGGTCAGATAAGAATCTTGAGTTTCTGTCATGTGTTCTGGGTGACTTCATCAGGTCAAAAGATCAGATTCCATCCAGGCTGAGACAAGCCTAAGTCAGGATTCCTTAATGGCTTCCTGGCTCCATTTTTGAGAGCTCTCTTAGCAATACCAACTCCATTTTGATTTGCCTTTCACAAAGGTTAAGGTCCTAGAAGTTGTTTTCACTTTGGTTTAGAAAAGCACTTCGTGTGTGTGTGTGTCACAAAAAAATGATTCAAAGATTTTGATATAAGGAGCATTTCATTCATTTAACAAATACTTATTAAGAACATTCTTGTGGAGGGGTAGGCAATAAACTCTAAGCATAATAACTTGATTATTTATTGATAGTGTCTATCATCTATCAATTGCTCAATCAGTTGTTACCAATCCATCTACCTTACAGCATGAAAAATGCTAGAGAAAGGAGAAAATTAAAGTAGATAAGGAGTTTGGGGAGTGTGTATAGATACTGCACGGACTGCACATTTTAAAGGAAAGGACAGGACAGGCTGGGCCTTATGCAGAAGGTGAATTTTGAGAAAATGCCTTCCAAAGGAGAGGAAGAAAGCAATGTGGATGTTTAGAGGAAGAGGGCTCCAGACAGAGGGACTGGCCAGCACAGAGACCCGGGAATGTCGGAATTATCTGAGGAACAGTGAGGAGGTCAGCGTGGCAAGAAGGGAGTGGGGCCAAAGGGAGGGAGTGGTACCGGTGTCAGAGCAGGGGCGGACCCAGGTTCTGTGGGGCCCGAGTCCTACACAATTAAAAGAAAGAATTCAAAGGTATAAATACACAATTAGGTACCAAATCAAAGATTTATGTAGAATGACAAAAGAAATTGCAATAAATCACAAACCTTGAAAAGCTAACACCACACACATCAAAAATCCTGAAGTACGGCATGATGTTTAATTGGCTGTGCTGCATTTTCATGTATGTTCCCGAGTGTAGGAGTGACATGATTTGACTTATCGAATTTTATCACTTTCTTCCCGTACATTTTATCATGTCTGAGATTGGGGTTGTTGGGATTATCTTTGTAGAAATTATTACAATACTCATCTGCCAGGAGGCAGCTCAGTTGTCACTGCCTGCACAGAGGAACTTGTTCGGGAAAGTTTTTATTTTCTTCCCTTTAGGCGAGTTCTGTGCATTATCAGCACTACACATGTTGAGTTTAATTGCTTTTTAAAATGCCTTCTAAAAAGATTATATGATGATTTGGTACTGAAACAAAAAGTGAAGGTACAATAGAAAGGGAAACACAGAGCAGCAATGTAAAAATTTGATACTAGTGAAATGAATGTTCATTGTCAGAGGAATGATTGAAAGTCCGTAATTTCTTGCAAAGCAATTACCAAGTGAGTGCTTTAGAAGACCAAAGAAAATATATCAACAAGTAGATGGACCTGGGTTTTGTTTAGTTCATGATATATATCCAAAAGGATTGTCGATGATTACATCAAACAATGAGTCTAGATGCAGTAAAGTGTCAGATATCCTTGAATTGTGAAGTATCTTCAAAAGAGATAGATTATGGTGAGACTAAGTGATGTTTTGCAGAAGATTATTATTAAGGCAAAGTGTCATAGTTTAGTTCGTGGAAATGTCACTTACTTATACATAAAATAAGGCTACTTCTTACAATCAATGGCAACTTAGATTCAATAATAGACAGAAAGTTTAACAAGATCACTCTTGGTTTTAATAAACCCTAATAGGGCAAGGACAGCAGCCAAGAGGCCATTTACCAGACGATTATGGGGATCGTGGTGGCTTGGAGGGGGTGGTAAGAGTACAGGTGGTGAGAAGTGGTCAGACTGAGGACATCTAGAAGGTAAAGCAAATAGGATTGGATAGAGTACGAAGGAAAGAAACATACGAAAGACTACTTCAAGCCTTTTGATTTGAGCAACTGGAGAAGTGACAATGACATCAGCAGAGATGGGTGCACGGAACTTGGCAGAAGAGACTGTGGGGACAACATCAGAAGTTCACTCTTGAGCAAGTTATGTGTGAGACAGATGTCTATTAACCAGTGGAAAGGTACAATACGTGGGTCCAGATGCTGGCAGGTCAGGAGATGAGGTGGGAGCCTGTGAAGTCCACTTCTGATTCCTACGACTTCCTCAGTGTAGTTGGAAGCGGGTCACTAGCTGAGGGCGGGGATGGGGGAGAAGGCGTCAGAAGCCTGAACAGAGATGATAAGGTATGAAATAGTCATCTAGGACTTTGCTCCTCGAGGGTCACCAGTGTCGTAGCTTACCTGGAAGCTTGTTAGAAACAAGAGGCTCTCATACTCCATGGTGAGATCAAAAAGTATGTTTATCTTAATTCCTAGCTAATTTATAGCACACTAAAGTTTGAAATACACTTTGGGGAGAGTGACTAGATTGGGGAAGAATAATTTGATGGCCCAGCTGTATTAAGGGCCCACATGAGGTTTGCAGCATGAATTTAAAGAGAGACCCATCTGCATGGTGGTGAATTTTACTTCAGCCAAAGGCACTAGCAGAGCACAGCTGCAGAGGAGGCAGAGAGCTGGCTGTGACCAGGGTTCTGGTTGTTTCAAGGAAGAACATCTGAATGAGAATGAGTCAGGGGAATCAAGGACATAAGGAAATTCAATGCATAAAGATGCGGTGGTGAGGAGAGGTTACAGCTCAGTGGTAGAGTGCGTGTTTAGCATGCACCAAGGTCCTAGCTTCTGTCCCTTGTACCTCCATTACAATTTTTTTTTGAAAGATTTAAAAAAATGATACCATTTAAAAAAATGTGGTGGGGCTGCAACTTTTTTTTTACTGATGTAACTGAATTTTTCCTGATAGAAGTCAATATTTTTTACATGATACAAAACATTTAGAGAACTCTGATTTACATAACATTAGCTATAACATTACTTCCCCCATGTGTATTTATTTTTAGTAGATGTTTTGTGAAAGTCAACATATTAGTAACATACAGAAAAATGAACATCTAATGGTATAATTTGAGAAGCTCTGGTCAGCTGAGACTAAGGAACTTCCTGGTGTATATAGAAATCACATCTAAAATTTAATAGAGTCCCTCACTGAGGTGGTATCTTGATGTATGTCACATAATTCTTAAAGATTAATTCTAGAGGTAGAAATCTCAAGCATGAATATTGCCAGTGAAAAGGCTTGTCTCCAAATTGAGGGCCTGACTGTGTGAGACCATGTTATGAAATGAGCCCCCAGTGCCTGGGAACATCCCTGGGGTTCCTGCAGCAACACAGAATGAGATTCAGAGACACCAGGCAGAGGCCGCTCTTGTTTTCTCTTTGACTATGCGTTCAGCAACACCTAAGCCATGGGCATCGTGGAAAATGTCTAAATTAATAAAACCACAGGTCAAGCATTTTAGAGCAGAAAGACACTTGACTGATCTTCAGCTTCAATGACTCATCCAGTCTAGAGATACACGTTCATCCAGCTGTGTGAATACTTCCATTATTGGGGAACACATTCTTGCCCAAGTCAGTTAATTCCATAGTTGGGCTGTTCTAGTTCCCTTTTATATTATCTCTGTATCTGCCTCCCTAAAGTTGCCTCCATTGGTCTCGATTCTGCCAAATGGAGCAAAAAAGAATCGCCATGACTCATTTCAAAATTTTCAAAACTTCATTTCAAAAACGATAAGACTGCATACATATCAGTGCCACTCTAGCCACCCGCACACTGCCTACTGCACTTCCCTTATTCATTCATATCTGCAGTAGACTAAGAACCTTAGAAATGTATACATTTTCTAAATGATGTTTGATCCTTTCAGAATACCATGGGAGTTCTACATCCATTGATCTGGACATGACATTCCCATTAATTTAGAATAAGTTTCCATTAGTTTTTCCAATGGCTCAGTTAACACTGTTAATTGATATTGAGCAACAAGCCCCCCTGGGGGGTTTTGACATTAATTGCTGTCAAGTTGGGTCTCCTGCATCCAGGACTAATAATTGATCTTTTGGACTTTAATGCAAAGCTCTTGTTTTCCCTCAATAGGGTTCACCTTGTTGGTTTCACCTCATCATTCTATCCCATAGGATTCCATAATACTTCTGATTGTATTATCTGAGGTTTCTGCCAACTGTCCTCTGCAGAAACAAGAATGTAGCAGACCTGAGACTGGTACCCTTAGAAAGGCCTCTTTGCAAACATGGCCCTTGGCTGGTGTCTGGGAGCTTGGATTTGGGGAGGGTTCTTAAAATACTCCCTAATTGGTAAAGATGTTTACTGGGCCTGGACTGTTTATACTATGTGTTTTATTCTGAGCACCTACTTTCCCTCTGGAGGTCTGGACTTCTGCTACATGACAGGCAGAGGGGGCCTATGAGATCAGCCTCCAGTAAAAACCCTAAACTGAGTCTCAAAGGGCTTCCCTGGGCAGAAACATGGCGCAGTATTCTTACTACATTGCTGTGATAAACCTCAGCCCTGAAGACAACTGTCTGCTGATTCCCAATAATCCTTTTCCATGAGTCCTTCTAGTGAATGTCTGAAAACGGGTGTGAAATTATTGAGGACCCCTGACATACCTCCTGACATAGAACTACTTGCAGATGTAAACTGCCAGATTCCTACTATCAAGTGGGCTAGGGGCTCAAGGATGACTCTGACAGTCCTCCCTTGATATGCTTAAGTCTGCATCTTCATTCATTTGGGGTGACTAATCATGAAACTGTTTGGTGATGCTGTCCACCATTCAATAAAGCAGTGCTTCCCAAATGCGTTCTGACAACTCTCATCCCACAAGACTCTCCTTAAATAAAAGGGCCCCCATGTAAAGGATTTTTGAGAATTCTCAAGGTAATAGGTTCCCCTTTGTCTTTCTCAGCACCACACAGCAGGGGCCATAACTGACACACTCTCTGAGCACAGAAGATGTAGCTTTTCTTTCTATGACTCTTTCAAATACACAATAGAAATATAGATGATATAATATGAAAATTACTCATGTAACTTCCACCTAGATGTATTAATGTTAACATTTTGCCACACTTGCTCCCATTCATTTTGTATAAGGAATTCACTATTTTTGCAAAAGAAGTTTCTTTTGTATGCCTCTTCAATGGCATCCTCCAAGCCACTCCTTTCTAACTAGAGGTAATTATTACTTTGGGGGTGTAGTTTAAGTTTCTTGTCTATGTTTTCACGCTTTTACTATCTGTGTAGGTGGAATTATTCTAGATGTGCTTAATCCTTACAGAAGTGTTACTGTGTTATAATGTGATTATTTCCTGTCAGTTGCTTTTTTGAGGGTATATCTCTCCAGGTTGATTCATGTAGCCTTGGCTTATATATTTTCACTGATCTGTCCCGTGTAATGTTAGAACTATACTAACCACTTTCTTAAAATGCCTATTCCCAAGCTAACCCTATACTTAATACTTTAGAGTCTCTGGGGATGAGTCCCAGACATCAGTATTTTTTCCAAGTCTCCTTGGTGATTCTAGTGTGCTGTGGAGTTTGAAGATCGATGCCCTACCCTAGAACCTGGTTTTATTTGAAAGATTTAAGGGGGTGTACTTATATGGAAAAAAAAAAAAAAAACCAGGGATATATCACAGAGTAGAATGCACAATTCACAGAGCAGTCAAGTACCTAGGCCAAGGTCACAGAGTTGGTAAGTAGGAAAGACAGGATTCACACGTGCAGCCCATGGTTGCCTGCTCTCTGCTACTGGGAATAGCCGGTTTGAAAAGTGACAGTAGTATTGTTCCAGTCCAGTATTTCTTAAGGGGTGGTTCCCCAGACCTGCACTATCAGCATTACCTGGAAACTTGCTAAAAATGCAGATTATCAGGCCTCACCTCAGACCTTTTGAATCAGAGACTTTCAACATTAGGCCTTGCAATCTGTGATTTAACAATCCCTCCAGGTGGTATAGATGCACACTGATGCTGGAGAACCACTTGGAGTCTCCTAACTCTAAAACTTTCCATCAATTTCACATTTATTTTTCAACTTCAGTGAATATCGTTGTAACTTCCCTGTCTCTCCCTCCTCTTTTTAACCAATTGTTGACATGCTTTTCGTTTTATTTTTTGTATTCTTTTTATTCTCACTAGAGGTGTTTTTAGTATTCATCTTAGTTGAGGTCTTTTACTACAGACAGCTTTGACGATACTTCAAATATTTACAGAGTTGTAAGAAGATCCGTGTCGCCAAAAGAAGACATACTTCTTTTGAACCAGGAAGTATATAAGGCCTTGAGCCTGTTAAATATTGAAGTCTTTCTCTGAGACCAAAACAACTTATGCAATCACCTCACTTTTCAAAACGTCTTAAATATTTTTTAGGCATTAGAAAAGGTGCTCTTATTTAATAATCAAACTACAGTAACTAATTATTACACAATATGGTGACATTTGTGAATGTTGTTTCAGTGTTTTTTTTAAAAATATTGTGTCAAAGTGCTAGGAAAAAGGCTTGAACAATTATTAAGATTCTTCATAAATGGTATGGAATAAGTTTTCTTTTCGAGCAATTTAATATAAGTGTTTATTCCTTTGGTTACGTGGTCCGTATTCTTTCTTTGTAGTAGAGCTTACAAACTGTACAAGTGAGCGTTCCTTGGGCTCAGCTGACACATAAAACCCTGGCTCCCGTGAAAGTAGCAATATGGAAGCACTCTGCCTATTGCTGGCTGTAAATAAACTGCTCAAGATAGGGAGAAAAGACACACTGGAGGAAAGCAGCCATGGGAAACTCATAACATGCTCTCATTCCAACCCTAGCCTTTCATATTTTTCTCATGCATCCCTCAGTCTTCTCATCACTCTAAGCATCCTTTTTTCCTTAAGTTTCCCACATAGCCTTCTCCACCCTACTCGCTCCCTGCATCCAGTTCAGATCCCCCGCACATTTGTTCTGTGGCTACAAGAAGTTATTTAGCCTCTGGGAAACTCCATTTCCTCATCTCTGAAATATAAATAGAGCATTTAACATAATTTCTGGCATGCTGCAGACAGTAAATGGCAATTCTTATCCACTTCCATCATTATTATGATTTCTGTTATGAATGGTAGAACTTCAGGTACTATCACAACACGGAGGTGGCCCTAAGTGGCATTCCAAGGATGGGGCAGTGGGAATTGTCTGCCCCTTGGGGTTGGCAATGATACAGCCAGTAACAGGATTCACTGACTATAGATAATTTCAATAATAATAGAGCTGACTAAAGTCTGTCTGCATTTTATTATCATTATGCACAGCGAAACAGCAGAAGTCATAAGCCTTCCCGTGTGGGCTGACACTCACACTGCCTGGTCACTGGACACCCCTGGGTTGACTCTGAGGCACAATATTGTCTTTTTTCCAAAACAATTCGAAAATATTCTGTAGGGTTTTGATAATAAATTGAGCTCACTTTAGAGTTCAGAAACAAGATTCATATTGACTTGTCAACTTTGGCTGAGCCTCAAAGATTTTGGTAACTATTAATGGTTTTATCCATTTATTTAAAAAACTAGTACACAATTTTTTCTTTGAAAATGTCACAAAGTCCAATTTTGTGTCCATAAATAAGTTTTATTGGAACACAGTCACACTGTTTGTCTACATACTGTCTACAGCTACTCTTGCATTGTAATGAAAGAATTAACTATTTGTGACAGAGATCATGCGACCTGCAAGCCTAAAATACTTACCATCTGATCCTTTATAGAAAAATTTTGCTGACTCCTGATCTATAGTAAAATATGTATTGAATTAGTGATTCTGTTCTTAAGTAGAAAGATTATACATGTTCATATAAAGAATCAATTTTAAGTAAAAATGATTTATTTAGATCTTTTTGGAACCCCAATTTTATTTATCTGCCCACTGCTGTTAAGATTCCAGGGGTCAGAACTTCCTAAGGAGGACCATCATGATACTGCATATTATAATATCTCCCCATATGACAACTCCATATGCAGAGATTCCACATGACTCCAAAGCCTGGAAGTTACATGTGAGGTAAAGGAAGCCTGAACGTGATAAACACAGACTAATTTTCTTCCCCATCAAAATGGCTAAGTAATTAAATTGGAGGTCGCACAAAGATGTCTTGGCCAGGAGACATGTTTCATATGTCCTTCATAACACTTTTTAAATGTTTTAAGTTGAATGCCTGTATATGGGGCATGCACTTGCTACTCTACCACAATCCTCATCATTCCTTAGTAAATCTTTGACCCATTTTACACATTTAAATGACCTTCCCGACCCAGGGGGGCATTGGAGTTTGTAACCCTGGAACTAAAAGCAAAATGTTCCCTGATATAAGCACAGTCTACATATTACCAAAACACTTCCGTGAAAATTACTAATTCTCATCAACGAGGCTACTATTTTGTGAGCCACCAGACGTCCCTACATTTTGCTATTATTAATATATGAGGGGCAATGTTACCATTGACATTAAATTAGGGGTAACAATATTTGATTTGTTGCAGAGGACAGGAGGTATGGACTGGCAATGAAAGTAGGTTTCACTTACTTCCTCCCATCTCCCTCTCCGCCCCTTAACTACGGTTCTTCACCCTCCAACAATCTTACATTAATTCACCCAAGAAGTTCTCATGTCAAATACACTCTAGTTGGTGTTTTCTTAAATTCAGATTTCCTAGGTTTCAGAATTCTAGATTATGATTCCCCGATATATTATTGCCCTTTGATGGAATATAGTTTTAAATCTTTTACATAAACATTTTCATGTATAGCAACCAAACATCAATATGCCTTTCTGAGGTAAACTAAGGATGAGATTATTCAAAATGTAAAATGCCATTTCTATCACGGAATTTACACTTTAATGTTACAATTAACAGGTAACAGAGCAGTGAATTTAAAAACAGTCCTATACTGAAAAATGCCATATGGTATCACTCATATGTGGAATCTAAAAAAAAAAAAAAAAAAAAAAAAAGAAAAGAAAAAAAATAAAAGGACACTGAACTTATCTATGAAACAGAAACAGACTCGCAGACACAGTAAATAAAACAACCTTATGGTTACCGGGGAAAGGGGGTGGGGAGGGATAAATTGGGAGTCTGAGATGTGCAGACACTAACTATTATATATAAAATAGATAAACAACAAGTTTCTTCTGTATAGCATAGGGAACTATGTTCAATATCTTATAATAATCTTTAATACAAAAGAATAGGAAAATGAATATATGTATGTATATGCAAGACTAGGACACTGTGCTGTACACCAGAAATTGACACATTACAACTGACTGTACACTTCAATAAAAAATAAATAAATAAATGAAAACAGTACTATACTGAACTAGTCACCAAAATTTGCCTGCCTTTCAAATGGGGGATCAAAGATATGAGTCTGCTTCTATAATCACATCCAAATGTATACATAAGACAAAATGTAATTAACTGCTATATCATAAGTACAAATAAAGTACTGGGAAATGGGAAAACAGGAAATTAAGAGATCATGAACAGGAAGTAAGAGCAGAGTAAAGAACAATTTAAACTTCCTCAAACCCAAACACATGCTGTCTATAAGAAATTCACTTCAAATATAATGATAGAGGTAGGCTAAAAATAAAAGGATGCAAAATGATATACCCTACAAACACCAATCAAAAGAAAGCAGGAGTGACTATACCAATATCATATAAAGTAGAGTTCTGAGGAAAAAAAATCACCAGGGATAAAGTGGGACATTATGTAATGATAAAAAGACTGGTCCATAGGGAAGATGTAGCCATCCTACATATATGTATACACCAAACAACAGAGCTGCCAAATGCACAAAACCAAAGCGGACATAACTGAAAGAGAAATAGGCAAATCTACAATCATTGTTGAGGATTTCAACACCTCTTTTTCAGTGATTGATACAAATACTAGATACAAAATCAGCGAGTATACGAAAGAACTGAGTAACAACACCAACCAATGGGATCTCCCTGACATCTACAGAACACTCAACCCAACAGCAACAAGAGAACACCCATTCTTTTCAAGCACACAAGGAATATTCATTCAGACAGGCCATATCTTGGGTCATAAATAAAACTTTAACAGATTTAAAAACTGAAATCTCTGATTGTAATGGCATTAAACTAGAAACCATTAACAGAAAGTTAACAGGAAAATCTCCAATCATTATGAAATGAAACACACCACACTTCCAAACAATCCACTGAAAGAGGAAGTATCAAATGAAATTTTAGAAAATGTATTTATGAAATGAATGCAGAAGGAAATGAACAATTTAAGTGCATGCCAGCTCTCCTAGGCTTGCCTCCTTCCTTGCTAATCCTTTCTAACAATTACCTGGGCACAGTTTTGAATGTGTGCACAAAACCACCTGAATTGATTTGTCCAAATCACTGAAGCAACAAATTCCTTACTATTTGCAAAATCAACCCAGATAAGGCTACACAAGTCGGTCAGTACTGGCCCTGGGGCATAGGAATGAATGGGAATTCACAGGAGGAACATGGGAAGTGGCAAGAAGAAAGCATACTGCCCAGATCTCTATGGGAATATCTGTTACTTACGAAATTACAGCCAGTAAAAAATGAAGACAAAATGTATAGACCTAAAGCATCTCTATTCGAACCCCTCGCAGATTCTAAGCATGTATTGGTCATATTCTTCTCCAAAACTTACTGAAGACTAAGAGGTAGTCAGGGAAAAGAATGGGTGGATTAGGGACTTTATCTGACTACTCAACAATCATTTATTAAGCTCCTACCGAATACTGTTAAGTGCTGAAGAGGCCAAAAAAAGAAATAGGAAACATATCTCTCAGAAGCTTTATGGTAGGGGACAGGACATAAAGATGGTGGTAATCTACTACACAATCTACCAAAATTAATCGTGATTCCCTCTGAGAAGATTATAGTTAACAAAGTTATTAATCTGGCAAGTCCTAAGCATGAAGCTAACAGCAGGGATTTAAAATGGAGTTGAGGACTTAAAAGGGAGTGAAAGAGGGTAAAGTGGTGATTTTATCAAATAAAAATTAGCAGTATTTGTTACACGTGTGATGATTAAAATGCGATGCAGGTATTTTTCTTATTGTTCTTGTATCCCATGGATATTTCAGGTCATATGTAACTTTCACTAAAAGAGTTAACAATTAATGATGTTGAAATGATCCCCTATGTTCTGTTTCTCTTCCCTTTCCCAGTTTACAAGTATGGAAGCTAAGCAAATCATGCACTGCCCTTTATAAGTATTTATATCTACAGTAGTAACTAGGTCTCTTGAGATATAAAGAAATGTGTAAAGATATTGCCAAATATAGGACTCCTTCACTGGAGGTTCTGTTCCAAGAATAGATCCATCTAATGGAAGCAATCATCTGGCCTAGTTTTAAGAGTGCTCATCTTTGTAGACATTTGCATGTGCATTGTTTGTAATAAAAAGAACTGTTCAGATTCACCCATAATTATATTTTAATTTTTTATCATATGATCCTGTGTTATTATTAAAGAACAAATACAGTATCTCAATTTTAAGTCAATTTTGGACTATCATTTTACTACAGGTTCAAATGGTGAGTGTAGTTTATTGCAGGAGTGTTACAAACATGAATTTGTGACAGGTGACCACATTATCTACCTGGGGACTTTTCGTACTGGCATTATAACTATTATTCTCCTGAGGAGGGTCTTGTTACTTGTCTGACACCAGTACACCTTTGAGAGACACCTCCTGGCTTGATATTGGGCACTGATTGGCACAGAGAGACTTGCTGGCTAAAATCCTTATTTGCCTTCAGATCTTAGCTTTAACTCCCCTTTCTCTGGCTAGTCCTGGGTGGCCTCCTTCACATGTCTGATTGTTGGCTCTACGTCAGGAGAGGCAGGGGATGACTTGGCCACGTGTCGCCCATCATCCAAGAGGCTAGCCTGGACTTGTTCAATGGTGGTAATTATAGGGTTCCCAAGAGCAGCAAAAGAGGGCAAGCACTTTTCAAGTCTCTGTTTATGTAACATTTGCTACTGTTCCATTAACCAAAGTAAATCACATGGGTAAGCAGAGCCAGTGTGGGAGGGAAATGCTCATGGCTTGGACAGTAAGAGGAAATGATTTCAGTCTTTTTTTACAAGTACATCATACCTAGAAGATATTGCAAGTTTGGTTCCAGGTCACTACAGTAAAGTCAATATTACAATAAAATGAGTCACATGAATTTTCTGGTTTCCCCATGCATATGTAAGTTATGTTTACACTATGCTGTAGACTGTTAAGTATGCAATGGCATTCTGTCTAAAAGGTGCACATATCTTAATTTAAAAATACTTTATTGCTAAAAAATGCTAACTATCATCTGAACCATGACTTGTAGCAGTAACATCAAAGATCACTGATCACAGATCACCATAACAAATGTAATGATAATAATGAAAAAGTCTGAAATGTTGCAAGAATTACCGAAAGATGGCACAGAGACACGAAGTGAGCATATGCTGTTGGAAAAAATGGCCCCAACAGACTTGCTCAATGCAGGGTTGCCATAAACCTTCAATTTGTAAAAAACACAGTATCTGGGAAGCACAGTAAAGAGAAACACAATAAAGCGAGCTCTACCTGTAATCTTCCGTAACCATTATGGTATTTCTAATTATGGAAACTCATCCTCTGAGTTGTTGATGTTAAAAATCTCATTTTCTACCTCTTTTTCTCTCTTAGTGAAACATGAAAAATTATTTAATTTGTTAAATAAAATTTTCTTTTGTGGGAAATCATTTTCTCTCAGTATTTTTAATCATTTTGCTATTAATCAAAACAATGATCACAAATCTACAATTGTTTTAATTAATCATATTTGAAAACTGAAAAAATAACATAATTGATAAACTAAATATTAAACATCTTTAAAAATCCCTTATAACAAAATCCCATTTAATAGCTCAGTAATACATTTCACTATGTGTTTTCTTACAAATATGCAAAGAGGTCATCACCACTGAGTGGTAATATTTGAACACGTGGAAAAAATATTAAGCGATACTCCTGTCTTAGGTGACTGTGTATATGCTTCTTATCTGAAGTTGGCAGCAAGTGAAATTAAATGGTTTCCCACCCCAAATGACTACACTGTCAATCCACTTCCTTTCAGCTAATTGACTGATTTCTGTCATTGCTACCTCCCAAGGGGTCACTTGCATTGATGTGAAGTATTGACAGTCCCATATGGGACCAAAGCTTCCTACAACCATGGGTTGGTTCAACCCTGTAAGGGGCCTTTTAGAAAACCCGGAACGGGGGTCCTTTCCTGCCAGGAGAGGTGGAATGGGATATCAGCATGGCACTGCAAAGAGGCATACTGTTAGTCCCCATGCAAGTAAACTTTGTAACAATTCTGGGCCTCAGTTTTTTCATCTGGGAAATAGGAGATTGTGTTTAAGGTCTTCTCTCAACCTGTGGCTCTTGGTCCATGTGAGAGTTACGTGTACCATAGAACCCACACTATTATTTTCCATAGAAATGGAGGAGGGGCCCTGAACATCCCCTGTTCTGGTTAACACAGGAGGCAGGAGCAGTCACAACGACCATCTAGTAACATGTTTATCATTCTGCAGACACGAACCCAAAGTTCAAGTGACACAAGTATAATAGCGGGGTAGGAATCCAAAGCTTCATGTTCACCAAAAGGTTCACAGTCATCATCTGTAACTGGTGGTGGTTCCATAACCAAGCCTTGATTGTTTTTTTCTGTGCAGCATCCCCTGTGGCTAAAATAACTGCTCCCTGCTTTCTGAAGTCCATCAGGCTGGCCAGGTCAGGAGGGAGTCTGCACCGCATTTCGGGTCCCAGATCCCTTTGAGAATTTGTACGCTTCCGGGTAGAGTCAGTCTTCAACGTAGCGTGCACGTGCACATGGACACGCCTCACACGTGTGAGCGATAAAGACAGCTTCTTGGGTCTCGGGCGCCATGGAAAAGCTGCTTATCTGGCTGACCGCTCACTCGCCGTCCTGTTTCTCACCCACGTCAAGGCATCACCTCTCATCACTTCAACCCCAGTTGGCACTCAGGCCAATCAAGCCATTCAACTTGAGAGTAAATGCCTCATCTCCAGGTAAATTCCACATCCCCTTAAACTTACCTCCCTCACATCTCTTTTCCTTCACTCTCCTCAGGGCTTCTGCACTGAGTAAACAACCTAGCTCTGCATTAGAGATTTGAGATAGAACTGGGAGTTCCAAGTCTCACAGTCTTTAGAGCTGAGTCCTCAACTTTGCTCTGAAACATCCCTGTCCTTTCCTTCCTCCTTCCCTGCCTCTCGATCTCAAAAGCACATAAAACAAAGAGCACTCAAGTCCCCAAATGCCATGTGAAACAATATTTTTCTGAACACATTGGAACTCTGGTTTGTTCCAAGCCAGTGTTTCAGACTCCTTTTCTCTATGTGAGCAGCCAAACAAGAGCTGTGGCTCTTGAGGGAAAGGGGAATCCCTCAGTACTTTTAGCTGCAAGTAGCATAAAACCTGTCCTACAACAGCTTAAACAAAGATGAAGTTTATTTTTCTCTCATAACAAAGTCTGAGGGTCTGTGGCTGCTGGCCTTGGTCCATAAACTTGACAATTTCAGAACCAGCATCCTGTACTTATTTGACTTTTTCCTCCTGGTTGACTGCCTGTGACTATAAGACAGCTGCCCCAGCTCCATATATTGAGCTGACCGAAGGTGGCACAAAGAGAGGATTCAAAAGTTAATGGTTTTAAACCAATGGTTTAAAACAGGATTTCCCGAAGCTAAGTGATGCAGGGGAGGAAATTAATTTTCCTTCTACCCTTCTAGATTCTTGGCTGAGAACCTCCCTGTAATACAAGACATATGAACAGGAGAAAACCACACAAGTTTAATACCTTGTATACCTCTTGTATACACGAGAGAGACCCAGGAAAATGGAGTAACTCCCTAAAAGGCCCAAGACCCACCTTAAATACCATCTCTAGCTCAAGACAAAAGAAAATATTAAAGGGAAAGGAAAGCCAGTTTTTGGAGGCTATCAGGCAAAGCATAGTAAATAAGGGATGTTCTGCAGACTTAAGTCCATGCCTTTTTCATTGATAAGAGTTTCTAGAGATTTAGTCATCTTCTTCTTCCTGGTATAGAGAGGGAGACACCCTTACAATGGAGGTTTCCCTTATAAAAGTCAATTTCCCTCACAAAAGAGTAACTTCTACTCTGTTTTCAGAGCTCCTGTTGTGTCTGAAGCTTCTCAAAAATAATCAGCCAAAAACAGTCCTTATGCCAAAGAGGCAAATTTTGGGATGGCATCTTCTGCTCCACTTTAGTGACAATGGTCACTTCACTTGATTCTCTGAGCCTCATTCAAACAAATAAATATTTATTGCTATGTGCTGAGCACAAA
The DNA here is from genome assembly GCF_036321535.1 of Camelus dromedarius. Classification (NCBI taxonomy): domain Eukaryota; kingdom Metazoa; phylum Chordata; class Mammalia; order Artiodactyla; family Camelidae; genus Camelus; species Camelus dromedarius. The sequence continues at coordinate 85,838,846 of NC_087472.1, read as the reverse complement.
GCTTAGTAAGACAGTAATAACTGCTCTTCTCAATAAGCATATATTGCCAATTTTTTGCCTACAATGTATTTTATTCTGATGAAGAGGCTGTGAACAACAACAACAACAAAAGAACAAGGAGTGTCACTCATCATCCAGTTATACAAGGGTTAAGTCACAGCCCACTGCAGTTGCCCACTGACAGTGCACCATGAAGGGAATTCAGGATCAAAAAACAGGAAGAGGAACTCTGTGCTTTCGATAAATGGACACTAGATAGTTAAGATGTACATCTCAGGAAGAATTTCACTGACCCCAGATTCTTGCAACTTCCCATATAAAAAAGTACTAAAGTCTTTAACTTACCTGTTCTTTGCAATCCTCAGTAATCTTCTACCTAGATGTATGCCTGACTGCGTGTATTTCCCAGCCAAAAAAAAAACAAACAAAAAAAAACATATGTCCTAGCTCCTCCCCTGTCTCTTCAGAGCAGTTTAATCAGAGCTACTGAGTGGCTGTCTCCCAGGCTATAGTCCCCAATAAGATGCTGATTAAAACTTAAAATCACAACTCTCATGTTGTGTGTTTTTCTTTAATCAACAGTACAAAAGTAGATACCAACCACTTTTTTTTAAAGTACAGTTAACTTACAAAGAAAAAGACAAAGCCTCTAAAGGTTTAAAAATCAAACACAATTTTTTTATTGAAGTATAGTCGACTTACAATGCTGTGTTAATTTCCAGTATATAGCACAGTGATTCAGTTATATATATATACACACACACACATATATATATACACACATATTCCTTTTCATATTCTTTTTCATTATATGCTATTACAAGGTATTGAATATAATTCTCTGTGCTATACAGCAGAAACTTTTCTTTATCTATTTTGTATATAGTAGTTAGTATCTGCAAATCTTGAATTCCCAATTTATCCCTCTATTCCCTTTCTCATCTGGTAACCATAAGTTTGTTTTCTATCTCTATGATTCTGTTTCTGTTTTGTGGGTAAGTTCATTTGTATCATTTTTTAGATTCCACATATAAGTGATACCATATGGTATTTTTCTTTCTCTTTCTGGATTACTTCACTTAGTATAACGATCTCAAGGTCCATCCATGTTGCTGCAAATGGCATTATTTTATTCTTTTTTATGGTTGAGTAGTATTCCATTGTGTGTATATACCACGACTTCTTTACCCAATCATCCGTTGATGGACATTTAGTTTGTTTCCATGTCTTGGCTATTGTAAATAGTGCTGCTATGAACATTGAGGTGCATGTATCTTTTTGAATTAGAGTTCCCTCCAGATATATGCCTGGGAGTGGGAGTGCCAGGTCATATGGTAAGTCTATTTTTAGTGTTTTAAGGAATCTCCATACTGTTTTCCATAATGGCTTCACCAAACTACATTCCCACCAACAGTGTAGGAGGGTTCCCTTTTCTCCACACCCTCTCTGGAATTTATTGTTTATGGACTTTTTAATGATGGCCATTCTGATCAGTAAAATATAATTTTTTAATGTAAAGAACATTCAAAAATATTTTAGATGGCAAACAAGGCTCACTAGCTCTGATGAAGGCCAAATATGTAATGTTTTTCTACAATAGGTATATATCACACTGGTAATCCATTCAGATTTACAGAATACTCATTTTGCACAGAATTTGATAATGAAAAAAACCTCAAGTGAATTTCAGTGCAGTTTATTCATTTAAATTACTGTGACCACATTTATTGTGCCCATTAATGTTGAAAGCCTTTTATAGCCTGGTACATCAAAATATAATATGAAACTTAGGAAGATTGAAAACAGAAGATGATGATTTTCCCTTTTTTCCAGAATTCTATAGAAGCAAAAATCAAAACCACTCACTGAAAGGAATGTTCAGGAGGAAATAATGTCCCTGTCTGAAGATGTTCAGTGTTTGGTGTTGTTAAGAGACAAACAGAGGAATATTAAAAATTTTCTGAGGTCATTTGAGCAAAAATTGATTCCAACAGAGCAGTGCCAAACAGGAAGTGGTTAGGAGCACTCTGCCAATAGAAGCCAGGGGAAGGATTATATAGAGAAAGTGCAGACGTGAAGAAACGAAATTCTTTGATGGGCTATAGCTTAAACCCTAATTGACTTGCTGTGTTTGTCTGTCCTTAGGTTTCAATTTCATCACCTTGAGGCATTTGCAGGCTTAGATTTAAGTTTACTTACATAGTGACATTAGAGCCACCTCAGCCTAATGGCCTCCTCGTTTAATTAATTTAACTGCCCAGGCTAGTACTTCTCTGGCTAGGGTCCTACACTGATAGGCAGGAGCAACACCAGCATGACAACCGAGTCTGCTTAGAAACACATCTCTAGGACTTCTTCTCTTTGAGCCTTTGTTTCTGCTTATGAGGTAGTGATGTTATGATTAAGAAGCCTAACTTCTAGTTTAACCTCACACTCAGAGAGAAGGCCAACAGAACAATAAGGAAAACTCAATGATGTCTGGAAAACTTGCAATCACAACCAGAATTGTCCCTGCAGCCTCTGCAGGACTAGGAAATCTTTCCCTTTGTTGTGATCAAAGTCATGGTGAGTGGAGACCTGTGTTTCTAGAATAACTAGGAAGCTACCTGAGCTAGGAATCTACAAGGCCAACATGAAACACTTTGTTAACTATGTTAAATAACTATGCAGCCCTGTAAAATCACCAGACTTGTTCACAGTCAGAAGAAGAAGAAGATACCTTTGGCTGCCAAAACAAACACCACAGCACAATAAGTTTTCAGTGTTCACACAAAAATCTATGATGACATCATGGTCCAAAAGGTTTTGTTTTTGTTTTTAGCAGCCTGAAGATTAAAGTACCATATGATTCACCATACAATGTAGCAAGCAAGCACTCTCCACCCCATGACTGTGATTAGGTACATGGAGCAAAGATCACAGATACAGAGAACAGAGGACTTCTGATTCGGAGGAGGCAGAGGAGTGTGAGCTGTGGACCAAGAAACCCTGGCTTAGGGCACTGGGAGATACACGACAAGTGAGACAGAAGTCAAAGACAGACGGATTTCTTCTGACTCATCAAAGTTTGGCTCCTTAGCCAACTCAGGAAGATGACATCCTTTCCAGTTTTCTCCACATCCGGTTTCCTTCCTACCCTTGGCTCCCTGGCCTTGAATGTAAGCAAATTTTTTTTTTTTTTTTTTGGTTTCAATAAAATTTCTTTCTCAGTTTACAGATATTCACATGTGAATTAACACTGAAATTTACCTGCTAAATTGTCAGTTTTTCTATAGTTTTTCATGTTATGAGTATATAAAATGAGTTCCCCCAATAATGTTAACATCAGAGCTTCAGTGCACCTGGTGATAATGTACTTATTAAAAATAGTAAAGGATATATGAGCCTCAAATTACTAACAAACTTTTGATTTGTGCCTAATTAGTTTTCTGTCTTGGGGATATGATGACGTTTGGTTTGAACGTTAGTTGTGAGGAGAGAGAAGATTTCTATTGCTGAAAATACATGGAGATATAGCACAGGGAACTATATTCAATATCTTGTAGTATGGTGAAAAAGAATATGAAAACGTATATATGTATATTCATGTCTGACTGAAGCATTATGCTATACATCAGAAATTGACACAACACTGTAAACTGACTATACTTCAATAAAAAATATATATACAAAAAAAGTGACTGACTTTCACAATAAGAAGCCATGGTATAATTATACAATGAAATACTACTCAGTCATAAATAAAGAACAAAATAATGCCACTTGCAGCAACATGGATGAATCTGGAGATTATCATTCTAAGTGAAGTAAGCCAGAAAGAGAAAGAAAAGTACCATATGATATCACTAATATATGGAATCTAAAAAAGAAAAAAGACACTAATGAACTTATCCACAAAACAGAAATAGACTCACAGACATAGAAAACAAATTTATGGTTACCAGGGGGAAAGGAGGTGGTAAGGGGTAAATTGGGAGTTTGGGATTTGCAAATATTAAATACTATGTATAAAAAAGATAAACAAGTTTCTACTGTATAGCACAGAGAATTATATTCGATATCTTGTAGTAACCTACAATGAAAAAGAATATGAAAATAAATGTATGTATGTATATGTATGATTGAAATATTATGCTGTACACCAGAAACTGACACAACATTGTAAACTGACTACACTGCAATGAAAGAGAGAAAGAAAATACATGAAGAAATGTGAGAACCGCTGTGTTTGAGAATACTAGAAATACTAGAATTGAAGATGAAAATGTAATGCTAGTTGAAAAACATAAGTTACTTTCTTCTGGAAAAATAAAATAAAAGTGACAAGGTCTAATTTAAAGCTGAGGCAGTAACATTCTAGGCAGCATCCAGACACCAGCTTTCTTGTTTATAAGTAATCAATGTCACCCTACAGAATGGCTGACAGGGAAACCTGGATGAGCTTCAACATTACCTGTGGAATGTTTCACATAGGGCTTTTCTCATTTTTCTCACAAGTGATATCCTACTCTTCAACTGCATGAATAACGATCTATGGTATCAGCCTAAATTAGATGAAAAATTTTCCTAAAAAGTCCTGTATGTATTAAAGAATTTATTAAAATTGAGTTATTAAAATGGAGTTTTCTAAGCAATAATTTCCTTTATAGTCTGGTGGGATAATAAAAATAAAGGGGAGGGTAGAGCTCAGGGGTAGAGCACATCCTCAGCATGCAAGAGGTCATGGGTTCAATCCCCAGTACCTCCAGTTAAATAAACAAACAAACAAACAAACAAACCTAATAACCTCTCCCCCCAAAAAACAAAACAAAAAACCCAAAACAAAAATAAATAACAAAAAATACTATGAAATCTAACCTTCACCAAAGCCATCAAGGAAGTCAGTAAGTGATTACAAACATCACAGCTCTGAAACACAGAATGTAGGGAATTTAAAGCTTCTTCTGTCTGGCAAATCGTCCAGTATACTTCTTGTGCCTCAATATATTCCAAACAGTTAGCTGGAGTTCTACTAAGTCCTAGGACCCATGTGAAAAAATAGATGTTTTCTTATTAAAGAAAGGAGAAGATACTTTTTATCTCAACTGAAATAAAATAAGTTGGGTATGGATACAAAAACAGTCAAAAAGAAGAAAACCCCTATGAGAGCTCAATCCAGTCTCTTAATATTACCAAGATGAAGAAAGATATTTTACTTATTTTCCTTTTCTAAATAAGCACTTTAAAGAACAGGTAGCACACCATACCCTAGCTATGCTATTAAGTCTGCACATCTTCATGGTTTTTACTGTGGTTTTCCTGGGCTTATTTTTATTGGGATAAAGCTTGTGCACTCCCACACTAGAACATGAATGAAAATAGTAGCCTTGAGATCTATGTTAAAATTAATTTGAATGAAGCATTTCAAAATAAAAATCTATAGGATTATCTTTGGAAAATGTAAAAGATAACATTTCTGATACACACACATATACCCAAATAACAATTTACATAGGTTTATGTTGATAAAACCTCAAATAAAGATTATAAAATAAAAGGGTTTTTTTTGGGGAAAAAAAAACTTTCGTTGCTCCTAAACTGCATATGCCACATGATGATTAAAATAGCAATTACGGATTTTTTTAAAGAGACATAGGTAAATAGATAGATAGATAAATAGGTAGATTCTTATCAGTAAAATCACTGCCATACAAACTTGAAAATAAAATACAAAATGAAATATTCTAAATGTTAAGAAAACCTAAAAATGTCTCTTTTTTTAATGTCTAAATTGAAGGGGAATAAAACCTACCTGTTAGGAAATTTCATTTGAAAACTCTTGGAAACTAACAAATTACTGGCAGAAATGCTCATTATCCTTTCTGCTGTCACTTGTAACAGACTCAATAAATTTCTTTAGCAAAGGAATAATGGCTAAACTAATAATGTACAGGTTAGTCATCACATATTACAACCAAGTGTGACTTTGTGAAAATAACAGGTCTTAGAGTACAACAGTATGGAGGTTCCTCAAAAAACAAAAAATAGAACTACAATATGACCGAGCAATTCCACTTCTGGGTATATATTCAAAGAAAACAGATGAATGGCAGAAAGGCCACACATACATAATGGAATATTATTCAGCCATAAAAAGATGAAATTTTGCCATTTGCAACAACATGGATGGCCTTGGAGGGAATCATGCTTCATGAAATAAGTCAGACAGAGAAAGACAAACATTGCATATTATCACGTATATATAGAATCTAAAAAATAAAACAAAGGAATGAATACAGCAAAGCAGAGACAGATTTACAGATTTAGAGAACAAACTAGTGGTTAACAGATTCCACTAGTAGGGAAAGAGAGGGAAAAGGAGAGGGAAGGGGAAAGGGAAAGGAGTAGGGGCAAGATAGGGATACAGAACTAAGAGGTACAAACTACTATGTATAAAATAAATAAGCTACAAGGATGTATTGTACAGCACAGGGAATACGGCCAATATTTTATGATAACTTTAAATGCAGTATAATCTATAAAAATACTGAATCATTATGTTGTACATCTGAGACTAACATAGCATTGTAAATCAACTATACCTCAATTTTTTTTAATGAATAAAAATAAAACAGTACACCTGCAGTAGAAAGCCAAGCACACTCAAAGCTCAAGGAGAGTCAGTGAAATCAAAGCACTGCAGAAGGTTCTGGGTGGGCTGTGAGATTGAAGAGCTACTCTCTGAACAACAGTTCTGTTTGCTGCTACCGTGCTCTGACCCTATCCCAATCTTTCTTACACTGGACAAAGCACAGTGGCATTTGATCTGCTTTAATCTCCCCAAACTACATTCCAAAGACAGTGACCAAGAAAGGAACCCAAATTAGAGCAGATCTGGGACAAGTGGAGACCTGCATAACAGAACGGAAACAAAACAGGACAGAAGGATGTATCTCCCTAGAAGAGAGATCCACCAAAGTCATCCAACGTCTGAGAAATGCCATGCTTTTGGCAATTGGGAGGGCCCCTATACTACCACAAAGTTTCATGCGATTACTACCAAAGGAGAAGACCACTCCACAATTGACATACACTACCCTCCCATACAGAAGAGGCCCCTATTAATGAAATGGACATCACAACTGTAGATGAGATCCATTCTAATTACCTAGGCTGATCAAATGAGTCCTTTACTCCCAAATATGAATGGACAAATGTTTGCCAGATACTTGAGGAAAGTGGAAGAGAAGATCATGATGAACAAACAGAACTATTTCTGGAGAAAGAAAGAAATATAATACCGGAAACAGAAGAGAACTTCACCAAGAAATCCAAATTTATATTCTCAGAATTTTAAGGAAGACAATGGGCTTATGAAATGAGAACAGGGCGCTAAAAAAGGGAGCAATTAGAGAATAAGAGAAAGTCCTTGGAAAATAGGAATATTAATGCAAAATTGAAAATTAATAGATGCCAAACGGGCCCAACAGTGCACTCTGAGAGACCAGCGGCCCTTGGAACCGTCAGCCCTCGCTCTCAACCATCCACCCACCACTCTCGGAACCACGGCGGCAGTGGCGGCAGCCTCGGCGGAACTGCTCATCATCGGCTGGTACGTTTTCCGTGTGCTGCTGCAGGTGTTCCTGGAATGCTGCATTTACTGGGTAGGATTCGCTTTTTGAAATCCTCCAAGGACATAGCCCATTGCGAGAAGTGAGGTGTTCAGGTGCTCCCTGAAGAAGCTGACATACACTGTGTCGAGAAACGGGGGGCCATGTGCTGGGAAAGCACCACCACCGGGCCCCCAGTTGAGGCTCCAGCCCCTACACCTGGGCGGCCATGTCACCAGGTGCTCCTGTAAAATTCCACCAGCACAGGAGCCAATGCTGCACAGGAACGGTGGTCCCCTCTGCTCTCTCGCCAGAGGAGCAGTTGCCAAGATCAGTGCCCCTGGAGAAGCAGAACCAACAATGACGACAATACAGATCCCTTCCCTACCCTTTGCACCTGTCCCACCGCGGGTGACATTCAAGGAGGAGGGGGGAATGGGAGGAGCAGACCCCTGAGATCTGGGCACAGGCAATGCATTCTGATCTGGACCATGTCGGGACAGCGCCACCCCAGCCCCGCAGTGAAGGCCATGCCACCAGGCCCCACCATAGAGATCCAGACAACCACACCAGCCAGGAAGAATGGACATTCCAACATCACCAGCCAAAGCCCAGAATCTCGGTGCGGCGAACAAGGCGACAACTGCGAGCCAGTGTGGCGGGACTCGAGGGCGACTGCAAAGGAAGAGTCTTAAGAAACAGAGCGGGGCTCTCTCACTGACCCTTGCCTACCGCATAGGCTTCCAGCCTTTCTGCCTCTGCTCCCTCCATTCCTCTTTCCCCCTCACGCCTGTCCAAAACAAATGTGTCACTCAACTTGGAACTATTCAACAAGAAAATGAATTCCATCTTTACCAAAACACCTTCTCCGAGTCCCCTGCCCTTCACTGATCTTGCTTTCCCCAGGTCTTAAGCAATTGTGGTCAGTGTTATGGTAAACGCTAATTGTAATGCTTGTATAATGTGCATTAGTTGTGTCTCCCACCTAGACTGTAAGCTCCTGGAGGATAGGGACCGCCTCTACAAACAATTTAAAAAGTACCTCCCCTGTCTCCCACAGTGTCCCAGTCCTGCTGCCAGGCAGTGGAGATGCACCCAAAATAATAACAATGAAAATAATAAAATGAAAATAATAATAAAATAAAATGTAATAGATGACAGCTGCTCAGCTCACAGTCTCCGCGACTCACCCAGACGCTGATGGAACCAGGGACACAGTGCTCTGTGCTCCGCCCTCCTTTCCCCATTACCGCCCCAACCCCAGCCAGTGTAACTGAACTGGAACCTGCCCTCCCCCTCCCAAACCCAGGTAAGGGAACCATATTCCGGTCCATCCCAGAACTTCTGCCCTGACCGGAGTCACCTGCCTCAGGCCACCCTCATCGCCCACCCTGAGGACACTCTCTGAGTCCCCGGTTTCGGCACCGCCTCGTCCTTGGCCTTCAGGCCCGCCGCGCCCCCTGCCGCCAGCCATGAAGCCCGCGGGGCCCTCGCAGGGGCGCCAGAACTACCACCCCGACTGCCAGGCCGCCACCAACAGCCCCGTCACCCTGGAGCTCCACGCCTCCTACGTGTGCCTGGCCATGGCCTTCTACCTCGACCGCGACGACGTGGCCTTGAAGCACTTGGCCCGCTTCTTCCTGCGGCGCTCGCGGCACCTGGGGGAACGGGCCGAGAGCCTGATGCGCCTGCAGAACCAGCGCGGGGGCCGCCTCTGCTTCCACGACATCAGGGAGCCAGACCGCGACGCCTGGGAGAACGGCCTCCGGGCCATGCAGTGCGCCTTGCGCCTGGAGAAGCACGTCAACCAGAGCCTGCTCCACCTGCACCAGCCGGCCAGCGACAAGAGCGACGCCCACCTGTGCCACTTCCTGCAGAGCCACTGCCTGAACCAGCAGGTCGAGTTCATAAAGGAGCTGGGGGACCACATCACCACCCTGTGCAAGATGGGGACCCCAGAAGTCGGCATGGTGGAGTACCTCTTCAACAAGCTCACCCTGGGCGACAGCGACAAGAAGAACTGAGCCTGGACTGCACTTCCCCGTGGTCATGGGATGACTTCCCGAGGTCACCCTGCCTGGCATGCATACAGCAATATTGCCCTTGCAAAAAAAAAGTTCACTTAAGTTTTTCTTCTTTCATTGTTACCATTTCTTGCAATAAATTCATTGGTTCTTAAATAGATAAAGGTCTCTGGTTGATTTGCTTGTGCACATCTCTCACTTTGTAAGTTTAAAACAGGTATCCAGGAGTCTCTCCACCCACCCATGACCTGTCCACATGTAGCTCAGGGTCTCCACGGATGGAGGGAGAAGGTACTGCATGGAACCACTGAATACACAAAATCAGTATTCCTCTGATGAACAATGAGTGAGTAGGTGGGGGAGGGGTCATCTGAGGTCCTAGTCTACGTGACACCTGTGTGTGGTAATATTATGTTTAAACATAGCATGGAATGTATAATACCGGTGAACTCTTAAGGAGAAGTGAAGAGTGAGATTGGACAGGGAGCAAAATAAAGGGTGTCTCCAACTTGACCTGAAAACATTTAGCTCATTATGAAATCTTAGCATGTGTTGCTTCTGCACAGCAGCCTGGGGGTCCTAGAAGCAGGTATGCAGAGTCCCTCCTTGACAGTCTCACCCCTGGCAACAGTGATAATGGTAACTGAGCCTTAGCTGACGTTCCCATAGATGCAGGAGTGACTTCCTAGGTCACCCTGCCAGTTATGCATATTGCCCTTACAAAACATCCAAAGATGTGTATTTTTCCTTCCATTGTACCCTTTCTTCCACTAAAGGAATAGAATACCACAAAAACCTCAAATTACCTCATTAGAAGGGCTGAAAAATTAAAGGTCATGGCAAAGGTCAAATTTGTGATATTGAATATAAAGTAGAATAAATCTCCCTGAATGTAAAACCCAGGATTCTCATTGCTTTGAAGAATGTCAGGGGAGCAGGAGAGTGGAGGCTGGGAGACAAGTTAGGAGATACTGGAGCAGGTCCGGAGACACAATCGTGGCTTCACCTGTGGTGGCTATAGATGTATGTATGTATATATATATATGAAAGATCTGAGACAAACTCAGAGAGAGGAGAGGTCCTCAAAGCAGGCAGAGAATGACATATATTGAACAAACACCAAGTCTGGCAAAGAAGAGTAAAGGGACAATTGAAGTTTCTGGAGACTGAACTCCAAAGGCCATGATTCTCACTTTTAAGAAAATGTTGAAGTGTAGTCTTGGGGAAATATGGAAGGAAATTACTGCTTAGCTAAACTTCTTCGTATTTTACTACATACTTTAAAGCAATCTGGTGGCTAGTATGTATGTGTGTGTGTGTGTGTGTGTGTGTGTGTGTGTGTGTGTGTGTGTGTGTGTGTGTGTGTGTGTGTGTGTGTATACGCATCTCTCTCACAGATACAAGACGCACAGGGCAAGCCTATACTGGTGAGCATTTCAAACAGTCCACTGAATGACGATCCTTCTTCCTTTCCTGCTTTGGAGAACCAGTTTTCTGTTTGAGTCTCTTAACCTCAGTTTCCCTGGGTTCACATAGCAGTCTAGCCACACATCTTGGGTAGACCTGGGTAAGGTATTTAATTTCTCTGTGCCTCAGTTTCCTCACATTTAAAATAAGGATAAAAGTGTCAACTCCACTAGGTTACTTCGACGATTAAAGGAGTTAATGTATGTAAATCTCTAAGGAGCACTTTGTTCACCATGTTTCTGGTTTTCATCACCACCATCAACATCGCCATCTTCATAATCATCCTCCAGTTTCTTCTAAGCTCCTTCTTGTAGTTAATGCTTTGGGGAAAAGACTGCATATCTATCCTTTGCCATTGGACGTCTGTCTTCCATTTCAGCCAACGCAGGCACCTTGCATACTGAGAAGGAAACAAAAAGTCCTCTGTAGCTTCTTTCGTTGTCATGTGCAGCCAGGACTCAGGAAGGAAGATTTCTCTGTTGCCTGGAACTGAGATTTACTGGGACAACTTTCCACCTTGAAATACTTCTCTTTCTTCAGAGATGGACAAAAGCAAGAGGATAAAGGGCTCACTTTGATTCCCACTGTATGTATGGATGTTTGTCCTGAGGAAGTATGGGATGCGGCGAGAAATAAGCAAAACGGACACCATAATAGAGCTACTGATAATATAAAAATTTAAATGTATAAAATACCATGTGCACTTCAGCACAAAGTTTCTTAGGCTTTTCTGCTGCTAGGGTCACCTCTGGAGCTTTAAAACATCTTGACGTGCAGGCCAAATCCAAACCCAAGTGCATCAGAGTCCCTTGGGGCAGGACCCAGATATTTCAGACCATGAAAGCGAGCGCGAGCTCCTCGCAACTCCAAGTGTAGTCTATGGATCAGAAGCATCAGTCACACTTGGGCACTTGTTAGAAATGCAAAATCTGAAGCCCCACTCCAGACCTACTGAATCAGAGTCTGCATTTTAACAAAGATTCCCGGTGATGAACAGGCACAATGAAGTCTGAAAGGCTTGCCTTCACACCCTGTTCCTCAAACATGGCTGCACTGTGGAATCACCCGGGGAGATGGAAAACTGATACCGATGCCTCAATTTACACAACTCACTCAGTCAGAACATCACGCAAGTACTGGACCAGTCACACTAAAAATTCACTCTAACGTCAGCAACAATTATCCAATTAACAATTACTGATCACATACATACACACACACGCACACAAAGGCTTTTATTGGTTCTATTTTACCACCAGATGGTTTGTTCTAGAGCATGAGCTGTCAAACTAGCGCCGACAGCCCAAATCCAGGTCTTTGTATCTATATTCGTAAGGGCTATTGGTCTGTAGTATTGTTGCGATGCCATTTTCTGCATCTGCTATGCTAACACTGACCTGGTACAATGTGTTGAAAAACAGTCCCTCTTTTATTTTTCTGAAGAGTTTGCAAAGAACGGGTATTGATTCTTCTTTAAATATTTGGTAGAGTTCACCAGTGAAATCATTTGGGCCTGGGCTTTTGGTTGTGGGAAGTTTCAAAATTCCTGGTTTAATGATTTTACTTACTATAGGCCTGTTCACATATTCTAGTTCTTCTTGAATCATTTCCTCTAATTTGTGTCTTCCTAGGACTTTCTCCATTTCAGCCAGGCGGCAAGTCTAGCTCTGGTGCATAGAATTCCCTCATAATTCTTTTTACTTCTGTGAACTCCTAATTTTATTATTTTGTCTCCTTTTATTCCTTCTTGATCAATCTGGGAAGAGGTTGTTGTTTGAGTTTTTAAAGAACCTCCTTGAGTTTTGTTCATTTTTTTCTGTCCTTTATTGCTTTTATTTCCGCTTTAATCTTTATTTCCTTACTTCTGCTTCCTTAGGGTTTAGTTGGCTCTCAACTTTTTATTGTTTTTAAAATTGGAATGTGACATTATTTGTCATCATCTTTCTTTAACGTAAGCATTTACACCTACGTATTTTTTTTTCTATCCACCGTATCTGCTGTATTCCATAATTTCTAGTATGTTGGAATTTCCCCCGTGATCTCTTCTGTAACCCCCTGGTTATTTACAAGCATGGCGTTTAATTTCCACATATTTTTGAATTTCCCCAATCATCTTCCCATACTGATTAGTAATTTTGATCCATTTAGGTCAAAAGCATTCTTTGCATGATTTCAATGCTTTTAAATTTTTTGAGTCTTGTCCTAGGATATACTGTATCTTGGAGAATATTTCATGAGCGCTTGGGAAGAAGGAGCTGTTGATGGGTGCACTCTTCTCGACAGAGTTTTGGTAGGTCTGGTCGGTTCACAGTTTTCGTGAAGTCTTCCCCTTCTTTGTTGCTTTTCTTCCTACTTATCCTATCCACCAGGGAAAGTGGGACTAGAAGACTCTAACCATTATTTGTGACTTATCTATTTCATTTTTCAACTATGACAGTTTTTGTTTCGTGCATTTGACACTTTTGTTAGGTGCGTATTCATTTATAACATTATCTCTTCCTGATGATTTAGATCTTACCTTGTTGTAAAATGTTTCTTCTTGCATCTAGTAATACTTTTTGTGTTAAAATATATCATTTTCCTGAAGTTAGTGTAGCTACTTCCACTCACTTTTGTTCCCTCAAGTATTCTTGCTGACACATTTTTCATTTTTGTTTTCCATTCTGCAATATGAGTATCCCACTGCAGTCTGGCCTCCCTTGTCTCTGTGGAGAAGACAGCTTCGAGCCTGTTGTGGTTCCCTTCTATGTCTCGAGTCATTTTTCTTGCTGTTTTCAATGTTTTCTTGCTGTCTGTGTTTCAGAAATTAAACTCTCATGTATCTAGGGGTGGATCTCTGCATGTTTCCTAATTGGATTTGGTTGATCAACTTGGATGAGTAATGTTTATCATCAGATTTGGGGAAATCTCATCCATTCTTTCTTCAAATACTTTTTCAGCCCTTGTGTCTCTCTTCGTCTTCTGGGACTCCAATCATGTATACGTGTGTGTGCTTGGTGTTCTACTGGTCTCTGAGTTCATGTTCATTTTTTGGTCTAGTTTTCCTTTCTCCTTGCCTAAGGTGACATAATCTCTGCTGATTCACCTTCAGCTTCCTGGTTCTTTCATTGCTCAAATCTGCTGAGAACACTTGTGAATTTTTTTTATTTCAAGTATTATACTCCTGTATCCCAAAAATCTCAGTTTTGTTCCTTTTCACATTATCTACACTTTCATTTTTAACCTCTATGTGACGGATTATTGTATTCATACTTTCATTTTAACCTTTAAATATGATTTCCTTAATTGTCTAACATGTGTTTGTAAAAGCTGCTTTGACACATTTGTCTTCTAAGTCTTCTAAGCCCTTTCAGGGAGTTTCTGTTTACTGTTTTATTTCCTTTGTGTTTGTCAAAATGTTTTAGCTCTTTGCAAATCTCAGTTTTTCCTGAAAAGTGGACATTTTAGATACTGATTGACATCTACACCATCCTTGTTGGGTTTTACTATCACTTATTTACTTAAGTCCCTTTTAGTTTTCCCAGTCATCCTGCAAAGTCTTACTATTTGATTGACTTCAGTTTGATGCTAATCTTTCCTCCACTTGGCAAGCACTCTTGGCCCACGGCACTGGGAGGGAGGCTGCTGTCACAGGCAGCCTCTGTGCCATTCTCCAAGAGCATCCCTGTGGGACTGGGAGGGACCGCAGCGCCTGTCTCTGAGAAGGAAAGATTGGAGTTTCCCTCCAGTGTGTGGTGCAGGGATGTGTCTCTGGTCTCTTCTGCTGTCCACCTCTGCTCGTGAATTTGCAGGCAATAAAGCAGCTCAGGGAGCCATGGGATGCAGAATTTCACGCTTGCAAGGGCTTTGAAGTCCATCTTGTCACACACCTGAGCATGGGACTGTATCTCCTAGACAATGATACTAGCTAAAAATAATCCTGCCCCTTCTCAGCCTGTTGGCTAAGACCAAGGGTAAAAATAATCACAATAGCTACATTTATTAAACCTTTAATAAGTGTGAGTCCTGCACAGGAAAAGATCAAGTGAGCACTTTACCTACTGACCGGTAATTTCAGCCACACGCATGCAGGATATACTGTTATTTCCACACAGTCTAGGGCAAATGTTGTCCAAGAACCTATTACAGAGGTCACACGACCACTGATTTTTTTTCCCCCTAAAAATCTGTATACACTTCCCTAGAGTTTACAAACTTCTCTGGCTTATGTTGCTTCCACTTGATTTTCCTCCTCACAGGCTCCTGAGAGATTGCTCCAAATGTATCTTCCCTGCCATCGCTTTTTGCACCTTTCATCACAGAAACCAGAAAGCACTGTCTTGAGAACATTATTCACATGTTACAAACAATGGACTTCAGCTTGGGCCTAAATGCTGCCTCCACAATTTGTTTTCGACCCAAAGAAAGTTTCTTATCCAGGTAAATGGTGATTTGGGTAAAGAAACAGATCATCTCTAATATTTCCAAGAAGCCCTTCACATGGTTGGAAACTAAGACACTCAGCAATCAACCCCGTCCCCATCCCCCATCTCCCCACTGAAGTCACAGTGAAGCCAGCAGAGCCAGGAGCTGGGAGCTTCCTTCCTGGCCACTAGAGGCCAGCAAGCCACAGCCAAC
The DNA here is from genome assembly GCF_036321535.1 of Camelus dromedarius. Lineage (NCBI taxonomy): Eukaryota > Metazoa > Chordata > Mammalia > Artiodactyla > Camelidae > Camelus > Camelus dromedarius. The sequence goes on along the minus strand of NC_087472.1, from coordinate 85,823,149 downwards.
AACCTGCTTCTGCTGCTTCTGGCGTGTGCTGCTTCTGGCATGATGAAGCTGGTTCGTTCAACGTGAGGAAAATGATGCTAGAGTGTTTTCAGAAGAAACCAAAAGCATGTATTCTTAATGGGTACTGCTGAGATGCCTCTGATTTTCATGGCTTCCTGAGGCTTCCCTGAATGTCAGTCTTAAGAAAACTGAGCACGCAGGGAATGTGCCTTTGAGGTGTCCCTCCGTATTTGCCAAAAACATTATGCTCTCTTTTTTTTTTTATCACAATGCTTTATCCCCCAGCCCCTTACCTGTTTGGAACAGAACACAACTTGTGTTCTCTTTTTCCCTCTAACAACTTATTTTCCTGAAAGCAATAATGCCCTGCCCCCTCATCGCTTCCCTCGAGGTTATACACCCTTTCTCTCCCTGTTTTTCTTTCTATTGCTCGCTCCTCACTTCCCCTCTCCGCTGCATTTCCAGAAGGGAATAAACACTCCCTGGGCAGATAATTCACTCTCACTGTTCCAACTACCACCTGTGAGCTGATGACTTACAAATCTAATACCTCGGGCCCACACCTCTCTTGTAAGCCTCCAAGATCTGCTTCTTATTTCTCACTCTTAGACGTTTGCATGTGGGTATGTCACCAGGACCGCAACCCAACCAGAGTGGACACCAGACGGCACTGTGTGAAATAATCCCCAAACCCACAAACATATGTGTAAATATCTGCATACGTGGAGAATATCCTTGAAAGGGTACATGAGAAGCCAGAAAAGGTGGTGGCTGGGCTCCAGAGCTGGGAGCACCACAGCCAGGGGACAGGGCTGGAGAGAGGCTCACGGTTCTCCATATGCCTTCCGAATCCTTCAGATATCTCATACTCTGTGTGGATTAAAGGATCAAAGTAACTAAATAAACACTTTAACGTTCACATCTTCCAGAGTTCTCCCAGGCCCAGTGCCCTCCATCTGCCACGCGCTCCTTGGGGAGATAAATTCACTCTCAGTTTCAACTTCATTGGTGAGCTGGTGCCTCACAGCTCTGTCCTCTCTGGCCCACACCTGTCCCGCAAGCTCCACAGCTCCCCTTCTCACTGTCAGACACGTGTACGTGGCTGAGTCACCGGCGCCTCAAACTCACCGTCTCCTGTAGCCCATTCACCACCTTCCAGCTACTCGACCCTTGAGGAGGGCCCTCTATCAACACGGCTGAGCGAAAGAACCAACCTGCCCCTACTCCTCCCGCATCGTCGGTCCCCGCTGCCAACAACCACCGTCTCGCCACGCACGGGCCGGAACTGGGACTGGTGCCTTCCCTCCCCAGACCCACGGAAGCAGCCAAACAGCTCAGCCCCTCCCCTAAAACAGCACTCAGATTCAGCCCATCCTCCCCATTTCTACAACCTTCCTTTAGGCCCTTACCATCTCTTTCCTGGGCTTCCACACTCATGCCCAGTTTGACTTCCTTCTTCCTGGATCGTGCTTTTCACGCTCACTCCCAACACAGCTGCCCGAGTGACGCATCGAAGTGTAAATCCAACAGCATGACTGCTGGCTGGCACCCAGGAGTGGCTCCCTGTACCAGGTGAGGAGCCGCAGCATGGCACCGTGTCCTTCCCCACCTGCCTGGTCTCATCTCCTCCCGCTTCTTGCCCTGTTACAGAAGTCACACATGGCTTGCGGTTTCCCAATCATGCGCTGCTGCTCCTCCCTGACACCCCTGTTTATGCTCCTTACTGCTTGGAACGCCCACTCCTGACCCCCTTCAGCTTCCCTTCCTCTTGGCCATCTCCTCACCACCATTTGAGACTCATACGAAGACCTAAGGAAGGAACACGGAATAAAGACGTCCTGAGACTGTGAAGACTGAAAACCACCAGCCCCAGGCCCAGTCACCCATCACTTACAAGGCAAAGCAACAGGATCACGATCTCCAGCTAGTTTAACTCAGTGGTACAAGTAACTGATCTAGAACTTCTCTGACCGTAACATTAACGATCCGTATAACCACTGGAGGAATGAAAAGGAGCAAGAGGAAACTCAGACTGAGGCTGCATCGGGACTGGTTGCCCAACAAGAAGACATATGAAAGGTACTGAGTAGGTACTAAGAGCCCAGAGTCCCCCGTTGTCATGTTACATCTCCTAACAACTCGAATTAACTTCATGTTTCACAGCGGATCAGCTTACACTTACCCTCCTTTTAGACTTGGGAACATCTAATGAACGTGATGCACAGGCAGCAGAATGAGAATGGGGTTTTGCCTCTTCTAAAGGCTCCCGCTTCACTGCTAGGGTCACATCTTGAGTTTCAGGGCAAGTCTTACTTCACTTAGTGCAGAAAAACAATGTCAGGGTTTGGACATCACAGATTTAAGTTGTAAAACAAAAGCACCTCAAGTCTTCGTATCAGTCTGCAGCGACAGAGGCACATAGTGGGGACGTTCCCAACCTCCAAGGGGTATCCACCCAATAAAGTCCTTCCTTGTTGCTAAAAATAAACAAGGAGGAACCCTTGACCAATGAGCTAAAAAAAATTCATCAAACAACGGTAGGTGAACTGACTCTTAATAATCACAAACTGCGAATTTTTATTACACCCGGATGACACCAAATTGTTTAAAATGCCACTCTTAATTGTTTCCCCTATTGACTTTGTCCCCTCTAATAAAGATTTAGCATAAATACATATAATGATTATCTTAAATAAAGGGGATAGAAATGGTTTATCTACCATGGTCTCTACTGCCAAACAGTCTAACAAAGAATGCCAGACATAAAGTTACTATTAAAAAGAACAAAACGTTCAATATTACCTCCTGGATTTTACTTGCATGATAGTACTGCTGTAATCTTATCTTAGGTTGTCACCAAATGTTTCCTGAATCCCCATCACATATTCCCACCGTGCTAGGTACCGTAGGGGACATGATGGCGACTGGGGCACAGACCTTGCCCCGACGGCGCTCACCATCTAAGGAGAGGGAGGCAGTGGTAGTAACTGATGAAAAGGCCAGCTGTTAAGGAGTTTTCTGAAAAACGTGCAAAGTGTTCTGGGAATACAAGCAAAAAAGGTAGATTACTTCCAACTGCAGAGATCTAGGAGGTTTCTGTACAGAATTATTTGAACAAGGTCATGGAGGACGGGTAGGACTCCACTGCCAGACATGGCAGACGAGGGATGGGGGTTAGCGGCGAGGCTGAGAAGCAAGCTTGAGCTTGGCCCGGAAAGTGGGTGAGAGCGGGATGCATTCAGAACCAGCAGCCACAACAGCATGGTGTTGTACAGAACACAGCGGGTAAGGAAGACAAAGTTGAAAAGGCAGGTCAAGAGAAGACTGTGGAAGGTTTTAAATGCCCAGCTGACAAGTTGGTTCCCCCACCACCACCCGGTGCAGAAATCCAACGAAGGAAGAATGCCATGACGGATCTTGGTTCTGCAAAGATGTACAACTAGAGTCAGTATGGAGGATTTACTGGAGGAGTGAGAAAGGGATTAAAGGGAAGTTGACCAGATAAGGAGCTCTGGCCATAGGTCAGAGGCATTAAGAGCTAGAAGGTGGGCAGCGGCAGCCGACAGCAACGGATGAACGGCACTTTGCTTTTTCACCTTGAGGTAACATACTCCTTCGATGCACTGGTCTCAGCTACACTGAGGTTCCGAGATTAAGAGCCTTGGGCTAAACCGAAGAGATGAAAGTCCTCGAGTGTAACTAACTTGTGCAACTGCTCCTTTAAAGACTTGCCTGCTGGCGACTGTCTAAAGAAGGCACACCGAGTCAGAAGTTATCACGTGCAAAGATTTTCTTAACCAAGGAACACGTGACATAACAAACATAACACAAAAGTAAAAGTCCAATGATGTGCATTATCCCGACATCACACGCTACCCCAGCTTTCTACATCTTTGTCTCCTCTGCAGTCATTGCGTACTTTCTTAAGCCTTTTTCCTCTTCTACAATTTCTGCTCTCTTTACGTCAACATCTTTTGCAGGCGAAGGTTGACAACTAGAATTGTCACTAATTCGTTCCCCATTGTGACTGAGCCAATGAACCTACTTTTTAAAATGTTCTGAGACTCTTAATGTAGATGTCCAAACTCACGCAAAAATCCCATAATCATGAAATGAAATTACCGGCCTTCTTATTTAAACTCTGTTCTCAGAAATAAAACCAAAGGTTTTCAAACACATCCAACAAATCAAATACCACCATCAGTACTGATTCTTTTCACACCTAAAGTGTAAGCTCTCAATTATACTATTGCATTCATTTTCTTCTTTCAGAAAATAAAAAAGTGAACCTGTGGATGTAGCCACACGGGTTCCTTTAGAAGACAATTAGACAAAGACTGACTCTACGTGAAGACTCCTGGCACTTTTCCATGTGTGTACATGCACACACTCTGCACACCAATGGCAAAACTAGAAAGAGCACTCATTGCTTTTCTTCCTCAGGACCTGTTAGGATTCCCTCTAGCCCCCACCTTTCCTCACCCTCTAAAGAAATCAAGATCTGGGCAGGGCTGCCAGGTTGGGGGGTGAGGGGGGTCAGGAACCTGGGAGTGGATTTAGAAATAGAATCACTTATTAGCTTTTTCACAATAATTAGATTTTTTTTTTTTTTTTTGCTTTTAAAGATAGTTTCGTAACAGTAATACATAGGCTACCATCCTACTGGTGACAATTCAAAGTGCTTCTTGCTCACATTTTCCATTGAATGTGATTAGTCTATTTACATGGCTAAGTGAAAGAATCACAGAGATGCTGGGACGGAACAGTGACAGGTAAGCAACAGGTGATAAATATTAAAACATATATTAAGGCCTGTATAATGCTTTTGCTGTCAGCCTATCAGGGTGTTCACCAACCCATGCCATTCTTGGTATTGACTAGGGGAAAAACAACTACAGCCAGTCCATAATATACTATATATGTCCTTAGAGGGAGGGACCACTCAATGTAACCTTTTCCCTAACTGCTTCATCCCACTCCTGGGCATATATTTGGAGAGGACTCTAATTCCAAAAGATACGTGCACCCCACTGTTCACAGCATCACTGTTTACAATAGCTAAGACAGGGAAGCAAGCTAAATGCCCGTCGACAGATGACTGGATAAAGAAGTTGTGGTATATTTCTACAATGGAATACTACTCAGCCATAAAAAACAATACAATAATGCCATTTGCAGCAACATGCATGGACCTGGAGATTATTATACTAAGCGAAGTAAGTTAGACAAAGACAAATATCATATGATATCAATTATATGTGGAATCTAAAAAACGATACAAATGAACTTATTTACAAACCAGAAATAGACTCATAGACATAGAAAACAAACTTATGGTTACCAAAGGGGAAAGAGGGGGGAGGGATAAATTAGGGGTTTGGGATTGACATATACAAACTACTATATATGAAATAAATAAACAGCGAGGATCTATTGTATAGCACAGGGAGCTATATTCAATAGCTTGTAATAACCTATACTGGAAGAGTATATACATATATATATATATGTGTGTGTGTGTGTGTGTGTGTGTATGAATCACTTTGCTATACACCTGAAACTAACACAACACTGTAAATCAACTATAGGTCAATAAAAAAGTGCTGCTTCATTAATTTATTTCAACATTTAAAACTCATGGAGGCAAGATGGTAACAACAACTGAACTGCATATAAATGAGTGCCTCATTCAATTACTGAGTGGATTGAAAAACAAAAAAATTGGAAAGAAACATTAAGGTGATTGTTTAAAAGGAGAGCAAACAACTCTTTCCTTAGAGCACGAATCCTGGGGGATAATGGGGCCAAAAGCTTCTATTTGGGGAGGCAGCTGCACCCTTTGCTGGAAACTAACAACTCTTTAATACAGAGGAGTAAATTATTTTCTAAATGCATTGATCCAAGCTCCTAAAAAGTCTGCTTATCTCCAAGGTAGAGCAACTTCATTTTGTTCTCAATAAAAGGATAAAGCTCATTGCTTCTGCTTAGAGATCATTAAGATGATACTTTAATATTCTTCTCATACACAGATTTTTCAGATACTTATGAAAAAAAAATCCTCCTGATTTTAATTCTCTTGGTCCACAAAGACAGATAACCTGCTTCAACCACTTCATTTTACACACGAGAAAAGGCCCCCAAAGTTTAAGGAAACAGCTCTAGATTGTCTATTATTTTTAAGATGTATATGCTTAAAAAGGGAGGACGAAAAGCACTCCTTCTCATTATATACAAGCTGTTCCCAGGAATCTTTTCGCTCCCGAGCTTGTTTGGAGTGCTGGAAGCTCTGATATTTAAGTAAGCAAGGCCTACATAGGACAATGCCCAAGTACCAGATCCGGAACTGAATTTTGTACTGATCTACTGATAGCTACCTAAAAACACTGTGATAAATCCATACTCATTATCTCCTCTGATCACGTCCTTTTTCCTTCTTCTAAAGTTTTCTTTTGCCATTGCATGTCCTTCCTGCTGTTAGATTCTGTGGCATACACAAGGTGCAAGGGTTGATAGGTGCAGGTCAACAAATCAGTAAACTATTAAAAACAAAACCAGAAAAAAAAACCAGAAAAGCGTGTCAGCTTCCAAAGCTTCCTTAACATGAAACTCATGTATTAACTTTTGTTCATGTCAACTTATTGCTGCCACAGGAGTTGGCTGATACGGATATGTATTTATTGGATATACGTTCATGTTGCTATTGAGGAAAAAAGGTAGTCAATTCTATGCACCAGCTTTTTTTTCATGTCGTGCTGGTGCTAGGTGGAGTGTAGCAGGAGCAAGCAGAGCACCTAGTTCCTGTCCTTCATCCTGGAAGAGCAGCATCACAGTTTTAAAAGGTGGGGCCACAGGGTGGGCCCCTAGAGGGATGCTATCAAGTTAGCCTGGTCCAGCTTGACTCATCCTCTCCAGCCTGGCAAGGGTAACTATACTTGTATCAGATAAAACAGACTTTAAGCCTAAAACTGTCTCTGGAGACAAAGAAGGACACTGCATAACGATAAAAGGGTCAATTCAACACGATGATATAACATTTATAAATATATACACAACCAACTTCAGAGCACCTATGCACATGAAGCATATACTGACAGATCTTCATGGTGTATGCCTTCAATACATACAATTTTTATTTGTCAATAATACATAAAGATGGAAAAATATCGACAGATCTAAAGACAGATATTGACAACAGTACAGTAACAGTAGGAGACAACAATATCCCACTCATGATACTGGATAGAACATCCAGACAGAAAATCAAGAAGGGAACAGCTGAGTCGAGAACACTATAGACCAAACTGATAGAACAGACACACACAGTAATTATCATCCAAGAGTAGAACACATGTTCTTCTCAAGTGCACATACAGCCTTCTCCAGGATAGATCACCTACGAGCTCATAAAACAAGTCTTAACAAATTTCAGACCCCAAATAGCCAAAAGAATCCTGAGAAATAAGAATCACAATTCCTGATTTCAAAATACATTGCAAGGCTACCGTACTCAAAATAGTATGATATTGGTATAAAAACACACATATAGACCAGAGGAACAAAATAGGAAATCCAGAAATAAATCCATACATCTATGGGCAATTGATCTTTGACAAGGGTGCCAAGAACATTCAACGGGGAAAAGATACTCTCCTCAATAAACGGTGCTGGGAAAACTGGATATCTACATGCTGAAGAATCAAATTATCCCAAACCATATAAAAGACCAAAATGTATTAAGACTTCAGCATTATACCTGAAACTGCAAAACTACTAGAAAAAAACATAGGGAAAAAGCTTCTTGATGTTGGCCTGGGCAGTTGTTTTCAATTACTTTTTGGATATGTCAGCAAAAGCACAGGCTACAAAAGCAAAGGTAGAGAAGTGAAACCGCATCAAATGAAAAAGCTTCCGCAAAGCGAAGGGAACAATCAACAGAGTGAGAAGGCAACCCACGGAACTGGAGAAAATATTTTCAAACCATTGATCTCATAAGGCTTAATACCCAAAATATATAAGTCATACAACTCAACACCTCCAAAAAACCCTCAAAAAATAGGCAAAAGACCAAAATGTCCACAAAGAATACACAGAAATAGCCAAAATGAATGAAAGGTGATCAACTTCACTAATCATCAGGGAAATGCAAATCAAAACCACGATGATTTAGAATAGCTAGTATCAAAAAGACAAAAGATAACAACTATGGTCTAAGATGTGGAGAGAACAGAACCTCTGTGCATTGTTGGCGGGAATGTAAATTAGGATAGCCACTCTGTAAAACACTATGGAGATTCCTCCATTTCATTCATTTGCAATCTTAAGCTGCATCACTCAATACTTGCTCAGAAAACGTTTACCTCAAAGACAAAGTGCGAATAAAACTTCTGAAATAATTAATATGCAAAAGCTGACTTCATCTGGGAAAGACATAAGGGGAACATCATTACTGGGAAAATACAGGAATTGGATCTTTAATTGTAATAGTTTGAGGATCCAGCACACTGTGGGGCACAAAACGGGAACTTCACAGTTGGATCGTGAATAAAAGAATAAATGCCCAAATGGATTTAAACAAAGACCTATATGGTCAGGCCATGATTTGAGGAATGATCTCTAATCTGTAATTTGTGTATTGGAGAACTTTGGGTGATAACAAAAGAAAAGCTATGCTGGATAAGATTCGTGAAAACACCTAATGTGGTATGGTGAGGTCTTCATTTTGTGGATTTAAAAATGGATGTATATTATGAACAGTAGGACAAAAATTTTAACAATAGAATGGTACGAAATTTAAGGAAGAATCTAAGTTTCAATAAGGTAGGTATGATCCACAATTCTGGATGACGGAGATCAGTGATAGAATGTGATATGGTATTTGATGGTGAAGAATTCTCTGGTGACTTGTGAGAGGGCAGCTTCACAAATTCATGGAGATAAAGCAAGAAAAATTAAGTTATATTTCCTTTTCTGGCCAAGATACAGAAAAAGGAACCAGATTGACCCTCTGAAACAATTTAAAAAAAAAAAGGGAGTGGGGAAAATACAAGCCAATACTTTGTAAGACACTGGACGTCAGGCAGGAGAGAATGATCCCTGAGAGATGGGAAGCAAATGCGGTAAGCCCTGTGATTGCCCCAGATTACTTATTGAACTTCTAGGCCGCGGTTCAGGGAAGGGAACGTCAGGCAGAAACCAATGGTCACTCCAAATTTCAGAGATGAAGCTAAGAGACTGGGGAACAAGGTAGGTAGAGTTCTCAAGGCTGGAGGGGAGAGTTTTATGCAGAAACTTTCATAGACCCTCTCCATCCCAAAAGTTCAGCTGATTATTGGGCAGCTTACTCTTGTGAGGAAGTCACCCGAGGCCAGGAAAGGAACCACCTGAAAAGACTGTAAATAACAGTGCCTGGCACTCATACCAGGCCTGAATAGTGGCTGTTCTAGCCAATCAGACTGGAAAGCCTCAAAATTCACAGGCATTGGATAGTATACATGGAAGAGTCTTACCTCAGTGGTGGGGAATCATTTGCTATAGACTGGAGCACTGTTCTGTTTCTGCCTATCAAACCTTAAAAAGCATGGGAAAAGATCAGATCATTTCCAAGCCACTTAAGAGCATCCAGGAACAAAGCTTAAAAACATTTATAAAAATGTAAAACTATCCAGCACCCACCTAAGTAAAATTCACAACTTCTGGCACCTAATGATAAATTACTGGGGTACAAGAGGCAGTAACATGCTTTCCATAATTAAGACATGAATCAATCATAACCAACTCAGAATTCACACAGATGTTAGATTTAGCAGGAAAGAACATTACAACGGTTCTTATATCTATCTTCCAAATGTTCAAAAACTTAAGTAGAGACAGAAGGTCAAACTAAACCAAACTTTCAGAGATGAAAACTTCAAAGTTGTGAAGTGAAAAAAACATATTGTAAGACAGTCACAATAGATTAGACACTGTAGAAGAAAAGATCACTCTACTTGAAGATTAAGCAAGAGAAAGTATCTGAAATATAATATGGAGGGGAAAACATTAAATGAGCATAGTATCACTGAGCGGTACAAAATGACAAGCAGGATATATTTACATGTATCTATACACATAGATATAAATAATTGGAATCTACAAAAAAAGAGGAGAGAGAAAGCAGAATATCTGAAGAAATTATGGCAATTTTTACCTCAAATTTGATGGAAACTATAAACACCGATATTCAAGATGTTCAACAAACCCCAAGCACAGGAAACATAAGAAAATGACACAATGGCACATTATAATCATTTTGCCCATAAACAATGATGAAGAGAACATCTGAAAAGCAGCCAGAGGGGAAAAAAAAAAAAAAAGACACAGTTTGTACAAACAAAAATCAGGGTGACATTAAACTTCTCATGCAGAACAACAAACGTGAGAAAACAATGGAGCCATCTGTTTTAAGTACTGAAAGAAAAAAAAAAAAAACCTATCACCCCAGAATTCTATACACAGAGAAAACATCTCTAAAAAACCAAGGCAAAATAAGAAAAGTTTTAGGCATATCAGAGAGGAAAAAATTCATCACCAGCAGACACGTGCTACAGTATATTTTTCTTCTCTCTGAAGAAAATAATCCCAGATGGAAATACTGATCTATACAAAGGAATACAGCATAATAAAATCGATAATTCCATAGGTAAACATACACACATATATAAATGTATACATCTATACATATATAAAATATATTTGTTGAAAAATATATTTTATATGTTAAAATCATTTGAGTGATGTAGTATTGAAGTAAAAGTAATTCAAAAAGTAGTGCGGATGTTGTAAATATACAAAAGCTAATGAGAACACGTGAGAACGTGCTGTAGACTGAATGGTTCTGTTTTCCCAAAATTCTTATGTTGAAACCTAATCCCCAACATGATGTTATCTGGAGGTGAGGGCTATGGGAGGTGATTAGGTCATGAGGGTAGAACGCTCATGTAAAGGATCAGCACCCTTTTAAGAGAGGCCCTAGAGAGATCCTTCCCCTCTTCTGCCATGTGGGGACACAGCAAAAAGATGACTGTCTATGAACCAAGATGCTTACCCTCACCTTCTACTTGCACCTTGAACTTGGGCTTTCCAGACTCCAGAACTGTGAGAAATAAATTTCTATTGTGTATAAGCCACCTAATCTATGGTGTTCTGTTATAGGAGCCTAAAAGACAAAGCCAGGAACTGGTACTGAGGAGCAGGGTGCTGCTGTAACAAATGCCTACAAATGTGGAAGTGGCTTTGGAATTGGGTAATGAGTAGAGGCTGGAAGAGTTTTGAGGTACATTCTGGGAAAAGCCTACGCTGCTGTGAACAGAACATTAACACAACAGTAGACCAAAGTTGGGAGGAGAAATCAATCAAGCAGAAAACAGAAAAACATTGGGGAAAAGTTAACGAAACTGAAAACTGTTTCTTTAAGGAGATCAGTAAAATGTATTATTGTTTAGCCAGTGTGACGAGGGGAAAAAAAAGAAGAAAAGGACTAAGATATAAATTACAAAAACCAAAAATGTAAAAGGTGATACTACTACAGATTTCACAAATATTTAAAGGATAACAAGGAAATAGTATAAACACTTTATGGCAGTAATTTTGACAGCATAGAGAAAACAGACATATTACTTAAAGCACACAATCCAAACAAACTCATTGAAGAAAAAAATAGATGACCAGAATGTTCCTATATCTTTGAAGAATGTAAATGTGCAGTTAAAGAAAATTTCCACATGATAAATTTCAGGCCTGGATGGCTTCACTGGTGACTTCTACAAAATATTTAAGGAAGAAAAATTACCAATTCTACACTAACCTTTCCAGATCATGAAGAGGATGGGATACTTCCCAAATCACTCTGTGAAGCCAGCATTACCGTGATGATAAAGCTAAGCAAGGGCATTAAAAGAAAAGAGACACCAGATACCCTCCTTGAACACAGGTGCAAAGATAAATGTTGGTAATATTTTAGCAAACTTAATCTCACCATACATATGTATCATGACCAAACGAGGTTTATGCCAGGAATTCAAAGTACTTCTTTTTTTAAATTTTTCTTCATTTAGTTTGTGGGTTTTTTTGACTTAGGGAGTTTTTTTCGGCAGGGGGAGGTAATTGGGTTTGTTTGTTTGTCTGTTTGTTTTAACGGAGGTACTGGGCATTGAATCCAGGACCTCATGCATACTAGGCATGTACTCGACCACTGAGCTATACCTTCCCCGCAAAGTACCTTTACTGCTTGGAAATCAACTTATGTAATTTGTTATTTCAACAAACTAAAGAGTAAAAACTATATGAATATCTCAGCGAATGCAGACAAAGCACTAGGCACAATCCAAGGATCTGACTCACAGCGTTGTCAGAAAGCCGCAGAACACCAGGAATAAAAAGGAACTTACAACTGAAAAAGGATATGTCAAAAAAATCTAAAGCTAGCGTCATACTTAATGACTTTCTCCTAATATCAGAAACAAGACACAAATTTCCACTTTCATCATTTAGAGTCAACATAAGCAGGTTCCAATCAGTGCAATGAGGCCAGGGCAAAAAGTTATTCTGACCGGAAGGGAAGAAGTGAAACTGTCTTTGTGACACATGACATGACTATCAACATAGAAAACTTGACAGACTCTATAAAAAGGGCACTAGAATGAATGAGTATCCAAAAGTTGCGTTACACAAGGTCGACGTACAAAAATCTACTCTATTTCTCTATACTAACAATGAACATGGCCATTAAAAAATACAATACTATTCACAATAGTATCAAAAACATGAAATATTTAGGGAAAATATAAAGAAAAAGAGATGTGAAAGATCTACACAGTGACAGCTACAAAATAATGCTCAGATAAATGAAATAACACATAAATGGTGAGATGAACCTTTGTCATGGGTCAGGAAACTCAATACTGTTAAGATGTCGATTAGCTCAAAATTGACTTATAGATTCCACAGAACCAAAATCAGAATCCCTCAGGTTCCTTGGTACACATTGACAAACCGATTCTAAAACTCCTGTGAAGATTCAAAGGACCTACAAGAGTCAAAACAACTTTGTAAAAGAATAAAGAAAGTGGAGGACTAATACAGCCTAATTTCAAGATTTACTGTAAAATACAAAGTAATCAACACAACGTGGAATTGCTGTAAAGACAGAGGAGTCAACAGAACAGAAAAATGTGTCTAGAATTGCACCCATGGACATAGGGACAACTTATACCTACAAAGTTATGAAGGTAATTCAGTGGAGGAAACCTCCTCTTAAAAAAAAAAAAAATTCTGGAACTACTGGATATCCACAGGCAGAAAATGAAAAATATAAACTAAAAACTTTGATTCATATCTTTTATCACCTAAAAATTAAATTGAAATAGATGACAGATCTAAATGTAAAACTTAAAAGATTATTAAACTTTGAGTCGAATGAAAAAAGTCTTCACGACCTTTGGATAGGCAAAGTTTTCTTAGATACAACACAAAAAGAGAATTCACAAAGGAACAACTTGATATATTGGACGTCATCAAATGAAAAAACTGTCCTTTGGAAGGCAGTGTTAAGACAATGAAGAGACAAGCCATAGGTGGAGAAAAAAATGTACAAATCATATATCTGATAAAGGACTTACGTTCGGAAAGCACAAAGAACTCTCGTCTAAAAATGTGCAGAAAGTTTGAACAGACTCTTCACCAAAGGAGGGTTGTGAATGGCAAATAAGCACATGAACAAATGTTCCACATCTGTTCAGTAGCCCTTAGGGAAATGCAACTTAAAACCACAACGAGATACCCCTACACACATATTAGAGTAGCCAAAATGAAAACGACTAACCCTACCAAGTGTTGGGGAGTATGCAGAAGAAGTGCAATTCTCATATACTTCTAGAAGGAATAATTCGTACAACCACTTTGGAAAAGTTTGCTGGTTTCCTAAAACGTCAAACAAACACCTACGAGCTGCACCCGCCATTCCACTCACAGATGAAGTTTACTCAAGAGAAATCAAAGTATATAAATGCACAAAGACGTGAACACAAGCGTTTGTGGCAGCTTTACTGGTAATAGTTTCAACCTGTAAACAACTCAAATTCCCATCAAAAGGCGAATGGATAAATAAATGGTAGTCTGTCCGTGCGACGGAACGTATCTACAAAAAGGAACGCGCCTTCAGCACCCATCCCGGGAGAACGCAGACTTCGCGGGGCGCCTGCGGTGACCCGCTTCCGGGAAGAACCTGCCTGCGCCTGGATTTCCCGTCTCCTAGCAACCGGAGAGGCGGGGACAGCAAACTTGGGAAGCTAGTGGTTCCCCGAGAGGCCAGCGGAACCATGGCGGACAAGAAGTGGCTGCTAGGACCAGGGCCGCTGGAACCAATGCCCCTGGGCATGAACTGCAAGCCCTGGTACAGAGACAAGTTACCTTCCAAGTGTTTCGCAAAGCACAAGAAGGCGCTCCTGAAGTTCCCCACCTCCCTGGACGGCCGGCGGTGGGTATTTGTGAAAGAGGGGCTGGCCGACTTCCGGAAGGGCTGCCCACCTTGTGAAGATGTGATCCCTGGTGGCCCTGAGGAGGGCTTTGTCCCTGTGATTGCTCACAGAGTTCCCCAGCTGGGCCCCAAAAAGGGTCAGAGAAAGCTGCCCAAGACAGCAAACCTGTCTTCCACGCTCTCGCCAGCCCAGCCAGCACGGAAGGCATTTGTGGAGGACATCGAAGCCCACCTGACCGAACATCCCTTGGCTCTCTACCCAAATCTGGAGGAAGATCTACCTGCAGACCTCTTATTAAAGGTACTGGAAGTGCTCGATCCTGACAGGAAGCTGAAGGATACATGGGCTTATTGTGAAGGCCCCAGGAAGAGAACAAAGCCCTCCACAAAGCTTCGTAAAAAACGTCCTGCCAAGGTCTACGTGGAACCTATCGAGAGGGCTCCCAAGTCATATCCATCCAGTTTGCATTATAAGGACAGGAAGCCAAGCAGCTTCCTGGAATTTCTCGAGAAGATTGCTGACTCACATCCAGCCAGTCTGCATCATGAGGGCAAGAAGTCAAGCATCGATCCAGAACCTCTCGAGCAGGCTCCTGAGTCAAAGCCAGCCAGTTTGCATCACAAGCGCAAGAAAGCACACATCTACCTGGAATTTTTCAAGAAGGCTCCTGAGTCACATCCAGTCAGTTTGCATCAGGAGGACAAGTCCAACATCCACCCGGAACTTCTCGAGAAGGCTCCTGAGTCACATCCAGCCAGTCTGCATCAGGAGGACAAGTCCAACATCCACCCGGAACTTCTCGAGAAGGCTCCTGAGTCACATCCAGCCAGTTTGCATCACGAGGGCAGGAAGTCAAGCATCTGCCCGGAACCTCTCGAGAAGGCTCCTGAGTCACATCCAGCCAGTCTGCATCACGAGCGCAGGAAGTCAAGCATCAACCCGGAACCTCTCGAGAAGGCTCCTGAGTCACATCCAGCCAGTCTGCATCACGAGCGCAGGAAGTCAAGCATCTACCCGGAACCTCTCGAGAAGGCTCCTGAGTCACATCCAGCCAGTTTGCATCACGAGCGCAGGAAGTCAAGCATCTACCCGGAACCTCTAGAGAAGGCTCCTGAGTCACATCCAGCCAGTTTGCATCACGAGCGCAGGAAGTCAAGCATCTACCAGGAACCTCTCGAGAAGGCTCCTGAGTCACATCCAGCCAGTTTCCATCACGAGGGCAGGAAGTCAAGCATCCACTTAGAACCTCTCGAGAAGCCTCCAGAGTCACGTCGATCCAGTTTCCATCACGAGGACAAGAAGTCAAGCATCCACTTAGAACCTCTCGAGAAGCCTCCAGAGTCACGTCGATCCAGTTTCCATCATGAAGACAAGAAGTCAAGCATCCACTTAGAACCTCTCGAGAAGCCTCCAGAGTCACGTCGATCCAGTTTCCATCATGAAGACAAGAAGTCAAGCATCTACCCGGAACCTCTGGAGAAGCCTCCTGAGTCACATCCAGCCAGTCTGCATCATGAGGACAGTAACTCAAGCATCTACTCGGAACCTCCTGAGAAAGCTCCTGAGTCACATCGATCCAGTTTGCATCGTAAGGACAGGAAGTCAAGCAGAAAGGATTCACTCACTGATCCTCGTACTTCTAGAAAAATACCCAAAGGAATTCGTCAATTCTGCAAATGGGTTGCTACTTTTGGAGACTTGGGCATTGATGAAGAGTTCATCATGAAAAAGTGTGAGGTTAAATGTGAGTGCCCACCAACCTATGGTACAGGCTGCATCAAGAAAGTAACCAAGGTTCCTTCAGAGGTCAAACACTGCATAGGGCTAAATGAAATGGAGGAGAGAAAATTCTCAATCGAGGAGCGAAACTGGGAGAGGAAACTCCAGAAACCAGAGAATCCTTATAAACCCAACTGGGTGAAGATGAGGTATGGCGCATGGTATCTGAAGCCCAAGTTGTGGAAAAAGCTAATCAATGATGAACCTTTGACGGACCCCAAGGGCTTACTTGGAACTCAAGGCGGGTGTTTTGGAAGGAGGCTTCCTGAACAGGACATTCTTGAAGATCTTTATGGAACAATTGCCTTTAAAGATTACATTCTAAGCAAGGGGTACGAGATGCCAGACATCCTTGAGAGGTTGTTTATCAGGAAGGGATGGACCTATGATTCTGTTAAGACTCCTATACAAAGAGTAATAAAAATGACCTTAAACAAAGAAGAGGATACATGCGAAGATGGTTAGACAGGTCTCTACTACTTAACTTGGCTAGTTCTCTCTCATTTTAACAACAATCAGAATCTTTGATTCCATAATATCTGTAAACTGAACACCTTCCAACATTGTAAACTGACTATAACTCAATTAAAAAGTAAATTTAACACCTAATGCTTATAAGTATTTCTCAATGATCTTCTGCTTGGAGTCATCAGTATTCTACAAATTTTATCAATTATGAAATCAATATTCACATATACATGCCTCACATTTTATAGCACTGTAAATATTCCATGGTTTTTTCAAGTATTTCTCAAAAGAAGACCATAAGATAAAGAAGAACTGCTTTCAAAAAATATGATCTAGTTATGCCAGCCGCTAAATGGGATAAATCTCAAAATAATTGTGCCGAGAAAAAGAAGACACAGAGCTCCACTTGTATTAAAACTATAATGAATGAATTATGACAATTATTTGGTTAAGCAAAACTTGAAGTCTGTAGCCAAAATGTTAGCTTCATCTAATAATGAAATTGGTAAATCCCTATTAGGATTGCATCAAGCTCCAAAACTAGATTGAAAACTATTTATCAAAATTATAAGTGAAACTTTAGTTATGCTGTTTTATATCATGCTTCCCAATTGAACATACTTAAATTTTTTCACCATATTCATAAAAATTCACCGTCAAAGAGTGTTTCCGCATCATGTAACACAGGTGCAGAACAGGCAGGGAGGTTCGAGTCCCTGGCAAATCCGGTATGCAGAATAGATCTGGGTGAGGAAAACCACCCCGCACCATCTAATATCCTCACCTATCTATTCAAGTAACATTTACCTTTTCATTTCGGGAACAACTATGCAAAACTCACTCATAAATGTAAAATTAGAAATCAAACAACATCTTTACATTTCCAAAATAACTGGTAAAGTTATCTGGGACAAGGAAATTTGTAGCTAGAACGATTTGTAGCACAGATCTGAAGTGCACTTCTGCTTCCAGTAATGAAGGAATTCATCTGTAAATGGAAGTATGTGTGTATATTTCACCCTGGTGAGAAGGGAACACAGCTGTCAGGCTGCGGTATTCACTGGTATCCTTGTTGCAATCAACTACTCCCTTTTCACTCACTTGCCCCTTTTCGCTGAGGTTACTCCGTGTCTGAATTACTGCCTTGCTCCCTGTGACTATTCTCATCAACATTCTTGACTTAAATATTCACAAAGAGTATCCATTCAAATCCTACCATTAGCTCTTTGGTCTCATTACCTCGATCAGTCTTACCCTCATTTCACTACAGACACCAATCCCTGTAGTCAGACTCCAGACTTCGTTTTTGGCAATAAATACACCAACTTCAAATCTCAGTTTCACTTTTTCCACCTTCAGAGTCCTGCTTTATACCTTGTCAATCACCCCTTTTACTATTCCCAAACCGCCAATTCTTCAATTCCAACATGTTTCCAATCCGATCTTCAATTCCAACATGTTTCCAATCCAATGATCCTTACCATCCTTTCAGCATTAATTGTGCCTTGTTTTCAGTTCCGTACTTTCCCAGCTTACATTCCACCGTCCACTGTTATCCCTTCTTTGAGTATACTTTTAACTCCCTTGCCTCTCTCCCCTGCTTTTATAGTCTTCTGACAAAACCCCAGTCCTGGTTAATCTTATTCTTTGCCATTCTTGTACCTGCAGCCAAACGGTTCAATATGGCTAAAGAAAAACGCATACCAATGCTGACCGGTTACATCTGGCATGAATCTTAAACGAGCCTTCAACACTAGCTGAAAGTTCTGCTCCATTTCCCTCATCAGTAGATTCTCCTGCTTTCCAAGATGATCGTTTTATTTCTGCTATCAATTGTCCAACATGCTGTCTCCATTCCTCCCTCTCAAAGAAAGCACTGCTTTGTACTTCAAGGATAAAATAAAACTGTTTTGAAGAGAACCTTCTGTTCCTCCCATCACCAAATCAACCAGGCCAGCTACATCTGTAACCATATTCTCTACCCCCCGCTGAAACAAAGGATGAACTTTTTATTCTGCTAAGGCAAAGCCTTTCATTTGGGCACTGAATCTCAACATTTTGCCTAATTAAATATTTGTCCTGTATTGGCTCTGTTATTTTCCGATATTATTGTTGTTTTGGGGGATATATTCCTATCATTAAAAAAAAAAAAACCAAAAGCAAAATCAAATAAGGCTCTCATAACTCACATCATCTGAAATAACCAAACAAAACAAAATACAAATTCTCTTGATGGAATTCTTCTCTCCAGCTACCACTCTACATTTTCTGCTCCACTTTGTAGAAAAACAAGCAGAAAGCGTTGTTTATAAATCACTGTTTCCATGTCTTCCTCTCTCAGGTTCTCCTGAATGCACTCCAGTCAGGAGTTTGTTCTGCTTTCCTAGTGAGACTTTCTTGTCAAAGCTCACCAACAAGGTGTACGTGGCAAAATCCAATGAATATTGTCATTTTCTTCAAGAGCACTGGGCGTAGTAAGTGCCTCGCTCCTTTGTGACCGCTGCCCTCCCTTTCTTGTCCTTCTGACACCACACTTGCTGCTGTTCTACTCCTTCCTGATTTGAAACTTGAATTTGAGATTCTGTTTCTCATCTCAGGGCTGGATTCACCCGGAGCTCGGTCTTGGGATTCACTCTCCAGGTAACTGAACAGCATGAGCTTATCTATCATACGTATCTTTCGATCCCCAAATCTTTATCTTCAGGGGTGAACGCCAGACCGCTACAGTCAGCTGCCCATGGGACACCTTTACCAGTATGTGTAAGAGGAACTTCAAACAAAGCGTGATCACAAGAACGCTCATAATTTCCTACTTCTAACTTTGCTCTTCCTGCCATAGTCCCCATTTTGGTAAAGGGCATCACCACTCACCCTTTTATTTTATTTTATTTTATTTTATTTTGGGCAGGGGAAATAATTAGGTTTCTTTCTTTCTTTATTTTCAGGGGAGGTACTGGGGATTGAACCCAGGACCTCATGCAGACGAAGCATGCGCTCTACCACTTGAGCTGTACCACTCCCTACCAGCACTCATCCTTGACTTCTCTACTTCTATGCTGAAGTTTGCCATAACTTCATAATGTATTCCCAAAGCGAGCACTTCTCACCATCTCTACGCTTACTGCTCTTCTCCGAGCCACCGTAATAGCTTGCCACACGAGAGCAAGAGCCTCTTACCTTGCCTTCTTTTCACACTATGGATTATTTTCCCCACGGTAAACAAGACTGAGCTTTTAAAAATCAAAATCAGGTCACGTTCCTCCCCAATTACGATGCTCAGAAGGCTCCCCATTACATTTGGAATAAAATCTAAACTCTCTACGGAGAATGAGAAATATCCCATTTCAAAGCTTTTGAATTCGCTCTTCCTTCTGTCTGCAATGTTCTTTTCCTAGATGTTTCTATGCTGAACTTTATTCAGGTATTGCTCAAATGTCACTTCTTTGGAGAGTACTTCTCAGACTACCAGATACAAATTATTGCCATCTATCACTCTCTAAGGTCCCTGCCTTATCATTAATATTGTAACATTTATCTCTACAAGATGTGGTATGTATGTCTACTTGTTTATTTCCTTTCTTCTCTAGGCTTAATGCTCTGTGGAAAACAGGGACTTTTTAACTAGCCTCCAAGTTCTCAGTATAGAGAAGGTACAGAACAAAAGCAGATACTCAATAAGTATTAGCTGAATGAATGAATAGAGGAGGAGCTTTTTTAAATAGCAGCATTTAATCAGCTTCTACAATATTTCCCTCCCATTTTAACAATCAAAACCCATTCCACCCTCATCTCCTTTTACCATCCGTGCCAAATGATCCCTGCCAGAAGTGGGTCCCCCTCCTCTCCAAAAGGTCTCACTTGTTTCTTTTCCTTTTTTTCACTGATCAAATAGAGTTTTTCAATTCCTTGCATCAAATACATGCCTTTCCCAGGGTTTCTAATGCAAACACCTCCAAAACAAGGGCTATGTCTCATTTACTTTGTATACAAGGTTAATATCATATGTGCTGGTCAGTGGACTAATAATCTACTTTATCCCATTGTATCTTAACACAAATCGCCCCTTCCTACACATTCACAGACACTTAAATATTTAACTGCACGAATGAATAAATTTATCTTTGAAAGAAATAAAGCAGGTAAATCAGACTGTAGTTTGAAATGACTCCATGGGCAGCAGTTCACTAGAAGAGCTATGATGTCCAAGACAGGTAAGAAAGGAGATTTAAATCTCCCAATCTAACCACAAGTAGAATCCATTATCTAAATTTTCCTCAATTTTAAAAGTGCATTAAAAATACGCCCGTGTCATAGAAATAGCAACACATTTACACTCAGAAGACACGTACTGCAAATACCTTCCTTTCCTTATTTTGGTCATGTGACCTTGTACTTCAAGAAGCATGCCTCCTCACGTGTAAAACGGAGACCACATCACCAAACTCAAATTTTGGTGGAAATTAAAGGATTACTTTATATAAGTGCCTAATGCCACCAACATCACAGAATAGACACTCGGCATGTATTTGTGAAAGAGGAGGGAATACGGAAGGAGGATGCTAAAAAGGTAGAAGGCAAAGGAGCCAAGAAAAAAAAAAAATCCCTTTTTGATGGTTTTTACCTAGCGTGACAGCCTTCAACTACACCTCACTCCATCTTAGCTTTCGCTTAAGATGAAAACGTGCATTTGCAAAATAAGAGTCAGTAGCAAGGCCTCCTACTGCTTATCGGTGATGGCTCCTCCCAGTGAAAATAAACTCTCCTTAGAGACATTACCTGGGTTTCTCCACTGCAGCAACTACCTACATTGCTATTAGTTGTCACACAGACGTAAACAAAAGCAAACAGAATTTGGACTTCTTAACACCAATGAGACTTTAAATCCATAGTCTGGGGGAGGGGGAATTCGGAAGCCTGATGTATCA
Source organism: Camelus dromedarius (assembly GCF_036321535.1). Classification (NCBI taxonomy): domain Eukaryota; kingdom Metazoa; phylum Chordata; class Mammalia; order Artiodactyla; family Camelidae; genus Camelus; species Camelus dromedarius. The sequence continues at coordinate 85,801,464 of NC_087472.1, read as the reverse complement.
TTGTGTTAGTGTAGCTGAAGCTTTCAAAAAGCCCTTTCACAACCTTTCTTTCTTTGTTTTGTTTTGAGGAACATGGGGAAACCCCAAAGTATTATTAGCTCCATTTTATTACTGACAAAACTCCAGGTAACTGAGTTATCTAAGGTCAAATGTGAAGTCCGAGTCAAAGTCCTCTTATCGTGTGCATTATTTCCACACTGACGCTCAGCAGTATCACGGACAATGAAATAGTCCCCTTGAAATCCTAGACCCCACCCGCTGAAACTAGGGGAAGAACATATGTCCTGGGGCCTCTCATAAAGGAAAACAGAAAGACATACTTTCATTCTCTGGAACCAGTCATACACTGCTCTTCCATCTTGCCTGTTAAAGCAACCACAACTTTTGTCAGTTGTGTGGCAAGAGCAGGCATAAATTCAACTCAGCTCTGGAAGGATGTGAAAAACCGCACACCAGGTAGAACTGGTTACCACGGCCAGCGATGCCCATGTCATGCTCTCCTGATCTCTTAGCATTTAATCAGAGGTTAAGGATAGTGCCCTCTTTTCAATCTATCATTAGAGCAACTAAGGAATCTTTAGTGTGTATAATAAAAACTATGCCTTTAAGTAAGGAAAATATTTATGGCACTGTTTAGAATATTTATAGTATATGCAACAAATCTTTGCATCGGGAGGAAGGAATTGAGAGCATTCGGAGGAATGGAAAGATAATGAAATAGCTGCTCTCTCGGCTCCATTGCCTGCATAATGGAAAATCTGCTCAGCCATCAAGCGGGCTGTATGCTGGGCTCCAAAGCCAGGCAGGCCCGGGCGCTGGGCTCCAAGATTTCACAGGGTCACTGTTTGGGCTTCCTGGCTGGGCAAGACCCGGGGCTGTGCTCTGCAGCTGGACGGGGCCGCTGGCTTCTGACCCTGCCTCAGTGGGGCCACAGCACGGGTTCCATGGCTGAGCCAGTCAGCCGGCTGGGGACCCCATCTGGGTAGAGCTGAGCTGCTGACACGCTCCTCGGCCAGACAAGATGCATGGCTCCACTCCACAGGGGGACAGAACTGCCGGCTGTGCTCTCCGTCGGGACACCACCGCCATCAGGTCCACAGTCCATCAAGACCTACTTGCTGGATGCGGGGAGCCCCGCCCCCTCCTCTTTTATTTCAAACTGATCTCAGGTGGTCTAGTCCTCCCTTTTCTCCTAATGAGATGGACAGAAGTGGACCTCGTAGGGAGCTTTCCAGAATGCTGAGGAACCGGGATGTTCACACTGGGGTCTCTTTCCCACTGGAGAAACCTCTTGGTGCGGCTCTGTGCTGATCTGCGGGAGGAGCTGTGTGGTCAACTGGGAAGCTGTTTCGTGCTCCACAGGAGGGTGCTTCAGCCTCACTTCCAGGTTCTGGGACTTTTTTGACAGAGGCATTCTTGTCTGTGGATAGTTGCTAGCTGCTCTTTCAGTGAGGGAGACTAAAGCCCCGAACCTCCTATTCCGCCATCTTGCAGACTTCACTCCCTCAACCAGACTTTCTAGCATCTGGGTGAAGTAACTAACTTCAAAATCACTCAGATTACTAGACATTGCATATTTGCATTCTTTCCTTCATTTCCTTACATAAAAACATATTCAACTTTGTGACCTATCATATTTTTCAAAATACAGTACAGAATACCAGTATTTAATGGATTTGTATTCAACAGACTAAAGGTCTATACTCTTAACATAATTTAAAATAAGATCTATTACTTTACTAGTATACTGAGAAAATTGAAAACAAAATGATTAAAAGTAAGATCTACTACCCTTTGCAGCATTATTATTATTATTATTACTATTATTATTATTATTATTATTATTATTATTATTATTATTATTATTATTATTCTTCCCCAAGTTGAGAAAGCTCTGCAATAGAAATAGACATAATTTAATGTCCTTGACCTCAGGAAGTTTACAATTTTGTTAGAGTGAAAAGATAGATATGCTTGAAATTAAAATAGCAATTCAGGACAATAATATTAGAAATGCCTATGGGCTATAATAAATTTATATGTTTACAAGCTACTTTTTGAAGCTTAATTCTTCTTTCTTATACTAATCTTTGGAATGTATTGATTCTGAGAGCTATACATATTCTGGAACTGCATTTCTTGCTAACCTTTCCCCCAGAAATAACGTAAGAGATTTCAGTGACTAGCTAGAAAAGAAAAAGAACAAAAGAAGAGGAAAGAGAAACAGTATTATATTAACCATCTAGAGTTGAAATAGAAGAGTCTAAAATTTAAAAATTAAGATGAGCTTTTATATAATCAGTAGACTACTTTCTCAGGGTCAGTCTAGTTCCTAAAACAATAGCTACCATGTATTGACTGCAATCGATGAGCCGCAATATTAGTATCATCTTAAATGCATCACCTCATGTAATCCTCACAACATCTTACATCAGTACCATTTTTCTGATGAGTAAATCACTACAGGCAAGTTCACACAACTTGCAAGGATGGAGTCAGGCTTTCAACTGACGACCATTTGACACAGAACCCCACGTCACTCACCGACGCCTAAGAAGGGAGTAAAGAATGCTTATTGCGCTCATTCTGCACCTACGTCCGTTAAACGAGGTGGCAGCATACTGAAAATACAGATCATGAGTAATCTAAATTCCCAAGAGTGATGTGTACATTACATAGAACTTGTTGAGAGATTAAAATTAAAAATCTTAGCTTATTTTTAGTAGCTAGCAAAATTTTTCCTGAATCATTTCATATTATGAGTATGAAAAATGCAGAATAATCAATAACCTCAGTTTTCTCCTAGGGCTGAGTGAATCTTAATCCATGGCACCTAGTACAACATTTGTATTTTTTAAAGAATTAAAGATGCACAGAACGCACACACATGCCATCAGCTAAGATACATGCTCCCACTAATGTCTACTTTACCTGGCGTATATAGATGTGTATATATACATATATATTTCATACCACAACCCATATTAAGGTACAAATTTTAGCAAACATGAAACAAGAGTCATTAAAACCTAATATGTACATACAAATGTATGCATTTCATACACACATACACACATCATGGTTTTCCATGGTGTTACTGAATCTGTCATGAAATGTGAATTGAAATGTTATTTTCCAAAAAGAGTTGTAATATCATACTATTGCCTGTTTTCTCTTGTTCATTTGACCCAATAGCGCTCTTTCACAAGAAGCTACTATGAGGGATGCTCTACATCATTCAGCTATGAAATAGAGTTTTATAAAACCAAGTGCCCCATACAGACATTTACTCCCATGCACTGGTTTAATTTAGAATGAAACCTAACCAAACATGCCAAATAGCCTGGCTAGGAAAATCAACACCATGGCTTCTAGAACACTGTATCGGGAAAGAAAAGGAAGCAGACTCTTGGTTCTGCACAAAATCTTGCTCTTCCTACTTCCATTTGCCCCTTCTGCATTTGTAACAAGTGAATAAACTGATTATGTTCTTCCTTCCAGTAGCTGCAGTCTCTGGAGACAAACTGATTACAATACTTACATCGATGTGACCAATGTATTTATCAATCACTAATGATCCAGGAATTGCTTTTAATAATGTGAGGAATTCTGTGCCTTGAGTCATTTATATGCTATTGTCTTTTTTTCTCAAAATTAGAAATCATTAATGTGGAAAAGAAAAAAGAATTCAGGGGAAGGGCTGTACTGGGAAAACTGCACTTCCGTAAAACATAACTGAGGAATACATGTGACTAAGGACAAAATTGATGATTTAGGGGGGAAGTAAAGCATGGATAATTGATGGAGAACTCGTGAAATAGGGAAGCAGTTGTAAATAGGTTATTTTGGACTTGCAACTGACATTTCCAGTTGTCATTACTGGTTTTTTTTTTTTTTTTTTGGTCCTTGAGAGTTAACATCTGAGGAATGCTAAGTAATGTTTCTATGTAATAGCTGCAAGGACAAGGAAATAATATTCCTGCCACCAGAAGCTGCTCTCAGCACAGCTTTCCTGTCTACTCCAGGCCAGGGACTTCACCACACAGACGGCCAAAGCGAACAGGGTTATCCCTTAAGGCTACAGTCATCAAACAGTATGCTACTGGCACAGAAACAGACACATCCATCAATGGAACAGGATAGAAAGTCCAGAAATAAACCCATGCACTTATGGTGAGTTAGTCTATGACAAAGGAAGCAAGAATATACAATGGAGAAAAGATAGTCTCTTTAATAAGTGGTGCTGGGAAAACTGGACAGCTACCTGTAAAGAACGAAATTACAACATTCTCTAACACCATATACAAAAATAAACTCAAAATGGATTAAAGAACTAAATGTAAGAGTGGATACTATAAAACTTGTAGAGGCAAACACAGGCAGAACACTCTTTGACATGAATTTCAGCAATATTTTTTTTTCCAAACAGCTCCTAGAGTAATGGAGATACAAGTAAAAATAAACAAATGGGACCTAATTAAACTTAAAAGCTTTTGCATGGCAAAGGAAACATAAACAAAATGAGAAGACAACCAACAGAATGGGAGAAGATTATCTGCAAACAACACAACTGACAAGGGACTAATTTTAAAATATACAAACAACTCATACAGCTTCATATAAGAAAAAAACACTACCCAATCAAAAACTGGACAGAAGACCTAAACAGACATTCCTCCCAAGAAGACATCCAGATGGCCAACAGGCACAGGAAAAGATGCTCAGTATCAATAATTATTAGAGAAATGTAAATCCAACCACAATGAGCTATCACCCCACACCAGTCAGAATGGCCATCATTAAAAAGTCTACAAATAATCAATGTTGGAGAGGCTGTGGAGAAAAAGGAACCCCCCTACACTGTTAGTGGGAATGTAAATTGTTACAACTACTATGGAGGATAGTATGGAGGTTCCTTAAAAACCTAAAAATTGACCTACCCTATGGTCCAGCAATCCCACTCCTGAGCATGTATCTGGAGAAAACCATCATTCGAAAAGATACATGCACCCCAATGTTCACAGAAGCACTACTTACAATCGCCAAGACATGGAAACAACCTAAACGTCCATCGACAGATGACTGGATAAAGAAGCCGTGGTATGTATGTATGTATATGTACACACACACACACACACACACACACACACACACACACACACACAATGGAATGTTACTCACCCATAAAAAAGAATGAAATAATGTCATTTGCAGCAACGTGGATGGACCTACAGATTATCATATTGAGGGAAGTAAGTCAGACAGAGAAAGACAAATACCACATGCTAGCACTTACATGCGGAATCTAAAAAGATGACACATATTCTACTTACAAACCATAAACAGACTCACAGACACAGAAAATAAACCATGGTTACGAAAGGGGAAAGGGCAGGGAGGGATAAATTAGGGGTTGGGGATTAAAAGACACCCATTACTATATATAAAATACATAGACAAGGACCTACTGTATAGCACAGGGAACTATATTCAATTTCTTATAATATCATATAATGGAAAAGAATCTGAAAAGAATATATACAATGTATGTATATGTATAACTGAATCACTTTGCTGTATCACCAAAACTAACATTGTAAATCAATAAACAATTTAAAAAAAATTCTTTCAGTAGTTCTCGTCCCCTCAATTCCCAGTTTCAATAGCCTCTTCCCTTTCTAATAGGCTGCCTTTGACCTCAGCTTCCTTCCCAAATCCACCAATTACTCCACAACGTATCTTCATTTCACATCCTGTACAGGAATGCTAGGTTTGTGTTTGAGCTCCATTTCTCCTCTGATGTATATATGTATTTATATATAATGTATAAATTCATATTACTGCCAAGGGTCTTGAGGAATCAGCACTTTTCTGGCAGCAGAAAATCTAGGGGTAAGTTACTAATGGAGAATCGAGTCATAGAGCTCACACCACTTAGCAGATTATTAATGAACTTCTCCTCACGGGTTGTTTGTCACGTAAGAAATCATAACTTAAGAACACCATCTGCATTAGCAACAGCATGTTGATAACCTTTCTACTTAAAGAAAATATGCCAGTCTATTAATTCACTTTACAATAAATGAAGTTTAAAATCATTTTGGCAGAAAGCTACTACATATGAAATACTGCCTAGAAACTTGAAACTCTCTAAATATGTTTAACTGACCTTAATTATTCAGAGATATATTTGGAAAATGGCAAAAGGCTTCAAGAAAATAAGTCAAAGGACATTGTTTATTTTTCATATATGAACAAATATTGAAATATGAAGAGCACAGAGGAAAGGTAATGAATGTGAATAATACACAGGAAACACTTTACAAAACATTTACTTCTTGATGAGTTTTAACATTGGTTGGTTGAGGTCACTATCATATTTTTATAAAAGAGAAAGTCAGCAAATAAGTCACAGAGTGTGGAATAAATATTTAGAAAATTAAAAAGTGGACACACATTACTCATGTCAAATTATGAAGAACAGTCATCACATTAAATATGTTTATTCTGTTAACACATTGGGTTAATTGTATAGTATGGTATGGAACCATAAGGAACATTTTTAAGGGTTACGCTTTTTTCTCTAACTTGTTTGGAAAAACTTAACACTTGATTTTAGTGAAAGAAAATATCTACAGCTTCAACCACCTGGGATTTTTAGGTTAACTAGTATCATCCCACCAAATACATTCTCCCTAAACATAACTGCTGTGTAGGAAAAGGTATGAGAACTTCTGCAGCAATGTCTGTATCTGCGTCAACAGAAGTAAAGATTTCAAACAAATATTATTGAATAATGTGGATATTTCAAGGTAAATCTATTTATACATACACTATTATTAATACATTAGTGACTAATTTTCCAGTGGTCATACATACATTCTGTCGGTGAACAAAGGGAACTGAAACAGACTCTAGGGTCCGGAAGAACACTCACTGCCCACTGCAGTCATTCAGCCTTTAACACAAAGCTGGACAAGTACTGGGTCCTAAATAGTTACCGGCTAGCTATATGGTGTATTCATGCCATTCTAACTCAGCGTCTTCTCTCTTTATTTGTGAATTCCATGGATCTGTTCTTGTGTTTACATCTAAATGGAAAATTACCGGAAGCATTTTCAGGATTATCTTGATCTCTCTATAGCTCGGTGCAGCCACAGAAACTCTGTGTCCACGCTTGCGTGTGCGTTTTGAATCATGGGGCACGTGATTGCTGCTAGGTTGGCACGTCCTAACGCAAAAAAGACAACTGACCCACGTCCACCCTTACAGTCACACTGACTTATTTTACCAGCTGCAAAGACTAAAACTTCCTTTTAAAGTGATGACTGGGAAACGAAAAGTAGTTTGACAGAATGAAACTTCAGCACCTTCAGTTACTGAGACTTTCAATGGTACTTGATGAAATCAACAAACTGCATCAGCATTACTTCACTTTTCACAAGCTACTTAAAAAAACATTGGACAGACAGTATTTGAATGATAGCTTCTACTACCTGAAAGCAAAATTATATTATGAGTCATCGTATGAACTAAAGTGGGCCAGCCGTTTCAGTAAGGAAGGGTGACAGGGAGCTGAGCTGCTTCATGGATATCGGGGCACAGGCATGGCACTCTCCAAAGAAGACTTGCATCTCGTCAACTAGATCTGTTCTCAGTGAGAACTGATTGTGTGTAAGACAAAAAGTGTAATCTGAAGCATAGTTGGAATTTCTTAATTTTAATCTTATTATGTTTATAGTTTTACTTGCATATATTTATAAATGATTAGGTTTACAGCTATAAAAGCATACTTCTAAGTTACAGATTTTTATACCAAGTTTTATGTTTGTGCATATTAAAGTAAAATTATAAGAACAATCTGTCACCATCGGGTATCTTTGATTTTTTTTTTTCCTCCTAAGGGAAACAGTTTAAATACATATTCAACATCCACTCACACTCATTGTTTTCTTGGAGAAATAATGAAACTAAAACTTTAAAAGGCCACTCAATCTTTAGTTCATATTTCTGAGCCCCTACTACATGAAACTTAGCATCAAACAAGTTAAACACAGTGTTTCTTCCAAAGGAGCTCACAGTCCAGCCAAACTTTCCAAACTACCTAGACAAGAATCCAGTTCAGAACGTCAGGCTCTGCTATTTACAAGATGTGTGCTTCAGCATGTTACATACTCTTTAATTCATAATTTCTTTACCTATGAAATATGGGTAATAATGTAGAGTGAACAGTCAAGAGACAGATAAAATTGATTCTGAACCGGTGCACTTTTCACCACCACTAATTAAATAGTTCGTCTATACGTATGCATGCACATCATATACGTGTGTGTGTGTTCATAGAGAGAGAGATGATAAGCCAAATGCTGCAATGTTTGGTCCACTTCCTTGTGAATGTATCATCGAGCCTGCTGCACTATTAGTTTTTAAAGAAGGGATTACATGGAACACTGAAGAGCACTTAGCTGCAAAACAATGCAAACATGAAGAGTCTATAGAACAAGATTTGGTAAAACATCTAAAATACCTGGCATAAAAAAGGCATTCAATAGAAATATACTGAATAAGTGAATGACACCTAATCAATGACACTGAGTATAAACTTACTAGTATCAGTTCAGTAACTGTTAGTTTCATTACATTTTTGAATGATGAAGGGAACTGAAAGTCAAAACAAAGAGTTTTCACAGAGTACAACACTAGAAATTTTATTTGCAGACTCTGCGTTTACGGTGAATACTACTATGATGGTTAATTTCATGTGTCAGTTTGACCGGGCCATGGGGTGTTGAGGTATTTGCTCAAACATTATTCTGGGTATGTCTCTAAGGGTGTTTCTGGACGAGAACAACAACTGAATTGGACAAGGATGCCCACGTTCACCTTTTTCATTCAACAAGGTACTAGGAGTCCTAGCCAGAGGAATCAGTCAATAAAAAGAAACAAAGGGAATCTAAATTAGGAAGGAAGAAGTAAAAATGTTTCTATGGGCAGATGACATATTATATATAGAAAACCCTAAAGACTCCACCCAAAAGCTGTTAGAACCAATAAACAGATTTAGTAAGTCTGTAGGATACAAAATCAACATACAAAAATCAGTTGCATTTCTATAAGATAACAACAAATTATAAGAAAGACAAATTAAGAAAACAATCCCATTTACGATTGCAACAAAAATAACAAATACACATAAACAAATTTAATCAAGGAGATGAAAGATCTGTACTTTCAAAACTATAAAACAGTGATGAAAGAAATTGAGGAAGACACAAATAAATGGATAGATATTCCATGCCCATGGAATGCAAAAATTAATATTGTTAAAATATCCGTAATACCCAAAGCAATCTACAGATTCAATGCAATCTCTATCAAAATTCCAATGACTCACAGAAATAGAAAAAAACAATCTTAAAATTTGTATGGAAACACAAAGAACCCAAACAGCCAAATAAATCTTGAGAAAGAAGAACAAAGCTGGAGGTACCGTAATTCCTGACTTTGAGCTATATCACAAAAACTATAGTCATCAATATAATATGGCACTGGCATAAAAACAGACACATAGATCAATGGAACAGAATAAAAAAGACCATAAATAACCCCACATATATATGGTCAATTAATTTACAACAAAACAGGCAAAAATATACAGTAGGGAAGGGATAGTCACTTCAATAAGTGGTGTTAGGAAAACTGCATAGCCATATGCAAAAGAAGGAAATTGAACCCTCATCTCACACCACATACAAAAATCAGCTCAAACTGCATTCAAAATTTGACCTTAAGACCTGAAGAAATAACATTCCTAGAAGAAAACACAGGAGGGTAAGCTCCTTAACACCAAAGTCATGGTGATGATTTTTTCAGATGTGACACCAAAAGCAAAGTCAACGAAACAGAAAATAAACAAGTGGGATTACATCAAACTAGAAAGCTTCTGCACAGCAAAGGAAACCATCAACAAAATGAAAAGGCAACCTATGCAACGGGAGAAGATATTTTCAAACCATGTACTAGATAAAGGGTTACTATCCAAAATATATAAAGAACTCATACAACTCAAGAGTAAAAGACCAAACAATCTGATTTAAAAATGGGCAGAGGAAATAAATAGACATTTTTACAAAGAAGACATCCAAACAGGCAACAGGCACATGAAAAGATGATCAACATCACTCATCATCAGGGAAATGCAAATCAAAACCACAATGCGACATCACCTCACACCTGTTAGAACGTCTATCATCAAAAAGACAAAAAACAACAAGGGATTGTGAGGATGTTGAGAAAGGGAAGCCTTATGCACTGCTAACGGGAATGTAAATTGGTAGAGTCACTATGGAAAACATGGAGGGGGCCTCAAAAATTATAAGCAGAACTACCATATACTCATATAAATACTACTATGAACTACTAAATACAATATGAACTACTATTCGTATAAACAGAAATACCAGAATAGGAATCCAGCATTCCATTCCTGGGTATATAGCTGAAGGAAATGAAATCACTATCTTAAAAAGGTATCTGTACCCCTATGTTCATTGCAGATTACTTACAATAGCCAAGGCATGGAAACAACCCGAGTGTCCAACGATGAAACGGATAAAGAAAATGTACACATGTACCATAGAATCTTATTCAGTCACAAAAACGAAGGGAATCCTGCCAACTGCACCAACGTGGGTGGACGTTGAGGGTATTATGCTAAGGGAAATGAGTCAGACAGAGACAAACACTGTGTGCTATCACTTATAAATGATATCTACAATGAACTCACAGATACAGAGGACAGATTGGTGGTGGCCAGAGGTGGGGGTGGGAAGTGGAGGAAATAAGTAAAGGTGGTAGAAAGGTAAAAATGTCCAATTATAAGATAAATAAGTTCTGGGAATGTAATGTACAGCATGGTGACTATAGTTCACAGTACTTATTATATGTTTGAAAGTTGCTAAGAGAGTAGATCTTCAAAGTTCTCATCACAAGAGAAACAACTGTGTAACTATGTGAGGTGATTAACGCTGACTAAACTTATTGCGGTCATCATTCTGCAACATATACATATATAGAATCATCATGTTGTATACCTTGGACTAATACAATGTTACATGCAAATGATACCTCAATAAAACTTGAAAGAATCTCAATTTGGTAGACTGAGTAAAGCAGACTGCCCTCCTTAATGTGGATGAGCCTCATCTAATCAGATGAAAGTCTCAACAGAACAAAAAGACTAACCCTCTTTTGAATAAGAGAATTCCTCCTGCCTTTAATCCAGGACACTAGTTTTTCCTTGCCTCCAGACTTAAACTAAAGCATCAGCTCCTCTCGGTTCTCCTCCTATCCAGGCACTCCTGCGTCTCTAGACTTCTGACTGCAGATCTTGGGTCTAGTTTGCCTCCATAATTGTATGAGCCAATTCTTTTCAGTAATTAATCCTCTTGATTCTGTTTCTCTGGAGAACCCTGGCTAGTACAAATACTGACCACAAGCATTTCACTTTATGGGCCTATAATCGTATTTTTAAACATATGATCTGCTCTGAAGTTTTCTCATTCTGTGTTTATACTTAGTTTCATATTCTTCGTTAAAGAAAACCCAGATGAAATGCTTTCGTTTACACATGTGCATATTTCCTTCACGGAAATGCAAGGTCCCAGCCCATGCTTGTTTGCTGGTTTTCCCTGAGAAAAGTGGGTTTTTAAGTTTTAGATTTCTCTTAGTTATAATATATATTTTACTATTGCTTACTTTCCTAGGAGGTAATGATGAAAAATACAATATGTGAGAAACATGATTACAATCTCTTAGTACGCATAAAATCATTCAGTAGTATTAGTATTTTAAATACCTCTGGAGCAAAACTGGAGGGGTGATACAAAGACAATTCGAGATCAGTGGTATTTCCTACCACTGTGGCTCATTCCACAGAACATAATTCAGGGCTTAAATTCAGGGTTTGCTGAGTGGCAGTCGGAGTACAAAAGAGGTTGGAGGGATGATACACGCAGACGGGGAAGTGCTTTCTCTCACACTGCACCTAAGCCTTTCGTTTTCTGACGGAGAAAAGAGAAGTGTGCACTCACCCGGGAGGAAGGGCACTGGTAAGCCAGGTGGGGCACTGTGTTTCTAGCACTGTGCTGAGACATTAAGAGATGAGAGAGAACAGAGGGAGTGAAGAACGACTTCAAAAAGGGTAAACCTGGAGAGGTGGAAAGATTCGCTGAGACTCTGGAGGTGGTGCTCGGCTATCAGAGAAGTATGAACTTGACCACGAACAGAAAGAGAAAGGTGGAGATCACTGGAGTTACTGAGGTCCAGGAACTGAGTGAAGAGGCTATCAGCAGTGCGATTGGCTGAAGTCACTGAAGCTAGCTGCCCTCCAAATAGGGCTCTGGGATAGCAAACATAACCGAGGATACCACAAAAACACTACGTTTGATGAAACAATCACATTAATTGGAGCTGCCAAATCAGTAGTAAGAATTATTTCCAGAATTATTGTGATTATGAAAGCTTATGTCTCAACCTACTATTCTTCCAACAGAGAGAGCAAACTAAAATTCCTAAAGATATGCATCAGGTCTTTTTAAAATTATTTGTGTTATTTAATATATTTATGCAATTTAATATAAACTATAGAAATTAAAGGTAGTGAAAAGAAGTCATGGAGTAGTCAATGAAACAAAAGATATGTGGGCTGATTATTTATATTGCTTCTAATTGCAAAAAGAATTTATCTGATAATGTGATTGTATAAAATGTACCAATATATGTATATATACATACCTATATGTGTGTATAAACATACACTAATATATATGTATATATACATATATGTGTGCATGTGTATACACAGAGAGATAGATAAAATCAAGCATATATAAAATAACAGCAAGAAAGCTGTCTTGAAAAGATTGGGAAATTATTAAGCAGAAGAAGAATTAAATGAAATAAAATGCCAACATTTGAACAACAACAAGATACTATTTAAATAAGTTGCTCAAAGAAATAAAGAAATTAAGCAAGTGGTTAACTCAAAACAGTTGCACTTATATTCATGAGTAACATTTTAAAATATCATACAGGCCACATGCTCAGGGCAGTCTTCCTGCCTCACCCAGGCTTGGATGGAGCCTTGAATACCGCGCTTGCACCCCGCCCCCTTGGCCCCTCTTCTCCCCCCTCCCCCCAACCCCCCTCTGCCCACAACTAGTCATCCCCTCCCCATCTCAAGCCCAGGTAAGGGAACCACATTCCGGTCCATCCCAGAGCTTCCGCCCTGACCGGAGTCACCTGCCTCCGGCCACCCTCATCGCCCACCCAAGGGATGCTCTGAGTCCCCAGCTTCGGCACCTCCTCGATCTTGGCCTTCAGGCCCGCCGCGCCCCCTGCCGCCAGCCATGACGCCCGCGGGGCCCTCGCAGGGGCGCCAGAACTACCACCCCGACTGCCAGGCCGCCACCAACAGCCCCGTCACCCTGGAGCTCCACGCCTCCTACGTGTGCCTGGCCATGGCCTTCTACCTCGACCGCGACGACGTGGCCTTGAAGCACTTGGCCCGCTTCTTCCTGCAGCGCTCGCGGCACCTGGGGGAACGGGCCGAGAGCCTGATGCGCCTGCAGAACCAGCGCGGGGGCCGCCTCTGCTTCCACGACATCAGGGAGCCACACGCGATGCCTGGGAGAGCGGCCTCCGGGCCATGCAGTGCGCCTTGCGCCTAGAGAAGCGCGTCAACCAGAGCCTGCTCCACCTGCACCAGCTGGCCAGCAACAAGAGTGACGCCCACCTGTGCCACTTCCTGCAGAGCCACTGCCTGAACCAGCAGGTCGAGTTCATCAAGGAGCTGGGGGACCACATCACCACCCTGCGCAAGATGGGGACCCCGGAAGTCGGCATGGTGGAGTACCTCTTCAACAAGCTCACCCTGGGCGACAGCGACAAGAACTGAGCCTGGACTGGAGTTCCCCGTGGTCACGGGGTGACTTCCCGAGGTCACCCTGCCTGGCATGCATACGGCAATATTGCCCTTGCAAAAAAAAAGTTCACTTAAATTTTTCTTCTTTCATTGTTACCATTTCTTCCAATAAAGTTATTGGTTCTTAAATAGATAAAGGTCTCTGGTTGATTCGCGTGTGCACATCTCTCACTTTGTAAGTTTAAAACAGGTATCCAGGGGTCTCTCCACCCACCCATGCCCCTTCCACATGCAGCTCAGGGTCTCCATGGACGGAGGGAGAAGGTACTGCATGGGACCCTGGAAAACACAAAATCAATGTTCCCCTGATGAACAACGTGGGTATATTGGGGGGAGGGGGAGGTGGGGCCCTGGTGAATTTGGGTGCCACTGAATAGTAAAAGTATATAAATATGGTCTGCAAATCACAATGGTGGTGTATTTGGAGGAAGAGTGAAGGGAATGGGATGGGGCAGGGATTAAAATAAAGGGCTCTTAAATTTTACCTGAAAACTTTGAGTTTACTAAAATATGCAAATATTAATGTTTGTAGATTCTGGGTAGCAAGATGGACACCTTAGAAGCCAGTTTGGCAGAGTCTCTCTTTGGCAAGCTCATCCTGGGCTACAGTAATGGTAACTGAGCCTTAGACTGGCCTGCCCATAGACACGGGAGTGACTTCCTAGGTCACCATGCTGGACATGCATGTTGCCCTTACAAAAGATGCAAATATATTTTTTCTTTTGACTGTACTCTTTCTTTAAGGTAACATGGTACCCCAAACCCCAAATTACCTCAATAGAAGAACTGAAAAATAAAAGGTCAAGGCTGAAGGTCAATTTGTGATATTGAATATCAAGTGGAATGAATTTCCCTGAATGTTAAGCCAAGTGAGTCTGGCTGCTTTGAAGAATGTAGAGGGGTGGGGGTGTGAGATGAAACTGAGAGGCCAGTTAAGAGATATTATAGCAGGTCCACAGAGACAAGGGTGGTTTGCACTGTGGAGGAAATGAAGAGATGAGGACAAATTTCAGATGAGTTGGATGAGTCCACAAGATTTGCTTTATGGACCAGAGATGAGGAATGGGAAATGGGGGAAATAATCTAGGCTGAAGTTTAGATTTGAACACCCTGGCTGATGGTAGTGTTATTTATAAATCTGGGGGTGTTTACAGGAGGACTCTCGGGGCCACGAAGGCATGCCATGTAAAATCTGGGATACCCTTTAGACATGTAAGTGGAATTGTCATGCAGGTAGCCAGAAAAATGAATCTAGAGCTCAGGCAGGATGCCAGGTTTGGAAATATACACAAGGGAGATATTAGCCTATACATAGATGGTGTTGAGGTAATGGAGTAGATAAGCTCACCAAAAAGGAAATGGAGAAAGTATGGCACAGCCAGCCCCACACCCAGGGCAGTTCACATTCAGAGGATGGGATGAGGTGTTGGAACACCCAGAGGGCTGCTGGCCCCACCTGGACCATTACCTCATTCCACACTGGGACCACCTATGTCGGCTCAGAGCTTATGGCAAAATCAGCCTGATCCTAACCTCAGTGTGGCCTCTGATTTCTCCTTTCTAGATGTGGAGAGGCGTTAGCCTATTACCTTGTCTTCATGACTATGGGTAGAAAGACACTACTTCCGAGTAAAAAGATTTCCCAAGGAAACTATAGACCTGCTTTTCTGTGGTTTCTTTTCCTGTTCCCCTTTTAACACTCTTCCCCTCTCTCAGTCCATGCTCTATTTGACCTGATGAAATCTGTTCTCATGCAGACCCTAAGGTTGTCTATGTCTCAGAAAAAAAATACTCAAAACATATTGCTTCTTTTGTGCCATGCATAGTCTACAAAGATCAAAGTCAGAAATTTGCAGACTTTGTATCCTATATTCAAAGACACAGGGGTAGCCTGAGTCTTTTTAGAGCTAGTGGATTGCTTTTAACATTTACTAAAATACAAACAAGTTTAGCTAAGCAGTAATATCTTTCTACATTTCCCCATAATTGTGCTTTAATACTTTCTTTAAAATGAGGCTTATGGCCATTTGAGTTTAGTTTCCAGAAAATGGAATTGAATGGTATTGCCTCTTTTACTCTTCTTAGTCAAACTTGGTCTTTTCACTCATTCTCTGCCTGCTTTGAGATCCCCGCTCTCTCTGACATTCTCAAATATATGTATATTTGAGACAAATATTATATACATATATATATATATAAATTAACTGTTCTCTAGATACGAGGAAGCACAGGGCGAGCAGCTATCTGTGAGTGTTTACATCTATAAGTTGGCTGAAGATCCTTTTTCCTCTCCTGTTTTAGAGAAGCAGTTCAGTGTAGTGGATTCTTCACCACAGATTACCTGGGTTCAAATCCCAGTTTAGCGACTTACTAAACTGGGTGAACTTGGGCATGTTATTTAACTTCTCCGTGCCTCACGCCTCACATGTAGAATAGGGATAATACAAGCGTCAACCCCACTGGGTTGCTGAAAAGATTACGAGTTAAGACTTTTAAAACACTTACAGCAGTGCCTGGCACAAAGAGTGTATATATTATTTGTAAGTCATCATTTATCATCATTACCATCATCACCATTCACTCACTTCTAAGTTCCTTTGTGGTGTTTATGGTTTGGAGAAAAGATTTTTTATCTTTACTTTGCCACTGGGGGTCTCTCTTGCATTTCGACCAAGTATGTCACTCTGCATGTTGAGAAGGAAAAATTCCCTCCTGGCTCTGCTTGGCTGTAATTTGCTGCCAAGCTTCAGGAGGGTGGATTGCTATTTTCAGTGCCCTAATTGGGCCCAAGCGCGGAGGTGAGTTTTGCTGTGACAACTCTCTTGGTAATCTCCCATTTGTCTCAATCAGCCTCCCGTTTAAATCGCCCCCTAGGACACTTTGCTTATTCTTCCCAAGCCCAGGTTGCTTGAGCCTGCACTTTCCATACTGAACTACATTCTGCTCCTCAGAGGTGGGAAAGACTGAAAGGATGAAGTCCACCATCGTCTGGATGTTTGGACCTGAAAAGGAGAGGAATGGGTGGATTGGAAGGGGGAGAACAGGCAAAAGGGCTACTGATAACATAATAACTAAAATTGGTAAGTTACCATGCGCTTTATTTAGCACAGAGCTTCTTAAGCTTTGCTGCACATTAGAACCACCTGCAGAGCTTTCAGAGTTCTCAGTGCCCAGGCCACCTCCCAATCACATCAGTCTCGGGGGCAGGATCTAGACATCCCCGCATTGAAAACCAATGCAAGACCGGGCTACCCAAAACGTGGTCTGTGGACTGGCAGGTCAGTGTCATCAGAGAGCTTGTTAGAAACACAAAATCTCAAGCCCTATCTCAGACCTACTGAATCAGAATCTACATTTTAACAAGACCCCAGGTGACGAATATACACACTGAATTTTGAGTAGCCGCCTTTAGCACCCTAGTTTTCAAATGTGGCTGCACCTTGGAATTACCTGGGGCGCTGGAAAATAGTCCTGATGCCTCAATTTAAACAACACACTCAGACATATCCTCATGTAAGTACTGGACCAAACATAATAAAAACAGCCCAGAAAACTCCAACAACAACGATTCAATCAACAACTATTGATCTCACACACACATATTTACATATTAGCTTTTGCACAATCTGCTGTTTTATCACAAACTGGTGTTTTTAGAGTACGGGTTGCCAAACTAGTCTGCAAGCCAAATCTGGCCCCCAAGTGTTTTCATAAACAAAGGAGTTTTATCGGAACACAGCCGCACCCATTCAATTACCTATTGTCTGTGGTTGAACTTGGACTACAATGGCAGAGTTAGTCATTGCAACAAAGACCATATGGCCTGCAAAGCCTAAAACGTTTACAGAAAATCTTTGCCATCCCATGTTTTTGAAGTAATTTGCCACAGGCCCTGAATTCATCTCAAGCCATCAAATATTTCAAACTTTTCCCCAGTCTTTATGCAGCTATTTGTCTTTTCCCCTTTCCTTTTATTTTTTTCTCAATTTCAATGAATATTCTAGAATGTTTCAGATATTTATATTTTATACACATCCCTAATGCTCACAGGCCCCAGCATTGTAATTGTCACCTTCCAGACTGACGTCTTCGTGCATTTCAGTAAGTCAACCTGTCGACTTTCTTTGTGTCTTCAGCTTGGCTGGTCCCTCCAGTCTCTTTGTTAATTGAAGGCCATCAGTCATCCCTCTTCTGGGAGCATCAGAGTGGAACAACGTCTGACTAGCCTTTTTGACTGATTCTCCATAATCACCTATTCATCACAGAAGCTGTTTAAAGTGTACTCATTTTTAAGTTATTGCAATCTATTCTAATCATTTTACTTACCGTGAGGCATTTAAATTTCATTAATATGCAAAGCTACTGCCTTGTCTGAGAAGGAATAGACTCCTTCCCTTTCATCTGTATTTTAACGTTTATTTTTTTGGTAGTGTTGCTTTTGGTTTACAATGGATTATATCTGATATTAACTATGCCACAAGCAACAAGGAGATTTATTCTCTTTTTTTACCCTGTGGGATAATTTTCTGTGCATGATTTTTTTCCCTCCCAAACATTTAATTCTTCTATAAAGTTTATGGAGAAGTAAAAGTTCAAATTTAATATACTTTTTAGACCCATAAGTCAAGAAATAAACCTAAAATAAAACATTCTAGGAGGGAGCATTCATGCAGCTTTTGAAATTTTTAGCTCAAATAGCCATTCTTTCAACAAATTACACTGGGTTCTGCGGAGTGTTCTGCGCTATGCTTGGCACTAGGAATATAAGATGACCAGGGCACAGTTCCTGCTCACAAGCGTGGTGGAAAAGATGGACACAGAGAGAGAGATCTCCGATCTATTTGGGTAAGATCTAAAAGAGGAGGTTTACAAAGTGCTATGAGAGTGCAGGAGAGGAAAGGGGTCTAAATCTTACCTGGGATGTAGGAAACATTTGGTGTGAAGCCTTCAAAGCAGAACTGGAGTTCTCCAAGTGGAGAAGAGAGGAAAAGGTATTTTAGCTATGTTTATTTGCTGCTGAGGAGCCAACAGAGGGGATGATTATGAACTCAGGAGTGTACTGGGATACAGTTAATGAAAGAAGACCCAGAGGAGGGGAGAGGTGGTGGATTTACATGACACAGGAGAAGGGGTAGTTTTCTCCTTTAAGGAACTCCACAAAAACTCTTCTCTCAAAGGTCAGCACTAACTTACTAATTAACATTACAGTGGGTCTCTTTTCAGCACTTGCTCTGCTGGGTCATTCTGTAGTACTTCACAGTGCTGACTAGTCCTTCTTTCCTTACTTTCCTTGCCCTTTCATGGTTTAACTAAAGTTTATCTACAGAGACATACACGGACCTGACTATCCTCCTGGATTCTGCTGTTGGCCTCTTCAACTTCTGTTCTCTCTATATTTCCCCTCCAATTCAGCCACACCCATGGGCCAATCGGTGTCTCTTTCTCTTCCCCCTCCTGCCTTAATGCTTGTGCACTCTCACACTCTCTCTCCTTCTATATGCTTCTCCTGACTGTGAGATTTGTGCAGACATCTGTGAAAATCTCCTTCTGGATGTCCCCAGAAAACTCAGACTCAACAAGTCCCAAAGTGAACTCAATGTCCCTTCCCCAACTCGCCCTAGATTTGTCACACTTTCTTGTAGTCGCACAAGTAAAAAAAAATTCAGAGTCACCCTTCTGGTTCTTATTCAGTCTGAACATCTCTCTCCTTCCCATGTGCTCTTTTCTAACCTGAACCACCCCCCGCCCCACATCTTTTCCAGGCTGTAATCATCTATGACCTAACAATTTCCACAGTCTCTGTACTTGTCAGGGTTCTTGGTGGCAGACCACAAAATTTGACTCTAGCTAATCAAAACAGAAAGGGAATTTTTCAGAAGAATGTCTGGTAGCATATGGGGGAGGCTGTGGAATTTTGCTCAGAAATTGGGAAGCATCATATGGGTGAGCCTTGTCTTCCATCTGTCTTGACAGTCTTCCCCAAATAGGAAGGATGCTCAGATGCTGGGCTGCCCAAAGTGATAAACATATAATCTAGTTTTTCAAACCCTCTTTCAGTAGCTGCTATTGGTGCTCTGCCCAGATCAAGTTGACCAGCCAGGACAGCCAACCTCCAACTGCTTATGAGCGCTGCAGCTGACAGCTTATATCTGTGATGTTCTCAGAAGAACTGCCCTTGGCTAAGTGGGACAGCCAATGATAGAGGTACAAAAGCCTGGACCCTTTGCTCTGCCTCTGCGGGGAGATTTGTGCTCCAGAATCTGCCTTATATCAAGCCACGGTTAGACTTTGCCCAACATGACATCTTCGCTTGGTTCCTTCCCCTGCCCTACTCGGCTTCCCTTACTTCCGGACATATTTCCCCTGAGTGAACTCCTTCACTTCTTCAATAAAACCCTGTCTCAGGCTCTATCTCAAGGAAACCCAACCTAAGATCCACCCTTAAACAGAGTCAACACAACTCCTACTTGATTTTAATAGCACTTACCACTCTGAGTGACAATTTTTTCTTTGTATGCCTATATCCCTTAACAAGCTATGAAATCCTTGAGTGCAGGGAGAGCGTGTATTTTTTTCTCTCCTTAAGCCCTATCATATATGTAATAGGAACTTAAAAAATGGTAAGCTGAACTTAATTGAAAATAAAGGCCAGATCACAGTGGATTCGCAAAATGAATAGAAGTGAGATAATGGAGACAATAAACATAATGGTAGGCTATTCTTTTCAATGTCTAAATGTGCCTTGGAGTATTGTTATTGGCTTACCTATTTTATCCCCCTGCTAGATTATAGATGGTAGAGCAAAACAAGTTGTTAGTAATTAGTCTCTGGCCAAAAGGATTTCTTGCAAGGCATAAAGTTTATGTAATCTGGTTAATTTCCCAA
Organism: Camelus dromedarius; assembly: GCF_036321535.1. Taxonomy (NCBI): domain Eukaryota; kingdom Metazoa; phylum Chordata; class Mammalia; order Artiodactyla; family Camelidae; genus Camelus; species Camelus dromedarius. Next base: position 85,780,595 of record NC_087472.1, on the reverse strand, counting down.
ATGGGTCAGATATAGCCTTTCTTTCTTTGCTAGTTTCATTATTACCTACTCAGGAAGGGTTCAGGTTTAAAATTTGGTGACTTAGCAATTTGTTCCATTTGAATGTCAGAAAATAAGACTGGATGGCCAGGACTAAGGATTTCTGTTTTAGCATTTTTGAAGCCTATATTCCTTCTCACTCATCTGTTCTACACAATTATTTCATTTTTGGCAAATGATTAGTTTTATTACCATGTTACCTCAGGTGTAGGATTCTGTGTGTGATGGACATGAGACAAAGTTTACTGACCATTTATTATATACATAGAATACTGTTTTATTAATTGTTTTCTTGGTTTAAGTTCTTCCAGAAGTGACCCTGAGAAAACAGTTTAAATGCAAGAGTTGACAAGAAAGAACAGAAAGTGTCTCTGTGCTGTAGGAGCTCAAGCTAGCTAGCTAGAATCATGGCATCCGCAGTGTAGGGTCACTTATAGAGGATCTCATCAACCAGTTTCAAAATAATTAATAATGCATGCCGAGCCTGTAAGATCCGAGAGAGTATAGCACAATGGGATGATAAGCAAGACCAAATAAATCAAGAAAGAAACTTCTGGGGAGAGAAATTTTCCTCAAGTGTGCTGATGAACCTCATTTTAAAAGGCACTTTCTCAATCTTCCTTTCTAGCCCATGCCCTCCTTCTCATTTTTACTTTAGAATTGTAAAGACATGATTCTGAAAGTGCTATAAGCAAGCACGGGGACAAATTGAGTGGGTGGTGATCAGTCTGTATTTCAGGCTGAGAGTCTCACCGAGCTGCTGCCACTTGGTGAGATGCCATTGATCCAAGTTCTGGCCCTCGTTCTCACAAGTGACATGGATTTCTTTTTCTTAGTGAACCCAAAGATGAACAGGTTCTACATGAGGGATCAGCAAACTTTTTCTGTAAGGTGTAAATATTTTAGAATTTACAGACCATGTGGTCTTTGTCACAACTATTCAACTCTGTTACGGCAGTGTGAAATCAGCCACAGACAATATGTAAATGAATGGATGTGGCTGTGTTCCAATAAAACTTTATTCATAAAAACAAATGGCTGGCCAGATTTGACACACAGGCTGTAGTTTCCCAATCCCTCTTCTAGGAGATTGACTTACACCAACAATATTTCTAAGAGTCATTCATCAGCCACAGATAGTTCTCACATATAACCAGGACAGATTACCTGCACAGAACATCCTATCTGAAATGAGCCATTTGTACCACTAAGCTTCACAAATCAAGAGGTTGCTTAGCGAGCAATGGGTCAGGCAAATGAAATTGTTATCTTGGTTTAGGTTCTTCCAGAAGTGACCCTGAGAAAATGGTTTAAATGCAAGTATTTATCTGGCAGACAATCCCTGGAAATACCAGTAAGGAAGTAGAAAAGTAAAGCAGGGAAGTGAAGGGAGCCAGTAAAATTTGCATTGACAAGAAAGATCACTAAGGGCAACTAGAGTATAATCTTCCTGGTAGAACATGCTCAGATTTATCCCACTCATGAGGGAAGGGAGCTGGATATTTATCCAGGAACTCCATCAGTTATTGGATGAGGGTTGCTTCTGGGAAGACGGAGGGCAGAGAGGGCTCCAGTGTCCAGAGAGAGGCTTCAGGCAGAGTTGCAGATGCTGGCAGCTGGAAGGTGGGCAGCATGTATGGACATGGTAAACGTCAAGGGGATATGAATGGGGCATCAACAGTACCTGCTACACCTTTTTTTCTCCCAAGTAAGATTTATAATAAGGTAATACGAATTAATGAGTAAATTTTTTTTACAGGAACTAGTCCTGTAGAAACCAACCAACCTTCCTCCCCATGGTGTTGGATAGGTACCAATACATATTTTAAACAGCTAATCTCTTTTCTGAAATATTCCTCATCAAGCAACCATACTTCATATAATCCTAATCTGGAACATATTAGGATTATCATGATTACAGCTTATTTTTTATTGGCTTATATTTTGTTTAATGATTTCCTTTTTGAGAATTAAGGAAACCTGGGGCTTGCCAACCTGAGGGGGTGGTCAACACTTGTCCCATTCTTGTTTGGCTTTTGTCGATGGTGGTTCGGTACACTATGTGCTTTGTGCTAGCATTTTCTTATTAGAGGAGCCCAAAGGCTGGCCAATGGAAAAGGAGAAAGTGGACTAGCAGAGGAAGAAGAAAAGTGGGCAATGAGGCAAGGAAATGAGTACCAGAGAGAAGCAGAAGCAGTGGGGATTGGACAGAAGTAGGGTCAGCAATTATCACTGCAGCCAATGGGAAGAGAGAGAAACAGACATTTTCTGACTCTTAAAATCGACTTGTTATCAGTAATAACAACAGTAGTGGTGATGGGAGGATTTGAGGGGATTCGTTTTATGTATTCCTGGGTTTGTGCTTTTAGCTTCTCTCTGGTGCTCTTCACCAGAGACTGCATTTCCTTTCTTTTGGTTTGGCTGTTTGGGCTTATAGTTCTGCCTAGAGAGACTGACTCCTGATCACCTGCAACCTATTACTGGGGGACCCAGGATAAATTCCATGATAATGGCTGAATGCAAGGACCACGACTTTCTGTCAAGTCATGTGAACCCCTGGGGGTTGACTAACCAGGCAAAGTTATTCTGGAACAACTGTGGAAAACATGAGTGGGTATACACTCTCTGAGTCCACATTTCGGCTTTCGGAACACAACCCCATAAAAGAAGAAACTCCACAATTCTGGCATATTCCGGGCAAAATAATTTTTAGGCTGTTCCACCGACTTTGTGAACCACTATCACCCTCCTTGAAGCCAACCAACAGCAGTGTCAGCCTAGCAGTTGACAGCAGAGGTTTTGGCATCATGGAGAACTGAGGTAGACTATGTCTCAGCTCCTCAGCTCTGCTGCATGGTATTCACCCAGATGGAAATGTCAATACCTCATTGAGTATTCTGTGGAGAATCCACTCTCACAAAAGCATTTGAGGGCAATGAAGACTTTCCTAAGATTCCACAGTAGAGATCAAGAAGGAATTTGTATCATGCTACCCAAAGTAATCAACTTTAATATCTCTGACATTTATGTTCTCCTAAATCCTTTCTTCACCATCCTGACACAACGATTTTTCTCTGTCCTTCCTCCATACAATGTCCAGTGTCATTGGCTCCATTCTCATCATCCTCATCCCTACTTATTTTCTCTTCCATCTTGCTACACAGTTGGGTCCTCTCCAGATCTCCAGCTCAGCAACATAAAAAGTTCTCCAGTTAACAGGACCTCTTTAGAAGGCAAGTGGGATTATATGGTATTGGTTGCAAGAAACAGAGGGAATTACTTCTTATGTCTCATGTTTCTATAAGGGATTTTTCTTTAATTGGTATTTTTTCTGTGTTGCTACTTCATTTCTTGAGAAAGAAGCACATGGGAGCAACACTTCTAGCTTCTCTCTGCTCCCTTGTCTGCTCCTCTTCAGGGGAGAAGGAGTAATTTTTCTAATCAGAGATGCTAGGAAAAGGGACACAGTAGGTCTGTGTGGCAGCCATAGAGGGGTGCCACTCAGATCCTCCTTCAAGAAAGAACTTGCCAGTCCATTGCAACAAGTGAAGTTAGTTGACAGCCTCCGGATTTTGAAAGCCATGTTCTTCTTCTTGGGCAGTCCCTGCCAATGACTGAACACAGAAGTGCTAAGGGCTGGCCATTTGGACCCAGGGCGGTACCCCTTTCATAGGTAATATTTGCTGTGGAGCTCCCCAAGGGGTTGGCTGAGGTTTTGTCAAATGTACACAGAGATGTCAGGCTCTCCTGCCCAGCTGTGTTCTCCCTCTTTTCTTTCAAGACTCTACCTCTCAATAAACTTTTTGCACTCCTGTGCCCCAGAGTCAGCTTCCTAGAAGACCCAAGTAACACAGTGTGGCTCTACAGCCTTACTTCTCTCTCTCTCCCTCTCTCTCTCTCTCTCTCTCTCTCTCTCTCTCTCTCTCTCTCTCTCCCCATCTCCCACACGATTCACCCTCTCTCACAAACTCCATGTGCTAAGTTCTTTAGGAATGATGTCCCCGTGCAAGTAGAAGGCTGCATTCTCAGATGTGCTGTCAGGGAGGGAGGTTCTGGGGAACTCATTATGGCCATACGATACGTTCAGTTTCATTCTACAGTTCAATCTTAGAGTGACAAAGCTGATATTTTATCTCTATCTATTTCATTCTTGGGTCTTATGTTTCAATTGGTTTTTGGCTCCAGAGGGAAACAAAAAGAGCTGATTTATTTACCCCTCAACTCCAGCATAAACAGGAGCAAAAAGTCTTGCATATAATTTGAAATACTTGAATGACTCTCTGGAGGCCATATAGGGCATTTCTTCTACTCTTTGTAATGACTTCATTTTAAAAAATTCATCAAAGTCGTGATCTTAAAAGATGATGAATATTTACCAGAGTGACAGACAGAATGGAGTATCTCCCTTATTTCCTCACAGCCTTGGAGGGACAATTCTGCAGCATGATCCAACCAGTCTCTCAGAGAGTCCCTCACAGAATATAGGCCCATAGCAACAACTCTCTTATTAACAACTCCTTTACTGAATTTCCTCCCTTTCTGTCTATTTTCCCTCTATCTGCTTCCTGGTACCACTCCAAAAATATATGACTTACATCCAACCCTTTTCTCAGGACCTACTTTGGGGAGAACTCAAACGAAGACACCGCACGCCTCCGATCCTATCAGACTTTCTTAAGGAAATTGGAAGAATGAGTGAGTTGGTGGGAAAATAAGAAGCAGCAGACATGGGGAGTGCAGCTGGATTACAGCAACTGTGGAGCTTTATGGTGAAAAGCCAGGAACTCTTACAGTGACTGTTTCCAGAAAGGCCTTGAATACAGAACCCCTCTCTAGTTCCAGTTCCCACAAGGCCCAGCCCCATTTCCATGAGCTCACCTGCTGCTAGCTTAAGTATGTTTCTGTTCCTTGCAGGTTAAATAGCCTTGACTCAACCAGAAGGCCAAATAAACTCAAGCTTGCTCCAAATATGTCTCTTCAGATGAGATTATTCTCATTTGCAATGCAGAAAGTGAGGTAGCTAACCGGTTTGTCATAAATGACAGTCCTTTTTAACCATAACATTCTAAAATGTGGGAGAAGCTCCGGTCCCAACAGCAACTCATTATTAAAACATTTTGAAATTAGGAAGGTAGTCCTGGAAACATTTCTACAGAGAGCTGCTTGGTTCATTTTGTTTTATTTGATCCTTATTAGTTTCTTATCAGGCCCTGAAGAGGGGAGAGTATCTGATTTGAAGGCCCATAGTCCCATATAACTTTACCTTTCTTGAACAGCCCAGTGATCATGGATCAAGAATGAATATTTCTTGATAAAATAGTCAAGTCAAAAATTTTAAACATTATTCCAATGTAGTAAGAGGAAGGACAGGGCATAGGAGTGGGCAGCAGGCAGGACCTGCATCAGAGTGAGACTGCTCCTCGGAGGAAGCCAATCACAGCCATGTTTTTTAAGATCCCTTTTATTCAACTAATTACTTCAGCAGAGGAGAGAGCAAAGGAATTGAGTGGGGAAAGGAGGTCCCTGCAACCATAATCAGAGCTTTGGGAAATATATTCCTTGGGGAACCGTTATCATTGTCTATTTCATAAATAAGCCCAAATAGATAAAGTCAGGCTTGTTAACCAAACATCTCAGCAACCAATCAAAAAAGGGCTCAGGTTATGTAGCCCATGGTTTCACCCAGCTCGTGTAATTTTGGATTTTGAGATAATGCTTTGTGAGTTCCCTTCCTGTAGAGAGATATCTACATAATGCAGCTTCCTAGGTAAGAGACAGCAGGTGCCACTAAGGGTTGCCATGTTAGCAATGCAGACTATAGGGTTTGGCAGAAGGAGGTCTGGAGAAACAATACAAGTTGAGATCATTGGTGTGGACCCTCAGCTGCAGGGCTAAATCACACTGGCCTGCACTACAAGGAACCATACTTAACCCCAGCTCTTGCCAAGTTTTTATCTAGTCCAGGTCAGGGAGGGATTTTAGGTACCTCCTGCTGTGCAGGCTTTCTTGATCCTCATGCTATGCTGAAAATATCCTGCTAAGAAAACCAGAAGACCCCACTTAACCGAATGTCAAAGATACTATTACCAAAAGCAGATAAACCAACATCATAAGCCTCCTGACGAGATGCTCTGAGGATACAAAGCCACTAACGTAATCCTTCTGCCAGAAGAGTCCATAAATCAAATCTAATCAGGAGGAAACATCAGACAAACCCAAACTGAGAGACTCCTACAAAACAGCTGGCCTATATTTAAGAATATCCATGTCATTAAAGACAGAGGGTAAGAACTAGTCCATATTAAAGGAGGTTAGACCTTTCATAAGTGGACTCTAAAAAAGTGACCCAAATGAACTTATTTATAAAACAGAAACAGGGAATTATATTCAATACCTTGTAATAGCCTATAATGAAAAAGGACATGAAAAGGAATATATATATACGTATAACTGAATCACTATGCCGTATGCCAGAAATTTACACAACACTGTAAACCAACTATGCTTCAAGAAAAAAATAAATAAATAAGAAAAAAATAAAGGAGGTTAGAGAAACATGACAGTTAAACACAATACACAAACCTAGATTAGATCTAGGAGAAAAAGAAGAATTGCCCGAACGGCATTGTTGGGACAATTGGCAAAAATTGAATACGGACTCTGTATTATATAATAAATAGTATTGTATCAATGTTAAATTTCCTGAATTTGATACTTCTACTGGTTTTGTAAGAGACTTTCCTTGTTCTTCGGATATATGAGGTGACGTTAGCGGCACCCATCTGCCTCTTCAACCTGAAGTAATTAAGTGTGTGTGTGTGTGTGTGTGTGTGTGTGAGAGCGAGAGAGAGAGAGAAAGAGTATACACACGTGTACAATGCCCATGTGGAAAAATGTTAGCAATTGATATATCTAGATAAAACGTAAAGTTAGGGAGTTATGTATACAATATATGCAATTCTTCTGTAAGTTTTAAATTATTTCTCAATACCAATTTTAAAGGCCAACTTCATGATTATTACTTTACTAAAATAATTTATTTTACTAAAACATAGAGAAAGTTTTTTTACATACCCTAATGCCACAATAAAGTGGAAAGAGAATGGGCCGGGGTAGCCTGAGAATGCATTACTCCTAGCTCTATCAACAAACAACTGAGCATTTGGGAGAAAGTCACTAAATCACTGCGAGACTCAGTTTTCTATAAAATGAAAGAACTGGTCTAGATGATCTCTAGGATGAGCTCTTGTTTTCACACTTTGCAGGACTCCTCTTTCCACATCTTCACTCTAACAATACCACATAATCAACTCTTTCTCGGGTATATTTATTCTTTATTGATTCCTTTAAATATAGCAGCCTTCTTCCTGAGAGCAAAGCCACAAACCGGCAACAATGACCTGTTTCAACATAAATGTCTGGAAATGCAACTTAATGCATTTTAAAATAGAACTGCGCTAAAAAGAAGTATAATTAATTCAGAGGCATTCTTACAGAGTAACTCCAGGTTTTTGTTAGAGGTTCATTTCACCAATGGAGTCAAGAGAATATAACTGAGGTATATAGAACATCAGCACATCCGACACATTTTAATAGGGAAGATACAGTTGGTATCCCAAGTAAATAAAGAAATGACAAAATGAATAGTCTCATCAACAGATTATGACATTATCTGCTGGCAATATTAGTCTGACTCCTAGTGATGCAATATAAGCCTGACAGCCAGCTATAAGAGTAATGAATCTGAGCAAAAATTGATTGTGAAATGTTCTTGGCTTAAACCTGGAGTAACCATCCTGCTGACCTAAGAGAAATCCATGCAGTAAATCGCTTCAGAAGGCATAAGGAACCAGAAAACTCCACTTGCAAAGGGTAAAGCATCATTTTCATTTTGAGACCTACTTTCAGGTACTAAATTCAATTTTAGATGGCCTCAGCTTTTTTCCTGTCTCTAAAAGACCCAACTCACAAATTTGTCATGCCTTTAGCTTCGGAAAGCTGGCAGTGGTCGTCTTTTCTCAGATGAATTCCAAGGCTCGTTCAGCTTGGTTAGTTAATTACAGTCATTATCATGAAAAATACTAGGTCACATTAGTTCCATTTTTTGCAGAAGAGAGTAATGTGTGAATGTTTAGCCTGGTCATTTGGTATTCAGCAACTAATGTTGGCTTTTATTGCTTGGCAGTGACACTGGTAGAGGTCAACTGCAAAGCAATGAGCAGGCAGGATAGAGTAACATGTCAGGAATGTGACAACTGCATAGTGTTACGTGTTGTTTCCTCCTTCAACACAAATACACTGAGCCACTGCCTCACCCACAACGCTGTCATCTTGCAAAAATGACTTCTCTGTCCCTCAAATGTTCTATCTGTTAAATGGGGATATGATTTTATTTCTTGAAGATCAATGACTTAACTATCTCCTTAACAAAACAAAGAGGTCTTACTTCAGAAGGAATTTTGAAATCTGGAAATGTAGGGCCTTCCTTTGCCCCTTCCCAAAGCTCCAAGGAAACAACAGGAAAGGGAATTTTTTAAAGACAGAAACCTCAAATGCTAAGTAGAACAGGAGATAAGATAACAGTTTCCAAACAAACTGGATTTGGAAACTGGAAAGCAGTAGATGACCTAGAACACCTGAGAAATATGAATCCTTAACTGGCAGCAAGGAAAGCTGAGAAGGGATCTGATATACACAGCAGCGCCTTGAAAAGCTTAGGAATTGGTGACAATAGCTACCCCTGGAAGCTGAGGGTGAGGGTGGGGCTGAAAGCAGGAGTACTGGGTGAAATTCTCTTTATGAAGAATTTAGATCCCCTACTTCACTATGCGCAGCATTTGACTGCCCTGTCCATACTCTGGCAGCACAGAGGGGTTGGTCTTTGGGGAAGATAGGACAGGAGACTTCTGGACTGGAGAACACCAGGTGTAGTTGAAGTCAGGAGTACTGTATGAAAATTAGGGGATTAAGTCAACAAGTATATCCCAAATTTGATGTGCTACTTCTCCCAGCCCTCTTCTTCCACCCAGACCTTGTTACAATGGCAGCCAGACCTGTGCCTTCCAGGCAGGTTATTGGACAGGACTTCTCTGTGGATGTAGACATCAAATATTTCCCAAGGGAATATGTCAGTCATGTCGCCATATTACCATGTCACCACATTCAACAAACTCCACCTACTCCCATAGAACTTCCAGTCAGCTTTTAAATACTTCATTCTCAAGAGTGAAATGAAGAGAGCAACCTTCTAAGGAAAGCCTCTAGCCTAAAAGACTGAAGCCAAACAAAACAAAACGGACATACAAACAGAAAAAGGACTGTGAGGCAGGGGGAGAAACTGAATTTGCAAGGAGAAGAAAATTTTAAAGAGGAGAATTCCATCCATACCCTTAGAGAGCAAAGAGAAGACTGCATCCACAAAATAAGAAGAGGGTGCTAGTGAAAGGAACATTCAGAGAACCCAAAAAAATTGTGATAGAGAAATAAAGCATTTGGCATATAAAGTTGAAGAAGTCTTCCATAAGGTAGAGCAAGAAGACAGAGAGTATGGAACAGATAAAAAAAAAAATTAAAGGACCAATCCAGAAGGTCCAAAAGCCAATTAATAAGAATTATACAAAAACAGAACAAATAAAATGGAGAGGAAGAAATTATTAAAGCACTAGTAATAAAATGTCCCATAACTGAAGGACAGGAGTTTTTAGTTTAAAGGGCCTACTAAGGCCCAGCAAAATTTATAAAAATAGATCTACACCAAGACATAGCATCACTGTTTCAGAATCCTAGGGGAAAAGAGATGATCCTACTTGCTTTCAGAGAGAGGAATAAACTGTTTCTATTCAAAAGGCCAGAAATTAGAATGACTTCAGTCCTCCCACCAATAGTCCAGTAGCTAGATCGTGATGAGGAAATGTCTTTAAGATTCTGAAGGAAAATGACTCCCAAGCTACAATTCTACTTAATTACCAATAAAGCTTCAGAGTACAATGAAAATATTTTCGTATAAGCAAAGTCCCCCGCAATTTGCTTCTTTTAAGTTCTTTCCTAGGAAACTACTAGAAGATGAGCTTCATCAGAATGAGGGAATAAATCAAGGAAAAGGGAGGGCAGAAGTCAGGCAACAGTGGATGCAATTAAAGAAGCTACAGACATTCACTGGCTGAAGGGTTAGGGGAGATCACAGAACGGCAGCTGTGCACCAGGAGTAGAGACCCAGCAGCTCAGGTTGGAGGTGGTCAGAAGGCTTCAGCTTTCTTATTCAACATGTTGAAATGGAGAGAACACCTGATGTATCAAAAGTGTTAAGAGGAGATTTAGACAACTAATGGAGAGTTGGGGGTTGAGTTGGTAAAACAAATGTAGAAAATTAAGTAAACAAGCAAACATTGGCGATCATTAACTTCAGGTAAAATAAAAAGTTGTGCAAAAATAGAAAAATAGCCATACTATTGTATGGGGCTCGGTTGTGAACAGTACTTACACAGTCAATGAAAACACTTAATATTGGACTCACCATATTTATGCTGTAAGTATATGAAGATGAGAGATGATGAGGACATCTGTGTGATGGGGGCTGGAAGGGTAAAAGCGAGTTAAATCTTCATCTTTAGTCATGGGAAGTCCATAGATAAGTCTGGAAACAGAAAACAAAGAAAGTGATAAGCAAGCTATTTAAAGATATCAAACTAATTAGCTAAAATAATTGAAAATTGTTGCCATTGGATGGGGAAAAGGGGAAGTGATTAGACTTTTGTACTCTGTGCAAACAGAGCTTTGCTATAAATAAAAACTCAATTATAAGAAAGAAAGAAAGAAGATGTTAATAAGAATAACAACAATAAAAACATCAAATATGTTTAAATTTATGTGAGGAAAACAAATTATTGTTTTGAAAGCTATAAAATAAAGGGAGAGAACCAAGCATTTATCTTGCCTTTCCTATGCACACTGTATGTCAAAGTAACCAGTTGATGAAAGAACTTTTCTGTTTTAGAAGTATTCTAGCAATAAATGAAGAAATGATAGAGCTAGAATATTACCATTTTGTGACCGTAGTTAAGTAATTAATCTGAAACGTGATCATCAGTATTTAACTACACAAAAAGCAAGAAAATATCACAAGCTTCATGAAGGAAGTATACAGCCTACCTATAAGATACTGCCAAAAACTCAAATCAAGCAAAGAAAATCTCTAGAGAAATTTGAATACTGACTGACATATAAAGAAATTATTATTTAATGATGTCAATGATATTGAGGTTAGTTTTTTCTAAGTGTTCTTACATTTTAGAAGAAGGGTTCTCAAACTTGAAAGTACATCAGCATAGCAGGAGGTTAATTAAAATAGATTCCTGAACCCCCATCACCAGAGTTTTTGATGCGGTGGATCTTTGGTAGAGCCTGAGAATTTGCATTTCTGACTAGTTCCCAGATGATGCTGAAGCTGCTGATATGGGTTCTCACAAATTGAGAACCACTGTTCCAGATATACATAGTGAAGTATTTACAGATGTAATTATACAGTGTTTGATATTTTGTTTCAAAATAATCTGGGAAGGAGAGAAAGGAGTATGTAGGGGGGTAATACACTGTAAAGATCAACCAGGAGTTGGCAATTGTGGATATTGGAAGATGAAAACATGAAGGTTCATTACTTTTCTGTTTACTTTTATATATGTTGGAAATTTTCTATATTAAAAGTTTTTTTAAAAGGAAGAAAGAAAAAAGGGTAAGAAAACAAAATGAAATAAAGCAAAACGTTTACAAGGATTTTCTTTGGGTGCTTTCAGATTTATAAAAGAATAACCATGTACTACCTTCAGTATTCAGAAAAACTATTAAAATTAATTCATGCTTTAAAAGTGTTATTAATCTGATACATTATTAGAATGAATAAGAGAGAGTTCAGCAAGGTTTCTGGACATATGCACAAGACACAAAAATCAACTGTATTCTTACATATTAGCCATAAAGAGTTAGAAAAGGTTATTTCCAAAAAGGACTATCAGATTCCACATATGAGCGATCTCATATGGTATTTTTCTTTCTCTTTCTGGCTTACTTCACTTAGAATGACAAAAAAACAAAACAAAACAAAACATAAATACAAAACAGAAACAGACTCATAGACATAGAATACAAACTTATGGTTGCCAAGGGGGCAGGGGTGGGAAGGGACAGACTGGGAGTTCAAAATTTGTAGATACTGACAGGCATATGCAGAATAGATAAACAAGATTATACTGTATAGCACAGGAAATATATACAAGATCTTATGGTAGCTCACAGAGAAAAAATGTGACAATGAATATATATATATGTTCATGTATAACTGAAAAATTGTGCTCTACATTGGAATTTGACACAACATTGTAAAATGATAACTCAATAAAAAATGTTTAAAAAACGGACTATTAACAGTACAAATAAACATATAAAGCTCCTTGGAAGGGATAAATCTAACAAAACTTGAGCAAAACTTTTATGCCGAAAATTTAAAAACTACCGAAAGACAATAAAGGCCGAAGTAAATGTAGAGACAAATCATATCAATGGGTAAGAACACTCAGTAATTTAATGATAGCCACTCCACATGTTAATTAATAAATTCTACACAATTCCAATGAAGAGTTCAACTGCATTTTTATGAGACTTTAGAAACTGATTTTAAAATGAGTGTGAAAGAACAAAGAAGCAAGAATAGTCAGGATTATTTTGAAGAAAAGAGCAAGAGGGAAGGCCTTGCTTTGTCAGATATCAAAACTTATCAGAAAGCTATAGTATGTAATACACAGTGGTACTGGTTCAGAGATAAAGTAGACAAATGGTACTGAGTAGAAAGTTCAGAAACAGACCTCTGTGTATACTGAAACCGTATATATGAGAGAAGTGGTATTGCAATTCAGTAGGGAAAGGATAAATGGCTTAATAAATGGTGTGGGGCAATTGGTTAACAATAGATACAAAACTGAATCCATATCTCAGAGCATACACCAAAAACAATTTCAGTAGACAGTGGTATTTAAATGTAAAAGGCAAAACTTTAAAATTTTTAGAAGGAAACTAGAAGATAATGATTTAAAATTTTTTTCCTCATGATTTAAGGTAGGGAAAGTATTCTTAAAGAGACATTAAAGGTATCAACCATAATGGAAAAGATTCATAAGTTAAACTTTAAGGTTTAACTATATTCAAATGTAAAATGTCTATGCATCAAAAGATACCACAAAACAATGACTAGACAAGACGCAGACTGTGAGAAAATTTTTATAACACATAAAACTGACAGGATTAGTTATCAGAATACATTACAGTTACTATAAATAAATATAAGACAGACAAATAATCCAATCAAAAGTGGCCAAAATATATGAACAAGCATAGACTAGGAAAACTCACTGACCAATGAACAGAGTAATGATGCAATAACCTGGGAGATGGATATTAAAGCAACCATTAGATACCATTTTATATCCATCAGATTGACAAAAATTTTAAAGTTTGATAATACCATGGGTTGATGAGGACGTAAACCATTTTAACCTCTCAGTTACTGCTTGCAGGGGCTATAAATTGCTTCAACTATTTTGTTTAAAATTTGACATTATCTAGTGAAATACATGACATGCCCATCTTAAGACCCAGCAATTCTAATCCTAGGTATACTCCCTAAGGAAACTCTCATACATAGAAATGAGTAGACATTTACAGCATTATTTTAGTAGGAAAAAGAGTAAAACAGCTCTGATATTCATCAATGCAAAATGGTTAAGTATATTATGGTATAGTACGGGCATACAATGAAATACTATACAGCAATGAAAATTAATGAACTAGAGCCACATGTATCAATAAAGATAGATCTCAAAAATCTATGTCGATGGAGGAAGGGTATAGCTCAGTGGTAGAGTGCATGCTAGCATGCATGAAATCCTGGGTTCAATCCCCAGTACATCCATAAACAAACAAACAAACAAACAAACCTAATTACTTCCCCCCACAACAAAATTTTTAAAACCTATGTTGAGCAAAAAAGTAAGTAACAGAGGGTATGCACAATATGATACCATTTGTATACAGTTTATCAACATGTATACATATACATATAAATTATATATAGGGCATAAAGTATAAAGGTATGAATAAAAACAATAAATACCAAAGTTATGACTGTGGTAACGCCTAGACTGGGAGGATACATAGTGTCCAATAAGGATATAGTCCTAACATCATCCAACTAAAAATAATAGTAAGAGAATGATTATAAAACAATTTTCAAAGTCTCACCACTGATTACATACATGAAATATTCAGGGAATTTTAATTAAGTGATAAAGTCACCAACTGCTAGCCTGAGTAAATTGTAAAAAGCCATCACTAGCACCCTATCAAACAAAATGATGAGAGTTACTGTTTGATTATTGCTACAATAAGAAAGATGACAATTCCTCCTTGGGAAAACTCAGAGCAAAGCTGATTGCACTTTCTCTGCCAAAGGCTATTTCCATCGGTTGGCTTGAGCCATTTTAAGTATCTGTCAGGTCTTGAGCAATTTCTATATATTTCTTTGGCAACAGTTCCAACATCCAAATTAGCAACCAGATGTATGAATAACCAAGCAAGATAAGAAATTGCTGTGTGCTTTTAAGCTAAGCCCCATTTGTCCAAAGGGAAAGGAAAACCCAACCCATTAACAATAATTTTCCTGTATCATAATTTAGTTGTGCTGTCATTTATAGAGTTATATAATTTTCATATTGAGACTTCACTATAGGTCTTTGCTTTTAGAAATGAAAGAGTGTGGCAGTCTAGTAAATTATTTAATTTAATTATTTAAGTTCTGCTGTGACATATACTATGATGAACCATCCTGCCAAAGAAGGGGAAAGGATACTAAGTCCCATACTGACTTACACAAAAATAATTATTAAACAACAGTAGAGGAATGTAGCCATTAAAATGATATTTCAAGGTACTTTTAATAAAAAATACAGCACTTTCACAGTTTTAAAAAGTCAAGACATCTGTGTAAATACATAAAATTTATGAAAGGAATATATGAAAATGTTATATTTCCGTAGGTGCTGGGTTATGGGTTATATTTTTCAAATTTCCTACCATATTGTTTTTCTAAATGGAAAACTGTTTTTACTAAGAATTCAGTATTATAATGTATGTAAGTGTTTAAAGGACATACTTTCAATCCTAATTGCTGAGTTATTAATAGAAAGCGTGAATGACTGACTATTGCAATATGAAACTTCATTTGCATGTCTTGGTAATTTTTGTTTAAACATGTTAAGTGTTCTATTTCAATCAGAAGCAATAGTTCTTCCATTTTCCAAAATCACCTCTTCAACAGATTCTTTTTCTTTTCTGAACTGTACTTTGTCGACATGTCAGAAATACCCCTTAGTCATTTGCCTGTGCATTTATAACTCACTGGGTAGCTCTCAATCTGTGCTACTCGTTGGAATCACCTCGGGAATTTTAAAACATTCCAATGCTCAGGCCACACTCCTGACACATTAAATCAGAATTTATGTAAGTGGAATCCAGGCTTTTGGATCCAGTAGTTTGAAGAGCTTCCCAGGTGATTCCAGTGTTCAGCCACTGCTGAGACTCAGTGAACTAGTCTTATTACTCAAAGTGCGGTCCATGCACCAGAAGCATCTGCATTACCTAAGAACTTTTTATAAGTACAGAATCTTAAGTCCCACTCCAAACCTACTAAGTCAGAATCCACATTTTAACAAGATCCTTGGATTACTCATATGCGTGTTAAAGGTTAAAAGGGCTGTTGTAGAGTCTTCAAATGCATGACCGAGATTAATAAGACCAAGGTTATGAATGTGACCCATGTTCTAATCAGTAGTTTGACTGTGTTTGAGATAGGTAATCACTGGCGTTTATGTTTAAAGTTTTCTGATTTTAAGGTCACGTGAGTGGATGATCTTTCTGTGTCTATGGGTAGATGTGTGATGGTAATGACCTCCCAAGGTAAAAGATGTTTCTGTTCCTTGTTAGGAGTTCCTTATTAAGCCAGGAAATCAATCAGTTAATGACTTAATTACTTTGACACCATTTATGAACCTCATCACACAAGACTTTTCACAATCAGATTCCCACCTCCTTGCCTACATTCTTACTGGACTCAAAGTCTTTCACACATCTGTGTTGATTTTTGTGCTGGGCACAGAGGAAGCCCTCAATAAATATTAGTGAGATATTATTATTATTCCTGCCTTCACATGGGCAATATCCCTAACTAGAATGTCCATTTCCCTCCTTCCTCACCTGGCATATGCAAATTTAGCATAGAAATACCAATCTGAACTTCCTGTGTAGCCTCCCCCTGATACCTCAAGTAAGGAGACCCTCCTGTGTGTGGTCTTCTGTGATTCTAATTCATCTGCAGTAAGGCTCCTACTCTGTGTGCTCCTTCAGGAGAGGGAACAGATGTCCTTGAACTCCTAGGCTCTCCAAAAATACATACAAAATGAATCAATAATTAAAAGAAAGAACCATCTCCCCTCACGGAGATTTGCCAAGTGCATGGCAGAGGTTCTATTCAGGCAGAATAGAAAACCACTAGAAATCATCTGGTTTTGAAAATGATAGGGTTATGAAATGTATTTTTTATGAGGCATTTACTGTTTAAAGGAAAAATTTTAAGTATTGTATTCTCTAAGTCTTGAACTATAATCTCTTATTTCATATGCATGGCTTCCAAGGAAAATTTTACATTATGATAATTGGATTTTTATCTGCTCCTTGTGCATTAATTCATTTATTCACTCGGTCATTCAATGGTAAGTCATTTTAGATATCTACTCTAAGGCATTATATGTTTTAAATGGCTACAGGAGGGTGTAACAATGTGAATGTATCACCCCTTAGCAGGATTAAGTAGAAATAGTACCATTATATCATAATGTCTTACAATAGGAGATGATGTATATTTTACTACTAGGCAAAACACCCCACACTTGCTGTAGAAGGCACACGATCCCTTTTCAGAGGTTTTTGTGTGTCCCTGCCTCAACTTTGGTGAACTTTCAACACTAGACCAACACCTGCAGCTCTTCTTCAGGTAGGAGATCTCCCTTTTCAGTCCGGGTCCTCAAGAAAGTGAAATGCCTTAATCCCTCTGTGTCCCCTTATCTTTTCCCTCCCCACCCCCACAACACTTCATAGACCACCCATAGAGAACATGCTCAATAATGGTGTATGTGTTTTTTCAAACCAGATAGGATATACACACATTTTATGGACAGGTACATTAATTAAGAATAGTCAAAGAACTTAAACCGTATGTTATTAAAGGATTATTTTTCTGACCAGGGGAAGCATATATTTTTTAAAGGTCTTATGACTTAAAAATAACCAAGAGAATTTTTCTTTAAAATGAATTCATTATCAAAAGCGTTTTAAACTAAGAAATGGTGAAAATAATTACACCACTACAGAATCTGTCTTTTGGACCATTTTATGATTAATGCCTATTAAAATTACTCAAATATAATCTGACACAAAGTTTCCAAGAAGCCATAATTAGAAATGAAAGAGGAGATAAAAGGTTTCATCGAGTCTCTTTCTTTTGCCATCCAATCCAGTCCTACCCAATTCTTTCTCATGAATTATGCTTCCCTAACACCCTGTAGCTAAGCCCATTTGGGACACTCACACACAAAATTCTCACAGCAGGCAAATGAGCTTGGCAACCTGGCTGCCTTACGAAAGACCCCTTCTTGTCATCTCCCAGCAGCGACAGTCCCCAGAACAAGGCAGGTGTCCCTTCCTAAGTCTGTTTGCTTTAACTCAGTTACCTACAATGTCTTGGAATGTTCTTTCCATCAAGCACTTGTACATTAAATTTCAGAAGTTGTCTTATTAGAGATAAAGTTGATCTCCACCTTCAACCAATTTCCATGCAAATTAGGCTTGGCTAAACATGTAGCCTGAAAAAAAAAACAAGCTATTGTAGACACTCTGAAGACCTTAAGTATTTTTCATCACTTGTCACATGTGATAAAGCAAAGTCATTTTTCCATGAGCTTCCCCATGCCCGAGTTGCTGCCTCATGCCAGCTTTTTACAGAAGTCCACAATTGTTTCAATATGGTTGTTGTCATTTTAATTCTGTAGTTCTTCATTCACTGCCATGGTTGGCCCCCTTATTGCCAAAGTACCAGAAAGTGTTACTGGAGGAGAAAATACTTCCTAGCATGAGGGCATGTGGAGAGAGGTGTGACATTCTAAGCCAACGCTAAAAATGATGGTGCCTCTGTGCAGAGAAAAGTGTTTCTCAATTTCTTTCAAGAATCACCTAAACCAGAATTGGTTGGTAAGGCTTATTAAAAATACAAATTCCCAGGATCCACCTTTTGAAACTCAACTTCTGGAAATAGAGCCCTTCCTTTTATCAAGGCCCACCTGACCATCATTGATTGGCCCATGAGTGAGCCCATCATTCAAACATAGCCAATCAGAGCTCTTCCTTAGAATTTTCAATTTGTGGCCCCTGAACTGGAAGTTCCATGAGGAGCAGGAACTTTGTTTTGTTTTCTGATGTATCTCTAACATCTCAAACAGTGTTGTTTACATAGTAGGAGGTTATTAAATTGAATTAATTAATAGAGTAAGTCTCAGTTTCCTTTTGATGGTGAACATTGTGAACTGTGAGGTTGCCATATTCCCCTAAGTGTGTAAGAAGCATAGAGCCAGAATGAGATTGTCCTAGAAATACTCAAGTCCCTAATCCAGTTTCCCTGAGGCCTAACTCCCTCCCTGTCCTTCCCTTGGTTTTGTAAGCCAATAAATTGCCTGAATTTATTGCCCAAATTTGCTTGATTTGGGTTTCTGACACTTGCAACCAAAAGTATTCTAATAAACACAGCCAGGATCTTAGAGTCCCTTATTTGTAAATTATTTTATTATATTTTACCACACTTTAGCCTAAACCAACTTATGAAATATATTTTAAAAACTGAGATACAAAGAGGTTGCCTAAAGTCATTTGCCAGTGTGCGGCAAAACCAGGACTAAAATTTGTACTGATGCTTCCTTTTGGTGAAAAAGGCTGGATAGATAAAACTTGGGAGAGACAGAGAGCCTTGAATTGTTTTTAACCTCTAATGCTTTCCAATTAGCTTAACATTATAGCATAACTGGCTCAGTGAAAAGGGAGAGCTTTAGCCACCAGGTATTTTCAGAAACCTCATTCTACTAAAGATAAAATATCTGATAAATTCTTGTCAAGCCCCAGTGAAAGTTTTGTCAACAGAGAGTAAGGGTAACAAAGGAACTGCTGCTTTGGATTTAATTCTAATCACAAGGAAGAATTGGGTGGTGATGATGGTGATGCAGAAGTGTTAGGAATCTGAAGACTATTACCTTGTTGTCTTAGAAATTGTCTGACTTAGACTCTGGATATATCTGATTAGATATTTGGTAAGCAGAGATCCCGAAATTTTCACAAAAAGTAAAACAGGAATAAACTTGACAGTTGTGTTACAAGTGTGGGGGTGAAAGACTAAGAAGAGTTTGGGATGCTCTGTTTGCCCAGTATCCCTCATCCTTTGCTTTGGCATTGACACCCTAATTTTTACTGGGAAGTCATTTCTCTCCCACTCTTAGAACATATTATTTGGTCATACGTATGAACAAAGTCTGGATAATCAGACTTGTTCTGGAATGGGCGTGTGACCCAAATCAGGCCAAAGAGACCCAAAACGTTGAATAAGCACTTTTACTAGGGTGTAAACTAGTAGCACTTAAGCCTGTCTTCACTGCCTGATGGTGGCTATTTTCACTACAAGGAAAGAGCCTGCTTAAGAAGGAATCCAACATGGTGGATGGAGATGGAGAGAGAAGGGAAGAAAGGGGAAGGAGAGGAGAGAGAGGGGAAGAGAGAGGAGATATCTCAACATCATTATTTTAATACTTGGTTCCATCCATGCCAGGATATTTTGGTTATGAGCTTGTAAGTCCCCTTTTGGCAAAACCCAGGTAGAGAGGTTGAGTTGGGTTCTGCCTATTTCAGAGGCATCTAAAGAATCCGACATGGAATTTGTTGATTTTAGAAAGACAAAGACAAGATGGAGCAACTAACCAAATATGTATTAGGAGGAGTGGCATGAAGCCCTAAGAAAGGCATCAGGAAGACACAGAGAGAGTTTAGGTCATTAAGTAAGTGTGCAAATCCTTTTTAAAAATTATTTTCTCAACAAGAAGATAGAGGAAATTACAGGAGTATTTGTTGGGTCATAACAATTGATAGAAGGAAAGTCAAAACTATTCCACTTCTATTATGTTTCTATTGTTTTTCCATTGAGAAAAACTATTTTCAAATTGAAAATTTCAGAACAACAAAGATCAGGAGAAAATAGAAACCATGAACACTTACAGAGATTGGAGGTTATGTCATTCTGAAAAAACTTTGGCTGATTTGAACAGAAGAGTGATTTATTAAGAGGAAACTGGGTAGCTCACAGAAACTGGGAGGAGTGGAAAGCTGGGCTCAGAGACAGCCTACTGAGGACTCAGCTGCCGCCATCTCTGTGCAGTGGATACTATAGTTCGTGCCACAACTACCACAATATTGGACATTACATGCTGCCACTAGGATTCTGTCTCTGCTGCCCTGGGAACTCTACCTTGACACAACCATACTTTCCACTGAAGATGAATGTCCATAGCCACAGATCTTGTGCATAGTTGAATTCAGTCCAAAGTCTGGATGGACTGAGAAGTGTATCTGATTAGCAGGATGTAGTTATGTACTCACATCCTAGCTGTAAGGAAGGTTGGGGAAAATTTGAGTGTGGTATTTTTCATTCCATAAGAGGGGATAGATTCTGCCTCTCACTAAAACTCGAAGTGTGAATTCCTCAAGCTTTTCATACATCACCGTTAATGTGTTTGAGTAAATTCCTTCTATACTTAGTTCGTTGAGAGTTTTTATCATGAAAGGGTGTTGCACTTTGTAAAATATTTTTTCTGCATATATTGAGATAATCATGTGATTTTTATCCTTAATTATGTTAATGTGGTGTATTACATTTGCGGATTTGGGTATGCTGAACCATCCTTACATCCCAGGCTAAATCTCACCTGATCATGGTGTATGATCCTTTTAATGTGCTGTTGAATTCAGTTTGCTAGTATTTTGTTGAGAATTTTTGCATCTATGTTTAACAGGGATATTGACCTGTAGTTTTCATTTCTTGAAGTATCTTTTTTCTGTTTTTTTAAAAATCAGGGTAATGCTGGTTTCATAAAGTGAGTTTGGAAGTATTCCCTCATCTTCAATTTTCTGCAGGAATTTGAGAAGGACTGGTATTACTTGTTCTTTAAATTGTTTGGCACAATTCACCCATGAAGACTTCTGGTCCAGACCTTTTCTTTGTTAGGAGGTTTTTATTACTGATTCAATCTCCTTATTAGTTGTAGGTCTATTCACATTTTCTATTTTTTCATGGCTCAGTTTTTGGTAAGTTATATGTTTCTAGGAATTTACCCATTTCTTCCAGGTTATCCAGTTTCTTGATGTGTACTTGTTCTTAGTGGTCTCATAATCCATTGTATTTCTGTGGCATTGATTGTAATGTCTTCTCTTTAATTTCTGATTTTGAGTCCTCTCTGTTTCTTAGTCTAGCTAAAGGTTTGTCAGTTTTCATTGTCCTTTTCAAAAAAACGAATCTTACTTTTGTTGTTTTCTATTCTTTTTCTATTCTCCATTTCACTTATTTCTGCTCTAATCTTTATCATTTGCTTCCTTCTGGTATTTTGGTACTTAGTCTTGTAACTGAGCAAGACCCTATAGGGCCTTCCCAGGACAGAACCCCCCATGTCCTCTGTCTGGCTCTTGTTTGTTGAAAAACTTAAGTCTCCTAGGCCTTCTTCAAATTCTAAAGAATTCAATCAGAGAAGTGAGAAAATACAGAGACAGAGGAAAACAGTCAAATAAGAAAATAATAATAGATTAGCCATTAAATAAAGTCACAGACCTTTAGTTCCTCATCGAGGTCTATGGATAATATTCTAAGCCATGCCCTTTGAGCTGTTTTGCAGATACTAAAACCCACACTAGGTGGAAGAAGCTAACTGTATGCTGCCCACAAGCACGTAGACCCCAGACCGGTTGGAACCAGAAGGTTGATGATGTTGATTCATGGTTACCTTACCATCAGCCAATCAGAAGAATGCCCACAAATTGATCATACACTGCACAACACTCTCCCTCACCCGATCTTTAAAAACCTTTCCGTGAAAGTCATTGGAGAGTTCAAGCCTTTTAAGCATTAGTCACCCAGACTCCTGCTTGACACCCGCAATAAACGCTGCACTTCCCTTTATCACAACCCAGAGTCAGTAGATCAGCTTTACTGCATGTGGGCGAGCAGACTCAGGTTAGGTTTGGTAACAGTTTTTTCTTCTTTTTCTAGTTCTTTGAGGTACAAGCTTAGATTTTTTTCATTTGAGATGGATATTCTTTTTTAATGTGGGCATTTTTGGTTATAAACTTCCCTATGAGTACTGCTTTTATTGCATCCTGTAGTTTTGGTATACTGTGTTTTCATTTTTGTTTGTCTCAAAATATTTTCTAATTTCCCTTTTGTTTTCTTCTTCAACCAACTGTTTGCTCAAGAATGTACTGTTTATTTTCAATTCACTGCAGTCCCTATCAAATTACCAATGACATTCTTCACAGAGCTGGAACAAAAATTGTTAAAACTTGTAATGGAAGCATAAAAGACCCCGAATAGCCAAAACAATCTGGAAAAAGAAGAATGGAGCTGGGGGAATCAGGCTCCCTGACTTCAGACTACACTACAAAGCTACAGTAATCAAAACAGTATGGTATTGGCACAAAAACAGACGCATAGATGAATGGAACAGGATAGTAAGTCCAGAAGTAAATCCACGCACTTATGATCAATTCATCTACAACAAAGGAGGAAGAGTATACAAATGGAGAAAAGACAGTCTCTTCAACAAGTTGTGCTGGGAAAACTGGACAGCTACCTGTTAAAGACTGAAATTAGAACATTCTCTAACACCATATACAAAAATAAACTCAAAACAGATTAAAGACCTAAATGTAAGACCAGATACTATAAAACTCCTAGAGGAAAACATAGAACACTCTTGGACATAAGTCACAGCAATATATTTTTTGAATCAGCTCCTGGAGTAATGGAAATGGAAATAAAGGCAATTAAAGTTAAAAGCTTCTGTACAGCTAAGGATACCATCAACAAAACGAATAGACAACCTACAGAATGGGAGAAAATATTTGCAAATGATGCAACCAACAAGGGACTAATCTCCAAAATATACTAACAGCTCATATACCTTAATACTTTAAAAAAAGCAACCCAACCCCAAAATGAGCAGGAGACTAAACAAGCAATTCTCCAATGAAGACATACAAATGGCCAATAGGTGCATGAAAAACTGTTAAGCATCACTAATTGTGAGAGAAATGCAGATCAAAACAACAATGAGATATCACCTCACACCAGCCAGAATGACCATCATTAAGAAGTCTACAAACAATAGATGCTAGAGAGGGTGTGGAGAAAAGGGAACCCTCCTACACTGTTGGTAGGAGTGTAGATTGGTGCAGCCATTATGGAAAACAGTATGGAGATTCTTCAAAAGACTGAAAACAGACTTACCATATGATACAGCAATCCCACTCCTGGGCATATACCAGAGAAAAATAAAATTCAAAAAGACACATGCACCCCAATGTTCACAGCAGCACTATTTACAATAGTCAAGACATGAAAACAACCCAAATATCCATCAACAGATGACTGGATAAAGAAGAAGTGGTATATATATGCAATGTAATACTACTCAGCCATAATAAAGAATAAAATAATGCCATTTGCAGCAACATGGATGGACCTGGAGATCATCATTCTAAGTGAAGTAAGCCAGAAAGAGAAAGAAAAATGCCATATGATATCAAAAGGACACAAATGAACTTATTATTTATAACTTAGATGATTGATTTCTTGAACATGTGTAAGCACATTTGACTGTCCTGTATGATTGGATTACCGCATTCTGTTGATTCTTATTTTGTGATTGGCTTTATTCCTTTGATAACTGTGTAAGTTTAAAAAGCTAAAGCTCTAATCTGTTCCTAGAAACAATGATCAGTACATATATGTAAACTAAAAAAATGTGCAGTATATTGTATATATGTATTTACATAAAATATAATGTATATGTGCAGTCAAACTGTAATAATTCTACCTAATAAAACTGAAAAAGGAAAAACAAAGTTCAGGGACAGCACACCTCTGAGGACCAAGGCTCATAGTAGGAGATGCTATCACAGTCTTGGCTTATTAATTGCAATGGGAACGATGGGGTCCAGAAACATAGTAGATCCAGGAGGCAGAAATTAATGCCAAAAATCAGGTAGTCACAATTGTCATAGCAACTGGCAAAATACCGGAGTGACAGCCAAGGAAGCTTAACGTAGAGAGAGTTGTGGAGACGTTTTATAGAACCTAGTGTCCCTTGGGGAAAAACAGATGGTCAGGCAACAAGAGTACTGCCTAATGTATGTAATCAAAGAAAACAAGAGTAGATGAGGCACCTGAGGGTGGCCACTACAATAAAAAATGTCATAAAAATTGGGAATTTAAAAATTGAACCTCATGGGGAGTGATGGAAATGGTAGCTATCTTGATTGATGTAGTGGTTTCATTGGTGTATAAAGCTATCAAAATTCATCACATTGTACATTTGAAATATGTTAGTTTACTGTACAGGTACCATACCGCAATAAAGGTGTTTTTTTAAAAGAATGTATTGTTTAATTTCTACATATTTGTGAATTTTCTCATTTTCCTCATGCTATTGATTTCTAGTTTTACTCCACTGTGGTCAGAAAAGGTACTTGACATGATTTCAATTTTCTTAAATTTGTTAAGACTTTTTTTTGTGACTTAACATGTAATCTGTCCTGGAGATTGTCCTATTTGTGCTTGAGAAGAATGTGTATTTTGCTGCTGTTGTGTGGAATGTGCTGTAAATGTTAGGTTTATTTAGTCTGTAGTGTTGTCAAGTCTTTTGTTTCCTATTGATCTGTCTGGATGTTCTATCCATTATTCAAAGTGGTATGTTGAAATCTCCTATTATTGTGTTTCTATCAATTTTCTCCCTCAGCTCTGTCAATGTCTGCTTAATATATTTAGGCACTCTCCTCTTGGATATATATATAATTGTTACATCTTCCTGATGAATTGGCCATTTTATCATTACATAATGTCCTTGTCTTTTGTGACAGTATTTGACTTAAAGTCTGTGTTGTCTGGTATAAGTACGGCCACCTCTGCTCTCTTTTAGTTACCATTTACATGGAATATCTTTTTCCATCTTTCACTTTCAGACCACACATGTCCTTAAATCTAAAGTCAGTCTTGTAGACAGCATATAATTGGATCTTTAAAAAAATCCATTCAGTTATTCTATGTTTTTAACAGGAGAGTTTAATCTATTTACATTTAATTATTGACAGGCAATGACTTACTGCCATTTAAAAATCATTTTCTGTCTTATTCGTAGCTGTTTTGTTTTTCTTTTCCCTTCTTGCTGCCTTCCTCGGTGTTTCTTTTTTTTTTTTTTTTTTTTTTGTAGTGGCATGCTTTGGTTTACTTCTCATTTTCTTTTGAGTATCTTCTAAAGATTGTGGTTACCATGAGGCTTACAAACAACACCTTATGGTTATAACAATCTCCTTTAAGCTAATAGCAACTCAACTTCAACTACAAGAACCCTACACTTTTACTTCTGCCCACAGAAACACATACACACACACAGACATACTTTACGTTATTGATATAACAAATTACATTTTTATATTGTATATCCATTAAAATATTTTAGTTATAACTTTTTAATACTTTGTCTTTTAACTTCTAATACCAGAATTAAAAGTGACCCACCCATCACCATTTCAGTTTTACAGTATTCTGTATTTATCTAATATATTTACCTTTACCAGTGAGTTTTATATTTTCTCATGCTTTCACATTGCTGTTTAACATCTTTTTATTTCAACTTGAAGGTCTCCCTTTAATATTTCTTGTAAAGCAGGTCTAGAGGTAATAAATTCCTTCAGCTTTTGTTTACCTGGAAAACTTGTTTAATTTTATAGTGTGGTGTGGGAATTCCTTTGTATGTGGTGAGTCACTTTCCTCTTGCTGATTCCAAAACTTTCTCCTTATATGTGACTTTTGACAATTTGATTATAATCTCTCTCAGTTTGGACTTCTTTAGCTTCATCTTATTTGAGATCTTTGGGCTTCTTGAATCTGGACGTTCATTTCCTTCCCTAGGTT
Source organism: Camelus dromedarius (assembly GCF_036321535.1). Classification (NCBI taxonomy): domain Eukaryota; kingdom Metazoa; phylum Chordata; class Mammalia; order Artiodactyla; family Camelidae; genus Camelus; species Camelus dromedarius. Next base: position 85,754,188 of record NC_087472.1, on the reverse strand, counting down.
TGGGAAGTTTTCACCATGATTTGTTTATTCTTACTGAAGTATAGTTGATTTACAGTATTATATTAGTTTCAGGTGTACAGCATAGCGATTCAGAATTTGTACAGATTATACTCCATTAAAACTTATTAGAAGATAATGGCTATATTTCCCTGTGCTGTACAATATATCCTCGGTGCTTATCTATTTTATACACAGTAGTTTGTACCTTTTAATCCCCTACCCCTAACTTGCCTCTCCCCTTTCCTTCTCCCCACTGGTAATGACTAGTTTGTTTTCTATATTTGTAAGTTTGTTTCTGTTTTGCTATACACATTTGCATTATTTTTTAGATTCCACATATAAGTGATACAATATTTATCTTTCTCTGTCTGACTTATTTCACTAAGCATAATATTCTCTAGGTCCATCCACATTGCTGCAGCATGATAGAATGGCAGACTTTTATTCTTCTATGGCTGCGTAATATTCCATTGTATACATATACCACATCTTCTTTATCCATTTGTCTGTTGATGGACACTTGAGTTGCTTCCAAATCTTGGCAATTGTGAATAATGCTGCTATGGACACTGGGGTACATGTATCTTTTTGAATTAGTGTTTTTGTTTTTTCTCGTTATATACCCAGAAGTAGAATTGCTGGATCATATGATAATTCTAGTTTCAGTTTTTTGAGAAACTTCCATACTGTTTCTCATAGTGGCTGCACCAATTTACATTCCCACCAACAGTGTACAAGGGTTCTCTTTCGTCCACATCCTTGCCAACATTTATTATTTGTAGACTTTTTGATGATAGCTATTCTAATAGGTGTGAGGTGATACCTCATTGTGGCTTTCATTTGCATTTCTCTATTAGTGATGTTGAGCATCTTTTCATGTGCCTGTTAGCTGTCTGTATGTGTTCTTTGGAAAAATGTCTATTCAGGTCTTCTGCCCATTTTTTGACTGGGTTGTTTGGTTTATGATATTGAGTTGTATGAGCTATTTATGTACTTTGGATATTAACCTCTTGTCAGTTCTATCATTTGCAAGTATTTTCTCCCATTCAGTAGGTTGTCTTTTTGTTTTTGTCTGTAGTTTCCTTTGCTGTGCAAAAGCTTTTTAGTTTAATTAGGTCTCATTTGTTTATTTTTGCTTTTCTTTCTTCTGCCTTAGGAGACAGATCCAAAAAAACATTGCTACGATCTACATCAAAGAGTGTTCTGCCTATGTTCTCTTCCAGGAGTTTTATGGTTTGAGGTTTTACATTTAGGTCTTTAATCCATGTTGAGGTTTTTTTGTATATGGTGTGAGGAAATGTTCTAATCTCATCATTTTACATGTAGCTGTCCAGTTTTCCCAGTGCCACTTGTTGAAGAGACTGTCTTTTCTCCATCCTATATTCCTGCCTCCTTTGTCATAAGACTAATTGACCATAATGGGCATTTCTGGGCTCTCAAGTATGTTCCATTGATTTATGTGTCAGTTTTTGTGTCAGTATCATTATGCCTTGATTACTGAAGCTTTGTAATACAGTCTGAAGTCTCTCAAGATTGCTTTGGCAATTTGGAGCTTTTTGTGGTTCCATATGAATTTTAGGATTATTTGTTCCAGTTCTGTGAAAAATGTCATCAGTATTTTGATAGGAATTGGATTAAATACATAGATTTCTTTGGGTGGTAATGCCAGTTTAACAATATTAAACATTCCAATTCAAGAGCTCAGAGTATCTTTCCATTTCTTTGCATCATCTTCAGTTTCCTTCACCAATATTTTACAGTTTTCAGAGTGCAGGTTTTTTACCTCCTTGGTTAAGTTTATTCCTAGATATTTTTGATGTGATTTTAAACAGGCTTGTTTTTTAACGTTCTCTTTCTGATAGTTCATTATAAGTGTATAGAAAAGCAACAGATTTCTGTATATTAATCTTGTATCCTGCAACTTTACTTAATTCATTTATTAGTTCTAATAGATTTTGTGTAGAGACTTCGGGGTTTTCTATATAAAGTATCATGTCATTTGCAAATAGTGACAGTTTTACATCTTCCTTTCCAATTTGAATGCCTTTCATTTCTTTTTCTTGTGTGACTATACAGGGAAGTATAAATATTATTTCTTTAAATAAGTTTTCTGCTTATTTCTCTCTCTTCTCCTTCTAGGACTCTCATAATGCATATATTGGTCCTCTTTTTGATGTCCCATAATTTCCATATGCTTTTGTCAATGTTTTTCCATCTTTTCTTTTTATTCCTTTGAATGGATAATTTCAAATGATCTTTTCCTCAAGTTTGCTCATTCTTTCTTATGCTTGTTCACGTCTGTTTCATCTAATGAATTTTTAAACTCAGTTATTACATTCATCAGCATGAAAATTTCTGGTTTTGTCTTTTTTATATTTTGTATCTCTTTGTTGGAATTCTCATTTTGTTCATGAATAATTTTCCTGATATCCTTGAGCATATTTATGACAGTTATTTTGAATTCTTTGCCAAGTAATTCACATAACCCTGTTTCTTTAATGTTGGTTTCTGGAGATTTATTTTGTTCCTTTGATTGGGCCATTTTTCCTTATTTCTTTGTGTTCCTTGTAACTTTGTGTTGGTATCTGCACAACTGAAAAAACAGTCAACTCTCCCAGACTTTACTTACTGACTTCTTACAGGGAAATAACTTCACCAATCAGACCAGCTAGAGATTCTTAAATCTTTTTTGTGGATGTATCTTCTCTAAACTTGTGCATGTAAATTCCTAATCAGAGAAATTTGCTGGTTTCTTTTTTCAGGAGTTTGTAATCTCTTGCTCCCTCTGTTGTCTGTCTGCTGTACTGCAGGTCCTCTGAAGCAGCAGCATGCTAGACAGCTCTTTTTTGTTCTCAGAGGGCCCCTAGCATTAGAGTATGCCGGTTCCTGTCTATGCTCCAAAACAGGTGAGATAGAAACTAGTCCTTTGGGTAGCCCCCTGAAAAATCAGAATGTTGTATACACACTCCACTCCTCTCCCCCAGAGGAAGAACCCACCAAACTGTATCAGCCTGTCTAGTGTACTTTAGTTCCCCTGGACCTCTAGTATGCCATCCAGCTCTTTTTTGTTCTCAGCAACCTCCAGGCATCCAGAGTGTGCTGGTTCCCACCAATGTTCCAAGACAGGTGAAACAGAAACCAGTCCCTTGGGCAGCCCCCTAAAAGTCAGAACATTTGAAGTAAGGTCCAGTCTTCTCTTTCCTTCCTGGGGGAAAAGCCAGAAGCTAGGAGTTTGCTCCAGATCACATGGCACTGTGGTCGGGAAAGAGACGATGGCAAAAGATGGTCACAGATTTTCCTATGGACTTCAACATGACTGGTTTCATGCTTGCCTTGGGTGCAGAAGCATCTTACCTAGTTTCTGGATTTCTCACAGAGGGAATTGATCCATGTATTGTTATTGAATCAGTATTTCTTTGGGAGGAAGGAAGGTCTGGGGCTTCTATTCTGCCATCTTGCTGACATTACTTTCAATACTTTTAACTTTTTTTAAATAGGAAAGAGAAACAAACTTCTATTGTACTTTGAGGGTTTTTTTTAACACATTTTTCTTTATAAGCAGCTAAATTTAACTAGAATAGATACAGATAGATGCCTGCTTTGGATGGTAGGTAATATTAGATGAAGTCTTAAAACTTTACAAATCTAGAATGATATAAATCTAAGATTCACATTGTTATTCTTCAACCAAATATTTTATGAAAAAGAGGAAGTTTTAGGAAATACTGAAAATGTGTAAAAGTGTAGTTCCCAGGAAAGCAAATCCTCCTCTTTGATTTATTTTTGTTTTTACCCATAGGAAAACAATGGCTTTCATGATGTTTTGGTTAATTAGGAAGGACAGAACAGACGTCCAGATGTTAATCCCTTAGCTAGCCTCATACTCCACATCTTTCTTTGGTCTGGATACTAAGTCTGCATCAGAAACCCGAGTCAGCTTTATTAAATAAATGGTCTCATTTTATTTATATTTAATCATTTAGTAAATGAAATAAAGCCATTAGAAGAGATAACAGACCTCAGATTTAAAAACAAATGTTGAGACAAGATAAATATCTCTGCTTTTCCGTGACATTTATCTAGCAGCAGGAACCTATTAGACTGTCATGATGTTTTATTCCATTGACTTATCTCCAGGCTCCCTTTTATAGAAGGCCGATTTTTCGGATGCTTTTACACCCATCATTTATATGTACTTACTTATTTAACTCTTCTGCATTCACTACTACTCTATGTCTGAATTCCAATTTTGTATGTCTCACATGAAACTCAAAGTCTAAATATACAGTGTTCTTGACCAAAAAAAAAAAAAGGTTAAATGTCACCATCTGAATAAAAATTAATTTTACTAAGTAGTGGTGGCCTGGAGATTCAGTTATGTGTAGGTTCTGACTGTGAATTTCAAGTAACCATATATGAGCCACTCACTTGTATGTTAAATAGAAAGATAACATTGATAATCTTCCAGTATATCTTAATTGAAATTAAAGACTGAAGATACTGATTCTTTTTTTTAACTAAGTTTGTCTTATATAACTTCCAGCCAATAATAAACCAAATTTCTCTATCAATCTTCCCAGAAGCAGCTCAAATAACGAAAACAACCAAAGACATCATGCAGGTTTTCTTTTCAAAGTTGTGTGAGAGTGGTAGAGTAGGGAGAAACTGTGGAAAGCTTCCATTGTATTTAAAAGATCAAAAACCACTGAGTCAAATATCCCCCTCATGTAGTGCCTGTTTATCCTGTCTTTGCAGACAAGCTCACCCACATGGCTTTATGTCACATGTTTTTAATTTTCTGACCACTCTTACCACTGCAGAACCAGATAGCCTTGAAAAAGATTAATGTTATTCTGTCTTATGCATCAGCAACAAAATTTGTCAACTTGAATCTTTTATACCGGCGATTACATCAAAGCTGAAAAACAGCATGATTTCTTTTTTCACCTTAGAAGTTGAATTTGTTACACACAAAAAAATCTTCAGGCTTGAAATGGAACATGTTTGATTTGGGAATCGTTGAGAAAGAATAAGCAAAACAACCACCCCTCCAAACACACACACAACTCTTTTCTAAGGAGAACCAACTTAGAAAAAGAGGAAGATACAAGAGGTTAGGTGGTAAGCAGGCAGTGGGAATCCACTTCTTGAAGCAACTACATGCAGAATAATAATGATTTTGGAAAAATGCTAACATTTATTCAGTGTTAGACCTCAAGTTATACCTCTTAACCATTCTGTGAGACAGATTCTATTGTTGTTACCAATTTATAGGAGAGAACAGAGGTTTAGGAAGGTTAAATAACTTCCCCAAGGTCACGCAGTTGGATTTGGTGGAGCATGAATTTGACATCAGGCCTCATTTCTCAAGGTCTTCATTGCTCAAGACCTGTTCTCAATCAGCTCTTGTCTCAATCATGCCCTCAAACATGACTTTTATAAGCTTTCCCAACATTTTCCTTGCTTCCCTCCCTACCTACCCAGCTTCTCTAAACAAAATCATGCAAACTACTTTAAATTATCAAAAACCTGAATTACTCCAGACCTCCTTCTTTTGCAAATGATAGTCACCCACTTGAGCAAAGGAAGAAATGTACTGGGCCCTATAACTGAATAGTCCTTCGGGTAAGGCCAGGTGCAGGTATGCCAATGATGTCATCAGGTAACACTTTTTGTCTCTTACTCCATTCTCCTTTCTACTGTGTGGCTCTATCCTCAGCGAGCTTTCTCCTTGCAGTCATAGGACGGCCACCAGAAGCTGTAAGTTTAATCCTTTTACTTTAGCAATCCCAGCTTTCCCAATGTTTCTAGCCAAGAAAGCTCAGAACTGTTTCTCCTTGGGTAGGCCTGGGATATATGCCCCCCACCCTGCCTTGGGGACTTGGAAATGGTTTAGCTCCTCTCAAATCACATGTTATGGGAATGGGGGATGGTTGTCTCTCAAAGGAAATTCAAGATATTATTGACAGAATGTAATGGAAGCTGGGTTGGTAAGCACAACACAACTCATTCTGAAGTCTAGTTGCCTGCCTTTTCCTGTATTATCACTTTATTAACCCATTTCCAAAGCTTATCTCCATCAGCCTCATTTAATGAGTCTTACTGAATTTTGAGTGCATCTTAAGGATTTGAGTGCTAAAATTTTATATATATATATATCACCCATAATAAGACCGTAAAGTCATGCTCAACAGTTTCAAAACTGTATTAGCCATTGTCCTTCCCCTCATGCCCCATATCCATTCTACTACCTGGATCCTTTGGCTCAGTGTATAGCACCTCCACTGGCCCAACTGTGCAGAGCAGAAAACAGCCATAATCTTTTACTCTTCTCCTACCTTACTCCGACATGTAGTTGGTCATCAAACCCAGTAAATCCTATCTGCTTAACATCTCTTGACTCCTACTAAGTCTCTCCATTCTTCCTTCTACTGACATAGCTCAGATTTCCTCATTTCTTGATTATTCTACTTACCATCCCAACATATCTTGCTCCTTTCAAATATATTCTCCAATTTTCCAGAAAAATAATCTTTCTAAATCACAGATAGGATCCCCTCACTCTCCTCTTTACAACCATTCAGTGACTCCCTGTTGTATGACTGCCATGGGTCTCAGTTTTGTCATTGTTAAAGGAAAGGATTAAATTGATGATCTCTTGGATCCTTCCAGCTCCACGATTCTATTAATCCTTGCTAACCTAAAGTAGTCAATTTCTTTGGCCATCTGGTAATGGATTTTTCTGCCTTTTGGATCATGGGCTGAGATCCAGATTCTTTTTGGATATCACTCTTCATTGTACCTCATAGTAACGCTGGGCCAAGCTATCTCGAGAAGTCATCTCATATTGAAAACAGTTGGAAAAGTGTGAGCATGGGCATTCCAGAGTCAGAATCAATTATTTGAGATCTATCCAATCTTTTAACTACAACTTCTTACAAACTTCTTACATTCATGCAAATGTCTAGAAACTGACTGTATCAGAGAATAAACTCTATCTTCTATTTCTGACATTGGGACTTCTTCCAACAAGGAGAACTATAGATGTAGAAGTAGACATGTTGGTTTCTCATAAGACAAAAAGCAAGAGTGTTAATGTATTATTCATTATTATGCTATTATTTGAAAGCTGTTGAACTATGCCACCATAGGGATCCTTAATCACTCCTTTCCTTTTAATATTCTGAATATTGAAGTAAACCTTAGAAACGACTACATGCAGAAAACTGTTATAATTTTCAAGTTAAAGAATTTACTCTAACCAAATGAACACCTCCATCTCTACTTGCCAATATAAGGTAACTTTACACGGATTCATCAATTTAAGATAAAGGCATGTCTGTTTTAGCACTGCCCCCTACAGCAATGATTTACTATAGTGCATTCAAATCGTATATCTATACACACACATTATAGTGCCCATAGAAAATTAGTAAATATACTTTTGTCATATCCAGTATGCTAGGGTGTGCATTATTTGCCTTGGCCAATGTGACTGATCAAACTGGGCTGCCTCTCCTTCAGATGGCGTGATGAGTGCCAGTACACTTACTTATTACACCTAGTTTCTAATTCTGCCAGTACACTGTGTGATTACGTTTGGCTTATAATGGCTAAAAAAAAACCAAAAAAGGCTTAAGATTGATAATACTGGAGGTAGAGAAAAAGAGACAAGAAAAAGAATCAAATCCTACGTTAAAAATGCACATTTTGGGGGGTTGAGCCAAGATGGCGGAGTAGAGAGACTCATAGCTCGCCCTTTCCCACAAATAACACCAAGAATTACGCCTACAAACCCACTGAATCACACAGAACACCTACTTGGACTCTGGCAGTGTCTCTCACTTCGAAATACAGGAGGATTCTCACAAAATCCTGTAAGAAAAAAAGAAAAAAACTCCATGCAAGACAGGTCCTACAGGGAGGGAGTGGTATAGGAAGGCACCCTCACGCTGGGATGCCCCATCTCCAGCCAGGAGGTCAGCGGGGACAGAAACAGAGCTTCTGAGGCTCGGAGGAGAAAGTGGCAACCGTTTGGCAGAGAGAACTAAGGGAAACTGCCACGGAGGGTCCCTGCAATCCCCAGCCCTAGCCGGGAGCCGTCAGGGACGCGCCAGGACTGGCTGTTCGAGATAGGTGAGGAGCCCAGGCAGAGGTCTAGGGCCCACTGCACAGAGGCAGCCTCAGGGGACTGGAGGGTGGTGTGAGCTCTGGCTGTGGGTGTGTGCGGAACAGCACAGCCTAGGACCCACATAAAAAGGCACCACTGTTGGTGTGGTGGGGGAGGGGCGCAACGCGGACGCACCACAGCCGCTGTCTCCACTTGGCGCCATTGTTGGTGTGTTCTCGCGAGAAGAGAGGTGGGGCTTGGTCAAAGCACGCACTGCTGCGGGGAGGCGGGGCTGAAAGCTGAATTCATACCCTGTGGCTCTGCAACTTCTTGGGCGGCACTGAGATTTCTTTACAGCTCCAGGCAGAGAGGGCGGATTTGCTCTCTCTGGACCCTTCGGCATGAACAGGCAGTGAGCCGAGTTCTGACACACAGGGGCGAGTACAGGTATTTACAATAGGCTGGTGTACCATATCGTATGCGGAGGCAGGGGTCTGCGCCAACCCTGTGGCACACTACAGATTCAGGTGTGTGACTGCATGCTTGCTACGGCGGGTCCTAGCGCCTGACATTGGTAGATCTGTACTGGTGGTTTCTGAGGCTCAGAACCTGGGGGACACCAGAGCAGGTGGCCAACGTTCCTGCAGCTAAGGTGGGGACAAAGGCAGCGTCAACAGAGTACTTTGTAAGCCTGCATAACAAGCGACAAACAACACCACAGAGGGCACGTCCCAGGGGACATCTCCTGCCTACTCTTCTTCCCAGCTGAAGCACTCCAGCCCAGCCTACCACACACCACAGCTCAGAAACGGGTCTAGAAGCCTCTATTCCAGAAACAGGGGAGCAGACCCAGCCCCTGCCCAGGCTGTGACAACCACAGAACAAAAAAGGAGGCCCCACTCAACAACAATCAGGGCAAGCTAATACAAAAGAAAACTATCAAACACTAAAAATAGACTTACCATATGATCCAGCAATCCCATTCCTGGGAATATATCTGGAGGGAACTTTAATTCAAAAAGATACATGCACCCCAAGGCTCATAGCAGCACTATTTACAATAGCCAAGACATGGAAACAACCTAAATGTCCACAGACTGGATGAAGAAGTGGTGGTATATTTATACAATGGAATACTACTCAGCCATAAAAAATAATAAAATAATGCCATTTGCAGCAACATGGATGTACCTAGAGAAGTCATTCTAAGTGAAGTGTGCCAGAAAGAGAAAGAAAAATACCATATGATATCACTCATATGTGGAATCTAAAAAAAAAAAAAAGACAAACGAACTTATTTACAAAACAGAAACAGACTCATAGACATAGAAAATAAACTTATGGTTACCAGGGGGAAAGGGGATGGGAAGGGATAAATTGGGAGTTTGTGATTTGCAGATACTAACATATATAAAATAGATAAACAACAAGTTTATACTGTATAGCACAGGGAACTATATTCAATATCTTGTAGTAACTTGTGAAAAAGAATATGAAAATGAACATACATATGTTCATCTATGACTGAAGCATTGTGCTGTGCACCAGAAATGGACACACTGTAAACTGACTGTATTTCAATAAAATATATATATATATATATGCAATCAAAAATGCACATTTTTACAGCTGCTTGTGCAGAGGGGCATGATCAGGAAGCTGTTCAAGAAAGCAGAGAACAAAGCTCAGCCATTGGTTAGGAATTGGTGGAAGTTTTTCATATTATGAAGGGTATCACAGACATCAATAAATATCTATTGAGCAAATGCTGTGTCCCAGGCATTAATTGAGATGCTGAGGATAAAGCAGGGAACAACAGAGACAAGAACTCCTATCCTCATGGTGATTACATTCTAGTGGAGGGAGACAGAAAAGGAAAAAGCTTAAATCAGTAAAAATACATAGTTATTAGACACTAATGAATGGTAGGGGGAAAGGTTATAATTTAAAATAATAGCCGGGGAAGATGTCATTGAGAGGGAGGTGAAAGGGCAAGCCATGAATATATCTGGAAGAGCATTCCAGGAAGAGGAAACAGCGTAGGAAACTCTAAGTTAAGGCTATAACAAATGTGTGGAAATCAAGGCGGCCAGTGTGGCTGAAACTGAAGGAGAAAGGGGAAGAGGAAAAAGAGGATAAGTCAGGTAAGTGATGAGGGCCAGATGGCTGTGAGCCTTTTAGGCCATCCTATGAGTCTGGATTTTACTTTGTGGGAATATTTGAAACATTGATACCATCAGTTTAGAAGATCTGGCTTTTATCATTCCGGCTGCTATTTTGAGAATGGCCTATAGGGGGCAGAAGCAGGAGAAGTCTCCAATTAGGTTGCTAATAAATTGGAGATACATCTCCAAAGAAAATGTGCTAGAAGGACTGGACATAGCACTGATTTAGTTAGCTAAACCATCCAGGATGCACCCTTTGAGCAGAACTTTGGAAAACTTTCTGAAAGTACTTTTAGGATGGTTTATCCCATAAAATGTACTAAACCTTGTGTTGAGGTTTGACAGTTACACAATTACTGATTTTTTTTCCCTATTCACCTTAGATAGTGATGATTTGCATAAGAGGAACCCATTAATTTTAATATGTTTTTCCTGGATAGTTTTGCATAATTTTATGTGATTTCCTTGATGAACCCGCTAAAACTATTTTCCATCCATCATTTTGCACAATCTGCATAATAAGGAAATACTGAGGAAGAACTGGGAACTGGGCAATTCAGCAAGATCACAGAAACCATGTGTTGGGAGCTGCCTGTCAGCAAATGCTGCTAGAGATTCTGTGAATATCAGGAAAAATCTTGCAGATAAGGGCAAAATAAATGGCTTTGGCAAGTTTTGTGTAGGCTGCATATTTCTTGTGGGGTCACTGCTACTTCTAAAGAGTCCAACTAGAATAATTATTTTGGAACACAACTTTCTGTGTGCCTGCATACTCGGTGCCTCCCTGCTCAGATTTCTCCATAACATGCCTCTTGAGTGCACTATTGATTACAAAGACTTTATGGCATTGGATGACCCATAGAGTGGGCAATATAGATGACAGCAGACTTTATTGCATTGGATAATGAGAAGCTAGCAGGATGTTCTAGTTACCATTGTTGCATAAAAAATAACCCTAAAACTTAGTAGCTTAAAACAACTATTTTATTTTGTTCATAATATTGTGGGTCAGGAATTCTGGAAGGGCTTGGGATGTTAGTTCTCATGGAGCTGTAGTCATCTGAAGGCTCAACTGGGCTGGATATCCAAGGTGGCTCATTCACATAACTGTCAGCTGATTCTCTCAGCTGAGCTGTTGACCCAAGTACCTACAAGTGGCCTCTTCATATTGTCTTCACTTCCTCACAAAATGGCGGCCTCAAGTAGTTAGACTCTTACAAGGTGGCTCAGTGCTCCAACTACGAGTACTCCCACACGTAACATGGAAGCTCTATCGTTTTTTATGACCTAGACTTGCATGTCATGCAGTGTCATTTGGATCACATTCCACTGGTTACAAGTAAGTCATAAGCCACTCAGATTCAAGAGGAGGGGGCACATCCCTTACCTCCTGATGAGAGGAGTGTCAAGGTCACATTGTAGAGGCCCATGTGGCAGAGCAGATATTGTTGGGGCCATATTTGGAAAATATAATCTGCTACCCAGGGTTAGTTATTAAAAATAGAATGTGTGAAGTCACTGGATTCAAGGTAAAGTATAGAGGTCACTCGACTTTGTGGAGAAACAGACAAAGTGAGGAAGCAGGAACTGCAGAATGTTGACATTGTTGCATTCATGAGAGCAAAAGGATCCAAGGAAACCCTGGGAGTTCAATCAAGCCAGGATAAAGTTACAAGAAAGGCTTCATTCTGCAGGCTGCACTCCAGGTTACCTTGCTCATGGTGCTCTTATGGCAACTCATTTATCATTTCACGAACTTTTAATGAGTGCCTACTACATGTGCCAGGGACTATTCTGGACTCTTGGTGCATATCAGTAAATTAAATTAATGTAGCAAAAAGCCCTACCCTCATGGAGAGTGTATTCTAGTGGAGTCATGATATTAAAATAAACAGAACTGCTTGCAAATTAAGTAAATGACTATCAGAGGCGATGCCGCACATGGTCTAAATAGCTAGCTCCACCCTGATGAATGTCCTGGGCTGAAGTTTTGCAGGTAATCGTGCAACAGAAAAAGTGCTGAGGTCTTTGGGGATGAAATGTACAGGTAATAGGGGTAATTTGTCCCATGAGTTTCAGAGGGCCTCTGGATACTGCTAGCTTCCTGCTTCTCCCAGATCAGGCTGTTTCACATCCATCCTGTGATCTTTGTTCTACTTGTGGGCATCGCTGTCCGAAAGAAAACCCTAGGAACCCTAATAGTTCACCCCACCTTGTATACACACCATTTGTCATGTAACTTTGGAATTCCAGAAAGACACCCCCTGTTTCCTCATGTGACATGTCAATAAGGCAAAGAGCGTGCCAGTTCTGAGACCAGACCCGGAGAAGTCTTGCATGTTTCCTCATGTGCTCTTGCCCCTCTGCCATTGCCATTCAAGCCAGCTGGGGATGACCGGCTGGAGGATGAGAGACATGTGGACCAGAGCCCAGTTGACCTAGTCTCCCAAGCGACACCCGGCCCACCCCCAGCACCCAGCCAAGATCCCAGACGCATGAGCAATACACTTATTGTTATACACTACGAGATTGTGCGCTTGCTTGTTAGGCAGAATTTTTTGGCAATGGGGGCAGGGGGACACAACTAGGAATAAAGCAGAGCTCCTCCTCTTGGAGACCTGCTTCCAGGTTTACTTTGAAGCCAGTCAGCATAAGCCCCTGTCATTGCTGCTGGTGCTACCTTGGTGCTGGGCTGGGTGGAAGGGTCATCAGAGTCAGAATGAACAGTCACCTCTAGATTGACGACCAGGGTGAGGTAGGGAGGGAGAAAGTGGAATAAGGCTTCATTTCTGCCTGAGAAGTTTTGCATTTTATGTCTCCTTGTCTAAAGGGACAAAAAAATCACTTGTAATGCCTACTATGATTGGGGGATGAGGAAGAAGCCCCAAGGAGAAATGAAACATTCCACTTGATCCTTTGATCTCCCTGGCCCGTCACGCTCCCTGCTGAAAAGTGGACTGACTTAGCTTTGTATTATTATCATTGAAAAGAAACCTGGTTTTGGCACACTACAGGAGGATGGAGGCCATACCATCTACTCTGTGGAAGTGTCAGTCCTGCCAGTAATCTTGGCAAACTGAACTCCTCCAGAATACATCAAGCAAGGAGAAGGACGGAGGGGCAGGCTGTTTAATCTCTTCTTCCAAAACACTGTGACAATTAACACTTTTGAGGAAAAAAATTACCTCCAAGCAAAAGTGGCCTTTCAAGTAAGTGGAGTCGTTGCTCTCCCCACAAAGTGTCGGAAACTTTTCCATGAGTCACTTCTTTTGTGCCTTGCACACTCCCTATCCAAATGCAAATACCCCTGGGAAAGGTGACCTTTTTGGCCGTCACTGGTCAACACTTTGGGAAAGGAAGAATTATTTTAAAACAGCTGAGCAAAAGAAAGGCAATTCATGTGTGCAACTGTTCATTTTGCATCTTTCCCACTGGACTGTAAGCTCCAAGAGGTCATGTCCATTTTGTTTATCCATCTATTTTCAGGGTCCAGGATCATAGGAGACTCTCAAAAACCCTGGGCCGGGGGTGGGTGGGGTGGGTGGGATGGGGAGGAAGAAAGCAGGAGGGAAGAACAACGGGAAGGAAGGAAAGGAGGGAAGGACAGAGAAAAGGGTCAAAACGATTAATTAATAATCTCAACATCGTTTACCCTGATATTAACTAGTTAATGACCTCAAGATATTTATAGGGCCCTCACTATGAAGGAACTGGATGGGGGGGGGCGGAGGGGCGAGGGTGGCGAGGGCGGTCTCTGGGAGAAAGACCGAACCCTCATCCCTTACCTTATCCCGGTGTGCTTCTTTGAACTTTCACTTCTGTATACGCCAAGAAAAACAACAGGACAGCCAAGGCCGAGAGAAAGTTTCCCTATGAGGCATTTCACCGTTTTAATGCATGAAACGTGATGCATTCAAATCCCTCCGCCTTTGGGGTGAAACACTCAGAATGAGAACTCCAAAGTGACCAAGATGAAAACCAAGTTTCAGGAGGGCACCCAGTTTTTTCCCCAGTACTCTAGACTAGTTCAGTGGCTTCTCAATCTTTAATGTGCGTGCGAATCACCTGGGGATCTTGCTAAATATGCCGATTTTGATTCACTAGTCTGGAGCAAAGTCTCAGCTGCTGCATCTTTAACATGCTCCTAGGTGACGCTGACCTGCTGACTCGAGGAGGGCCACCGGTGGAGTACACGAGGGACTCGAGGTCTTCACCTCCGCCGCCAGGTGTGTGTACGCCCAGTCTCAGCGTTCCGGATCGGTGTCCCGCGCGTCCCTGGCCTTCCGCCGGGAGGGGAGGAGCCGAGGGCGGAGCGGGAGGAGTGGCGCGGGCCCCGCGTGGGCCCTGCCGGAGATCACCTCGGCCCCTTGGAGAGGCGGCCGAGCTGCGGCGGCGCAGGAGGGGGCGGGTTCGGCGAGGGCGCGGCCTCTGTGAGGGGGGCACACGACGCGCATCCCCCGCGCTCGCCCGGGCCACTCGGGAGCCTCGCGGCAGCCCTGTGCCCCACTTGGCAATCCGCTCCGTGCTTCTTCCTCGCGCCCGCCTCCTCTTGTCACCTCCCGTCTCAGCCTCCTCGCTCCATCCCGGCCGCATCCACCGCCATCCGAGTGCCTCCAAGAGCGAGAGGTGGTGCGCGGGACCGCAGGGCGCGCCCTCCAACGGACCCCGGCTCGGCATTGGGGGGCACGGGCGGCAGCATGGACACCAAGCGCTGCTTCGCCAACCGCTTCGATGACTACCAGGGCAGCCTGCTGGCGGGCCAGTGCGAAGAGGCGGTGGCGCCCTTGGTCACCGCCACCATCGAGCGCATCCTCCAGGAGCTGCCCCCGCTCGGGGGCGGCGCTGAGGCCCGGGGGACGGCGGCCGCGGCCAGCAGCTGCCAGGGGGGTCTATACGGCGGCGTGGCCGGGGTGGCCTACATGCTCTACCACGTCTCGCAGAGCCCGCTCTTCGCCGGGGCCCGGGAGCGCTACCTGCGTTCGGCCAAGCGCCTCATCGACGCGTGCGCCCGCGCGGAGGAGTGGGGCGAGCCGGACGCCGACACCCGCGCCGCCTTCCTGCTCGGGGGCGCCGGCGTGTACGCCGTGGCTACTCTTGTGTACCACGCCCTGGGCCGGTCCGACTACGTGCAGCCGCTGGCCAAGTTCCGGGCTCTGTGCGCCGTCTGCGCGCCCGTCTCCTTCCTGGAGTGCGGCTCCGACGAGCTCTTCGTGGGCCGCGCGGGCTACCTGTGCGCCGCGCTCGTGCTCAAGCAGAAACTCGCCCAGGAGGTAAGAGGCAGCCCCGGCCGCGGGGGGGCGCTCGCCGCCTGCCAGGCCCGGCCCTGCCCCGCCGCCCGGGCCCCGGACTCCGGCTGTGGGAGCAGCGCCCCTGGCTGTTCTCCATCTCTCTTTGTTACTCTTTGTCTGACACAGTCCTTTTTTGAGTCTCTTGAGGTTTATCTCTTGCTTTTGTCCGTCTCCTCTCCCCTTCCCCTCCCCCCGCCCACTGCCTCTTTCAATCTCTCGGTTGGGATTCCCGCGCCTTTGCGCTTTGTTCATGTTTTAAGGCGGACGTGGCATCTCCCCAGATGCCTCTGCCCAGTAGCTTTCTGGAGGCCCTTTCACGTGAGATTTTTTTTAATTCTCAAAAATGAAACAGATTTCCCTTCCTTTGACCCTCCTGTCAAAAGCTGAAGCACCCTCAAATATTAGAGCACTAGAAAGTAATAGAAGTTGGGGGAGCTGATTACACTATTATTGTTTCCGTCATTAAGGTGAAGGTAAGTTGCTTTTGCAATCCCCGCGTCTGTAACCCAGAATAACTGCCCCCTGTGTTGCTTTCTATTCAGTTCATCGTATGGCTCTGATAAAATGCGTATCTGATGGGGGTGTCCTCTTTTAAATACATAAATGTAGACAGAATTTTACCCCATTATAATCCAACGTGCTTTTTTTTTTTCATTTTAAAGTGCATCGTTAGGTTTGTCAGGACGACAGCAGACTTGACAGGGCAGGCTTTCTTAATGAACAGCTCCTTGAAGTGAATTGGATTTCACAACTATGTGAGGTTTTTTGTTGTTGTTTTTTTTTTTTTTCTGGATTCACTTTGAATACAGTGTGTGGATATTGGAAGAGAATGTGCCAGTTCCCGTGGAGTAGGAAAAAAAATCCTCCAAAGTATCATAGTAACTAGAACTGAAAGAGAGGCACTTTCATTCATAACCTACTGGAGCCAAATATTGTTCTAGGGAGGAAGTGACACATTTAACTTGGCTCTCTCTATTTCGGTGAGAGAGGCGTTTGAAGAAGAATTAAAGGTACATGGTGTTTTAAAAGTGTAATTAACTTAGATAACCTCGACAGAGGCTGGCTTGATTTTTTTTTTTTTGATTTATAGCAGGTGAGGTTAATTCAAGTGAGAAAAAAGATTACTAAACACCGTGCACTGTGCTAGCAGGGCAGCAAAGGGCTGTGTGACAAAGTTGTCTTGAAATAGTTCACTCTGCTTCTGAGTCACTGTTATCTGCTAGCAGTTTCCCAAGGGCCCTTCCAGTTGTATAAAACCTTTTAGAAGGCCACGGGGCTATTTACATATCATTTGCATTATATTTGCATCTGCTCTTAAGACCTTGCAGTCTGGCAGTAGGCAATTTTCAAGTTCGTGGAGATTCTTTTTCCCAGATGTTTTCCTTCAACTTGCTTTCATCCCCTTTTTGTGCTTTTCTCCAGAATGGAATGGCAGAGTGAGAGAACCATCAGGTCATGCAGGTGGAAACAGATCAGAAGGACTCCTTGCCCCAAGACTGGTGGCCCAGGGCCAGTCTGCAGTGCTGAGCCACAAAGACATTTAATAAGACCTCTCTTTTGCCTGGCTGCCAAACCAGATCTGTCTTTTTATACTAATCAAGTTGAGGTGCTTTGGCCCCTGCTCCAAGGAGACAGAACAAGCTCTGAGGTTAAAAACAACAATAGCAACAAAAAACAAACAAACAAAAAAAAAACCCAGCTCTTAACTTGAGCAGATCAGCTAGTCTCAGTGCCAGCCTCAGCTGTGGCAACCAAGAAGTTCAGGCTTGAAAGGTGCGGGGCAGAGGCTAAGCATACCAGGTTGGAAGCCCTTTGAGGGGAAAATACAAGTCTTCGACACTGTTTCCACCCCCACGTCCCAGCCTGCATAGGGCTTTGCCCTCAGGAGGTGATCTGTAAACCTTGATTAAATTGAACCGCAAACTTCTGTCATTTCTCTATAAATAATCTGCCATTATGTCCTGGGTTTCTTTCCCTCCAGTGTCACTTATATTCACTTTCCTCTGGCAGTGCCCTCAGTTATCACCCTCGTCTAGATCCTCCCCACCCTATGTGGCACGTCTTTGCCACCTAGTTGCGTGAACCAATCACCTTTTCCTGGATTAGTGCGATATATGTACTCTGGGCTAGATTCTCTCACTCGGGCCAGTCCATGTACCTCTGAGAAAGCAGTCTTCTTAAAAATGCTTTTCATTCTGTTGTTACCCTGCTCAGCATCCTGCAATGGCTCCCTATTACCTTTCCTCCAGTGGCTTCTCATCTCACTTGGCAGTCAGAGCTCAGATACTTAAAATGGCTGACAGGGCCCCACAGGATCTGGCCCCTGTTTACCTGCTCCACTTTTTGTTCACTCGGCTTCAACCCCACTGACCTTCTTGCTGTTTCAGGCCTCTCTTGTCTCAGGGTGTTTGTACTCACTGTTCCCTCTGCTTGGAATACTCTTTCCCCAGCTATTTTTATAGCTAGCTCCTTGACCTTGTACAGGTTACCGCCTCAGAGGGGCCTTCCATCCACCCTGTTTAAAACTGCCCCCTGTCCCCTGACTTTCGCCATTTTCTTGCTTCATTTTGCTAATTTTGTTTACGTTGTCTTCAGTTAGAATGTAAACGCCAGAAGAGTAGAGAGTTTTTGTTTCATTGCTGTATTTAGGTGTTAAGACAGTGCTCGGTACAGGTTTAGGTACTCAACTTTCTGTGTTTTGGTGATGGTGTGAATATTGTCTAATCTGTGGCTTCCTTTATCACTCAGTCTTAATGGCATCTCATTTATCAATATTTTCCTTTATGGTGGTGCTTTTGATGTTATGTTTAAAAAAAATCATTTCCTACTGCCAAGGTATCAGTAGATATTTGTTGAATGAGTGAATAAATGAATACTAGTTTCTTACAAATTTTACCTCAAATCCAGCTTAACTGCTAGACCAGTGTTTGTACGACTTTAATGTTATGGGAATCACCTGCAGATCTTGTTAATCAAATACAGATTCTGATTCGGCAGGCCTCGGATTGGGCCTGAGATTCTGCATTTCTAGCAAAATGGGTGATGCCTAATTAGATGATGCTGATAAGTCCAGGGACCATGCTTTGAATAGGAAAGTGGGCGAATGCTGCGTAGATTTTGGCGTCATACTAGCCACATCTATGAAGGCATGCCATACGACACCATTTTGTGAAGCCTGATGTATTTATTTATACTGTTGTGGTTTAAAATACTGACCACTGTATCCTACCATGCTTTCAATATAAGGACCCACCAGAGGAATTTCTCTCAGGACTTAGAAACAGGAAGATTTGTGCTCCTGCTGGAAATTGATGGAATTTTTTAAATCTCCAGGATAAGTCATGTTACTGATTGTATTTCTCATTTTATGTTGGCTACTAGGAAGCAAGTGGCCGGAACTGTGGTCCACATAGCTTGCGTACAATGTGTATTTTTGTATACTGAGGTTTGCTCTGGGTTTACCTAATTTTTTTCCTTCCTTCATTTGCCCTTTTCTGAATTTTCTTCCTGATATTTGATTTTATTATTTGTATTTATAAGATTCAGAAATGAGAAAGTGTGTGTATGTAGAGAGAGAGACATACAAACACAGAAAGAACCACTCAATCCAAGTAATGTATTTTTGCTTAATTTGGCCCTCCGGGAAATACTCAAGGGAAATAGCTTTGAGGGTTTGTAAGGCAGACATCCTTGAGCACTGGAGCACTAATGTCTCAAGAAATCACACCATAAGAACTTGTACTGAGTCTGTTCTGCTTTCCAGATTGGTGGAAACATAGCAGGGAAAAGGAAGTTAGAAAGAATGATGGAAGGACTAAGGAAGAGGCCTAGGGGACTATGGTTAAAATAATAACTTTGCCACTGGGTGACCTTGGACAGGTAATTGAACATCCTGGAGCCTTAATTTCCTGCCTTGTAAAATGGATTAATAATAGCTTCCTCATTCGCTTATTCTGCCATTTATTCATTCAGTGAATGTCAGGTTTCTACGTGTGCCAGGCACCCTGCTAGATGCCAGGATTGAGCAGTGAACAAAAATCAGTATAGTTATGTTGTCATAAGTGCTCTGAGTGAAGTAAACAGGAAATCAGTGCAGGCGGGGCAGGCGAGGGGAGGGGTGCTGCCTGGCGCCCGAGAGCGTGGAAGGAGTCTCTGTGGAGGTGATGTCCTAGCTCATCACTGAAGCATGAGAATGAAGTGGCAGAGGACAGGAAGGACAAAGCCCCCAAGGTGGGAAACTGCTTGGAGATGTCCAAGAAAAGGAAGGTGGCTGGCATGGCTGGAGCAGAGTGAGCAATGGATAGAGGGCTCGGGGCATTTGAAACCCGGGAGGAGCTATGAGCAGGGAAAAAGCAGATCCCGCAGGGCCAGGGCAATCCCCGTTAAGCGTTTGTATTTGCTTCAGGTTTAAACAGAGAAATGTCATCTTAATTATCTTTTTAAAAAGCTTACCGTGGTTTCCGGTATAGAAAGTGGATCGAACAGTATTGAGAATGATCACAAGGGGGACTGGTTAGAGGGGGTCTAAACCCCTTGCGTTCCAAGGACTCCTTTATAAATCTGGTGAAACCTCCAGTGCTTCTTTTTAGAAGAACATTTTGAGATGCATAAAATAAAACACATAGGATTACAAAGGAAGCCAATTATATTAACATTCAGTTACCAAAACATTTTAAAAACATGTGATGCAGTAGCATATGTGCTGCTTTGTTAACACATTCAATACAATTTTGCTGCGGGCCTAAGGATTATGGTACATTTGGAACGGTGATGAGGGTCAATGATATTTCGAGATACCTTCAACAACTGCAGTGTGATGAATACATCTGTGATTTCCATAGGTGGCAAAGTCACAAGCACTGCTGGGTGGTTTGTGGTCTGCATTTGTAATGAAAGGAAATGCCAGGTTGTTTAAATAAGATTGGAGAAAATAGAGATGCGATTTTACTTTCCTGGCCCAAGGGACTGGTCTGGAAGTTGCTGTGATGACTCAACCTAGATAAAGTGCCTCGTATAGTGCTTGACACAAGGTGGATGTTTAATGAAATCAGTGTTATTTCCTTTGCCTCTACTAAGAAAGAATCAAAAGCAATTCTGAAAATCACGTAGAAAGTTAGACCCAATACAAAGAATCTATTTTCCTGCCATGATTAAAGGAACAAACCTTTTGCTAGATTGTTAATTGGGTCTTTAGTACATACGTAAGGCAGGTGGTTGGCAGCTGTACCAGTGGGGATGCTTTTAGCTGCAGATAATAGAATGTCCAGTAGAAAGTGATCTGAATAATGGGAACATGTATTACCTCATTTGCCAAGGGGTGTAGAGCTAGGTCATTCCAGGATTGGTTCAGCAACTCAGGAAAATCATCAGACCTCAAGCCCTTTCCAACCTTTTTCTGTGCTCTTCTGAGTGTGTGAGCTGCATCACTCTTCAAAATTGCAAGATGGCTGCTGCCATCTCAAGCATTATGTTCCCATGCAACTGAGTGTGAGGGTTTTTCCTTGCCTTTTTTTTTTTTTTTGAACCATATGGAACATTCTATCCTTGAAGAATTTCCCTTCTGCCTCATTGCACAGCACATGGTCACTGGCCCAGCTCTGGCCACTTCTGATTTCTGGGGAGGCTGGAAAGGCTAGTAGCCTTCATGTCTAACCTCTGTCGGTGGATGCAGGTTCTGACGAGAAGAAAGGAGGGGGGAATGGCTGTTGGGTGGTTACTTGAAGTGTCTGCCCCTGGGCTCCCTTACCAGGGTCTGCCTCGTGACCTCCCACTTCCTTAGCTGTTGTCCATAATGCCACAATGAACGTGGGGATGCACATACCTCTTCCAGATCCAGTTTTCATTTCTTTTGGATAAATACCCAGAAGTGGGAATGCTGGATCATATGGTAGTTCTATTTTTACTTTTTTAAGGAACGTTCATACTGTTTTCCGTAGTTGTGGTACCAATTTATATTGCCACCAACAGTGTACAAGGGTTCTCTTTTCTCTACATCCTCAGCAATACTTATCTTTTACTTTTTTTAAGATTCTTACAGGTGTGAGGTGACAACCTCATCATGGTTTTGATTTGCATTTCTCTGATGGTTAGTGATAGTGAGCACCTTTTCATGTACCTGTTGGCTATTTGTATGCTTTTTTTTTAAGTGCTCAATTTTTAAAATTTATTTATTTTTATTGAAGTATAGTTAGTTTACAATGTTGTGTCAATTTCTGGTATACAGCACAATATTTCAGTCATACACATACATATATTTGTTTTCATATTCTTTTTCATTATAGGTTATTACAAGATACTGAATATAGTTCCCTGTACTATACAGTATAAACTTGTTGTTTATTTTATATATAGTAGTTAGTATCTGCAAATCTTGAACTCTCAATTTACCCCTTCCCGCCCCCTTCACCCCCTGGTAACCATAAGTTTGTTTTCTATGTCTGTGAGTCTGTTTCTGTTTTGTAAATAAGTTCATTTGGCTTTTTTTTTTTAAGATTCCACATATAAGTGACATCATATGGTATTTTTCTTTCTCTTTCTGGCTTACAATCTCTAGGTCCATCCATGTTGCTGCAAATGGCATTGTTTTATAATTTTTATGGCTGAGTAGTATTCCACTGTATAAATATACCACAGCTTCTTTATCCAGTCATCTGTCAATGGACATTTAGGTTGTTTCCATGTCTTGGCTATTGTAAATAGTGCTGCTATGAACATTGAGGTGCATGTATCTTTTCAAATTAGAGTTCTCTCTGGATATACTCCCAGGAGTGGGATTCCTGGATCATATAGTAAGTCTATTTTTAGGTTTTTGAAGATCTCCATACTGTTTTCCATAACAGCTACACCAAACTACATTCCCACCAACAGTGTAGGAGGGCTCCCTTTTCTCCACACCCTCTCCAGCATTTATCATTTTGGAGAGATGTCTATGCAGTTCCTCTGCCCATTTTTAAAATTCAGTAATTTGTTTCCCTGTTGAGTTGTATGACTTCTTTATATATTTTGAATATTAACCTCTTACCAAAATACAGTTTGCAGATTCTTGCTCCTGTTCTGTAGGTTGCCTTTTCATCTTGTTGTTCTTTTGCTCTGTAGAAGCTTTTTAGTTTGATGTAGTTCCACTTATTTTTGCTTTTGCTACTTGTGATTTTGGTGTCATATCCAGAAAATCATTGCCAAGACCAGTGTCAAGGAGTTTTTCTCCTGTGTTCTCTTTTAGGAGTTGTACCTTTTCTGGTTTTACGTTTAAGCCTTTAATCTATTTCAAGCTAATTTTTGTGAGTGGTGTAAGATAGGAGTCCAGGTTCATTTTTCTGCATGTGGTTATTCAGTTTTCTCAATACTGTTCATTAATAAGACTATCCTTTCCCCATTGAGTATTCTTGGCTCCCATGTCAAGTATTAGTTGACCATATACGTGGGGGGTTATTTATGGGCTCTTGATTCTGTTCCATTGGTCTGTGTGTCTGTTTTTATATCAGTACCATAGTGTTTGGATTACTAAACCTTTGTAATATAGTTTGAAATCAGGAAGTGTGATACCTCTAGCTTTGTTCTGTTTTCTCAAGATTGCTTTGGCTATTCAGGGTTTTTTGCGGTTCTAAATTTTA
The DNA here is from genome assembly GCF_036321535.1 of Camelus dromedarius. NCBI lineage: Eukaryota > Metazoa > Chordata > Mammalia > Artiodactyla > Camelidae > Camelus > Camelus dromedarius. The sequence continues at coordinate 85,731,015 of NC_087472.1, read as the reverse complement.
GGACTGTTTTTGTGTTTCTGTGAAAGTGTCATTAGGATTTTGATAGCAGTAGCATTCAATCTATAGATGGCTTTGGATAGTATGGGTAGTATGGACACTTTAATAATATCAATTCTTCTGATCCACAAACACAGGATGTCTTTCCATTTATTTGTATTTAATTTCTTTCATCAAAGTCTTAGTTGTCAGTATACAGATCTTCACCTCCTTGGTTAAATTCTGAAGTGTTTATTGTTTCTGATTTTATTATAATGGGATTTCTTTATTTCCTTTTCAGATAGTTTGTTGTTTTCTTACTGTATAGAAACACAGCTGATTTTCGTATGTTGATGTTGTAACCTGCAACTTTACTGAACTCATTTATTAGTTCTAGCAGTTCTTTGGTAGAGTCTTTAGGATTTTCTATATATAAGTTTATGTCATCTGCAAACAAACACTTTCACTTCTTTCTTTCTGATTTGGGTGCCTTTTATTTCTTTTAATTGCCTGATTGCGTGGGCTAAAACTTCCTGTACTATGTTGAATGAGTGTGAGAGTGGGTAGCTTTGTCTTGTTCCTGATCTTAGAGGAAAAACTTTCAACCTTTCACCATTGAGTATATGATGCTAGCTGTGGGCTTGCCATAGATGGCATTTATTATATTGAGGTATATCCCTTCTATAACCAGTTTGTTCACTTTTTATTATGAAAGGATATTGAATTTTATCAAATTATTTATCTGCACCTATTGAGATGATCGTGATGTTTTATCTTCATTATATTAATGTGATGTATCACATTTTTAAAGGAGAAATTTACTTAAATTTACTCATTTAGTTACTTATTGGCTGTGTGCTTTGCAGTGTCCTTTGTACTGTGTATACATTTTTATTTTCATTTTTTTAGCTGTACTGAGGTATAAATAACAAATAAAATTATAAGATATTTAAAGTGTTCATTGTGGTGATTTTGTTATATGTACACATTGTAAGAGGATTCCCACCCTCTAGTTAATTAACACATCCATCACCTTACATATTTGCATATGTTGGATCATCCTTGCATCCCAGGGATCAATCCTACTTGATCCTTGTGTATGATCCTTTTAATGTGCTGTTGAATTCAGTTGGCTAGTATTTTGTGGAGAATGTTTATATCTATATTCATCAGGAATATTGGCCTGTAGTTTTCTTGTAGTGTCCTTATCTGGCTTTGTTACCAGGGTGACGTAGTGCTGGCCTCATAAAATGAGGCTGATATTGTTCCCTCCTCTTCCATTTTTTGGAAGAGTTTGAGAGGGATTGACATTAATTTTTCTTTAAATGTCTGGTAGTATTCACCAGTGAAACCATCTGGTCCCGGCTTTTCTTTGTTGGGAAGTTTTTAATTATTGATTCAATATCTTTACTTATTATTGGTTTGTTTAGATTTCTATTTCTTCATGATTCAGTGTTGGTAAGTTGTATGTTTCTAGGAATTTATCCATTTCTTCTGGGTTGTCCAGTTTGTTGACATATAGTTGTTCATAGTAGTCTCTTATGATCTTTTGTATTTCTGTAGTATCAGTTTTAATATCTCCTCTTTAATTTCTGATTTTGAGTCTTTTTTTTGTCCTAATCTAGCTAACCATTTGTCAGTTTCGTTTGTGTTTTCAAAGAACCAATTACTAATTTCATTGATTCTTTTCTATTGTATTTCTATTCTCTATTTCATTTATTTTGGCTCTGATGTTTGTGTACAATTTTCTTTTCTTCTGCAAACTTTGGGCTTAGTTTTTTCTTCTTTTTCTGGTTCCTGGAGGAGTAAATGTTATGTTTTTTAGAGCTTCCAGCACCCTCCCTACTTTTTCTTAACAATTATTACTGTCAGACTCACAAGGTAAATTCAAACAGTAAGAGGACACAGAAAGATACACAGGCATACCTCAAAGATATTGTGGGTCTAGTTCCAAACTACTGCAATGAAGCAGATGTCTCAATAAAGCAAGTCACATGAGTTTTCTGGTTTCCCAGTACAGATAAGTTATATTCACACTCTACTGTAGTCTATTAAGTATGCCAATAGCATTATGTCTAAAAAACAATGTACACACCTTAATTAAAAAATACTTTATCGCTAAAACGTGCTAACCTTCATCTCAGCCATTAGCAAGTCATAGTAGTAACATCAAAGATCAGTGATCACAGATCATCATAACAAATATAATAGTAATGAAAAAGTTTGCAGTATTGGGAGAATTACCAAAGTATGACTCAGAGACTCAAAGTGAGCAAATGCTGTTGGGAAAAATGACTCTGATAGATTTGCTTGACACAGTGTTGCCACAAACCTTCGGTTTGTGAAAAAAGCAGTGTCTGTGAAGTGCAATAAAGCAAAGTGCATAAAACGAGGTATGCCTGTGTAACAGGATGTCTTCTTTGAACATGATCATTAACATTTTCTTATTTTAATAAATATTCTGGTTATATAAAATACCTATATTTTTATCCATTTACATGATCGTATATTTATGTGTGTATGTGTGTGTGCATATATATGTATATTCTACAGCTTGTTTTATTATGTGCCTTGTGCATCTTTGCACATTACTGCAAAGAGAGATGTCTCATTCTTTATACTGGTTTGATTTAGTGGCTGTACCATAATTTAACCATTACTGATGGACATTAAGTTGATTTGTTTTTTTCCTTTTTCACTATCAAAATCAATGCTCTAAAGTATATGCACATATACATATAATACACATATATACATGTAATATATACATACATACATATGGCTTTCTATATATGTATCTTTGCCTTCTGTTGCACGTATATGTGTAGAATAAATTTTTAAAACCCAATTTCTGAGTCAAGGTTGATAGATACTTTTCACTTGATGGAGATTATCAAACTGCTTCCTTAAAAGGTTACATCATCTTCCATTCCCTCCACGAGCGTTTGGGAGTGCCACGTTATTTTTAATACTCAGTTTCATCAGACTTTTTAATATATGACAAACTGATGGGTACAAAATGAGAATGGAGATTTCCAGGATAGAAAATGTGTCCCCTTATTGTTCCATTCAACACCCACTGAACAAAATGCATATGCAGGATTTCACTCAGTCTGAATTGGAGTGGCCCCTGTTTTGTAAGCAGCTGTGCATTGTGCATTGCATAAGTAAACCCTGCAGTTTGGCTTGAAATGACAGCAGGTTGGGAAGCTGGATTTTTGTAGGCTGAGTCTAGTTCCTCATTGCCTGATTATAAACCTGTCAGAAAGTGGGCACCTCTATGGGCTACAGCTTAGACTCTATTATTCTGGATCTGGAACCCTGTGATGGCTAAAAGGACAGAAGAACTAGCACTGACTGGTCACTCATTGTGCACACTGTTGTAAGCACGTTACCTGTATTATGTCATGTAATACTTACCACATAAGCACTGGTACTATTTCCATGCTCCCCAGTGAGGGAACTGAGGCACAGAGAGGCTATGGAACTTGTTCCGGGTCACACAGCTTCGTCAGTGGCAGAGGTGGGGTTCCATCCTTCACAGGCTAATTACCAAATCTATGCTTTCAATGGATGCTCCTCACACTTGAACATGCATGCAGATCTCCTGGGGATCTTGTTAAAAATCAGGTAGAATAGATAAACAAGATTATACTGTATAGCACAGAGAAATATATACAAGATCTTGTGGTAGCTCACAGTGAAAAAAAAATGTGACAATGAATATATGTATGTTCATGTATAACTGAAAAATTGTGCTCTACACTGGAAATTGACACAACATTGTAAACTGACTATAACTCAATAAAAAAAAATGTTAAAAAAAATCAGGTTTTGATTCAGCAGGTCTGGGGTGAGGACCAAGGTACTGCATCTCTAGCAAGCTCCCAGATGCTGCTGCTGCTGCTTCACTGAGCAGACTTGAGTAAAAAGCTCTAAATCATTCATTTTTTTCAATTTTGTGGGATTGCCTATCAACAGATTTGACTGATTTCCCACCTCCCCCCCCCCAAAAAAAAACTTCATGATTTTCACCACTTGTCCTTTGTACTGGAAATGATTTCTTCCACAAATGCCAGAATACCATCAGCTCTCCAGTTTGGAGTTGATGCTGAAGGAAAGATTCACTGCCTGGCACATCTTGCAGGTTTCAGGACTCAGTTAACGTCTCTGAGTGAATGCATGAATTTATTTTTTCTGATAAGTGTAATTTTACACTGTATATACCAGATTTTTTAAGAATGTCTTTAAAATAGACCACAGTCCAGCAGTTTTAAGTGATTTCATAATAATAAGAGACACTTGATTGCAGCTTTCCCAGATCAGATCGAAAACATGATCTTGATGCTTATGGAACCACTCCCATGTTTAAATAACTCAATTAAGTTTACCTGTGTGACAGAGTAGTGCTGCCCCAACTCTAAATTAATTTAAATGGAAGATCCTTAGGCATTTTTTCCTTATTTTTTTCTGACACAGTGATTTAACACTTAGAATAATGCAGATTTCCTTAGAGATAACTTATTTATACCTTTTAATTAATCTACTACCATACATTCCACTACAAACTAAACATACTATTTGTATTATAATTATTTGGAGAGAGCATGGTTCATAAGTTTCTTATTACCAAATAAATAAATTGGGGAAATACACATAGTAAAAATTCTTTTAAATGTCCTGAATTATTTGTTTTGCCAATAACTTGACCTCCCAGTGTTCCATAAGGAGGTGGCTTTAATGAAATTTCACTACATTTATTGACTTCTGAATGCGAAATGATAGATTGTATTAATTTCTTATTAACTTGGCTAATTTCATTTTTTGCTAGTTAACAAGAGATGATTGTCACTCGACTGGCTCCTAGACAAGACACAATGGATTTCCCCCATGTGCCAGGGGGTCCTATAATTATCCCCATGTGGTGATGGTCTCTTGGTAAACAACAGTCCATGATGTGTCTAAGTGTTTCTTTTCATGATTCACTTTTATTTATTTATCTCTGACTTCCATTCACTAATTAAGTACAATGCCTTGGATGTTGGATGTTTGATTTGTCTCAAAGAAAAACATGTTGTTCTCATGCATTATTTATATATATCTAAGTACTTATTATCTTTTCCTAATTATTTTCTTTATGGATTTAGTTACTAAGGAAACCTACCAAGTTAACAGACTCATTATTCTTGGGGTGCTAGCCACTTGGACAAATGGAATTTTCAAGATGTCATTTGATCCATTCTTTCTTTTAGCAAGCTGAACAAAGAAGTGTTTTGTGTAAGATCACATTTCCTTTTCTAAATGGCTTTACCCATTCAACAGCCCTTTGACACATTGAAGTGTGAGTGTTGCTACCTGGGCCATAAAGCAGCTGTTTCCCAGATGAGAGGCAGTCTTACAGATTTCATGCGTGAGAACATCATCTAAATGAGAGGTGGCAAAACAAATATTGGTCATAGCGTTATGTGCAGTTAGCTGTTACTGTGCCCATCTGCTAGCTCCATTGCTTTGCATGGAATGGATTCCCTGTGCTCAGTGGTCTATTGAAATCTGGTGTCCATGACAACCGAAGCATCACCAATCTCAGAACAAGCACCATGGGGCCAGCTGAATCTCCACTCATATAATGACTTTAGGAGGGAGCCACATTTCTGTCTAAGGCTGAAAAGATCCAGTGCTCAGCCAGAAAGGAAGTATTATTCTCATGCACATTTCAGTAACATAGTTTTGCTATTTGAAATGTTTTCTTCTTTCCTTGTGAGGCAAACAGAATTGCACATATATCGCCAATTGCAACTGTTGAAATAGGTTAGAGTCTCAATGAAGGCATTAAAAGATCATGGTTAAGAACAGAGCTTTCAGAGGCAGATAGCCTTGGGATTGAATCCTGGCTCCACCACAGTAGCTGGTTGACCTTAGCCACGTTCCTTAGCATCTTTGAGGCTTAATTTCCTCATCTGCAAAATGTAAGGCAAGCAGCACCCACCTCATAGGTGTGTCATGAAGATCCACTGAGAATGTGCATGGAATGTGCTTAGCAGAGGGTCTGCTAAACACAGAGTGAAGACTCTATAGGTCAGCCATTGTTTTATTAGTATTTTGAGTATGATTGTCCTCAATGTGAAGTGAGACCCTGTGTTGGCTAAACACTACAGGCATGTTTTTCAGATATTCAGCCGGTCATGTTCCCTGTGGTGGTATTCAGGGCTGCTACGCCCCTGATCACAATAGCAAAGCTTTGAGATCTTCAAACAGAGGCCATAAGGGGCTAGAGGGAGACGTCCTCTGCAATGCCATGTGGGAGATTAAGCTGAGCAGCTCAGAGGGTTGATGTATTAGAGTCACTTGAGTTGCTGGTCATCACCCCCGAACCATGAACCTATGTAAGTGACACTCTGCACTTTGCTTCCTTCAGGATGAGCGCGTCCTTTTCTGTTTTTAAAAGGTCAGGCTCTTTGAAGACTTAATCTACGAATTGGCTTTCCCATGTCTGATTTGTCCTCTTCAGAGTAAATCGCCTAGTTGGCTTTATTGGCAGTAGATTGTCCCGCAGGTGACGTTGGAATGTTTTTTGCTCTGTTCCCCCAGAATCTGAGTGGTGGATTCCAGTAGCTCACTCTTGCTCTTAAGTTCTCTTCTTTGTGTCTGAAGATCATTGGCTTATATTGCACTAATTCCAAATTTTAGACAAATTTCAATAGTTGTGTCTCCGGCGAAGTGACAACTTCAAATGAGTTTGATTTCTCGGCAAATGTTCCAGATCATGTATCTTCGGTAGCTTGTTTTAGAAAGAGATTAATACAATTAAGGATTCTTTCAAGTGTTCCTTCAGCTTCTGGACCCAGAAGTTATTTTTCTTGCATTAATGCACATTTCTATTTACATTTGAAGGCTATGTGGTATAGACTCTCTGTCAGTTTCACAAACTTAAATCTACATTTTACTCTTTAGCTCCTATTCATATTCACTTATAACATGATAATCTTGATATTTGTAACTACACTACTCTAATAATAAAGGTCTCATGATTTCTTCCGACCCCTCATTGAGTTATGAGTATTCATTAGTTTTGCTTACAAACTTCAATACCACGCCAGCTGGCTCTAGGTCTGTGGCCTTCGTCTCCATGGAGGTCTATTTTTCTCCGATCTATGGCCTTAGATCAGTGTTTCTCACACTGGAGCATGCATTAGAATCCCTTGGAGGTCTTGTTACAATACACATGGCTGAGTTCCATCCTCAGACTTTCTGATTCAGTAGGTCTGGAGTAGGGCCTGAGAATGCACTATTAACAAATTCAGCCGTGATGCTGCTGTAGTCTGGCGGCTACATTTTTAGAACCACTACCTTAGACTGTGCCCTTAACCTTGGCCAAACATCTCTGAAATGTGAGAACTAGGTGAAGGCAAATGGCGGGAGCACTACAAACTTATCACCACCACCAGAAAATAACTTGAAGGATAGGACTTAACTGTATGACAGGCACTGTGATGAATATATTGTATCCATTTCAGGTGACAAAATTGGGACTTAGATTCAGTCACATGCCTGTCCTCACACAGCTGGTCAAGTAGTTGAATCCAGGTTTATCTGATTGCAGAGCTGCTTAATTTCTATAGATTTGTCAGGTAAGACTGCTTGTTTTTTCAACTAAACTTCACTCTGCTAAGAGGAGAGTGAGCTGTATCCCAAGACATTTGGAGGAATGGCCTGAACTGGACTCGATGACTCTCAAGGTGTTTCTGAAGTTTAACTTAAAAATGAATAAAAATGGCAGTACAGGAAAGTGCACTCCGTGTGTCCCAAAGTTCTGGAAGACTCTGTGAGTCTCAGCTTCAATTGTTCCCATTACAAGTTTGATAGAGTGGTTAGACTCCAGGATCCTTTCCCAAACCCAAGCAACTAGCTGATGGTCTCAGGCTGGGTCCTCCAAAAGCTGCCTCAGAGATGTGGATACGCTACATTAAGGGAGAGCGCTGGGGAGAAACCAGTATGGAAGTGGGGAAAACAGTGGAGGGTAACAAGCCAAGGAAATGTGTGATTTTTAGGTGAAGTCCCAGTCTCATCCTGTAGGGGAGCTCTGGATTGGACATTTACATCTCAGTTTGTCCAGGCTAGAGGCGCACGCTTCCACCAGGAAGTCACTACAGCTGCGTGGGGGTGTGATCTTGGGTACATCGGGCTGTACTGGCCACCGTAGCTCTCCTAACCCAAGAGTAGCGCTCTGAAGAAGGCTGCAGATGGGAGTTGTTAGAAGCAAAACAGATGGACACTGGGGAGTGGGGAACAGGTTGGACTCATGGAATCAGTAGGAGGGTTCTGGTAGGAACACCCACAGTTCCATACATGGGTCCTCCAGAGTTGAGTAGAAGCCGTGAAGTTCGTTTTCTTGGCAGATTGAATTAGAGAAGCTCTGGCCTTTGAGGCCCAAGGCACAGTCCAGGGCAGAGATGCGGTACATCACTAAAATCAGCATTACGTCCTAAATGGTGAGACACCCCCCTCCTCCCCATCCCCCACATCCCACACGCATCCTAAGCCTCTGCCTCAGCACATTTCCCAGAACCCTTGCAGATACACTCAGCCACCAAGTAGTAGATTGAAGGAGGGTCTGTGGTTGTCAGATTCAACAAAAAAGAACCACAAAGACTGACATCTATAGGCATCTCCCACCCCAGAGAAAAAGGAGTTACACTGTCTTGTCACCCGGCAGTAAAGCCCACCAATTGACTAACCCTCTTCCCCACTCGGAGTTCCCAATTAAGCTTCTTAGATTAAGACTCTTAAATAGGAGTAGTCAGTCAAAAGACATTTAAGGAAAGCATCTGATGTGAAAGACAGCAATCAGAACAAAATAAATAGGAAAACCGAATTTGGAGTAAATAGCAAATATCAGGAGCAGAAGAGAGCTTCCTAAGTGCCCAAATCCGTAATTAATATTGTCAGAGAGGAAAGCAGTCACCGTATGAAATAGAAGCAGGATGTTATTAAAAGCAATATTCCGAGAAAAGAAGGAAGTCTGCAAAATTAAAAACATGATAGCAGAAATAAAAATAATTCACAAGCATTAGTATATTAAGTTGAAGAAACAAACACCCCTGAAAGTTCAACCAAAAGGTAATAAGATTGTCAATAAAGAAAGACAATGAGATTGATGAGAGAGAAGACTAATTAGAAGTTCAAGCTCAGTCTACTAGTTAATCTCAATGAAAGAGAACAAGATAAATGAAAAAGAAAAATTATGAAAAAATAAGAATATTTTTCACATGTGAAAAAACATGAGTTGCTAGATTTAAGGGACCCGCCAGCATGTCAGATGGAAAAAGAATAAAGATTCGAAAGGCTTCTAAGAAGAAAGACAAAACTGGTTCCAAAAAAGGGTTTGCACTGGACTTTGAATAGCAACTTAAGAAGTTACAAGACCATGGAGCAAGGCCTCCAAAATTCAGAGAAAATTATCAACTAGAATTCTATAGCAGCCAAAATGATCAATCACGTGTGAGAGTGGAGGAAAAACTCTTCGCAAGGTCTCAAAAAAAATTAAAACATTGTTTTTTTTTTCCTTCCAAAGCATATGACAGAGGTGATCTAGCCTCACAGAACGTGTGTTAAAAGAACCTTGGGGCCAGAGGGACCACGTGAACCAGCCATCATCTGGAACACTGCAAGAGATTTCTAACTAGTAAAACATTTTGGAGGGGAGGGTCCATGGCAAAGGGAGAATGAACCAAGAAATAGGAAAATATGAGATCTCAAAACTTGGAGCTCCAATACAGGTGGAATCAGAAAACTTCCACAGTGATGGTAAAGGACTGCCCAGGAGGACAGCTGGGTATCAGGCCTTGAAGGCAGCTGTTAAGTACTGAAGCAGAGCTACAGCTGGGATGTTGCTAAGAGGAAAAAAAAATAGGAGGCTTACCTGATATGTTTGGCTGTACCTTGGCGAGTTTTGCAAGTCTGTCTGCAAGTTTGGGTGTGAATTTGGTGTACAGACAAATAGAAAACCAAATAACATAAAAAGAAAATTATTAACTGGTGGTGGGGAATAGAAGCAGAAAGGAAATGGTAATCAGTGCACATGGTTTTGCTTAATGAATATTGACTTAACTGAATGTGGTTGTGGTAAAAAATGTGATGTAACTATTTTGGGCATTTGGGAAAGGAAATGTATGTATGGAGAGATTATAAGAGCTAAATTGTCATCTTCCATGTTAGCTGATTAATAGATAACACCTAAAATGGAAAAGTCAAGAGATAGCTGTACAAGCAGGTCATTTAGAAATGTGAAGATAAGTAGCTAGAAAAAATGCAAAAAAAGTGTTCAGTTTTTGCCTCAGAGGAGCCACAATGTGGATGGAGTGGGTGGGGCAGAAGCCTAATACCATTTTAAGGAACTCTTCACTTTTTAAGTTATGCACATAGATTTCTTTGAGAAATATAAACACCAAGAAAATAAGAACTATTTTTCTTAATCTCACCTGTGCTTTTTAGATGTGATTTCTCCATATTCTGCTCTTCACATTTAACTTATTCCTGCTCAGTGATTAAAAAATGTTCTCACAGAACATTTATGGAATGTTACCTAATAATAGAAATAATGTCATTTATAGACAAATTTTATCAACAAATTTTTCCCCATCAAAAATATGGCTTGATATCTCTCTCATATTCTTAGAAGTAAAACTAAATTAGGATTTAATGATGGCATTTTATTAGTTTGAATGGTCGAATAGCTGTGTGTCAATTAAAAACTTCATAAGGTTTAATTTGAATAGTTGTGCCTTCCTTAATGAAGTATTAAGTAAAATAATGAGGATCGGAGCTATATTTATTAAGATTCTACCCAGGAAGAAGGAGGAGAGAGCCCAGTTAAAATAATTAAAAGTGAAAAGATAGATGATTAGACTACGATGCAGACTGGCTGAACCAATTATGTAAAGCAGAATAAGAATAATGTTTTTTTTCCATAGCAGTGGCTCTAAAATGCTCCAAGATTCTAAAAATGCTTCCAAGTCATTGCAACCAGTGGTAACGAATAATTATATAGAACATTAAGTCTGCTAAGTACTTTTTACATAAACTGTCCCGTTTAATTCTCACACTATGTCTTGAAGTTAGATATTACTACGACCATTTTCGAAACAGAAAATAGAAAACATTGCAGGGAGGTTGAGAAACTTTCCCAAGGATATAGGGTTGTTAAGTAGGATAATAGTAATATTTATTGCCCCAGCAGGATACTTTTGGTAGGAACCAGCCAGTTGAGAATCTAAGACAAGAGAGAGAAACCAAGACTTACCTATGGGACTTATGGCTCCCAATTGATAAGAGATTGAATGTAGTCTAGAACTCAACTTCCTCTCCAAACTTGTGATCTTTCTGCTGCCTTAAGCTGAGGGTACCATTAGTGTTAAGCAAAATTCCCCCGTTTTCTAAATATACCAATAAATGTTGATTGAATGGCAAATAATTGTTTCTGTTCATTGAGAAAACCATCAAGGGAGTAGGTGAAGCTTCTGAATCAGTTCTAGGGCTTCAGGACTGAGTTAGTTGCTCATTTGCACCCCCTATTCCATTCGGTAGCTTGAAAACTCAAGAGAGACGGTGTCTGGGAGGTATTCAGGTACAGGTGAGAAGTTCCTGAATAGAACATAGTAGTGTGATATTGGAGACAAGCATGGATGACTAAGTGTAAGGACTGAAAGTAGATGGCGAATAAAAAATGAGACAAATGAACTTATTTACAAAACAGAAACAGACTCACAGACATAGAAAACAAACTTGTGATTTCCAGGGGGAGAAAGAAGGGGTTTGGAAGGGATAAATTAGGAGTTTGGGATTAACATATATACACTACTATATATAAAATAGATAAACAACAAAGACTTACTGTACAGCACAAGGAACTATGTTCAATACCTTGTAATAACCTATCATGAAAAAGAATATGAAAAGGAATATATATATGTATAACTGAATCACTATGCTGTACACCAGAAATTAACACAATATTGTAAACCGACTATACTTCAATTAAAAAAAAAAGGTAGATGGCAAACAGTGAGATAAAGAATCCTTAGCAGAAAGTTTCTAACACCACACCTGTTCCCTAAGTTTCTTTTGTTATTTTTTCTCACAAGCCTTTTTTCTTAATCGATCCCTTTCCCCAGCACCTCTGGCTCTCCCTTTGGGTGTACCATTCACTGCACATGTTATGTTTGTTTCCATCCTACACCTTTTCGAGGGAGCCCTTCCTATAGCATGACATTAGGGCAGCTCTGAGCTCTTAATCTCTACTCCCTTTTTACTACTACTGAAATGAATCATAGCATAGGCTCCTGACAAAGAGAAGATTCTTAATACATATTTATGGAAGGAAGGAAGGAATGCAGGTGAAATGTTTTTAATTTCATGAAACTAAATAATCCCCTTTATTTGAAGCTCAAAAAGGGACAACCCATATTTTAAAAGGAGCTCCTGTCTAAATGTATTTTAGCTGTTACTGGTTGGACAGCAGAGCCACTTAGGATTAAGTATTTGATGGCCAGGATATTTGGTTGGTCATGGGTATTGTCGTATTTTCATTCACAAGCAGCCTTGTGACAGCCAAAGGATGGTCAAATTCTACCACTTTTACATTACAAAATGAGAAATGAAGTGCGCCCAGCTTGTGATAGGTCAGAATGATTCACTTAGGCACCTCTCTGCTGACACACAGAACTCTCTGATTGTTAACATTAGGGATACCCTTTAGTTTGGACTTGTGCAATACCTGACATCTAAAAGAGTTTTTGTTTTGTTTTTTTAAAATAATTTGTTACTTTTATATTCATGAGGGTGATAAAATCTTGTGTATGTTTCTCAACCTTTATCTCCCTCTGTTTGAAAATTGCATTCACACTTAATAAATAAAACATTGACAGATGTAGACACTTCATCAGCTGCTATAATTTCTTTTGTGTTTGTTTGGGAAGGACTTATGCTTTTCCTGTAAAGGAGAATGTAATATAGAAAACTGTCCCTTTAATTGCATATTAAAGCACTGTTCCTCAAACAGTTTTTAAAGTAAATATTTATGAACAAGAGTGTGTGTAGGAGTGGAAAAATCAGAGCCAGTTTTCAGTAAGTATATTTTTACTACAGCTAAGAAATGAATACCTCATCACGTCTTTCCCATAGTGAATAAACAGATACCCAGAGAGATAATTAAATCAGAAATTAGAAGGAAAAAAATGGTCTTTCAGAATATTTCTACAGCACCCTATGACTTAATATTTCTCTTCATCTTAGATCGTGTGAGCTTTTAATTAGCAAGGTGGGACTCTGTATGACACAGCTGTTTCTGATTTATACTGTTGACTGTTGACCCAACGTGTAACTAACTCCCCACCAGTATTTTTAGCAGTCAGGGAAAAGTCCCCAATTCTTGGTACAGGCAACTTCTTAGAGATTCCAACTGAAACTACTGTGTAAAATGGCTCTTAACATTTATCTTTAAGCTTGAGGCTTTCTGTTTTCCATCAGGCAAGCTGTGTTCCTTTCTACATGTGAATAAGAGACAGAACAATACTGTTTTCATTTCTGTTACTGTCTAGTATTGTTTTTTTCTAGGGATTTCAGGAACCTTCTGAGTAGTCTCTTATCCTGAATTACTGGCAGTTAAGATGCTCTGATGCTTTCAGTGTGTTTACAATGCCCTCTAAAGTTTGATTGCCAGGGATTTCCTTGGTTTTGGGCTATCTGCAGTTTCACCATAGTGTGTCTAGAGTAAATTTCATATTAATTATCCTACTTTTTATACGTTGTGTTTCATTTACTTGTGGATTTGTGTCTTTAATCCATTCTTGGAAATTGTCATTGGCTGTCCATTCAAATATTTCTCTTCGTTTTTAAATAATTTTATTGAGATGTAACTTACAAACCATACGGTTCATACATTTGAGGTATACAGTTCAGTGGTTTTAATGTGCTCATAGGGTTGTGCCACTATCACCACAATCAATTTTAGAAGATTTTCATCATGCCAAAAGGAAACCCTGAAGCCATTAACAGTCACTCCTCTATTTCACCCAACCCCTCCTCCTACCCCTACTGCTCTAGGCAGCCACTTTTTTGTCTTGATGGATTTGCCTATTCTGGACATTTCATATAAATGGAATAATACACTATGTAGTCTTTTGTGATTGGCTTCTTTCACTTAGCAAGAATGTATTCAAGCTCCATCCATATTATAGCATGTATCAGTACTTCATTGTTTTTTATTGCCAAATAATATTTCACTATACGGATACATCATATTTATTCATCTTGTCATCTGTTGGCATTTGAGTTATTACAAGTTATTGGCTACTATGAAAAATACTTCTGTGAACATTCTTGTATAGGTTTTTGTTGTACACATCTGTTTTCAATGTTTTCGGTTCTCTTGGGTATATACCTAGGAATGGAATTGCTGGGCCAGATGGTAGTTTTATGTTTAACATTTTGAGAAACTGTTGAGACTGTTTTCCAAAGCAGCTGCACCATTTTCCATCAATACCAGCAACGTATAAGGGTTCTAGTTGGTCCAAACCCTCACCAACACTTGTTATTACCAAACTTTTTGATTATAGCCTTGTTAAGCTGGCCTGAAGTGGTATATAATTGTGGCTTTGAGATGCATTTTCTTGATGACTAATGATGCTGAACATCTTTTCATGTGCTTATTGGCCGTTTGCAGATCTTTGGAGAAATGTCTTTTTAGAGCTTTTGCCTATTTTTAATTGAGTTATTTTTTTATTATTGAGTTGTAAAATTTCTTTATATATTCTGGATACAAATTCCATATCAGAAATATGATTTGCAAAATATGTTGCCCCATTGTGTGGATTATCTTTCAACTGTATTGATGGTTTCCTTCGAAGCACAAAAGCTTTAATTTTTATAAAGCCTGATTTATCTACTTTTTCTCTTGTCACATTTGCTTTTGGTGTCACTTCTAAGCAGAGTGACTAAATCAAGTTTGCGATCTTCTGCATTTTTTTTGTATCAGTGCTTCTCTACCTTGGCTGTACATTCGAATCAGCCAGGGAGCTTTAAAAATTCCTGAAGCCTGGGTCATGCTCTAGAACGATTAATTCAGAATTTCCTGGAGTGGGACCTAGGCATCAATAGTTTTATAGTTCCACAGGTGAGTCCTGTGTGCAGCCAAGGTAGAGAACCACTGCTCTGTGTCCTTCTGAGGTCCAGATGGACATATGTTACACCTTTGTGTCACTTCATACTACGTATCCTCTCTTTTATATTTTCCATTTACTTATTTCTCTGTGCTGCATTCTAGGTAACTTCTTTAGATATATCTTCCAGTTCACCAGTTCCCCCTTGAACAGTGTTTCACCTGCCATTTAACCCATCCATTGGGTTCTATATCTATCAATTTCACTTTTCTGTAAGTTCCAGCTAAGCTTTTCTCATGGTTTCACATTTCTTGTTAAGTTTTGCAATTCTACCTTTTTTTGAACATTTAATGCATTTTTGGTATTCCATATCTGGTAATTTCAATGCTGGAAGTCCTTGATGGTATGATCTTCTTGTTTGTTGTTTCTGTATACTGTCACTTAGGGGGGCTTGTTTCCTTGAGTCTTTGATCTTCCACCATGCACACATATTTGGTTGATTGTAATATGTGGTGTCTCTATTGAGGATGCTTCCTGATAGAGATTTGTGTTTCCTGCTTCTGGGATTCAACAACACTGCCAGCCTGGAACCACTTGCGCCCTTTTCCTGGGCATTTCCAGCTTGATGGATGACATCAGCCTTTGCCCACAGGGCATCCGTGCCTTGCTTATCACATATGCTTCAGCTCAAGTTTTTTGTTTCCTTTTGCTTTTTCAGGTGGACTGGGGGCTTCCCCTTGCTGTACTTGAGCCTAAGTATATATTGGTAAACAAGTCTCTTAAAGGATATGCAGTATTTAATCAGTTACAAAGTTCTGCCAATTAAGATGCATTTTTTTATGTACCAGTGAGAAAGAGAAAAAACAGTCCATTAAACTGACACAATGCTTCTTCTCACTAGGATTTTACACTTATGGAAAGAGCTCTTTTAGAGTTATTTAGACAGTGTTTTTATCATATATCACTCTTTCTCCCTAGAGTCACTAATGTCTGTGATTTTCTACAAAATATCATCCCTCTGTGCCATCAAAAGCACTGGTGATGCAGCACTTCTTAAAAAAGTGTTCCGCTTTGGCATTTTTTTCCAAGTGGTTGACACCCATTTTGGAGGTTTTGATGAACCATACACAGACCGTGGGAGCTAAGTCCTACTGCCTCTGGACAGATAGTGATTTTGAGATACATTCTAGTTACAGGGATGTTAAAATGTAAAAAAGAAAAAAGAAGAAGAAGAAGGGTACATCTTAGAATCAATAAAGCTATGCAGTTCCTTTGTTACAGGGAAAGGCCTTCCTGAGTATCTAGAGGAGTGCTACTGAAGGTGTGGTTTGCAGGCCATTCTGCAAATTTATTCCTGGTCGAAAAGGATACAAGTACAGAAATGGAGAGTTGATCATTTAGGAACTTTTTTTTAGTAATTACACCAAGTAATTTTTAGTAATTACACCAAGTAACTTTTTTTAGTAATTACGCCTGTTAGATCTCATAATAAAAAATTGGGACTGATATATCATATGTGTTTTTAATTGCATTTTCTGGCAATGCACCCGTATGTTATTTTACAAAAGCATCAGCCCATGATGGATTAGAAATAAACAAACCAAAATTGGTCCTTCACCAATGATAGTTTGAGTAGCATTGGTCTTAATGGGTCTCAAAGTTTGGCTTTGGCAGAATCACCTGGAGGGCTTACTAAAACACAGGTCACTGTGCTTTAGGTGGGTCTCCAGTAGAGTGGGAGAATTTGCATTTCTAATCAGGTCCCAGGTAATACGGATGCTGTTCTAGGGCCCACGCTTCCAGAACACTGCCCTCGACCCCCAGATTGCTGGAAGCAGATACCATATTGCCAAGGATTTCCAGCTTGATTTGGAGGACAGGAAATCCTGATGCTCTCTTGGAAAGCTCCTGCTTCCGGTGATCACTTTCTTTTAATGAATTTAGAATAACTTCTCTAAACTGTATTTTATTTAATCTCCATTCCTTGGTACACTCTTTAGGACACCACTGACTTTCAGGGCTGTCGCAGCCAATGTCTGCTACAAAGGTATATATATGATTGCATTTGATTAAATGTTCACACTCTTCTTAGAAAAGCAAAATGTACATTTTATTTTTTAAGTGAATTGGTGCCATGATTGGGTAGAAATAAGCTCCCAGTTCTTTCGATTGTGCCACAATCTGTTGACGGCGTTATAGGGACTGATCAAATAGCACCAATGCCCAGGATAACCCTTTCCAGTGGTTTAAACCAGACTGCACACCAGACTTCTGAGATATTTGTGTTGCCTTGTTAAGCTGACAGGAGGAAGCATCTCTGTGAAAAATCTGTACTGCATATCCACACCATAGTTTCCAGCAGCAACTGTCATTATTACTATCTTGAAGAATATATATTAACCTCAGAGACCTTGATAAATGACCCTTTAGGGGAAAATTAATATCTTTAGAGGAGTCAAATATATTAATCATTGGTGCCACAGGCAGAGTAAATTTCCTTCCCGCTGCTGTGGCAAATGCTGTAAATCCTTGCAGGGTCCACGGGCAACATTTATGGTCCTGTGAATATTAGCCAATGCCTGCCATTCACTGGGGTGGGAATGATTATCGTCCCCTGCTTTCAGGTGTTGTAACAGGTTAGGAGCCTTCTTAGAGTTCTAAACCAGTGCTTCTCACATTTTGATGCATCTGAATCACTTGGGGAACCTTTTAAAGATCTGGGATGGAGCCTGAGGTTCTGCCTGTCTTAGAAGCTCCTGGGTGATACCAGTGTTGCCCGTCTAAGGACCACACTGAGTGGTCCTTTGCTAAATGCTTTTGAACAACCTGCTTGCATAGAGTGCTCCTTCTTGCAAGCTAGCACGTGGAGTACTGATACAGCTCTTCCTCCAGAAACTTAGCCTGGTCACCTAAAGTCATTGCCCGCTTCTTTATGTTCATTTAGTGAAAAACATTCTGGCAGGTGATTCTGCCAAAGCTAAACTTTGTGACCCATTAAGATCAATGCTACTCAGGACAGTATTCACATTGGAAACCACTCCTTTCAGGTCTGTGTCCTTTAAGAACGTTTTACTTTGGTCATTAAAAAAGGTCAACTTTCTCTTTGTCAACAGAATATGCTGTTGGGGGAAGAGTTGTCACAAATGTCATATTGAAGGTAATTCCATAGCATCTTATCAGAGAAGAAAACCTAAATCCCAAGGAGAGACATACGATGCGAGCTCTGTGCTGTGCCACTTCAGGATGTCCTCAGAAGGCCACAGCTTTCATTTGTAAATGTCAACTTGTGATCGGTGGTGCATGAGACAGAGTACAGCTTTAATAAAATGGTTTTGTTGCTTGCTTTGGTCTTGGATGAAACAGGAGTGATGAGAGATATTATTAGAGCCTGTGTGCGGCTATCGCTCACTGTGAGGCCCTCATATGCTTCTGTGCCCGAGAAGCAGACAAATTACTGTAACCTTATAGGGATTATTTTAAACAATGAATTCTACTCAGATCTGAGAGTGAAAGCCAGATTCCTTTCCTGGTCGAGTGTTTCATTTACCAGTGCCTTTAGCTGTAGGTAATAGAAAACCTGACTTAGGGTGGCTTAAGCAGATCAGGGTTATCATTCTAACATGTAAAGATGTCTGGAATTAGATGGCTGCTGGTATTTGCTCAATGAGTTGGCAGCATCAGGGCCTTTCCCTGGTGATAGTTGCAGAATCTGTGTGGAGCTCCAGGTACCACGTCTGTGTTCAAGGCAGAAAACAGAGGGAAGGCTGTGCTAAGGATGTCTTAACTGACCAGGGAAGCCAAAGCTGTCCAAGACATCTCCAGATTTCTCCTTGTGTCTGTCAATCAGGACTGTTGCATGCCCACGCAAGGGAGACTGGGAAATCTTGCATTTATCTGGGCCACCTTGAAAATTACTGGGGTTCTGTTAGGAAGGAAGAAGGGAGAAATGGATATTGAGTAGGCAACTAACTATATGCCTCAGCCAAAGTAACTGGAGGTAAAATTTCCCAGCCTCTGTGATGTAGCTTTCTTCTTTTCTTTGAAGAATCCTATATTCACTAAGAAATAGAGTGCGTGTGTGCTGAAAGTAGGGGGTGGATTTGGTAGAGGGAAGAAGCAAAAGTCAAACAGCCTTTCAACATCCAAACTCCATTTCCTCCGAGTGAGAAGCTTATACATACTGGGTTTTGAAGGCACAAATTACACCTAAAATCAAAAGGAAAAGTAAATGGACATCACATTATGCACACAAAGTAATTTGGAAAATCGACAATAGATTTTCCAAAGTCATAAATATGGTGATACCCCTTATCCTGCAATTTTGTTAGAAAGTTCAAGTATTAAACAGCTTGTGTTGTCAGCCTAATGAATCTCTAATGATTTTGAAAGAAAACCTTGTACTATTAATTATAATTAGAATGCCTCTTGGGACACTTCAAGATTCAGTTCTTGATAAGGAGCAATCAGTGAGGTCGTTTGATAAAGAATGAAGCAGCCTGGAAAGTGAAAATCTTGGGGGTATTATTTTCCTTTTAAAAATATTCTCTGGACATTGATTCTTAAATAATGAGTACCTTTCCAATGACGTTACTATATATTTCCTGTTGATTTTTAGACAACCTTTGCCTCAATTAGAGTTAATTGGACCTGCATTAGATTAGGATTTTGCACACTGTTGAGTTGAGTAACTGCTTTTTTTTTCCTTTTTTCTTCTTCACTTAACTTTATTAAAATAATTTAGTTGCTAGGAGTTAACTCTTCTTTTAAAGATGAAGGAAAAAACAATTTGGTTGGGGAGAGGGTGGTGTATTTCTCTTTCTTGATTAAAAACATAGTATGTATGGTCAAGATCAGGCTTCCCAGCTTGGCTTTGTAACATTTGGAAGGTGATTGCCTTGTTTAATCCTCTTTCTCTGTGCTTTCTGGCTCTGAATTAGCTCAGGCATCTTTATCTGTAGCCTCGTCTCTGGATGAAAGGGAATGATGACTTCTGGGTTGTGCAGATTTTAGAATTCGGAGGAGAAAAGTGAGACAAAAGACAACTTTTAATTTTGTTTCATTCATCTGAAGGATATAGAAGCATTTCCCGGATTCCCATAGAAAGCCTGGCAGAAGATGGAGATTGTGAAAGAGAGATGACTGGGCTTCTTTTGCTCTCTCTTGAATCAGGAGATTAGTTCTTACAGAGAATTCCCTTTGCTGCCTTCCAAAGAGAGTGAAAAATAGCTTATGTCAGGGTCTAAAAGATGGGCGGGGTCCTGGTGTGATTGTGTGGCAGAGATGAGACAAAGTAGAGTTTTGGGGGTTTTCATGTGTATCTCCAAGTGAGTGAACTGAACTCACCCACCCTGGGAGATGGGCACATCGGAGTGCTGTGCTCCACCCTCACATTGGTTCCTCTGCCCTTCCTGACAGATTTGTAAGCGCTACTCTCTATTTTGTGTTTGCATTGAACTTGGAACCTGTTTCCATCATAGCCCTTGGCATTTTGTGTCCTGAGCTCTGCCAGGACTGAGAGCTCTTTGAGTGCAGACCGAAGACCTCAGACTCCAGAGGGCAAGGAGTGTGACCTGTCTTGGGTCTCACTGTCCTTGGGACCACTTGAGGCAGGATTGAAGCAGCCCCCTGTGATGCTCAGATTTGCGTTCGTCTCTCGATTTATAATCCCCATTTTCATGGGATCATTACACCTGCTCTCACTCAACTTTTTCACCTTGGGTTGAGAGAATCCTCAGTATGACTTTGAAAGGCACTTGAAATATCTTGCCCTTTTCAAAGCACAATGATTAGAAGGGATGCCTTGGGCAACAGTAAAGGAAAAACAGAACAAGTAGGGAGTTGAGGAGAATGACAAAAGTGTTGAGGTTGACAGGCACGGATACTTTCAGGTTTTAAATGAACTTTACATGTTGCTGCCTAGGAAGCACAGAATGAAATGGGCAGCTCTGTTATTCTTGGGAGATGAATATATTCTCTCGGCTCTACCAAATGAGGCTGTGATATTGAAAGGATGCCAGCCTCCCCGCTGGGCAGCCTGCCTCCGTTTCGTCCAGGCACCGAGGTCTTTCTCAGCTGCCCCAGCATCTGTGCCCTTCCCGCTGTTCACCGCTTTGCCAAAGGCCAGCCTCCCTGAGCTGTGGGAGCATCTGCCCTTTGTTGTACTTGAGCAGAGAATGTTTCCAACATTTCAATTGCTCTTCTCCTGGGGAGCCGGAGAGAGGGAGAGCAGCCGTGTGACAACTCTGAGACTCTCAAGCCAAAATGTTAGGGTTTTCTGAAGTGAAGCATCCCATCTTTAAAGGAGCAGCCTCCCTCCGAGCCCTCCTGGCTTTGAAGTGGTCGTCAGACCTGCCTTTGTCCTGAGAGATCCCGTGAGAGATTCTGCAGTGGTTTTCACTTGGGAACCCCGTTCAGAGGCATCTGGAGAACTCTTTTAGAGCTACTCAAACTCAGGCACATGCGTCAGTTACCCACTGCTGCACAACAGACTACCTTAACACTTCCGGCCTTATGTTTTGGTTGTTATTATTGCTCACAAGTCCATCTAGTGGTTCGGCTCGTCTGGGCCAGGCTGGGCTGATCCGGGCTGGGCTTGCTTATGTGTCGGCAGCGAGCTGAAAGGTCGCCTGAAACCTGCTGGCCTGGGGTGGCTCCGCTCAGGTGTGTGTCAGGTGGCCCGCCGTGGGCTGAGGGGAGGGAGTGACAGAATCCCAAGGCTTTGAGGCTTAGGCTCCAAAGTGCTGCATCACCACTCCGCTGCCAATTGACGACAGCACCGTCACGTGGGCAGCCCGGCTTCAAAGGGGAGACAACCGGACTCCACCTCCTGATGAGAGGGGCCGCAGAGAAAAATGGCAAGGGCCTGGGTGTAGGGAGGGAAAGACTCTGTGGCCGGCTTTGCAGTCTGTCGCAGTGTGTGATGTCAGATGCAGCGTGAAGTCATGTGCAGGGCGTGGGTGTGTGTTCCCAGGGTTCTAGACTTCTGGGAAGTGTGGGGAGACGTGTGTGCTGGAGAAGGAGTGGGGCAGGTGTTGAGGAGTATTCCACATCCCCTTTGCCTCCGGCGTCTCTTGCGAGGGCTGCTGAAATTAATCCCGTACAGCTTCCTTCGCCTCATAGACCGTTTATCCCCCTTCCCTTCCATGAAGCCGATACTACGTATGAAACGTATACAAATAACTACAGAGTGAGGCCAGGACAGGGTGGTGTGGTAGTGTTCAGTAATGTGATTTGCTGTATGTTGTTCACAGGAAAAGCCGAAAATGGATAGTGATGATTTACCCCAATTATTAAGCTATTACAGTTGACCCTTGACCGAGATGGGGGTAGGGGCAGTGACCCTCTGCCCAGCCAAAACTCCGCATCTCACTTCACAGTCGGCCCTCCATCTTCACAGTTCCACATCCGCAGTCAGCCAACCTCGGATCATGTAGTACTGCAATGTGTATTTATAGAAAAACCCTGCGTATAAGAGGACCTGCGCAGTTCAAACCCATGTTGTTCCAGGGTCTGCCCTATAGGGTTGCTTTTGACATAGTTCTTGCCTTAAAATTGAAGTATAGTGACTCAACACCTGAGATCGTCCCCTCAGACCAATACAGATATCCAGCCTACTTACCAGCTATGAAGGTCCCTGGTGCATGTGTTTTTTGTGTATTTACCTCGCCCTTGACTTCATCTTAGTTACTTTTGTTTCTCGTTATCGTCATGGTGGCCTCCAAGGCCCTCTATGATGGGCGTTCTCCCTTCCTGGCCTCACTCTCTCACCTCACCTCCTACCCATCTCCCCGTGGCTCTCACTGCTCCAGACACCGGCCTCCTCACTGTTTCTTAAACACACAGGTGCACTCCCACGTTAGGGCTGGGCGTGAGTTGTGCCCTCTGCCTAGAGAACTCCTCCCTCACACATCACCTTGGCTAATAGCCTTGCCTCCCCTTTCAGGTCTTTGATAAGATGGGACCTTTTCTACGAGACCTGCATTGACCTCCTGTTGAATGCAGAGTCCTGCCCACCTTCACTGCAGCCACCCGAGCCTCCTTCCCTGTTCTCCGTTTTCTTCTTTCCTTAATGCTGATCACTGTTTAGTACACTAGATAATTTACTTTGATAATATTCATTGTGTATCGTCTGAACCTCTTCCTTCCTGGGTGTTGGGGGTCCCTGAGACCACCCCAGGATCGATAATTCACCCAGCAAACTCGAAGGACTCAGCACAGAGTTGTGACCATGGTTATGACTTATTACAGTGAAAGGACACAAGGCAGAATTAGCAGAGGGAAAATGTGCCTGAAGTGAAATCAGGGGGAATCTTGGGCACAGATTCTTCTTCCAGGGGGCCCCTCCAAGCAGAGTCAAAAAGGACACGCTTCATTCTCCCGCCAGCGAGTTGTGCCAGCCCGTGTGGGATGTGGTCTGCCGGGGAAGGCCATTAGAGGCTTGGCACCCAGGGTTTGTACTGGGGGCTGGTCACGTAGGCACCCTCTGCCCAGCACGTAGGAAAATTCCAGACTCCCAGAAGGCAAGCAGGTGTTCAGAATAAACTATATTGTTGGCCCAAAGAGTTTAGGCACACCCTCACTAGTCCTGAGCATGGTGGTCCAGAAATCCAAGTTCTCAAATGCCAGCCTCGCAAACAGGTCTTTCCAAGGATGGCAGTCTCGGGCCTGCTGTGATAACTCTTCTTCACACTATCCAAGAATCTAAGCTCCTTGAGGACAGAGATCTTTGTTTTGTCCTAGGATGTGCCCCCTAGAACACTGGCTACCACACAGTAAGTGCTCAGTAGATGTGTATTGTGTGAAGAGCGGGAGCGCAGGTCCTTGCATGCACCATTTGACTTTACCTGCATCTAGTTGTGACACTGATGCAAGAAGTGTCTTAGTTTCTTCTCTTAATGTTTATTTATTTATTTTTGGTTTGTTTTATAATGTTATTTTTTGATGTTTTTTGGGAGGGGAGATAATTAGATTTATTTTCATTTACTTTTTTTCATGAAAGTACCGGGGATTGAACCCAGGACCTCATGCATGCTAAGCATGCACTCTACCACTGAGCTCTACCCTCTCCATTAATGTTTATTTTTAAAGGCAAAAGTGCTGTGCAAAAGGACTTCTCCTTCACACAATATACATTTCCTTCTTCTCTGTTTCAAGGTCCAAAACCATTTTTCACTGACTATGTAAGCTCTTTAGTTTACCTATGATCAGTGACTCTTTGGATAAAAACCTCATTTTTCATTCCCTACTCCCTCAGTATTAGAAAGATTAAGCTAATTTCAAAATGACTTGTGTCAGGATTTCATCCCATCTAGAAGGTCTATCTGTTTCATCAGAGGCTTGCTTGTCACCTTCTGAAGTTTGACAAATTGATGGAATGAATCATTTGCTGAAATTCAACAAAGAGCACCCAGCCTGTATTCTCTGTCTCTGCTTAAGATTGGTCTCAGCTCAAAAACCTTAAATTGAATTTATCAGCAGGAAAAAAAAAATGAGAGGTTTTTTAAATGAATATCGTAGTACCATTCGAGAATATAAATCTCCTGTAGCATTTGTCATCAAAATTAAGTTTTAATATTATTGTGAGAATGTGTTGATACATCATTCCTACCAACAGAATATGCTAGGTTGGCCTATTAATAACAATTCCAAGTAATGCTGAGTCACTTTTGTACAGGGAGAATATTCTTCTGAATGGAAGGGGAATTATGAATATATTCTTAGGGCAAATAAAAAATAATTGCACATCAGGATTCGTGGACTGATCAGATGAATTAATATTTCTGGCTGGGAGATGATAAATTCTGAGGGAGAAAACTGTCAGGGAGCGTTCACCAGCGACTTGAACAAATGACTTGGCCTTGACAGAAACATTTTAAATACAGCTTCTAGATGTTTAACGTATTTTGTCATTTTGACAAGATTGGGTTAGCCTTTCCTGAAACTTAAAAAAACTGACATGTTAAAAAAAGGGGGGGAGGGACTCATATGCCAGGATATTACAGTCCTCAGCTAGTGCTCTTGAGGGCAGTGACTTGTTACTTTCTAGAGCTGGCAAGGATGTAAAAGAATTTCTGTCCCATGTACCTCATTTTATAGATGAGAAAACTGAGGTCCAGAGAGGTGTGGTGACTTGATGAAGGCCACACAGTGAACTAATAGCAGAGCACAGAGCAGAATTCAGGGTCTTTCACTTTCAGGGCACTGTGCCACTCTGAGCCCATTACATGTTCCAAGGTGGTGGGTCTCCCAATCTAGTGGGCATCAGAATCACCTGGAGAGCCGGTTCACCCACAGATTTTCATGGCTCTGGGATAGGGACAGGGACAGGGAATGTGCATTTCTATCAAGATCCCAGGTGATGCTCTTGGTCCTGGTTCAGTGACTACACTTGGAGAACCACTGGGCTAAGGGTTGGAGGGGACAGTCAGGAAACTAAGAATAATTGTGTGTGTGGGGGGGTATAGCTCAGTGGTAGTGTCTGCTTAGCATGCACAAGGTTCTGGGTTCAATCCCCAGTGCCTCCATTAAATAAATAAATAAAATTTTAAAAAGAGAATGAATGTGGGATTTTCTTCAGGGAAAGAGGGAATGATTGACTGGCTGATTTTAGCTAGTCCTGTCTTTGTATTCAGAGAATAGAAAGCCTGTTAGTAATTTTACTTTTCCTGTTCTGCTTGTCGTTATTGTTAAATAAGGTTTCTACTATTAGCCTAAGTACCTGGTAAATTTCTTTCCTGACTCAGAATTATGACCCATTTGGGGGCCCTAGATAATTGGTGAAGGGGGCCATAGCAAATCAATGCCAAGAAAAAGAAAATCCCTAAGAGGTATTTTAAAATGTCAAATAATGGTTAATTTTGAATACCTCTTCAGCGTCCAAATCATTACCAGGAAATCATCAAATTGCCTTGACTCATCTTAAATATCCCCATTACCGTAGGAAAAAAAAAAAGAGCTAGAAATGGTGACTGCAAACAAACAGAAAAGTGGTTAACTGAGTTGACAGAGAGAACTGAACTTAAAGCAGAAATTGAATCCCTCCAAATTTTGTTTTTCTGGGCCAATTAACAAATTTGTTGCCAGAAATGTGCTTCACATTGTCCTTGGTGCTACAGAACAGGAAGACTACCTGACACTAAGATTAAATCTAAAAACC
Organism: Camelus dromedarius; assembly: GCF_036321535.1. NCBI lineage: Eukaryota > Metazoa > Chordata > Mammalia > Artiodactyla > Camelidae > Camelus > Camelus dromedarius. The sequence continues at coordinate 85,704,729 of NC_087472.1, read as the reverse complement.
AAGTTCTCATGGTAGATTCTAAGCACATCCTTGCACTAACATAAAGTTTATCTTTACCTATTTCTTATTTTTATCTTTTTGTTGGTATTCATTAGCTAGTTAGATTAAAATGGATGCGTTATACTATATTGAGACAAAATCAAAGTTGGTGGTTACAGCCTTCCCACCCCTTTTCAGAAATCTACCTGCTAAAAACAAACCCATATCTGTCTGCTCATAATCCCTCTTTTTAAAATTTAAAAAAATTTTAATATATTTTTATTGATGTATAGCCAGTTTACAATGTTCTGTCAATTTCTGGTATACAGCATAATGCTTCAGTCATACATGAACATACATATATTCATTTTCATATTCTTTTTCACCATAAATTACTACAAGATATTGATTATAGTTCCCTGTGCTATACAGTATAAATTTATTGTTTATCTATTTTATGTACATTAGTTAGTATCTGCAAATCTCAAACTCCCAATTTATCCCTTCCTACCCCCTTCCCCCCAGTAACCATAAGTTGTTTTCTGTGTCTGAGTCTGTTTCTGTTTTGTAAATAAGTTCATTCATCTTTTTTTTTTAAGATTCCACATATAAGTGATATCATATGATATTTTTCCTTCTCTTTTCTGGCTTACTTCACTTAGAATGACAGTCTCCAGGTCCATCCATGTTGCTGCAAATGGCATTATTTTAGTTTTTTTATGGCTGAGTAGTATTCCATTGTATAAATATACCACAGCTTTTTTATCCAATCACCTGTCAGTGGACGTTTAGGTTGTTTCCATGTCTTGGCTATTGTAAATAGTGCTGCTGTGAACATTGGGGTGCAGGTGTCTTTGAATTAAGGTTCCCTGTGGATAGAAGCCCCAGAATCCTTCTTAATTATCCCTTTCACCTTGCTAGAGTAGGTAAAAATTACTCCTGGCTGACCTAGAGACTAAATCAAGGTTTTGGGGGAAAGGGAGAGATGAGAGAGAGGGAAGAAAAAGAACCCAAGTGGATTCTGGGGCTCAAGAAATTATTTGTGTGTAAAAGGTCCTGAAGCAGCTGTCAGGAACAAAAGATCCGAGAATGGGGAAGAGGTTGAGGGAGTGTTACGTGAGTTAGGTATGGATTCCTATTATTGTATTTTGAAAGGCAAAGAAAAGAGCTGCTGTTTTGATGCTCTGTAACTGCTAAAAGAGACACTGCTCCGAGACTGGACCACACGGGTCCTTGGATTTATTAAGTTTACTCAAAGTACCTACGATTCAGTCTCTGCTCTAATAAAATTTGTTTGCAAGAAGGAAACAGGGGAATCCATGGAAAATTAGGTTTCCAAGGAAACCAGCCTGGATGGGATAAGAGGAACATTATGCCTATCTATCAACTAACAAATATTTACAGTCACGTGAAGGCTCTTGCTGTTGGTGAGAAAGGAAGCATTCTCTGTGGCTCCAGCAGAAGGGGTGAGAGAAAGAAGGGCACGGAGGTACAGGGGAGAACTCTAAGCTACAGGCCTCAAAAAGGGAAAAATAGACTGTGGCTTCAAAAAAAAAGGTTCTGGTAAAAGCTCTGAGTCAGCTTTCCATTCTAGGGAAGCTGAGTGTATCTGTTACCTATTGCTGTGGGACAAACTGCTTCAAAACTCAGTAGTTCAAGATAACGATCTTTTATTTTGTTCAAAAATCTGCAATTTGGGCAGCGTTGCACAGGGAGGGCTTGTGTTTTTTCTCTTCTTGTCAGCTGGGAGGGCTCAACTTGGGGCTACAGGAACAGTTTTCGAGATGGCTCTCTCACATGGCTGGCAACTTGGTGCTGGTTCCCTACTGGGAGCTCATCTGGGATCGGGAGCCTTGGCCCTTCCATGGATTTCTTGGGGAAAGCATGTGGATGGACATATTTGGACAGTATGATCCCCACAGGGGAACCTGAGGCATGGTCTCGGCTTTGAATTGGTGTTTGCAAAAGCCAAACAGGTATCTCAGTGTGTCTCACCTTGCTTCTTTTCCTCCTTTTATCCCTGTAGACAGAATGCTTGGCCCTTACTTAAAGTCCAACCCCAGAAGCAATCCTCATTTCTCCCTATCATTGTTTAAGAGGTCAATTTTGGCCATTTTTGAACATTTTGGGTCACAGCTGGGAAGGAGAGAGTCAGAAAGAATTACACCAGAGAAGCGAAAGTTCCAAGTGTTAATCAGTGGCCTTTCCAGCCAGCACTGGCCCTTTCTGACACACTAAGAGATTCACCAATTCTAGAACTTTACCTGTAACAGGCCATATATTTATTGTATGGACTCCTTGTCTTAGTTTGGGTTCCCCTAAAGTGTACCCTAAGATAAGGATTTGGAAGTGAGTAGCGTACGTGGGAGGTGATCCCAGGAAGCTCAGTGAGGGAGTAGAGAGTGAAGTTGGGAAGGAAGGAAAGCCAGGTAAGTGTGTGATTATGAGCAGCCTAGCCCTTGAGCCTCTGGGGGCCCAGGCCCACGGGGACTTTTGATAGATGGTGTAAAACACACCCCAGGGTTGTCCCCGAGGAGGAGTGCAGAAGGTGGAATATTTATCTACCAGTTCCTGTCCCTTGTTTGTTGGGGGCAGTAACGCTGACCCTTGCAGCCCGCCCTGTGCCAAGACCTGACATACTCGTGAAGCCCAAGAAGGGCTTCAGGCAGACGGTGCCCACCTTTACGTTATCGCCCAGGTGATGCTCTGATTCAGTCCAAGACGGAAAAGCAGAATGCTGCATGCTGATGAGCTTTCTCTCCTCTTCCCCCCAGTACCCTATCCCTTGTCCAGCTCCTCTGCTCCGTGGCTGTGGTGGTTTCTTTTTCTTTTTCTTTTTCTTCCTTTTCTTTTTTTTTTTTGCCTCTCATCGCAAGCTATGGTTAGAAGGGTGCCTATGCTGACCTGTCTTACCATGACTGGTCATATTCCCTCCTTCTCCTGGAGGTAGGCCCAGTCGCCCTCTCATTTAAAACATGAGGGACAGAGCCTGTGGTCCCCTTCTGACGTGGGAAATGGAAGGGTTCCTTGAATGGCCAGGGTCAAGGTAATAGTAATTATAGATAGAGGATGCAGGAGTTGAAGGAGAAGACTGATACAGGCCAGTGTTTTTAAAGTGAAACTCCCCAGAGGGTGGATATGCTCAGTGGTAGAGTGCATGCTTAGCATGCACGAGGCTCAAGGTTCAATCCCCAGTACCTGCATAAAAAAATGAAGCTCCTCGACCACCAACGTAAGTGGCCCACTTAATGTAAGTACATACTGAGCGGCAATAGACAGAGGTGCTTCCAAGTTTGGGGTCCAGCTGCCTGGTTTGAATCCCAGAGCTACTCATTAGTTGTGTGACTTGGGGCAAGTTACCTGAGGCTTCTGAGCCTCATTTTCCTCATCTATAAAGTGTCATATGATTTTTTTGTGGATTAGATGAGCGAGAACATGAAATACATTTAGAATGATGCCTGGCAGTTAGTAAGTGTTCAGTAATGTTAGTTGTTGTTTTTATTATCATTCTTGTCCAAATCCCAGACCTAGTGAATCATATCTCTGAAGACACAGCCTGGAAATCTTCATTTCTAACCAGCCCCTCATGTGTGATTCGTATACATCCTGAAATTTGAACGCCGCTGCTCCAGGCTGAGGCCAAGGGAGATAAGGTGATGTCAAGACAAGATTGATTAGCACAGGAGAATCTCATTTTCCAGCAACTTTGGGAAATGAGGAGTTACCTATAAGCGAGTTCTCCAGATGGCTGGCACTTTCCTCTTGTTTTAAACACCCAATCATAACAGTTAAAACTTGCTGTATTATTCATTCTGAGGTCTAAATTCTATTATGGGCTGACACGAAGAAATCTGGAAATTGTAGTGTTGTAGCAGTATTTGGGGAGTCACTCGGTGTCCTCAAGACAGTCGGGCCGATAGTAAATCTTTATTGACTGCTTTGCTGTGTCCCCTCCTGGTGGTAGGTGCTGTGGATACAATGACAAATAGGACCAAAGCCCTGCCTTCAAGATGCTCACTGTCTAGCGAAGGAGAGGCCAGGAGATGGAGTGGCAGGCAGTGAGAGGAGTGACAGGACAGAAGGCTGTTTTGAGCTTTCTCACAAGGATGTCGCAAAGGCTACATTAGTGGGAAGACATGTGGCCCTCATGCAGGGCCCTCTGAGCATGTGGGCCTGCGAGTTGATTGCTCCTGTGTCCTTCCCTTGCTGGCAATTGATACTCCTTGTTTCTGTTACTTTGCCTTCAAATGACATTCCTGTCCTTACCTAACATACTGCTTCTAATTTGCTAGGGACTGGAAACCAGATCCCCTGAACTTGCTGGGATGTTGCCCTCTTGGAAAGGCCTTCTCTAACCTTGCCATCTAAAATAGCACACCCACCATCACACACACACACACACACACACACACACAGTCTGCAGCCCCTTGCCCTGCTTGATTTTTCCTTCATGACATTTGTCACCAACTGATGACATGCTTGCTTCCTGCATCTATTGATGTCCAGTGGTCTGCCTTCCTCATGAGAACGTAAGTGCCGAGAGAGCAGGGGCTCCCAGCTTAGGACACCTGTGTATCCAGCACCTAGAACCTGATCTGGCTCTGAACAGGATTTTAATAAATATTTATTGAGTGAGTAATAACAATAGCAAATATATTTCTCTTAATTTTTTATTGAGGTATAATCTGTGTTCAGTAAAACGCACCCACCTTACATGTTCCACTCAGTGAACGCGTGCACACGTGTCCACCTAGAGCAAGAGCGAGCATCTCCAGCCCCCACCCAGCAGGCTCCCTCCGAGCCCTCCTAGTCAGTGCCTCCTCCAGAAGGCAGCCGCTCCTCTGGCTTCTATCGCCATTGATTCATTTTGCTCCTTCTTGAATTTCATGTAAGTAGAATCATATAATCTGTGCTCTTACGTGTCAGCCTCCTCACCATTACGCCTGTGAGACACATCCATGTCGTGGGGTGTAGCAGCAGTTCATGCTTTATTTCAGTGCTTGTAATATTCTCAGTGAATTGACTGCAGTGGATTTAACCCATTCCGGTCACATGTGCGTTGACTCCAGGCCTGGCTGAGAATGGGCCTGCGAGGCTCTGGGAGAAAAGGGCACGAGCGTTATGGCAACGATTTGGGATGGCTTTCTCGTTACGCCATTTTCTCAGTCCTAGATTTCTGGAATGCTCCCCCTCTTCCTGCTACCTCAGGGTTCTGGGTTACACTTGGACCTGCAATGTCTGTCTGGAACAAAGTCAAATTTACAACACCCCCAGTTGGCCTGGTAGAGCAAAGCCACATCCCTGGTGGGTCAGTTACAAGACATTGAAGGGAAATGCTGTCCGCTCTCCCTCCTGATCGCCTTCTCTTCTCCTCCCGGCTCATCCTCGATTCTTGTTCACTTTCTGCTGATTCCCTCCACTCGCTCGGGGCACCTTTGGGCCTAATGTGTTTTAGAACAGTGGTTCTCAACCATGGCTGCACATTACTGTCACTTGGGGAACTGTGAACTCCACCTTGCCTGAGCCCCGCTCAGAAGCAATGTAAATCAGTATCTCTGGAGCTGGTGCCTCGGTATCAGTAGTTTTGAAACGCTTTCCAGATGATTCTGACAGGCAGCCAAGTCTGAGAACCATTACAAGACACATCTTATTCCAGGAAATGGTACAGTTGTGTAGCATCAACTCAGCCCCTTCCACCCCCATCAGGCAGAATCAACTTGTTTCCACGCGACTTACTAGATAGGGCTCTTTCACATGCTGTCAGCTTTATAAATTGCAGGGAGCAATTCATATGAGAACCGCTTGAAAATGAGAAAGTCAAGGAATGTGGCTTTTTCTTCCACCATATTAGTCACTCCATGGTGTCTAGAGCAGTATTAATTCCAGTTTGGCTCATGTATTACAATTTAAATACATCATTTAAACCCCAGGCTGTGGCAGGGATCCCTTGACGACCACTGGATGGGTACTTCTGAAAAACTGTTACTTGTGATTCTTTTTTTTTTTTTTTAAGTGGGCACCATGTATAAACAGAATTAGTACCACCAGGTCACAAATGTCATGAGGTCAGGGTCTATTTTTCAGTCATCTGTTTCCTGGCAATATCCAACAGTATTTTGTCCATTGTAGCTAACATTTCCCAAGTACTTTCTATTTGTTATTTACTGCACTCGGCATTTAAAACTTCATCAGTCCTCACTCTAACAACAGTCTTACTGAACACTGATGTACCATACCCTTTTCTAGGCTCTTTTCATGTATTCGTTCATTTACTCTTGTCAATAGCCCTATGAGTTGGGTTTTTATAATTATCTCCATTTTATGGGTTAAGACACTGAGGCACAAATCGGTTCAGTACCACACTAAGGACACACAGATGCTAACCTGTAGAGCTAGGATTCAAATAATTTGGGATCGGAGACTGTTTCCTTAACATCTACCCAGTGCTTCTCAAATTTCAACACACATAGAAATCACCTGGGGATCTTGTTAAAAATGTAGATTCCAGCTCACTTGATCTGGGGTAGAGCCTAGGACTCTGCATTTCTCACAAGCTCCCAGATGGTGTTGATGCTGTAGGTTTGTGGTCCACATGTTGAATAGCAAGGACACACCCTATTTTGATCATTTCTATTACTGTCCCCATTTTCAGGTGAGTACTTTGAGGCTCAGAGAAGATAGCAGTTTCACCAGCTTCTCACAGGAAATATACAGCGAAGCTATAATTAGAATCCATGCAGTGGAGTCTCAAATGTGATGGTTTAAACACCTTGGGAACTTGGTATATGGTTATTGAATGAATAAGTAAACTGACATCGGGTGCTGGGGCTAACAGATCACCACTGTGTAGCCGTAGGTCAGAACAGAGTAACTAGAATCCAGATAATCGTGTATCTTTCATTGGTACTTTTTACACCTTGAATCTACTATCAGTTTTTATCTTCACCACATTTTCTTCTCATGGTCAAAACGGGTCATTCCCCACCCTTGCTATTGACAGGGGACATAAAGGAAGCATCTCAGCAAGTGTCCCCTGGGGATATCTTTCTGTATATCTGTTTACCGTTGCCTTTGCTTTGGAAAAAGGGGCACAGACCTGGCATCCTGCCGACATGAATATTTCTTATTAAACTGAACAGCAGTATCAGTAGATAGAGGAACAACACTCATTCAAAAATAATGCCACCATTTAAGCTTTTGTCATCAGCAAAGAGATTATTTTCCACTTTTTGACTGAAAGAAAATATTGCCACGAATAGCTTTGAAACACCCAGACTCAGAGCAAGTGTGCGGTCGATGAGATTCAAACTCTCATCCCCGACTCTGTTCCGATTCCATAGATTTAGTCCATGAGGGACCTCCTGAGAACAAGGCCATCCGGACAGAATAAAAATCAAACTGCATGTTCCTGGCAACAGTTCAACAATTACGGAGTCAAGGAAGAACTCTGCGCACCCCCACCACTCTGGACAACGTTTTCCAACTAGATAATGCATACAGTCAGCTCTGCGTGTCCACGGGTTCTGCATCTGCTGACAGGGAGAGCTGACTGAAAGGGACTTCAGCATCCTCGGATTCTGGTATCTGTGGGAGGTCCTGGAATCAATCCCACATGAATATCGAGGGATGACTGTGCAGGTGACAAAGATGCTGTGCCTGGAAGAACATTTATTTACTTATTAAATTATTTTAAGAGGCACTTCTTGGCTAATAGAATGGGAGGGAACAAACTGTGTAATATAAAATGTGTGACTCATAAAAATATGTGACTTCATGCAACAGAAATCAGGGGTGAAATCCTAGCGTCTCTCCATCTTGATGGGGTCCAGTCTTAAGAAAAGGACTCTTGGCTGTGTTTTATTGACTAGGATTCTGAAGCTGGTACTTTCTCTGTGGAAATGTCATTTGAGGCTCTGGCTTGTCTCATATTCATCACTGCTGGGAATGAGAAACCAGACCTGAAAATTAGTGGCTGTATTCATTTCACTCATTCATTCATTCATTTCATTCAGTTATTCAGTAAAAGGTGCTGAGTGCCACAGTTTTAGGTACTCTGGAGGTGCCAAGGAGCATCAAACATGGTGCCTGCCTTCAAGGAGTTCACAAAATTACTAAGGATGCAAGACAAAAGGAAAGAGGTTAATACTAAGAGCTGGTGTATGACAAGGATAATACGAAAGGTACAGTGTCATAGAGCAGGGTTTCTTCAAAGAGTGGCCCTGGACTGTGCATCAGCATCACCTGGGAGCTTGTTTGAGATGCAGATTCTTGGGCCCCACCCCAGGCCCACTGAATCAGAAGTTCTGTGGTTGGGGCCCCAGGATCTGCATTTTTAACAAGATCCTAAGATGATTTGTATACACATTAAACTTTAAGAAGCACTGTTTTAAAAGAATACTTCTGTCAGAGGAAGAACACATTAAGCTACTGTCCTCAAGGGCCTGCAATTTAAAAGAAGAAATGAAATTTGAATACGAATCATCACATGTAATAAGGAACATTAGCAGAAGAAATGGGGAAAGGTAGAGAAATTTTGCTTGATGGCAAGTGGGGAAATCTATTTCCTGGATGGGGCCGTGGAGGGTAGGAAATGGATCAGTTAGGCGTGTCCTTAGCTAAGTAACACAACCTGATTGAGAGTGACTTAAGGAAAAGGGGTTGTTCTTTGTTATACAAAAAGTAGCCTGTAGGTAGGTGGCCTCCAGCGCTGATTCAGGTATTCAAGGATGTCAGCCCTTTTTTTTCCCATTATGATCACAAGATGACTATTGTAGCTCAGAGAATCACATCCTCATCGAACTGTATTCAGGTGCAAGAAGCAGGGAGGCATGGGGCAAGAAAATCTCCTTCTACTTGCTTATTAAGGAGACAACTGTTTCCCAGAAGCCTCCTAGCAAACTTCCCCCTCACCTCACTGACTGGGACTGGGGCATATGACCACCAATACACCAGGGCTGGTCTACCTTCCATGGCTTCTAGGAGGCCTAGCCCACCGTAAGTTTAGTTAACATCCATCCCCTCATATAGTTACAAATTGTTTTCCCTTGTGATGAGAACTTTTAGGATCCTGCTCTCAGCAGCTTTGAAATCTACCATACAGCGGTGTGAACTATAGTCCTCACTTGTACTGAAAGGGCTTTTTGAAGGCCAGACAGAAAAATGATGCCCCAGGCACTGCTCCTTTGAGCCTGCCACACCCAGGGCTCCTTGGATCCCTCTCCCTGCAGGAGGCCGGGAGGCATTTAGCAAGATCACCCATTCGGCCTCAGACTGGAACATTCCAAGTATATATGGAAAATGGAAGGATACAGGCTGGGTATGTGTGCTTGTTTTTATGGCAGTGGTCTTGGGAAATGCCACGTGGGGCCCTGCTCCTCTTCACCCTGTTCCTGACCCTGAATCACCGAAACAGGAGCTGAGGGGAGCACCATGAGGAAACCAGCAGAGGAAGGAGAGCGCTCTTTCCTGCGATGCAGGAAAAAATGGATGTGGGGTGTGGGGAGGGCCATGTTCCAGGTCTCGTTGGAGCCCCCGGGACGTGCCCCACCAGGTGTCGGTCCTTGGCTTCGCACAGGAAAGAACTCAAGAGCAAGCCACAGTTGAGTAAAGGTAGATTTATTTGGAGAGATACATACTGCATAGAGTATAGGCTGTTTCAGAAGGAGAGAGAGGCCACGAGGTGTGGGGGTTGGGTAGTCAGGTTAAAGTAAAAGTAGATATACTCCATAGACAGAGTGTGAGCCATCTCCTAAGATGAGGGAGCGAGAGGCGGCCACAAGGCACGGTGTTGCTAGTTTTTATGGGCTCTTATGGGCTCGGTAGCTTCACACGCCTACAAATGGGAGGACAATTCCAACTACCCTGGGGAAGGGGCTGGGATTCCCAGGAATTGGGCCACCACCCACTCTCTGACCTTTTGTGGTTAGCCTTAGGACTGTCATGGTGCCTATGGGCATGTTATTCGTCATGCTAATATGTTACAATGAACATATAATGAAGTTCAAGGTCTACTAGAAGTCAAATCTCCTGCCATCTTAATCCTCAAGGCATACTGGGAGTTGAATCTTCCACCATTTTGGTGCCCTGCCCCTGTCCCTCTTGTCTCACCTGTGAGGAGTGGTTTCTCCTCACCTCCCGCCTTTACCGCCCTGTGTTAGTTTCCCAGGGCTGTTGTAACAAAATACCATGAACTTGGTGGCTCAAACAACAGAAATTTACTGTCTCACCGTTCTGGAGGCCAGAGGTCTAAGACCAAGCTGTTGATGGGGTTGGTTCCTTCTGAAGGCTGAGAGGGAGAGTCTGTCCCAGGCTCTCCCCTAACTTCTGGTGGTTTTCTGGCCTTCTTTGACATCCCCTGGCTTGTAGATCTCTCCCTTCATCTTCACGTGGTGTGTTTCCTCTACACCTTTACATTGTCTTCCCTGTGTGCATGTCCCCCTGTGTCCAAATTTCTACTTTTTATAAGGACCCAGTCATATTGTATTAAGGCCCACCACCATGACCTCAACTGAATCATCAGTTTCTGAATAAGGTCACATCCTCAGGTACTGGAGGTTCGGACATCAACAGCTCTCTTGGGAGTGATGGAATTTCATCCATAGCACAGCCCGTATTCCCAATGTCCATTTCCCTTTCTCTGGGGCCTCCCACCCACCCCCACCTTGATCTCAGTGGCCACAGTTTGGTCACTGAACTCTTATACCAGGAGAATGTAGCGGAGGGAGGTGGGTTATTTCAAGGAGTAGTTCACCCTCACTGTTCGTTTTGAAGAGATAATTGTGTAGAATAGTGTCTGAAAAGAAACTTTGGGATGAAATTATATACCTATATTCAGTCTTATGCATGGGCTCTGAAGTTTGAATAAAAAAGAGTGGAATCAAAAGACTGACTAATAATTATAATGATTACCACTATCATCTCTTATATAGCACTTCCACACAGACTCTCATTTGGAAGCACAATCCTTTTTTGCCAGTGATCAAGATCCATTTTTCCCTCCCCTTTTACTTCATAATAAATTCTCCTTGAGGATGTTTTCTGACAGGAATTGTCTGCAGAAAACCCTTTGCTTAGAGATGTAACCGGATCTTCCTAAATTTAGCAGAGTTCATGCAACACTGAGCTGAAACCCAAGTAAGGGAAGATGGAGAGAGCGAGTAGATGAGACACTGAAGAAATATAAAGTGGAATTTATAGAAAAATCTTTTTTTTTTTTTTTCTGGTCAGGTCACTGACAGAGGTGGGATCAAAATTTGGTCAAGCCAAGTTGTCTTGAGATTATATGGTCCTAATTTGGAGACTTGCTGTATTTTTAAACTTGGAAACTTGCTACTTAAATACTAGTTATTAGCAACAAACTCTGCCCTTCATCAAGGAAGCAGAAAGGAGAAGTTAGTACTCAGGCTGTAGTCTCGCCACTTTCTCAGATTCAACCATGTTGTCAGATGCTACAATCAGTTCCTCTTACTCAGTGGAAATTTCCTCTTATCCCATTTTCCCTGGAAATGGAAAACAGCTGCACAGAACCTCCGCACAACCCTCCCTGTCCTCAGAGACTCTTCTTTATGTCATCATGTCTTCTCTCTCCTTTATCCCAGTCTATCAACGAGCTCCCTACATCTCCTTCAGAGCACTTGAAGCGTGACACCAAGCCATTGCTTACGCTGCCGCACCTACCTGGAATGCTTTCCCTCTTAATCCTCGGCCAGAATATATCTTTTCTTCCTTGAATACTTAGCCGAGGAGAGAGTTCTGGAGCATGTACAGGAAGGCGTAAAATGGGGAAGCCCCCAGAAAGGCAGGCAGACGCATCCTGAGGTGATGCAGCTTGGCTTCCTCAGCTTTCCTATAGCCCTCCTAGTCGGCCATGCCTTAAGTGCTCATCACTATTGACCAGTTGCTGTTTTCTGGAACGCTCCTTTCCTATGACCCAGCTGAGTTCTAGGACGAAATGCAGAGAGTGGGAGTCTCCAGAGAAGGCCCAACGCAAAGGAGCAGAGGACTCCTGGGGTCTCAGACGTGGGAAGACAACTACAACCGACTGGGCACCACATGCAGGTTTGGTTATCACCTGACTGCTCAAGGATGAAAAGGAGGCAGATCTTCCACCCAGAGGAGTCAGTGAGTTTCCTGTGCCCAGTTCCCAGCAGATCTGGGGAAACAGGGACCAGTTCCATAGTCTACATGGTCTTACAGAAGCTGGGGCAAGTTGCAGAGAAGTTCCAAAGATTTAAGTCCCATGTAGCCTGGATTTGGGGTGCCACTCGAGCACAAACTCTTCCCTGTCCAGTTCTTAACTGCTGGTGGCCCCATATCTGGAGTCAGAGACCCCAGCATTCCTGTGGCCATCTTCTGTCCATGTACCACAGGGTACTCGCAAAAGGGACCAAGACTCAAGGCACTAACCATGAGCCCATGGCCAAAACTGAGGGGTTCAACTGTATTCAACACCTCCAGACCCGTGATAAAAACTGTTGAAAACGATCCATGAGTTCTTGTCTGCAGAACAATCATTTGGATACTTGGCTGTTCTTTAATGTTGAACCCCACGTCCCTGACTTAAGAGAGTGTCCTTGACAGAGACACTGGAGATGCCCTTGCTCTTGCGTGGATTCTTCTGGTGCATTCCCGGAATGACCTAAAGGGCTGGGGAAGTGCCACAGACTCTTAGCTCACATCTTTTCAACCCTGATCCCCACAGTTCACAGCCTAGTTTCTGTCACAGCAGTTTCTCCCCTGTCTCATTTAAATCCAAGTGAAGAAAATCTTAATACCAGATCTCATTGTTTCCAGATCGGACCGGTTTGACTTTGGATATCCGGGTAACAAGCACCTTTGTCCTTTGCGGTCTGTTATTTTGTTCCTGAGGCCATCTCTGCAGCTCCGGTGGGCAGTGCAGTATTTGTGTTGTCCTGCCCCTCTGGTCCAATGATACATACTTTGAGGTCTTGCGCTGTGTCTTTTCACAGTTTTTCAGACCCTGTGCACAGCTTGGCACAGCATTTTCAGGACACAGACATGCTATTGCTTGACATGTAAATTCAAGATGTTTGGTTGATTCTGAAGATCGATTATGTAGTCTTTCTCTAGCTCTAGGCATTAAATTCCAGAACACCTGGAGGCTAAAGGAAATCCTTGTTGAAGTTCATCTTAATGGCAGAGGTAAGGGTGGATGGATCAGTGGCAACCCATTTCAGATATCTTCACACTCACTGAAATAAAACATTAAAAGCGGCATTTTAAGTAAAGAGACTACCAATAACATTTTATCACCTTAAATGAATATCTGGTGATCTTTCTTCTGTTTTCCTCAGCTCACGTGAGAATTATGTCTTCTCTCCTATTTCAAGAAAATGATTCGTTTTGCTTTGTTGCAGAAAATATTCAAGTGTGAAAAGATGAGTTTGGACTGTGCCGGGTCCCGAAGGCCAGCATTTCGATTTCAGTCTTTTGGACTTCTATGACTTGAAATTGTTGACCTTGAACTTCAAGTGGTCCCACCTTAATGAACCACTGTATCCCAGGGATGTGGAGGCACTCAGAGGCTTGAAATGGAAAATCTATGTTGGGGTGGCTCTAGCTCAGCTCCTGCCCCAAACCTTCCCCTACCCTGTAACTGGTGGTATCCCCTTGGCCCTGCCCCCACAGCTCAAGCCAAAGCGCCTGCTGTCACCTTCTCTCACACATGTCTCTCAGGTGACCCCCGAGGAGACTACAGTTCTGAGGCTTCGGCTGATCCAGTCTTCCTTTGTCTTTCCCAAGACATCATTGCCAGAGCCCCCGCTGCTCTCCACCTTCTGCTGTACTTCCTGATTCTCAGCTCCCTCTTTATTCTAAGGGCCCTCCCCCCACAGGACAGACCTCCCACGTGGCAGTTCACCACTTCTTAGAGTGGTGAGAAGGTGTCAGAATTACATATACGTGAGAGGAGCTCAAGCTGGGCAGACACTTGTGTACAGGGAGAGCCTCCAGTGTGTTCATATCCCTACTAACCCCATTTTACAACCCACAGCTTCTAGGCCTTGTCCCTGTATCACCCCCTTTCCCCTGTTGCCTCCCTGGTATTTCCCAGAGCTGTGATATTATTGGAGGTTGTGCAAAGAGTAGGGGAACTTCTTGTCAAATATTTTCTTTGCAAACTCAAACCCACTCTTGGCTATTGATACTACACTGAGAAATTCTACATTGGGGGAAGAAAAACCCACTTTTTTCTTTTTAAATTTTTTTAATTGAAGTAGTAAAAAAAATGGGTTTTTAGATACTCACTACTATATGTAAAACCCCACTTTTTTTAATCTAACGCTTCTCAAATATTTAACCACAAAGACCAGGACCCTCCGCCCAGCCTAGATCATCTGTTATCACTGGGTAGGACAGAATTTTGTAAGCACACGCGTAACGCATGAATTGCACACTTCCACATGGCCTCCAAGCCTGCTGCAAACTGGACTGAGCTGCTCTGCTCAACCTGAATGTTCCCTCCTTCACAGCATGATGTACTTTTCCACCGGGTCCATTTTCTCCATTGGCTGGAGGTCCACCTCTAGGCCTCTGCTCGTGCCTTTTTACCCACCTGGATACCTGCCTTTAGGCACAGCTTATGTTCCAAATCCTGGGTGACGCCCTCTCCAGCTTCTCCAACTGCTAATATTCTGTTTCCAGTACTGCACCAATCAAGGCCTAATTCCACCCCTACCACGACACGGTACATTCCGATTAGACATGACCGTATCACATCCAACAGCACTGTTTCACCTTAGCTTCTGTTTAGCATATAAGACACGCACTGACCACCTCTTCACTGACTGATGGAGAACGAGGATGGTCATTCCACCGTAGAAGTGGCCCCGTTTGATTGGCAGTGTTTTCAGCATTGAGCATGGTTTCCGTAGCCAGGTCCAGTCCAGTTCTTCCTGAGAATGCAGCTACCCTGCACGTACCCCACTGAAAGCCCAGCACGCTTATTTCTACTTTAAGGAGAGAATGAATTTTGTGGGATTTTTTTTTCTAATTTAACAGTAGTGATGGTTTAGAAATTTCATAATGACCCAGTGCCTCAGAAACACTTTAATTCTCCTGGACCATTCATACCATAGTGGTAACTTGAGCGTCTCGTCCCTTCTGCCTTCTGCAGTAGAAGATGAGCCATGAAGATAATGCAGACATTATCTTTCCTGTGTCCTCAGAGTTATGTAAATAACCCTACCTTCCTTACTGACTGAAAAACTGTCATTAGTTTGCTTTTCAGGTCATCCTCTGTCTACTGAATGAAATTCAATAGACCTTGAAAATTCAACCTTCCACAGTCTAATCACTAGATCATTGTTTAAAAAAAAGTATCCTTTTAAATGCATCAATTTTTCTAGAATAATAGGAAGGCAGTTTGATTTTGTTTTTGTTTGTCTTTTCTATACACCTTTAGGGGTTGTTCCATTTTTATTTTTATTAACTAGATTTTCATTTTTAAAAGTATCACATGTACTTGGTAAACACACAGACACAGCCCTCCGTATCTACAAATTTCTTATCCACTAATTTGCAGATCGATTGGTGGAATCAGGGGATGGGAAACCCATGGATACCGAGAGCCGACTGTATTTCTTGTACTACACTGGTTCATATAAGGGTCTTGGGCATCTGAGGATTTTGGTATCCGGAACCAATTCCCCACAGATACTGAGGGACAACTACCTAAATGAGAAGTCAGTCTTCTTCTCACCTCAGATTCCCAGTCTCTAGTTATCCCTAGAGGTGAACATTTTTTTCCTGCTTCTTGTAAGTCTTCCCAGAAGTATTTTAACATCTCTGCCACACACAAGTATGTGTGAGTGGAGCATGCTACAAACACTGTTATGCACTTTATTTTTTTTTTTACGCCAACCAGATGTTGGAGAACTTTCCTTATCAGCACACATAGATCTACTTTATACCTTTCATTACTGAGTAATAAGTCATTGTATGGGTGGTACCACACTTCATTTAATCAGTAAACAGGCATTTTGGTTGTTTCTAGCCTTTTGCCATTGGATGTAAGCTACAGTGCATTATACATACAGCTTTGTACACCTGGGAACAAATATTTGTTGAAATTGGCTAAGACAGACATTTATGACCAATTTTGCTAAATTCCTTCCCAGAAGGCTGCACCTTTTTACCTTTCCTCTTAATAGTGTATGAGAGTGTTTCCCCCAACTTGTCTGTGCTACAGATTTTTCTTACCCAGTTCTGCCCCTCTGCTAGGTTAAAAATGGTATCTATTTTAAATTTGCATTTCTCTAATTATGTATGGAGATCTTTGCATAAGTTTTAAGTCTTTTGCATATCGTTATGTGCCGATTCCTTGTTCGTGTCCATTTCCTTTTTCCCCTGAGTTGTTACTCTTTCTCTGATTTGTTTCTAAAATTTTAAATGTTAATATTGTCTGTCATATATTTTGCCAACACATATAAAATCATTCCTATGTGTTTTCATCTACAGCTTTATGGTAACTTTTTAAATGTCGTTTAAATATTTTCTCCATCTGGAAATTACTTTATTATGCTAAATGATTGTTGTAGGTTCTGTGGGAATAGAGGCCAAGTTTTTAATTAGCTGTTGCATATCTAATATCCAATACTTTTTTTTTTTTTACTACCAGTTGTGTCCAGAATATAACGGGTAACACATTTCTGGCCTTTTCTTTGCTCTTTTTACCAACTTTCTCTCAAAAGATTCTCTGACCTGAAGTTTGGGAGGGTTAAGCCATCCCATCCCATATTTTACTGAAATATCAGCAGTTGGGCGCCAGTGGTGAGGTGATGGTGATGCTGAGTCAGCTTCCACAACTTCCTCCTTATGATGGGTCTTAGGTACCTACCCCTCCCCAAAAGTGTATCACCTCACGTTCCACGCTTTCCTGGCACTCCTATGTGAGGTTTGGTCACCTTTCAACTGCCTCTGAATGGAAGAAAACCCACAGGACTATATACCAGTCAAACTGAGGTCAGTGGGGAGAGGAGGATGTCCTGGAAGATTCTTTGGAATGCTCTTTGACTAAGGTAGCTGCATGAGTACCATATGCAGACAGCCCTGGGTGGTGACAAATCCAAGCTCACCTCTACCATTAGTTTGGAGTCTGGAATTGATAGCCAGGTAGGGCTGAGTGAACTTCAAAACACTCTTATCATTTTAAAATTTCTTATAAACACCCCTAAATCTCAGTGGCTTACAACAACAAACATTTATTTTTCTCACTCCTGGGGTAGCTCTGTGTGGGTTCAGGTTGGCTCCATGCCTGTCCTCACTCTCCTTGGGCCATTGGTTACCTGGAGGCTATTCTTCTCACAGCAAGTGCAGAAGGGCAAAAGGATAAGCCAACTCACGTTCCCACATTGAGCCCACCAAGGTCAAGTAGAAGGGACTTCCAGGTAGCTTCTACATACCTCTGACCGAACACAACATAGGAAACTGGTAAAGGTAATGGACATTGGAGCCTGACAACACTGGGACAGCAGACACTGTTGAATGCCTACTCAAAAACCATTTCTTTCCCTTCCATGATGGTGGACACTGGTCCCCACAGTAGGGCCTTATCATGCCAGATACTTTTCCAATCTCTCTTGCAGCTGGAGGTAGCCGTGTTATACAGTTCTGGCCAATGAGACATCAGGAGAACCCTGCTGAGTGCCCCTAGGACATTATTTTCCTATTTGAGTAAGCCACTGAATTTCTCACCTCCTCAGTATTCTCATCTGCAAATTGGGGCTATATATATTACATAGGGTTGTTACAGTAGTCGAATTTACATTGTAACGGACAATCCCCAATCTCAGTAACTTACAATAAATAACATGCATTGAATTTTCTTGCTAATAGTCTGCAGGTTATCTGGAGCCGGTAGGGTGGCTCTGCTTCAGGCCATGGGTAGGGTTTAGCCCTACTTCATGTGTTTCAGAGCAAGACAAACTATGCAAGCAAGTTTAAAGCTTCTGTTTATGTCACCTACATTTCTTTGACCAAAGCAGTTCACATGGCCAAGACCATCGATAAATAAGGCAGGGAAACATGCTCCTCCCAGAGAAATACTGCAGTTACGTGGCAAAGGTGTGGATGTATAATCCGTGAGTAGAATGGAGATTTAGAATAATAATCTTCCTAGATGTATAAGCATAAACAAACCAGTAGCTTCTTAGAACCTTAATTTCCTTGTCTTCAAGATGGCACTGGGCTCTTTTCTCTGGATTGGTGTGAAGATTAAACAGAAACCAGGTACCATAGGTGGCACTTAGCAAAAGTTAGCCCTCCACCCCCACAACTAAATTCTGATTGTTTACTAAATGAGTTCCTCCCAGAAGTCCAGTATGGTGTGTGATTCAGTGTTGGCTTTCCCTGACGTTGATGAGTCGGTGAGAAGTTGCTGACAGGAAGGCTCCCTGAGGGAGGAGGCAAAACCATTTCCTCACTAAGCAAGCTTCCGTTGAACACCTGACATCATTATTGCAAGGTCATTGTCATACTTTCGTGCTTCAAACTGGAAATTTTTTTTAAATCTTTTTTGGCCAATGACCCTTAATTCACTCTGACAAGATCATACAAACACTGGGATTTCAGGGTTGATTTTTTGGCTGTTTCATAGGCTCCCTCTGCTGGAGTAAAACCTCATGTTTTTTCTTCAAGACATGAAGATCCTTTCCCTTTAATGGAAAGCAAATCTAACAAACAATTGGCTGTATTGCTAGACAGATTTTTCACATAGTGTGTCTGCTGCCACGGCCTAAATTTACCTGCCATCATTCTGTAGTACCAACCGGCACTTCTTGCCTTTTCAAAATGGAGCCTTACAAAAGAGACTGGTTTTAAAGAATTTGCCAGAAACGTGAATTGTTAGTAATAAGCAGGTCTTGTTTCCTGTGAGTAATGCCCTTGCTCGTTCAGTTCTAACCTTCTCGGTTTTAGAACCTCTAGGGGTATTATGGAAGGCCTATTTAGAGGTACCTGCTTAAAAGGAAATTAGCCTGAGTCACCAGATTTGTTCAGTGATGGAGGTAGGCTGTAGATAAAGTGAGGATTGGCAAAGCCAACCCTTCCCCTGCCAGGGGGAGCCGCCCTTTCGCAGGACACACATGTTTTCAGGGCCATCAAAACACAATTTTGTGTGAATTGATGTTTTGTAAAGCCACTATCCACTGCTTCATGTTTATGGAGTTTCACTTGATTTCTGGCTGGGCAGTGGGCCAAATCCGTCATCTTCTCTTTTTTCACCTCTCCATCTTTCTGGAGTCGTTTTTTTGATTTCCATGACTCAGTAGGGTGTTCAGTGAATTCTGAATTGATAGACCCAAAGAAGCTTCTGTGTGATGGTACAGGGTAGGGGGAACCTCATAGTAGTGCCGACTCCAACGTACGTGTGGTAGCGCTGGCCCCTCCATTTCTGCCGCCTCTGAAAACAGGGTTTGCCTCCAGCTTCGAAACGCAAAGGATGGGCTGAACCAGCACCACTGGCCTCCCCTATAGACTTGTTAGAAATGCGAAATTTCAGGACTCACTCCAGACCTATTGAATCTGATGCTGCACATTCATAAGATCTCCCGGGAATTCGTATGCCTGTTCAAATGTGAGAAGTGTTAGTCTCCAGCAGGGGTAAATCACGCAGTCATGCCAAGCCTGAGGCACGTGACAGGGTGCTGCCACCTAGGCATCTGACATCGCCCGGGGGCACCTGACTCCTGCGCTCCACTGAGGTCTGTGACTAACACCCATTGGCCCAGGGCCAGCTCCACGTATTAGCTTTCTAGTGACAGGCGGTGGGTGAGCCTATAACTCCTGCCCTGCAATCAGTGTTTACGATCCTTGTTGACTGGTGCTTGCTGGCTTTGACCTCGTGGACTGTAATCTCCTGGACCTCCCTGTCTACCCTCCGCCGACTTAGCTGACTCAGCTGACTCCCACGGTATGTCTATCGCTGGTCTTTGGCCCAGACTTGTAAGTTCTTTCCAGCTGGGATGTAGGCAGGCCTAAGTGATGACACACCTTACTGCTGAGATAGTATTAAAAGAGCCTGTGGGTCTTCAGCAACTGAAGCCTTAAGTTAGTTGTAAAGTTAAAAAATGTCAGACAATAGAAAATCAACTTGAAGTAGCTTAATTTTAAAAGGGGAGAGGGTGGGCACCAATATGAATCAAATATCATGACATCACTTCCGGGATCTCTCTGCCCCAGATGCATGAATTGAATCTGATCATGAGGAACACTGTCCACATCCAAATGGAGGGGCATCCTATAAAATAAACTGCCCGTACTCTTCCAAAATGTCAAAGTCAAGAAAGACGAAGAAAGGCTGAGAGTCTCTTCCAGATTGATGAAGTCTAAAGGCCAAGATAACTAAATGCAATGTGTGATTCTGGATTGGATCTTGTAGCAGAAAATATATATATATATATACATCTTTAAGGGGCATAATTGGGATTATTAGAATATTTTTAAATATGGACTATGGATTACATAATAATATTGTATCAATGTTAAATTTCCTGAGTTTGATCATTACACTGTAGTTAGATAAGGTAGTTAGGCAAGAGAATGTCCTTGTTTATAAGAAATATGCACTGAAGTATTTTGGCATAAAGGGGCGTCATGTCTGCAACTCACTCTAAAATTCCCCGTCCGAAAATAAGCAATGATAAAGCAAATGTGGCAGAATGTTAACAAAAGATGACTATAGGTAAATGGTACATGGGGAATTTTGTACCATTCTTACAATCTTTTGGAATTCTATACTAAACATTTACAAAAATAAAATTTAAAGGGGGGTTTTAATTAACAGAATACTGGGGGACTTCACAGAATTAAATGAAGAGATGTAAGACTCAGGGTAGCATGGGAATGTTGGGAACTCTAAGTGAAGACTTGATGCCACCAGAGCAAACTCTGACCCTGGTAAACTTCTTTAACGAAGTAATAGAAACCTGGAAATGTACAGCAAGAAAGGGCTTTTAAGGTCCTTGAATATCTCCATTTCTTGGATGAAAAAACTGAGATCCAGACAGCAGAAGTGACTTGCCCAGGGAATCACAGATAATTAATACAATTTCCAACTGTAGACGTTTAGAACTCCTTTTAAGGGTATAGCTTAAGTGGTAGAGAGCATGCTTAGCATGCAGGAGGTCCTGGGTTCAATCCCCAGAACCTCCCCTAAAAAAATAAATAAACCTAATTACCTCCCCCCGGCCAAAATAAAATAATTAAATAATACAATAATAAACAAATAAAATATTTTTTTAAAAACTCCTTTTCATATTGGTTTATAAGTGGATCCTCAAAGTTTTTTTCCCTACACTTTTAAGTTAGGATATAAGTTGAAGTAAGAAAAAGATTAACATAAATGAATATGCAGTAACATGAATATATGTTCTACAGATACCTAAATAAGATCTCCCCATGATTAACATGTTTCTCCCCCAATTTTGTCATTAAACATATATATGATAGAATATTTAAACATCAAAAGCAATGTAATTGTCTTTGAACCCAATTTTATTTATATGTGAAAGTCAGCTAAAAGATTTGAGTTTCTTCATTTACCATGTACCAGGTACCTTCTGTCCTTTTCCATGGCATTACTCTCACCTCATAGAATACATCATCTCTCGGTTGAAAGGTAACACTAATCTACACTTGATTCTTGGAAATGTCCCTTGTGATTTGGAGAGACTGTGACTGCAGACTGTTTAGAAAGCATAATATCAGGCATGTATGGAGGCTTAGAAGCCATCTAGTCCCACCCGTTCCTTTGAAAGGTGAGGCTGCCTGCCATTGATTGGTCATTCTCCCCTCAACTGCACCAGTTTCACACTAAGAAATGGATTTAAAATGGAATAGTATCTATTAGCATATATTGAAATAATTATCTTTGTGATCACTTCTGAAATAACAGTGTAACTTGAGAAAACGGAGCTCTTTTAATCACACTTCCTAGATTCCGGTATTGTCTCCTGGTATAGAAAAGGCATTTGTGCGGTGCTTAGACAGTTAGACTGGGAGCCGATAAACCTGCCTTGACCAATTACCTCCATGACAGCTTTTGAAATAGAATGCAGATCCTAGCCGAATGATCCTAGGTGGTAGAGGACCAAATTGAATATATAGTAGCTTAGTGTGTGGTGAGAAGCAATGAATTAAAAAAAAAAAAAGAATTAAGTGTACTTTCCTTACCTGCATTCAGACATGATCGTGAATGGCTAACATAGACTTTTCAGAGAACGTGGATTCCTGTAGTTCAATATGATGCCAGGCACCGTCTGTTGCCTACCAGATAGCCATTTCCCACATGGTCCTTACCAACAGTAGCCTAATGTTGTTTGGCATAGCAATGTTCTCAGATAATTACTTGATTTTCCAACCTCTCTGTCAGGGTGGCTATGTCAAAGAGTACCAACTAATGACATGTCAGTGGAAGTCTGCTCGGGAGTTCAGGGAAACCTTTTGTTTTCCTGATGAAAGAGAATGGATATGACTGGTGCTGCCCCTCGTCACTTCTCCCGGCCTTGAATATAAACATGGCGTCTGGGGTTACAGCCACCATTTTGTGCCTGTGGGCCAACACCAGGGAAGGAAGAGAGAATTGTAACATCCTGGCTCTGACTTCACAAACTACTAAACAATATTAGCAGTCGGCCACTTCTTGACTTTTTGTTATGTGAGAAAAATACCCTTTTACTTGATTAAGCTGCTGGAAGTCAGATTTTCTACTAGTTTATAAGTGTAGTAGACTCTTTAAGGGAAGTCTGCCTTGCTCAAAATAACCAAAGTTCTTTGTGAAACACCGTCCTCCTCTCTCTCTGGGTGGATTTTTGTCCCCATATTGATGTAGTTGGGGTGAATGGACCTGACTGAGGCTGAGCCAGTCAGATTCTGTCTCGGGAATTCGAAATGAGGTTTCAATGGTTCTAGCTGATCCTGAAATGTGACTTAAACTGAGGGACATTATAAAACTTGGAAGCTGGTGTGTGTTATGGTGTGATGGAGGTCACCTTCAGCCATAAAGAAGTAGAGAAAATGGGTCTGTAAAAGGTGAGAAAGAGAGGCAGAGACCAGTGTCACCGAGAGAGAACACTGTCTGTGGTCTGGCAGCTTTCTGGGTTCAAGGGTGTGTCCCTTCTCAGGCCTGGCTGCCCTCAGATTCCAGAAGCTGGTCTAGCTTCTTTCCAGAGAGCCAGGCAGCCCTGTGTGATTGGCAGGGTTGTGCCCTGCACAAGGATACCTGGCCCAAAGGGCAGGGGACAAGAAATCCAGCCTCGATGTTTTGGTCACTAAGTCTTGGCCTGGGGCTGCATCAGCCCAGAGGCAATGTGCTACTTGCCACAATTCATCTGCCCAGAAGGGAGCCCAACATTTTTTTTCTAATTTCATTTAAGACTTAGGAAGGCTCTTCTTCAGGATACCTAATAAAGTTGCTGTCCTACAACTGAAGGGTCTTGATATTCAGACAAAATGTATGAACAAACAGCCAAGCCATTTGTTCTACCATTTGATAAATAAGCTATTCAATACCTTGCTTTATTTGGCTTTTTTGTTTGTTTGTTTGATTTTTGTTTGTTTGTTTTGGTGGGAAGGAGAGGTAATTAGGTTTATTTATTTTATTTATTTGTTAATTGGAGGCACTGGGGATTGAACCCAGGACCTCATGCATGCTAAGCATGCACTCTATCACTTGAGCTATACCCTCTCCCCTGATTTTGCCTGTTCTTGAACTTCATATAAATGGCATCATATAGCAAGTACTCTTTTGTGTCTGGCTCCTTTAGCTCGACATGTTCATGATCCATCCATGTTGTATGTAGCAGTAATTTGTTCTTTTTATTGTTGAGTAGTATTCCACTGTGACTATTCCAAATTTATTCATTCATTCTCCTGTTGACGGACATTGGGTGTTTCCAGGTCTTATGAATAAAGCTTATGAATAAACTCTTAGCAATAAAGCTGCTGTGGACATTCTTCTACCAGTGGGCCTAGGCACCTCTTTCCTCTGGAAACTGATGTACTGTAATAGAAGCATCTTCCACAGGAAACCTGTCTATCTCACATGCATTTATCACTTGGATAAATTTTGTCTGGAGTTGTTCCTTCATTGTGTAATTGGGAGACCTTATTTTGTAAGTGCTTCTTCATAACTAATTATATATTTAATGTATCTATCTCCCCCCCTTTCCATATTACATGGGGCTACTCTCTCAGTATTACGGGGATGCACACTTTTGAAAAATTGGTAAATGGTCAGTAGTAATTTATGCTACAACTAAGGAAGTATATTTACAGAGACGGTACCTGGTATTAAGCTTGTAATTAAGAGTCTGGGTCTGGTCTGTAGCCTGAAATAAAAACAGCAGAGCTTATGTGAACCACGTAAGATTAAGCTGAGTTCCTTGTTCTGACCACCTGTGCTATTTGCAATACTAACTAGTGCTGGATTTGCAATGCAAAGCCCTATAAGGCAATGTCTGTGTCCCAGCATCATGAGTGGAGCTTTTGAAAAAAGATGAGCGTCCAGTCCTACCCCTTCTAAAATCTTGGTCTAGAGTAGGGCCTCTGTTTTTAAACCTTTCCGTGTAATTATCTGCTATAGCAACTGGGCAGCTGGCCATTACTTTCCTGTCTCCATCCTTACGATTCTGGTGATAACCCTCACTTGAACATTGAAGCCTGCGAATGAATTTCATCTCCTATTAAATTTTCCCCAGGCAACATGAGATGAGGCCCACAATTTACTTAATATTGATTTCTTTATGAAGACAGCCCCATTAAAATAATAAATTACGGAGAGTGGCTGAATAAGACATACTTGGGGTAATAAAATATGGAGCACAGTATGAATGTATTCAGAGTAGAATGTAATCTCCACGATGGCAGGGATTTTTCTCTCTTTTGTTGACTGATGTTCTCCTAGTGAGCCGTAGTAGGGCTCGATAAATATTTAGAGTAAAGCTTATATAAGACAAGGACCTTAGTAACGTACAAGGTTATAAGTCCTGCTTTGCTCAGTACTGGTTATACATCCCGGTGGCTCATCCCAGCCTTTGTCAGGACCAGGATGAAGCCTCCCCAGCTGTGTTCACTCCACAGCAACCACTTGAAACTTGTGGAAGCTGAAATCTGCAGAAGAGGCTTTGGGGAGCTTCTCATCCTTAACAGAGTAAAGGTGTCGATTTACTTTTCTCTCCCCTTCAGCCACAGAGCCAGCTCCTCCTGAGACTGTCTATTCCTCCTCTTCCTCCCCCCAGGCCTAAAATGAAAATTGAAACCAACTACAGTGATGTGTTTGTTCATCATGGCTGCCCGGTCCCTAATCGGGGGCAGGTGGGTAGTGGGGGGCAGCGCCCTTCAGCACAGCTGCACGCCCAGGTCACCCCACATCTTTCTTGATGTATTGTTTATATAGAAAGTGCTTCTTTCAGAATTTTATAATCAAGCTCTCCTAAAGATCCCTGGCTAGAACTGTTTCTGAAAAGAAACCAGAAAACAAGAAATCAGAATCATTTTTCCTTCTAAGAACCTGAAAGCGCAGCATCAACATAACGAAACTAACTTTGGACGTAACCACACAGATCCCTACAATCCCTCAATGAATACAAGGGGAGGAAAGAAAGTTAGATACGTATTTATAAACCATCATGAACCAGAAAGGTCCTGGGAAGTTATTTGGTCAGCTACCTGATCTTACAGATGAAGACTGGGAAGGCAGAGAGGTTAAATCACTTGCTCAGGGCCATAGAATGACAAGAAATTCCAAATTTCCCAACCACGGTCACCCAATCCACCTCCCTACTCCCGCCCCAATAGCATTAGGTTTTCTTTTGCATGCAGAGAAGTTAGTATTCATGGCCTTAGCATCCCTTAGCCCCAAGGAACACATTTATTAAAATATTTTTAAGGTGTTGGGGGAAAAAAAGAAGAAAAAAAGATCTAAGCAGTTTTAAAGAATCTTTGCCTTCTCTCTCCCGTTTCTGACCTGCAGGGCATCCATCACTCCCACAGGCCCATGTCAAAAGACATGGCAAAGAAGCCCTTTCAGCTTATTCTGTCGAAAATATCGAGGTGGAAGAGTTATTGAACCTTAAAATGTCACAAATTGTTCAGATATTGTTCTTCTAGGACCATTTTTTTGTGACTAGCTCTCTCAAGCGACAGGGTAGGTAGTACATAATACAGTCACTTAGGTTGAGGTGACAGCAGTTCCCAGTAAAGACGATAATTGCTTCACAGCCCTTGTTGCCAAGGCTCCCACGAGTCTCCTCTCTGTCTTCCCAAATCGACTTTGAGGATTTGAGGATCTACTGTCCTGGTGGCAGATTGGAGAATGTCCCTTGTCCCTGACCTGGAGCAGGATAAATGGAAGGAGTAGGGAGGTCACCCAGGGCAATGGTGGCAAGGTGACTGTATGTTTGCCAGGCTTTGTCTCTGGGCTCTAGGATAGCACTTAACAAGAAAAATCAATCACAACCTTGTGAGTACAGCCAGAACTGAAAACTGCATTTGAATTTGTCCACTCAGGCAGTCAGCCTCACTTTAAAGAGCTCCGGAGCTAGAGGTTTCCGTGGAAACAGAAGAATATGTGGGCAAGTATTTCTTTGCAGGGAAATGAATGCTAGCAATGCTATTAAGTTGGCACTTCATGGCTGCAAAGTTGATATGAGTTTGTAAGGAAGTAGTTTTTCTCTCATAACAAGAGTCTGGACATAGATGGTCCTGGTTGTGGCACAGATGCCCAGTGATATCCACAAACCCCAGATCTTTCTTTCTCCCCTATCTTTCTTTGAATGTTGGCCTTCCGATTGCCTCAGGATGCAAAATGGCTGCTACAGCTCCAGGCCTTACATAAACATTCAAGGCACCAAAAAGAGGAAAGGCAGGTAACGGCCAAGTCTGCCCATTTTATTTCCGTTTATCATGACATCAAAAGCTTTCCAAGAAGCTCTCGCCTCAGCATATTTCTCCATTGATTAAAATGAGGTCACATAGCCAATTCTAGCTTCAAGGAAGGCTGAGAACTGAATATCTGGCAAGGGACAATAGGTTTGACATGACTGGCTGAGGCTAATTCTATTTGTCACCTAGAGCTAAACATATTGTCAGCTTAATAAAATTGAGATCCAGATAGCAAGGAATAAGGGGAGAATGGATGTTGACTGGCTAACTAATAGTGTAAGCCATAAGTATGAAATCAGAATTGACCTTTCCAAATAAGAAAGGCATTTACTCTATACCTAATTATACACAACTACTCATCTCTGTATTCCTGTAATCTCTAGCAGAGTGTCATGCACCCAGCAAGCACTTGAAAAATGTCTGTTGAACCATGGTTTGAGAATACTGCAATGACATACTCATTCAACAGTGGCATAGAGGAGGGTCTGATGTGAAATGGTCAATAATGCAGCCATTAATGTAGTCATTCACTATGGAGGCACCGGGAGACGAAGACTGCAGATAGTCAGGTAACCAATGCCAAGAGGCTAAAACAACTTCTAGTTCCCTAAGCCTTCTACTGGGACAGAAGTACACAAAAGAATATTCCTCTTGATAAAATAAAATGCCTTGAATAGAGGACAAGTTAAACATGCACTATAATCTCATTGCAAAGGACTTTTTGCCTAGCCTGTAAGAAATGAAACCACTGAAACATACCATCCCATCCGCATCCCAGAATTAGTGCCCAAATAAGTGTACATAGATTTGTAAATGTTTGTCATAAAGTGTTGAATCACAAAATGACAAAATACCCTTGCTGAAAGGCACATTAAAGACCACCTCAGTTTTAACTCCTTGTTTTTTTCAGGTGAGGAAACTGAGGGCCCAAGACTGGTCTAAAGTTACCTGGTTAGTGACAGAGACATGTCTAGAAGCCAGATAAACTTGAGAAGTATTTTTGAAAGAGCAAAGCAATGTGGCTTGGGGATAGTGGGACCATGAGAGGCTCAAAGTGTGGTGATGAGAAAGGAAAAGTAAATACACAGACGTGAAGAGCCATACATTACTAGCTGATGAATTACAAGTTACCGCAACTTAGGAACAGAAGCTGACACAAGCTGGTCCTTGGGTGGAGGATAGGGGCGGAAGGTGAACAACAGCAGGGTTATTTTATGAGAGAGATTCTGAGCACAGACCTCCAAGGCCTGTGGTGCTGAATGGTGGGGTTGAGTCGCTACTGGACTTTGAGATGTCTGTTTTAACCATAGCTTACACGCATTGTGCTTGTGCTTTGGGGCAGGAATTGTGCTGTCTTATATGGAATCCTCATAGCAATCCAGGGAGGGAGGAAGGTCTTATTATTGTGATATTTTACAAATGAGTAAACTGGGGCTTGGGAGATATAAGTAACTTGCCTAAATCCACACTGCTAAGAAGTGGTGAAGCTAAGTTGACCGCAGTCTGAAATCACCTGGAGAGTTTTCATAAATACTGATGCCCGGGTCCCATTTCCAGTGAGGCTGATGTAATTGATTTGGGGTGTGGTCAGGGCATCGGGATTTTTAAAAACTTCCCCAGGTGATTGCATTGTGCAGCCAAATATTGGGAACTGCTTTTTAAAATTTATTTATTTATTTATTTGTTTATTGAAGTACAGTTGATTTACAATGTTGGGTTAATTTCTGGTGTACAGTATAGTGATTCAGTTATACATATATATATTCTTTTTCATTATAGGTTATTACAAGATATTGAATATAGTTCCCTGTGTAGGGCCTTGCTGTTTATTTTATATGTAATAATGTGTATCTGTTGGTCCCAAACTCCTAATTTATCCCTACCCCCCTTTCTCTTTTGGTAACCATAAGTTTGTTTTCGATGTCTGCAAGTCTATTTCTGTTTTGTAAATAAGTTCATTTGTCTCATTTTTTTTAGATTCTACATATAAGTGATATCATATGATATTTGTCTTTGTCTGACTTACTTCACTTAGTATGATAATCTCTAGGTCCATCCATGTTGCTGCCAATGGTGTTATTTCATTCCTTTTTATGGCTGAGCAGGACGCCGCCATAGTAACCTCCTTCTCCTCCAGCTCACGGGGCACGGCCCCACCGTAAAAGCCCCGCTGGTAACCCGTGCCCCGTTGTTCTCATGAAGGGAAAAGCAAGAACTGCTTTTTAAATGTCTCACCATCACCTGGGGACGTAGGTGCTGCAAGTCACTGCGATCCCCTTTTTGTACATAAGGAAACTCAGGCTCTCAGACATTTAGTGTCTTGCAGGAAACAGAATTAAATCATCCAACCGACACTGGGTACAGAATGGGTTACCAGGTACTTGTAATAAATCTTTAAAGCCAACAGTCAGTCTGCAAGAATGGGGTAAAACCTGTTTTTCTTTTCTGGTTTCCAGTGTTTTCTTGACTTGGGTTTCTTGACATGAGAAGGGAGAAGAAACAACTTTGAAATGGTATCTGGGACCAAATGTTTATCACTGAAATTCCCTGCTGAATCCCTTTCATGATTGGAAGATAATCACCAACTAGAGCAACCCATTCCTCATCACCCAGCATAATAATGGTCAGGGAGCATCAGGAAGCCCAGATGGAAGGCACTTGCTCATTCTGCACCAGCACACGTACCCCATTTGGAGACTAATTAAGAAAATAACAAACCTGGCCACATTGGCTAAGAGAGCTCCCCACTGGAGTTTGCTGATTTGGACACGTTTTTCATACGCACAGCATATTGGAAGAGAATTTACCATTCTTGATGCTTCTCTTTTCTGGGTAGTCTGATCATTGAAATCATGGTGTGCAGTGTTCTTGCCTGGTTATCTTCTCAACACCTGAGGTAAACCTCCACCCACTCCAGAGATTTCCTGAAAGCCTGGCTCTTATCTGTAACCCAGTAGATTCCAACTGAATCACAACCCCAAAAAGGCATCAAAAGTAAAAATCTAACCATGTGTTTATATTGACTTCGTACCCAAAAAAAAGTTTCCTTAACTTTTTAATTTGGACTGGGAATTTTTTAGAAAACTTTACATTTGGGTATGAGATGATTTCCTGCTCGATCATGGTACCCACAGGAAACTCAGGATTGTCGCTGGCTCTCTTGCGGACATGCCGTGCAGTGGAATCGCTTTTACTGGCCCCACCCCTGAGGCAAGAGACACATCTTTGAGGCCACCATCTCCCCCAAATTCCAGGAGGGAGGGGGGCCCACCTCCAAACTACCTATAGATCCCCAAACCTTTCTAGGGGATTATAGGATCTCTCCTAATGCGTAGCACAAGGGTATGTGGCTAGGAACTCCACTCTGACTTTCAAATTCCTGGTTTCTGTCCCACGTCAGCTCTTCGCACTTTGAACAGCTGTATCTCCATCCATCCTGACTCTACATATCCTTTAAGTCTATTGTTTATCAACTTGACTTACTAAAATACAGGTTCTAACAACTAAAAAGCCTTTTTTCCTCAAAGCTTTGATTTCCATGGCCATCAGATAGCTTGTTTGTGTTTCTGAGCAGAAGCCTATACTACCCCCGGAATGGTGGGGCAAAAGATTGGGGGAAATGAATTGCTGGAGGAAAACACGTAAGTTAGTGTCAGGTGCTTGCTGTTTTATAGGTGTTTGGTGGGATATTGGAGGGGCTTTCTGCGTTCCATCTGGGTGGGCAGACCGATACTCCGGGCATTTTGGACTGTTGCTTGCTGATGTTGGCAGTGGTTGCTATAAAGCTAGCAAAGACTGCCACTTCAGAGGGCATGTGGGCGGGACACTTGCCCTGGAAAGAGCTGTGTGGTGAGGCAAGCTTTGTGCAGTTTGGTCCCTTTCATTCATCTCCTTAACAAGGGTCAGCTCTCCTGGGCTGGGCATGAAGGTGGTTCCCTCAGAGCACGACCTTTAGGCAGGGCCAAGAAACAGCGTGGGCTTTATGGCTCCTTGGTCTCTTCGTACTCAGAGCCCAGCCCAATAGGAATATTTCACAATAAACACCTCTGTTCAAGGAGCTGCAGAGGGAATCGGTTAAACTAATGACACTATTTAAACGAAACCACTGGAGAATTGCTTTGTATTTTTCAATCTCTTAATTTATTTTAATACAATGCAAACAAATTTTTATTTAAAGAACCAAACCCATGCAAGATAGCCAAACACACAGAGACCTTATGTGCTACAAATACAGGAGAGGGAATTTGGGTCGGTTTTGATAACGGCAGCAGGGAGCCCCTCCCAGCCATCACCCATTGCCCCATTTTCCCCCAGTGGAAATGCCATTTCCTCATTCCCAAGGCCTCAGACTGTTTCAGATGCACAGAGGCCGTCATCTTGCAGGGGTGTGTGCTCATGTGCGTGTCCCTTGGTGCTAGGAGTGGGGACTGGCGGGATGTCCGAGAGCAGACAGATGAGAGACCACCAAGCAGCCCCTCCCCCATCTTATCTTCTTTCTTCACATACTGTTTGTTGAGGGGGCGGTGGGAAGAGCGCCCTCTTTGTCAGTGTTCCCTTCCGCACACTTTTCATGAGCACTGTTTTCTTTTTTTATTTGCTGATCAATAAAGCCAAGGGTAGGTCTTGTCTGTTCCCAGAGATAAAGAACTCCACACATAACTGGTCTTTATCCAGCCCAACAAGCGCGGTTTCTCTTTGTTTTTCACAGTGTTTCTGAGAGATAAGAGGAAACCACCCAGACATGATGCATGACTGAGGAGGTTTTGAAACATTTTATAGACTCATTCTCCTTTCAGAGCTGTGGATCAGGGATGGAAAGAAAAAGAGAGGGCAGCACATAGCACTCAAGTTGATTTTCTTTTTTTGGGTCGGAAACAAGCAGATGGAGAGAGAGCAAGAGAGAGGGAGAGAGAGAGAGAAGCATGAATAAATGTTCAGCTGAGGAAAGAATAATCCAATTTTCAATTATTGGCACAGAAAGCAAATAGGGAGAATTTTAGTAATTCAAATGAGTATATACCCTGAAAATTCAGTGGCCTTTTTCTATCACAAAAATTGCGTGTCATATGGGTTCAAGACCAATAGTGGGAGACAGGACTTCAGTTCAGGTGAAGAGTCCCATCAATTCCCAGGGAATTATAGGATGGGACCAGGTTAGACTCCTCTTAAGTTCATGCATTTAAGGGTTTTAGCAGGTTTCTGAAAGCGAGCCAGGATGGAGGGGTTGATATGAGACAGATGATGCAAGGTATTAAGTTGAGTAAGGCTACATGTAAGATTGGTCAGTACTGATAAAGGCACAGAGAGAGTAAGATGTTTTTAAGAGCAAATGAAGTTGTGGTCGCAATTCGAGTAGATGCAGAGGAGAAAATCATTTAGGAGAATTGTGCATTCAGCTAAGTAAAGACCCAAGGCTGAGCCCTGAAATGATGGCAGGAAGGCGTGGGAAGATGGGGTCTTCAGCAATGTTAGGCAGAGAGGAGGAGTAAACCCAAGAGGCAAAGATAAGTAGCTAATAAACGGGAAATGAAGTTGAAAGCCATGACATAGTTGTTTCTGAACAACCAGATGGAAAGCAAGGAGCTGGTAAAATCTTAGTGAAGCTGATATGTGACATACTCTGCGTTACTCTTTCTTTCCACCCTTCGGCTCCTGACTCTTAGCTGCTCTATTATAGGCTTTGTCTGTGTCTGTCCCCAGAACTGGATAGTAAGTTCCCTGGAGGGAAAAAACATGTCCCAGGCTTTCTAGAATTCCCTCCACAATACCTACCACAGGGCCTCACTGGGAGATTAGCTGAGTAATGTTAATTGGCATAATTAATTAATGAACAACTTCCTCTTTATGTAATTATTTTTCCAAATTAAATGCTAGATTTGAAGAGGCCAAAACCTGGATCATGTTTTGCCGTTCTAATGTTGGGGAAATCAGAGGAACAAATTGTGACTTAAGAAATCATTAGTTATTTCAAAAGGAATTGCTGAGTCTTATGGCAGTTATCAGGTAGGCAGATTTTATATGTGAGCCTTAGGAAAGAGGCCACAATCCACTAGACTGTTCTTTGATCCCCAATTCATCAGTCAGGCCAAAGCTGAACTTCAGGCGACTTTTTTTTTCTTCTCTGACTAGTACTTTTCTTGTGCAGGTCTGCCCTTTTGGAAGGGTGGCTTCATGAGAGTAAAGAACTTGTCATCATGTTCACTGTTGTATCTCTGGCATCTCAAACAGGCTTTCCTGGCATACAGTAAGCGCTTCAGAAATAATTGTGGAAGGAAGGGAAAGAGGGAAGCAGGGCACAAATAAAGGAAAGAAGGGAGGGGGGCTCTGCTTCTCATGCCAGTACCCCTGGCACTTACTCATCAGTTGCCAAAGGCCCCTCAGGCTCAATGTTAGGAACCAAGGATACCAAAATGATGAGGTGCCACAGTCTTTGCATCTGGTCATCTAGTAAAGAGAGAGAGACAGAGAGATAACACAACAGGTGCTGTGCCGAAGAATCACGGTGACATGAGGAGTGTGCCTGCCGAAGGGAGCATCTCACCTGCCCCAAGGAAGAGTAGGGGGCGGAGGACATCGCAGACTTGAGCAGAATCCTAATGAACTCAATGATGCTTGGTAGGCTTGAGGACATTTTAATGTCTATAGTCCCCAAACTGACTGTAGGTAGGATGAATAAAATCTGGAAGACTGCATGTCACTGCAATTGAGCCATTCTCTATGCAGGGTGATTTTGATAGTGAAAGTTATTTTGCCTCGGTACTTACTGGACTTTGGTTTCATTCAGGGAATGCAGAAGGCCACAGCGAGTCTGTCAGGCAGCAGCTAATCAGAATTGTGACTTTATAAGCACAGGCTAAATGACACAAATTGAAGGCCCATTGTCTGGGCCAGACCTGCACCATACATCAGGAGTAACAGCTTTGTCAAGCATGACTGCTTCGGACCAGTCTTTGTTCTTTCCTGAACAACTTCTTGTTTCTGTGACAAGGACTAATGATGTAACAGCTGTCAGGTGGTCTTTGCATTTTATAAAAGCCTGTAGCAGTAAAGGTGTGTATTTCCTATCAAAACAGCAAATTTTATGAACAGGGTAGATAAACTTGACAGCAAAGAGAGAATCAGTGGTTTAAAAAAAAAAGATATGGTGGGCTAAGCTTATTTACAGATAGGAAAAGGATTGGGGGGATAGGCCTTTTAAGCAAGGAAATCCAGTCTCTGAGGAACCATGAAGATCATGACTTGACTTCTGCTTCTTGATTTCCTTACTCAGGTGCTGACCCCGGCACAGATCAAATCAATTTGCCAGGCGATTCTGGACTCTGGGAAGCAGTATGCAATGAAAAAGCGGAAACCATTCCCTCTGATGTATTCTTACTATGGAACCGAATACTTGGGTGAGTGAAGGTGTTGGCAAAGGCCTGGAGGACAAAGGGAGTCTCTATGTCAGCTCTGACTAAAGACTGGAAGATTCTGGTTTTGACGTAGGTCATCACAATTGCTTTAACTGGGGACACTTTAAAATGCCATTGAAAAACAAATATTGGTAGATACTACAAATCACAATTTCATATTTGTTTTCAGAGTCTACCTGTCAGAAATGTAGCTATTTTAACTATTCCTTTCACAAAAGACGAAAATCCTTGTTCTAGACTGTGAATTCATTAGCCCAGTTTTGCTGAAAGTTTGTGAGCAGTTTATACACTCATTGCCAGTAGTAACTATTCCTATTCACAGGGAAACAGGATTCAGCTACTGACATTTTAAAGGTTTTTTTTTAATTCTTATTTTTTATTGAAGTGTAGTCAATTTACATTGTTTCGAGTGTATAGGAAAGCTATTCAGTTATACATATACATACATCTTTTTCAGATTCTTTTCCATTATAAGTTATTACAAGAAATTGAATATAGTGCTGTGCAGGAGATCCCTGTTGTTTATCTATTTTATACATAGTAATGTGTATCTATGAATCCCAAACTCCTAATCAAGTTATTAACATTAGTGGGTTAATAACAGGCTACTGAATCACAGTGGCTACTTTTGAGATCTGGGGTATGTAAAGTGAAAGTTAGTTCATCCCCTTTTGAATTATTCAGTGGCTCCCCATCACTCCTTTCCAGCATGACTTACAAGGCTCCTTGTAGATCACCTGCCTCCTCCTCCAAACTCAAGCTTTCTTTCTCCCTTTCCTGGTTCTGTCCAGCATAGTCTCCATCAAGCAAAGTGTTCTCACATCTTTGCCACCTTTGTTCCTGTTCCTTTTGCCTAGAATGCCTGGCTTCCCCTGACCCATTCATCAATCTGTCATACACACTTCTCCTAGACTTGAAGATTCTGCTCCAGTATTTTTAGATCTATTGAGAAACTTTGTGCTTCTGGAAAAAAAGGGTTTCTTGAACCCTCTCTGGAAAAACATTCAAGTTTACCCAAAACCAAAATTGGTTAGTGTCCGGTCACCCTGCCACACTTCTGTTGGCACCCTTATGACAGCACACTGTCATTAGTGCTTTACCTGTCCAACTGCATTAGCAGGCCCTGGGCACCTTCAGGATAAGGAGTTTCTCTCATATATTTTTATGATCCCTGGACCTTTACCAAGAGCCTGTATGTAATGAGGGTCCCCAAATGAATGAATGAGTGACTTACGAACAGCTTCAGCAATGAGCATAGAGACTAACAGTTCTCTGAACGTTTTCTCAACGAACCTTTAAGTTCCTGTCTAAGTTTCCCTAGAATCAGGGCCTGAGACAAGGATTTGGGTATAAATTATTTATTTGGGAGGTGATCCCAGAAAGTGTTGATAGAAGAATGCAGAAGTGAGATAGTAGAGAAAGTTAATAAGGATATGATAATGAGTAACTCTGGGTAACTGAGGCTCAGCTCCACTGGGGACTCTTCTAGTGTGTATAGACTATGCCTCAGAATCGTCCCACCCAAGGGATGAGGAAGTTGGTCTATTCATCCACCAACTCCCTGCCTTATGGATTGAAGGCTGCTCCCAGAGCTGTTAATTTCCTAGGATTTCAGCCCTGCCGCTGCGGGCTGAGCACACTCCCATGGCCAGAGAAAGCCTCAGGCAGAATGATAGGCAAAATGATATTGTCTGCTAGAGTTCCCTAACAGAACTATTCCTTTCATTTTCTCCTTTCTTAGAGAAATTAATATTCTAGCCATTTACATATACATATAGCACAAACCAGATTTCTATCTAATGCTGAAATATTTTCCTTGAAAGCAAAACTTTTTTCCTAACAATTTAAAATCCAGTGAAAGAAAGGTCCCTTCAAGTTTCGTGGCTGAATTTCAAGAATAATAGAATTTTCGACTAGATACAACCAGAAGGCTATTTCTGGGGAGTCAAGAGTTCTGAGTGCCCGAATGCAAAGAGAAAACTTTAACAACATTATAGAGTTGAGTTTAAAGAGGAAGCCCTTGGAATATGTTGACCCCAGCACCACCCACCAATCACCATTCTACTCATTAGAAGTGAGTGAAGACTCCTACAGTAGCTGGGCTGGCTTTTAGCTTTGCTGAACTAATTCCTTCTCCAAAGGCAGGCTAAGGGCTTTGCTCATGCAGTACCCCTTGCTAGAACTCCTAGGAATTCTCCAAGACTTTGCTCAGTTGATTCTACCTGTATGGAACCTTCAGTGCCCCCTCCATTCCGAGGCCACATTAAGCTCTCCTTCCTCGGTTCTCTTTTAGCTTCCGGAACGCATCTCTGATAGAGCATTTATCACCTCATGTTCTAATTATTTATTAACAAGTCTGATTTTCTCACTGGACTGGATGGGAAGGTCTTCAAGGGTATGGAGCAAGCCATATTCATCTGTGTAGCCCCAGGGCTTGGACAATGCTCAGTACCCAGTGTGAAGGCTTAAGTAAATTAATACCAATTACTAATGTTTAGCTTTACAGAAGAAAGGATTTAATCTGTTTTGCTCACTGATCTCTCTTCAGCACCTAGAACAGTACCTGGCACATAGTAGGTGCTTAATTCTCATGTGTTGAATGAATGAATGAATGTTGAGGATACCTAGAACAAATTATTTTCAAGCACTTTAGGAACATTTTCATAAAAGCTATTTTTTTACAAAGTTTAATAAAATATACTTACTCTAAAACAGGGGTCGATCACTAAAATTTTCTATAAAAGGATACGTAATACATATTTTAGGCTTTGTGGCCATATAGTCTCTGTCACAAATACAACTTTGCCATTGTAGCACAAAAGCCATCATAGACAATATACAAGGGAATGAGGGTGGCTGTGTTTCAATAAAACTTTATTTATAAAACAGGCACTGGGGGGATTTGGCCTGCAGGCTGTGGTTTGCCCACCCCTCTCTAACGTATGTTCCCCAGAAGCCTAGTTCTTAGGCAACTCAGTTATCATATTACTATGTGTGCTGTCAAATAATATTGCCATTCTTTTTTTTTTTTTTTTTTTTACCATGATGGTTTTTTCACTACATTAAACTGGTTCTCCTCCCAATTACATAAATTAACGATGCTTTGCTTATCTGTATAGGAGCAGCTCATGGCCTGTCGTCCATTCTCCAGATGCTTCTTTCATACCATGAGCACCTCAAGCCCTCAGATCAGGAGCTGGTGTGGCAGAGCGTGGACTTCCTCATGGAGCAAGAACAGAACTGCAACTGGCCGCCTGAGCTGGGCGAGGCCATCGAGAGAGAGAACGAGCTGGTGCACTGGTGCCACGGCGCCCCAGGTCTCACTCATGTTATTATCTGAAAATGTTGCCTTTCATCCGGTTTAGCCAAAGACACATGCCTTTTCTGAGAAGTGAGGGTATTTCTCATCTTACGCTATTACCACGTGAGATAAAAGGCCAAGATGAAACTTTTCAAAGCCGCAAAAGTTTCCATCTGGAAAGGCTCTCCAGAAATGATCCCGTATTTTAAAAATATATGATCTGCATACAAATTAAAAGTCGTACTGTCCAATAAAATATAGTATAAGCCACATATGAAATTAAATTTTTAGTAGCCTGATTAGAAACATAGAAACAGGTGAAATTAATTTTAATAATAGCTATAACCCAATATACCCAAATATTATTTCAACATGCAACCAATTTAAAAATCAAGTGATTTTGCATTTTAAAAAATATTTAGTCTTCAAAATCCCATGTATGTGTTATACTTACCTCCCATCTCAGTTCAGACTAGCCACGTTGCAACTGCTCAGTGGCTTCATTGGACAGTGCAGACCTGGAGCCTGGCAATTCAAAATGTAGCCCCTGAGCTAATGGCCTGGGCAACCTGGGAACTGGTTAGGAATATAGAATCTCAGGCCACACCCTAGCCCCACTGAATCAGAATCTGCATTTTAACAAGATCCCTAGGTGATTTGTATGCACATTAAGGTGTGAGGTAGACTTCTGTAATTCTTCAAATGTGGGTTTCCACTATCACCTAAAAAAAATCTAGAGAACTGAGAAGCCATCTGTAGTGAACTCTCAGGAACTGAGCCTAGAAATTTATCAGACCTCATCTTTTCCTTTAAAAAAAAAATCCCATTACACTGCTAATTAGGCCTGAGAGCAGGGGCAATTCGAAAGAAGTTAAATTCAAATGAAACAATTAATTTTGGTTGATTGGCCAGGGGAGAGACTTGAAATACCAATATACCACAAAAATTTTTGATTAGGAGTATATTTAATTTTCAAGGCTATGCTTCAATGCCATGAGTACAGCTTTAAAATGTATTTGATTTCTCTTTAGTTACCTGATTTTTATTACTTCCTTTCCCTTCCTTACGTAATTAATGTTCTTTAATCCAATTGAATTTCATTTTTTCCTTGGTACAGTTTGAGTTGACAAAAATAGTGTGAGTCTTAGTCCATTGGCCGTATTTTCTCTGCCTGCCACTTTTACTGAAGGAAGGACTTCAAAGGCTCCTCTGCGTACTTGTGCCAGCTCCAGGGCAGTGTGCATTATGTCCAAGCTAATTCTCACCAGTGATAATTTGAGCCCGTGTTTCCTTGCTTTGAACTTCTTGAAGGAAAACAACACTTATTTACCATTCTGGAACTATCTCTCCATGTGATGCTCAACACTCCCATTTCCCATTCCCTTTAATCATTTTCAGTGATGGTCTTTGGATATCCTCCAAGCACGCCAGGATCCTTGAATTTTGGAGATGTCCCAAATTAAATACAGCATATTTTTAAAGGATTCAATGTATAGTAAAAGCCCTGTAAAGAATGGGAAGATAGTCTCCTAAAATGAATGGCTGGGTCACTTAATTGATGTGGGTGTTTTGAAGGGCAGTTATTCCATTCTTTTTGTACATCACATCCCATCTGTCTTTGTAAATCATGTACCATAACAGTACAGCGTAGGATGTATCACCTTGGGGACTTTATTTATCCTCATCTATCATTCATGTTCAGTATCTCGGCAAGATTAAACATAGGTTGCAAAGCAAAATCATTCAACCCACGTAGTCACTGGACTACCCAAAATAAACCAATTCACAAGTGAATAAAGAACCAAATGGAGCCCATTATGTCTGCCAGCCCGCACTTCCACCTCAAGGGGCTTGGTCTTCCTTTTAAGAGATTTGCTAAAAATAGCGTCGAGAGTGATTATAAGTCTGATAAGTGCCGGTCAAAGACCATCAGGATATCTCTGAAGTTAGCAACGGTAAGCTCTCCAAAATTTCTGAAACAGGAGATGACCTAGAAAAATAATTTTCACTTGTTTGAGGAAAACATTTTCTGAGAGGAAATTTATGAACAGTGCAGATGGTTTGGGGAAGCAGAATGATTCTGTGATTAAAAACCTGCCAGAGATGATCCACAATGTGGAACTTCATCAGTGATACCTTATTTCCCCCTATAATTGTTTCCTTCAACACACCTCTACAGATGACAGCAGCATGGATATACTTCTTGACTCTAAGTTAACAACACTGGGTTCTGATTGTAGCTCCAGGAGTCACCAGCTAAGTGACCTTGAGGGAACCACTGTTTCTTTTGTGCCTTTGTTTCTTCATCTGTGAAATGAGCATGTTGAGATGGAGCAGTGAAACTCAGTCTTGTTTTTTTTTTAATTGAAGCATAGTCAGTTTTCAATGTTGTGTCCATTTCTGAGATACAGCATAATAGTTCAGTCATACGTATACATATGTATATTCATTTTCATATTCTTTTTCATTATAGGTTACTACAAGATATCGAATATAGTTCCCTGTGCTATTCAGTAGAAGCTTGTTGTTTATCTATTTTATATATAGTAGTTAGTGATTGTCATTCTACGTGAAGTAAGCCAGAAAGAGAAGGAAAAATACCATATGATATCATTTCTTATATGTGGAATCTAAAAAAAAGACAAACTTATTTACAAAACAGAAACAGACTCAAAAACATAGAAAACAAACTTATGGTTACCAGGGGAGTTCCGAGTCTTTTTATCACCACAGACTGTTTTTGTACAGTGGACCCTCACCATTCCTGAGGGTTATGTCCCAAAAGGTTAGTAGACACTTACATTTATAAATACCCAGTGTGACATTGAGTTTTTCTCACTAAATGCAATGAAGTAGAGCAGGCACGTTCATGTGACCCCTTCCTAGCCTTAATGATTCTGAAATACAGGAAGAAAGTCATTTACAAAATCATTAAAACAAATGCTGTGGCTAAAATAAACTCAAGATCACATTATGTTCTGTCATTACTGTGGTAACACTGACAGGGCATTTCCTTTACGCTATGTGAAACACAGGTGTAGCTTTTTTTTTTTTTTTAAATCATTTCATGAGGACTTCTGGGTAGGTGACTTTGACTAGAGAACAGCACGGGCTTTTGCAGTCACTAAGCTTGGTAGCACACTGTACAATGCGTGCTTTAGTGAAATTACAGATCCCAAAATGGACCTGTGCACTGATTCTCTAGGATGTTGAAACTGTATGTGCCAAGTTTGGCTATCATCAGGCTCTGCTAGATTGCATGTTTTCTGAGATTTAGCCTCCCAAACCGTATTTCTTAAGTAATAATTTCTTTTCCCAGTCGTATTTGGCAAAGACATACATCATTGCTGCCTCAGGTTTCTTATCAATGCACAATAATCAGTGTTCCCATGACGAAATGACACTGTTCCCATAAAAAGCACCATTCTGTCCTTTTAAAGTAAACCACCCAATTGTGGGTTTCATTAGGTCAGGTTAGGAGACAACAGGTCTAGAAGTTTTTCAGGGTCCCTTTCAGGTACCATTCTGTGATCCAGGCTGCAGGAAGAGGCCCCTTCTCTCTGGCCAGAACCACAGGATCCATACCTAGTAAGCTGGTTGGGCCTAATGGCCTGGTATAGCAACTGGACCATCTTATCCATTCTTCCTTCCATATCTCTGATCGCTGGGCTGAGAGATGGGATGTTACGTGGTCAGCAGACATTTGCAGAGGCCTTGCCATGTGTCAACCACCACACCACAGACAGGGGAGCAAAAATGAGTAAGACAGAGTACTTGCCCTTGGGTAGTTGGCTCTATACTAGGCAGACGTGAAAACAGGTAATTCCAACAGACTCAGAGATACAGAGAACAAACTAGTGGGTACCAGTGGAGAAATGGAGGGGGGAGGGGCAAGATAGAGGTATGGGCTTAAAAGATACGAATTACTATGTATAAAATAGATAAACAACAAGGATATATTGTACAGCCCAGGCAATTAGTCATTACCTTATAACTTTTAATGGAGTATAGTTTGTAAAAGTACTGAATCACTATGTTGTACACCTGAAAGTAGTATAATATTGTGAATCAACTATACTGCTATAAAATTATTTATTTATATTAAAAAAGCAGGTCATTTTAATATGATACTGTTTAAGTGCTAAGGTTTGTATAAGGAGCGCTGGGAGCTCAGAGGAGGAATTTCTTATCCTCCTCCAGATTCCAGGAAGGCTTCCTGGAAGAGGTGATGCCTGAGATAAGCTGGCCAGACTAAGAAAGCTAGGATGTTTCTTCCAAGAAAAGTCAGAAAGAAGCATGGAACCACATGGTGAAGGAAGGGAAACTGCGGGTGATTTGGTTTTAGGGAAGTAAAAAGCTTCATGTAGAGGGAGCGGAGGAGAATGGCAGGAGGTCAGAAAGGGCTCTCTGTGTCTCACTTGGAGACTAGCTCATCTAGATTCCAGGGGGAAGCTATGAAGCACAGCTGACACCACAGAGTTGGTCTGTCTTGAGGCGGAGGGAGCTGACCTTCTGTACCTTGTCAGTCAGTCATTGACCGAAATCCACCAGGGGTAGGTGCACAGCGTAGCCTCACATTGGTTGAGGGCAAATATCCCAAGAAGAGGGCAGCTGTCAACTTTGTTAGCAGCCAACTTACAGCTACTGGGAGATGGGGCACCTGCCAGTAAAGTAAAGGGATCCATGCCAGCATGAGGGGCTTCAGTTCATCTGACTCATTCCTCTTCATCCTTCATTTGGTACCCAGGTTAGATGGTGTGGCTCCCCTAGTGACCCTTTCCTACCTCCAAGTGTAGGTTAGGAGCCTTCCCATGTTTCCACAACACCTCTATTACCCCTCACAAGCCTAATTAACGCCCCCAGGTAGGTTGTAAACACTATGAAGTCAGGGGCTTTTTAAAACTTTAGCACCTACTACTGTCCTAGTGTATAGTCGGTGCTCAGTTAATATCTAAACAGTCACCAAATCCTGTGAGATATCTCTTTCATTAGCCTCTTTGCCATCTTTCTGCCAACATGATCAACTCATAGCTACTGCATTGCCCTTCTTTAGGTCTCAGTTGTCACCATTGTGGGACATTTTGTCTGTAATACTAATCACATCGTTAAAAGTAAAAACCAACCAATTCACAGCAAAATGCTCCCATTGGTTCCCTACTGCCCACAAATACAGTCCAAGCTGCCTAATTGGACTTGTAAACCCATCCAAAATGTGAACCCAATCTGTCCTTCCACCTCATTGCCCCGTTGGTTAGAATACTACCCCACTGGCCTGCATGTGGCTTGTTTGTTGTGGCTTTGAATCTTTGCCCCTCTCTCCGTCTCCCCTTGGGCCTGGAGTTTCCTATGCATGTTACAAAGTCCTGTAGAAAGCCCTGCTCCCGTCCAGGCTTCTGTCTCCGTCCGGGAACTTCCACTTTTCTGATCCCGCTGGTATTACTGACAGCATCATTCATTTTATGCCCCAACAGTGTCATGAACCACATGTCCTATTGCGTACCAGTCACGGGTACATATTTTTCTCTCCCTTTATAGACAACACCTTCCTGAAGGGCAGGAATCATGTTTAGCATTTTTTTCTATCACCCAGGGCCAGAACTGGCTACATCATTTAGGGGGCTCAGTACAAGATAAAAATGCAGAGCCCTATTTAAAAAATGGTTAAGAATTTCAAGATGGTAGCAGCAGAGCATTAAATCCAGCATGGGGCCCTTCTGGAAGGCCCTTGTGAGGCTGTACAGGTCACACGCCCATGAAGCTGGCCCTGCCGAGGGCTATGCATACAGTAGATCATCTATGAAAACTTTCAGATGAATGGATGCAGGGAATGAATGAACGTTTAATTAAATAAGTTCAATTTCTTTTAAAACCATTCTTTAATTTGCAGGAGGTACTTGGTTCCTAAAACCGAAGGAAGATAGTGTTACAGGTGACATGATCAGCGGAGAGCCCATTGTTACCTGCTTATCAAAATTTAAACGATAAATTTTTAAAAGAATAAAATCATGACTCTCATACAAATATAAACATATGTCAACAATTTTATTTGGCTCATAAATTAATGAGGGAACCAGAGAAGTGTTACAGCTGATTCAAAGGAAAATCCACAGAGCAGACATATTTATAGGCCATGAGGAACGCTGACATGAATTTACTTAATAGATGCAAAACTAGCTGCTTCCACAGAGGCTGAGGGAAGTCAATCCAATGTCTACCAGACAGATGTGAGTTTCTAGAGGCAGGAATTATTTACATTACTATCTGTTTTCTACAAGGTAATTTCTATCTCTACAGAGCTGTAAAAGAGCCCAGTCAAAGACAAAGGCTGAGATAACCCTGATGAATGAGCTAGTCAAAATCTCTACTAAATTCCAGCCTGGCTCACTTTCTATAGGAGAGAGGGAGGCCATGCAGGAGAGGGAGTGATCTTGCGTTACTAATCTCCTCTCTGAATGCAAGCACCTGGAACTTGAGGGAAATCGTTCCTATTAATAGCTGTCACTTCTCTTGTTTCTGTTCCTGCCTGTGTAATGGAGATTGCCTTTGTTGAGGAGTTTTGAAGGAAGGTGTCTTTCCTTGGAACAATCAAGTTGGGAGGGACTCACTTTACAGCTGAAGCAGGAGTCTTGGCCAGATCACTTGGGATCATTGTTGTTTTTGGAAGGGCTCCCAGTTTTGTTCTTAAGAAAAGGTGTATGGTCGTAAGTACTTTTACATTACCAATACTGAACATCTGGGGGGAATGTGCAAACTGTATAAACACTTAGCCATTCCAAATAGCCAGGTACGCACAGCGCTTCCCAGGGTATGGCGTCATTAAATATTAACCCATTTGTAAAT
Organism: Camelus dromedarius; assembly: GCF_036321535.1. Lineage (NCBI taxonomy): Eukaryota > Metazoa > Chordata > Mammalia > Artiodactyla > Camelidae > Camelus > Camelus dromedarius. Next base: position 85,660,299 of record NC_087472.1, on the reverse strand, counting down.
TTTGGATTTTATCAATCTATGTTCTTGTTCTTTCTCTAGGGGCCAGTACCATGATACAACGCAAACAACTTAAGCTAAATCGCACAGGTTAAATAAGACTCCCTTGTAGGAGATTCCATAGCCTTGCTGCTTGAAATGTGATCCCTGGAAAGGCTGTTAGAAATACAGTATCTCTGGCCCCACATCAGTCCTACTAGATTAGAGTGAATATTCTACCAATACACTGGTGATTTGTCAGACTTTTCCAGTTTGAGAAGTTCTGCTTTATAGTATTAAGCCCTGAAAAATCACCTCTGATATCTTTGATGTTTTCACAGGAATTGCCTATCTGTTCGCCAAAGCTTATCTGGTTTCCAAGAAGCCACAGTACCTGGACACATGTATCCGCTGTGGGGAACTCACATGGCAGAAGGGCCTGCTGAAGAAGGGGCCAGGGATTTGCCACGGGGTGGCTGGCAGTGCCTATGTCTTTCTGCTGCTCTACCGACTCACGGGGAACTCTAAGTACATCTATCGAGCCCAAAGGTCAGCCTCTCTTTGCATGTTTTTTTTTTTCCAAATGTTAATCCAATTAATGTTCTGAATAGATAGTAAGAATCACGTGGCTTAAAAAGTGTAAAAAGAAAAACATCAACTGTGCACTCTAGCAATTTAGTTCACTTCCCGAGAGACGGTCAGTGTTACCAGTGTCTTGTCTTCTCAGAAATGTTCCATGTATATATATATATATATATGCACACACACAGAAAAAGGCATATATTTTAAATTCTGTCCTGCCTTTTTAATACAAATGGTAGCACTTTGCTATCTTAGTAATCACCCTAAATCAGTCCATATAGGACTTTCCATTTTTATTGCCACATAGTATTACATCGTGTGAATGAACCCTAATTTATTTAACCAGTCCCATATGGAGGACTATTTGGACTATTTCCAATATTTTGCATTACAAATAATGCTATAATAAATAGCCTTGTACATATATCATTTTGTACACGTATGGATATATCTGAAAGGTAAATCCCTAGACGTGGAATTGCTGGGTCAAAGGCTATGTATATTTGTGATTATTTTTTATTGTGGTAAGAACACTTAATATGACATCTAGTCTCTTCACATATTTCTAGAACGTATTCACCTTGTATGGTGGAAACTTTATACTCATTGAGGAAAAAACTCCCCATTTCCCCTCTCCCCCACCCAGCCCCTGGCAACAGTCATTCTATTCTCTGCTTCTAGGAGTTTGAGTATTGTAGATTCCTCATGTAAGGGTTATCATGCAGCATTTGTCTTTTTGTGACTGGCTTATTTCACTTAGCATAATGTCCTCATTTATCATTTAGAACAGGGTACATAGTAACTGCAATGTAAGTGTTCACTGTTCTTATTACTAAAAATTTTAGTTATATCATTCCAGACATTTCTCTATGCATAAACGTATGTTCATATATCTAAATGTGTATCTGTGTATGGTTTGTATGTATTAATAAGATATTACAATTAAGTATGTGTAACAGTTCTATACATATAGTTTGCAGCTTATAATTTTAAATGAACAATTTTTAAGGGACATGCTTCATTTCAGTTTGTGTAGATCTAGCTCATTGTTTTAATGACTATATAGTTATTTAGAGTTGTACCATGATTAATTTAACGAACCTTTTAAGTAATGGACACTTGGTAAATTTGCGGTATTTACTAATACAAACAAAATTGCCCCAAATATCCAATACATACCTTTCTATGCACTTGTCAGAAAAATGTTGAAATTGAAGTCATTGAATGCAGAGGTGTTTCTAAACTGTCTTTATCTTTTGCCCTTTTTTTCATACTGTGATGCTTATTTTGAGGACTGTAACTCTTGGTCAATCTATGCTGTAAATATTTTCCTACTTTGCCATTTCTCTTTCAATTTATGGCTCATGGCTTTTTGCCACACCAAAATTTTAAATATTTTCCTTGACAAAATTGAACTTTCAAGATTTCTGGATTTTGTGCTATGCTTAAAGAGACCTTTCTGACTCCAAGATTATAAAGTATTAATTTATATTGACTTTTAGTACTTTTACGGTTTTATTTTAATCTTTAAAATAAATTTATACCTCTTCACCCATTTATCCCACCTATTTAAAAGTTATTAAACTTTTAAATCTTTGATTAGTTAGAACTTACTTTTTAAAATAGTGTCAGATGGGTATCCACCTGTTTTTTAGTGAAAAAAAACGAAACTTTCCCATAACATCTGTTGATCAATTACCCCAATGATTTGAAATTCCAATTTTATCACAAACTGAATTTATATAAATCTATGGCTTGTTTCTGGACTTTCTATAATTCATTCATTTATTTCCAATTTTTCTTAGCTGTCCTCTCTGATTTATTCTTCCAATTGTATTTTAGAATCAATTTCTCAAAAATTAAAAAAATTCTATGGACTTTTGATTGGAATCTCAATTGAATTTGTATGTTACTTAGTGAGAATTAACATTTTTAGAATACTGAGTTTTTCCATACAGGAGCATGGTATATTTTCCCTTTAAGTTTTTAAAAATGTCATTTGGTAAAGTTTTGATCTTATGAAGAAGGACTTGTATGTTTCTTGTCAATTTACTCCTGTGGATTTTATGTTTCCAGGTTTGTGAGTGGAATCTTTTCCTTCATTATATTTTCAGATCATTTATCACTGGCATTTATGAAAGCTTTAAAAAAAATACATATTATTGCAGTTTAGCAACCTAAGGTGCACTTCTCTTATATAAATCTGCATTGTATCTTACAAATATCTTAGTTTTGATAATTATCAAAATGATATATCTGGCCACCTTACTGAAGTCCATTTGTCTTTCTATTAGATTTTCATTAGATTCCATTGGGTTTTCTAAATAGACACACATATTATCTGCAAATAATTATAATTTTGTTACTTCCTTTCTCAACTGTAGGTTTTATTTTATTTGTTTCCTTATTGCATGGGTCAGAATCTCTGAAGCAATGTTCAGTGATAAGAGGGATAGTAAACATCCTTGTCTTTATGCTGATTTCATTAGGAATGCTTCAGTGTTTCACCATGATCTTTTCAATTTGCTTCTTATAATGTGGGTCATGTTAATAGATTATGACACGCCTCTGTTCAGGATAATCCAATGGCTCCCCATAGGAATCAGAGTAAAAGTCATGGTCCGTTCTCTGGACAAAAGACCCTGCAGGATCTTGCCTCTATTACTTTTCTGATATCGTGCCCTACTTGTCTTCCTCCTGGTTCTTTGTGCTACAGTGGCTTCCTTGTAATTCTATTAAAATGCCAGGTGCAATCTACCTGAAGGCCTTTGAAGTTTTGATTTCCTTAACCCATAATGTTCACTTTCTACATGTATCTCCCAGCTCTTTCACTTCATTCAGACCTTCACTCAAAAGTCATTTTTTTTCAGAGAGGCCTTCCCAAGCCCATTTATCTAAGTTCAATCTTTTTTTAAAAAAACATAAAATATCCTTTATGATATTTGCATGTATGCACTGAAGGAAAAATACTAACATATGTAAGTCCCCTATTTGAAGCTCCATTGTTTAGGAATTCTGTTGACATATTTTGATTTATGGTTCCCTAATCTGTTTAGGTTGCAATCTGACTCTTGATTTGCCAAATGTAGAAAACAAAAGTCATTTTGGATTTTATTTAGGCTAATGCGGTATCACCTTTGGGATAAATTTCATTAGAGATTATCATTCCCTAGAAAGCCTATTAAAAGGAATCAGAACAACTCCTCTGTTTTTCTGGCAGGCCAGTCCTAGTTTACGGAGTATTTATTATAAGATTCTGGGATTACAGGGCCCTTCAGACAACTTAAATTTCTCACTTACAGATAAAGACTGAAAATGTGTGGGTACTATCTAAATATTGTTTGGGCATTGTATTTAATTGCTTAGTGCACTGAAATTTCCACTTCATCATAACTCAAAGGTAAATATGGCCCAGACTGGGGACTTCCCTAATTTTCGCAGTTCCTAAAACAGTAAAGTCAAACAATAGGTAGCTTCCTGGAAAAATATTACTTGGCCAACACCTATTATTCTTTTTAACATAGAGTTGGAATTTATGATTCCAGAAAAGTATTTGACAACCTTCTCAGTTACTTCTCTGACTATTTAATTATTCAGGTTTTCTACCTCTTTTTGAATTAATTTTTGTAATGAATGTATCCCTATAAAAGCGTCTAGTTCATATGGATTTTCAAATGTTTGACATAAAGGTCTAACAGTATAGTTCTATAATATTTTGAATGTCCCATTTCTGTGATTACATGCCCTTTCACATTCCCAATTCTTTTCCTTTTTAGCCAGACACACCAGCATTTTGTCTGTGTTGTTCATCCTTTTAAGGAACTAGCTTTTGGTTTTTATTAATTCTTTTTATTTTCCTCTTTTGCTTCCTAATTCATTATTTTCTGTCTTTATTTTGATTTTCCAGTGTTCTTTTCCTTTATTTTGTTTTCTCCTATAGTTTTTAAAAAGTACTTAATTAGAATACCTTCCATTTTTATAATTATAGTAATAACAACTCAGATCAATGAATTTTCCTTTGAGTTCAGTTTTGGTCATAATTAATAAGTTTTGATATGTAATGGTCTCAATGTCTGTAATTCTTTTTTCTAAGGTTTTTTAAAAAAATATTTTATTTATTTGCCAACATATTATTTAATTATTTTATTTTGATGGGAGGTGGTGGAGGTAATCAGGTTTATTTATTTTTAGAGGAGGTACTGGGGACTGAACCCAGGACCTCGTACATGCAAAGCATGTGCTCTCCTACTTGAGCTATACCCTCCTCCTTTTTTTTTTTTTTTTTTGAGGGGAGGTAATTAAGTTTATTTATTTATCTTTAATGGAGGTACTGGGGATTGAACCCAGGACCTCATGCATGCTAAGCATGTGCTCTACCACTTGAGCTATACCCTCCCTCTATAATTCTTTTTAGTTCCGTAATTACCATCCTGACTTCTCTTTAGACAGGAGTTTTTAGAAAAATGAATTTGTTAGTTCAGATTTGGCATTTTCACTTTAATATGATAACACGACATGTAGCTCTGAATACAGTGAAACTGCTATTCTCACACATTGCTAGTATTGTAAACTGCTATATATCATTTAGAGGTTATTTTGAAAAGCACAAAAATGTTTATCATATTATTTTTAAGTAAAAAAATGTAGGATACTAAATACTATACGGACTATAATTTTAAGACTATAATAAATAAATCAAACCATAGTAGGGGGGAAAGGTCAGAAGAAGGAGCAAAATTAACAGTGAAATAGTTGCCTCTATTTTACAAATATTCTTCTATACTATGTTTATGTGAAAAAATTATATTTACCACGTAGCAAACACTTGCTATTTGCTCGAAGAGCCAAATATATGTTATCTTTGATCTTTACAGATAATTTTATGCAACTCTGTAACTTCAGCACTTTAAAGTCAGATTAAGAAATATGACAAAGTTCATCTAACATGAAATTATCAGAGTCAGATATCACAACCCCAATGCCCTTCCTCTTTCTCCTGCACCTGGGCTTCTTAATCTAGGATATGTGAATTTATTTGAGAAAGAAGTATTACATCTCAAGCTGAAATGTAGCATTTCATTCAATTCTGAATTAACAGTGGCTGTGACTCTGTCACCAGATGTCACAGATATTCTCATGTCTTATTACTCTTATTGCAGATATTGTGAAATATTTTACTCCCATCACTCCTTAGACATGTCAGTAGTTATTAGACCCACTATTAGATCTTGTTATTTCATGTGTTAATAAAGAATCCATATATCATTACATCACAAATTTGGTTTAAAATTTTTTGCTAACCATATTTTAATATAATTAATTTTCTTGGGACTCCTGTGTATGTTACTTAATGTGCTTGAAGACTTTTTTCTGAGAGAGAGCCCAGACTGCCAAATGATCCACAGGGCTAAAAAGGTTAAGACTCCTTGAATCTATACTGTGAAGTTTCATTGTGTAATTATACATTTTGAATTAAACAATTAAGATGCATCATTATTCTACTGTTTAAAATTGTGACTTCCATTTAAAAATTGTTGTGTATTCAGGAAAACAGTGGATAGAAAAATTGTCCCAAACAGAATTGTCATGTGTTTCCTGCTGATTTATTTTAAGCTGCTGTCAATAATTCCAAGAGCCTTAAAAAGATCAAATAAGTAATTACTCTTCATAGGACCCCCTGTGTAGTAGCAATAATCTAAATTTGAATAGGATCTGTGGCAAATACAGGTAAAAGAAAAAAAATCTTTTCGTAGAGCATTTAGAGGCCGGTGATTTATTTTTAAGGCAGATGTCCTAAAAATAATCTATCTTGTAGCTGAGTTTGCTATTTGATGTCATGATTATAAAATGTGGCTTGCCTTTTCCCATTCATCTTCTTCTTTTGTTTGCCCAAAGCACAGATTGTATAAAATCTTGCCCATTTATTTTCACAGTCTCTGCTCTCTGTCATATATAAATGAAACCTAGCTCAGAAATAATATGCCTGCAGAAACACAGCGTATTTACTCTTTTAAAGGCGCAGGCATTGCCGTATGCCAGGAACTAATACAACACTGGAAATGAACTATGCTTCAGTTAAAAACAATCAAAAGTAAATAAAGGAACAGGCATATATCAGCTTGCTTCCATTGAAGATAAATAAAAGTATGGCTATTTATCTGTCTTTTTTTACTTTTAATTATCGGACGGCAGAAGGAATGAAATCCTCAGAAGCATGTTTTGCTTTGCAAATGCTGAAAATAGTTGAATTTGCTTGCCCACATGCTTTTTTGTGAAACATGCACAATGACATTATGGCAGCTCTGGTTTTCTTAACAGAGAAAAAGTCTTTCTTAAAATGTATACAATTCTGGAAAGAAAACGATGCTAAAACTTGAACTTAGCAGAGAGGAGAAAGAAGCAACCCAAAGCCAGTAATATGGAAACAGTCACATGAAAACTATTCATATTTTCCTCTTCTTCTCTTAGGTTTGCTGAATTTTTATTTACCGAGGAATTCAAGGCTGGTTCCCGGGTCCTTGAAAGTATATACAGCTTGTATGAAGGCTTCTCCGGGACGGTGTGCTTTCTGATCGATCTGCTGCAGCCCAACCAGGCTGAGTTCCCTCTCTTCAGCGTCTTTGTTTAGAAAGCTCCGTGTCCCACTGTGGCCCTGCAGAAGGTCCCTGAGATTTCCTGAGCCTACTACCCGAGGCCCTTCCCACACAAGCCACATTCAATGGTATCACAACCCTGAGCCTTAACATTGCCGCCGAGAGAAGGAAGGAAGGACTGAAGGAAGGTAGGAAGGGAGCAGGCAGGTGAAGGCAATAATAGTACAAGATTTAAGGGAAAACAGTGTGAGAACCTGCGAGCCTAAGACACCCAACTCTTCTAAAACCCATAGAGATGGACTATGTCAGGGAATAGATGTGAGACCAGAGATCCGAGGAAAAGGGGAAAGAAATCATCTGTCTTTCAGTTACGGCCTAGAAAGCAAAACTGAAATGGGGACTATGGCAATGAGATGCCAAAATACCTTTACAATTGGAGAGAGAATCTGACCATTTCTGGGTGCCCTCCACCCCTAAATTCAAAAATAAAGACAATCAAAAAACTCAAGTAATTGCCCAGCAGAAAACGGCTAGGAGGGGTAAGTGTCCGGTTGCTGAAGGACAAAAGAGGGAAACTCTTGGTTGTCCTTTGCCTTTACTTATTGAAATTCATGATTTGTAGTGAATGGAGAAGTTGGCATGTGAATCTTTATTTTTAATCATTCCCCTGGGCATTTTAAGAAATCATGTCATAACTTAGGTTTAGACCCTCAAATTCAAAGTTTCCTTAGGCCTTAGAGCATCTCTTTTCCTGGTTCCTTTTTTTCCTAAAGCTCAATTAGAGTAGAAAAATTTGTAGGCTCGCAAATACGATAGCAAGTGTTGCTGCCAAGTGTTTTTCTCAATTTGAAGCGCAAGCTGTGTATTGTCTATTGTTAGTAATTTTTTAAATGCCTGTGTAATCCCAATGAAGCTATTAGCTGAATTGTAAAATATACTCGTGGTAAAAATCACTCATCTCAAAGATCAGGGTAACCACTACAACAGTGTGTCGTGTCTGCCTTTGATGGAATACCGTGTTCCACACACTGGCCTGGAAAGGGACCAGTGATTGTGGAAAGAACACTGCTCAGTTTTACACTATTCAATTAAGAGATATGTGAACTCCCTGGCTGGTCACCTTACCTTCCAAGACACAGGCTCCACTAGAATTTGTCTACAATACCCACTGAGCCAAGTTGTCACATTGAATTCAACCCTGCTGTCAACACATAGGAGTTATAAAACAACTTCAAGTAAACAGTGGTTTGCAGAGCACTGTGGGAGCATCTGCCACTTCAATACTCAGAACACGAGTCTCCCCTTTTCCTAGAATTTGGTCGCTGGCAACTTCATATATCGGAGTGAGGAGGAAATTGCATACTGTATAAGATTTAACAATTATTTAAATAGTCATTAAATATTTGGATATACATGATAGATGTAGAATATATACGTATAACTAAGTGCTTAGGTTTACATGGGGGTATAAATATATATGTATATATTCTGCATTTATCCCCATGTAAACCTAAGGAGTTACTTAGTTCAGTAGTTCCTAACTTCTTGATTCATAGATGAACTTTGGGAAGAGTTGGGGAATACTCTTGCCTAAAAATGTGTGTGTGTGTATGCGCATGCACTCTTTTTAATGGGAAGACAATCTCTATCATTCATTAAGATTCTCAAAGTATCTGTGGCTAAAGAAAGGTAAGAACTGTCTTTGTATATTTTATGACTCTGTTTATGTTTGCACACATCAGAACAAACTAGGGCAAAATGGTTTTGAAAAGCTTGTACCTTTTTAGCTCATTGTTTCATTTTCACATCCTCAGATACAAATATGTAAAGTTGGCCTCGGTTGTTCATCTTTGAACATACTCAGGTTGAATCAATACCACGTATATAAACAGCTTTCAGGTGACTCCCAAAGTTGGGTTCCAGAAGTTCTTTTGTGAATGGTCAAGGACCTCTCAGAAAGCCTTAAGACAAAATGCCTTCTACAAAGTTGTCTCCTTTTGAAATGATAGTGGGACCTGGTTTTCACCATCTGGTTTTAAATTCATGGCACCTGTCCCCTGTAGGGCTGAGGGTAATAAGCATTCAATGTATCGGGCTTTATAGAAGGCATGTTTTTTTTAATCATCCAGCAGCCCTTCGAGGTGATTTACATAATTGAGCCAAAGTCTCACAGTTGGGAAGGGGCAGAATGAGGAGTCAAACCCAAGGTTTCACTTCCCAAGTGTATTCATTCAGTATTCTAGGCTAGAACCTGAGGATCCAGCAGTGAACAAAATCGCCTCCAGAAGTTAGCTTCTGTTTCTGTTTGCTGACCCTTCCAGCCATTCATCCTGAAGACCTAAAACCTAAAGCACTAAGAAGTGATAATGTAGCTCAACATACCAGTTTCATTTCTAGGAACTTCAGAAAAACTGAATTAATTGCTGCTCGCCCACCCTTTTAAGGTCCAGTAGGCTAACTGTGATGTTGTTGTGCTGACTATTGTGAAAAGGCAACCATTTTGTGTGTTACAGCCAAGAAAAGGCCATGTTGGTGTCTTTTTGAATTGACACCGCGGTAAATTAGAAGCAAGGGTAAGCTTGTCTCGCACTTAAACATGTTGAGAGTTTTCATTTTTGTGAAAGAGTGGAATTAAAGGTTTGGGAAGGCTCTCGTCTATCTTGTTTTCCCAAGAAAAAGGAAAGAGACCTTTTTAGTGTTGTTGTAGAAAAGTGTGGCATGTCACTTCTTAAGTTACGAACTTGTTCCCTTCTGTGTAGTAACATTCTTTTTTGAATAGTGCTGAAGTGTGTTGCCTTTTGAAGGCTATGAGGATATTTTCACCATCACTAGTTTAACTTTAATATTATTTACTTTATGTGACACGAAAATTATAAACCCTGAGGTGACAGTGGAAATATTTGAGGATAGATTGAAATAATCTCTCAACAATGGGGAAGACTGCCTTATACTTGGAGAACAGGGAGTTTTGGAAAATATTACAACCCTGTGTATTTTGTTTCATTAACACAATTATGCACCTTCCCTTTCACCCCTCCCCCCAAAAAACTGTTATCTATCTTTATTTTGTCCAATCCCATTTCAGTCATCAGATTTTTCTTTCTTTCTTTCTTTCTTTTTTTTTTTTTCATTTGTAACCTGGTAACTGAGAACAGAGGTTTGACACCATATGTTCCCCTGTGCTTCTTCAGGTAATTGACTCCCCTGTGACAATAACAGTACTCACTTTCTGATAACTTGAGAAACAGAGTCATTTTCTTGGTCTGTGCTAAATTGAAACTCTTCCATGGCAATTTGTATCTTTAACTTTCTGTGACACACTTGAGATATTAATCAAGGTAGTGCTCAAAGTGCTTCAATGTCTGTAATGAGCACATCTCACTAATTTCAACGCAACACATGCAAGTTTGTGATTTATACCCATGTTAAGGGAAAACATGATTAAAAGAAAAAACAGTACTGCAAAGAGCCCTGTTTTGGAAATCTCAAATCCTTGCTCAGCAACTTCCGTGAGCCATTATCATCATCATCGTTGTCGTCACCATCACCCTCTCCATGTCTCGGGGTGGTCAATGATAAAATGGATATAAGAGTTTTATAATATGTAGGTCCTTTATGTGTTTAAAGGGGAAGCTATATTTTAATTTCTACCACATGCATAGAAAATCATGCTCAACTATGACTTGAAATTAGCATTTCAGCCAAATGAAATCTCCATGTGTGGATGCACTGCCCGGGGTCTGACTCATTTGATGGGTGAAAACAAAAGTATGTGTTTTATATTCTAGAACCAATCCTGGCTGTAGCAGTTGTGCCTCAGAAAGTTCTGATTCACTGGGGCTGAGTCCATAGGAATAGGCTGGTTTACTCGGGAGCTCCTTTCAATGCAAATATTTATTTTGCTTGCTGGAAACAAAGGATTGCAGTACCAGTCACTAAAGAAAAGCAGCTAGCTACAGGCTAGGCCTGCAGAGCAAAAAAAAAAAAAAAAAAAAAAAAAACCAAAAAACAAACAAACAAAAAACTGGGAAATAAAGTCATTTGGGGTTGAGTTTGGTGTGCACTTTAATTAGGGCCTCAGAACTGCATGCGTTGTAGTGATAGAAATATACTGTCAATGGCATATAAGGCCTCCCTTTGGGGACCTGGGTTATTTATTCAACACTGTCCCAAATTAATAGCGAAATGACTAAGCCTTATATTCGCCAAGGCCGGGTGATTCTGGCATAAACTTGGCAAGGAAAGCAAATAAGAAGGCAGGCCAAGGGGTGTGTGGGGGAAAGCTTACAGGAGCTCAGCACCCCCGTGTAAGTTGTGGAGGCACATTTAATGCCGCTAAAAGCCAGCCATCTTACTCGTGGGTTTTATTGCTTCCTGGGACCACTAATCCCAAACCACCCCTGATTCAGCAACTTCTTGGCCTCCTTCTCATCTTTAAATAGTACATTCTGATATGGATTTTTTTTTCCTGTCTGCTGAATCATGTGACCTCCTTTCGCTTGGGAGGGCAGGTTTTCTCCTTATCTCTTCCATCCATGCCAGCTAAGAGCTCCAGGCTCAGGAAGGCTGGACTCCCCTCTGGACAGAAGGGCTGACCTCACAGTCAGCAGCAGCAGGAGTTGGGCCCTTTTTGCAGTCAGATCACAGGTCCCAGACAGCCCACCCCGGCTAGGGGCAGCTCTTCATGAGAGTGAAACAGCGGCCACGTTTATCCGGCTTCTCCTCTGTAAAGAAACCGGTTATTTTATTGGTAGTTGTGAAAACAAAAACAAAGTTCATGCTACATTAAATACCTGGGCATAAATCTCATACTGGGGGTACCCCCTCTCTCCTTGTCTCTTTAACTGAAAGTGCTAATGAATGGAAGCCTGAAGGATGATGCCTTTGGGCTTGAAAATATATTTGTTTTTATTTTCTTAAAGCATTGAACCTTGTCATTTCCACCTGGACTTCTCCACAAACGGCAGAGTCCCTTATCTGCAGAATTTCCTGTTCCTTTTTGGCCTTTGTGTACCTGTTACCCCTCTGAACTGAATTTGAAAAAAATATTTAAAATCAAAACCAAATCATCGATATTTTTATTCTTGGGGTTGGGGGTGGGGAGCAGCAAGGTTAAAGGAGCAGACAACCCTTTCTTTTCTTCCCTTTCTCCTCCATGAATAATAGTCAGGAAAGAGAGGGAGGGTGGGAGAAAGGATACATGAGGCTTCACTGTTGGAGACTTGTGAAAACACAGTTTGCAAGAACTTCCTGTTTGTTTCCTGTTTGGTTTTTCTTAGTCCCTTGTGTGCGTCTGTGTACTTTTGTGTGTGTGTGTGTGAGAGAGAGACAGAGAAACTGCCTGACTTATTAGAGTCAGCATCACATATGAAATAAAACCGAGCAGTTAGCTATTAGATATATCCGAGTGAACAGATATATGCACGCGTAAACGGATTGAGTGGGTCTTCGTTGTGTGTTAACTGCTCTCTAATAAATTAGCACATAATTAATGAGGGCCCTAGTTACACTTCTAGTTGTCTAGCTTAAAGTATCCATTTTCATTAAAACTTCTGCCAGGTTAAAGCCAATAGTAGCTATCTGGAAAAGTTAACAGATGTGAGTTTCACAAATAGAGCCGCAGTGTGCGCCACATACGTAATTTTTACATTTTCCAGTAGTTGCATTAAAAAAAAGTTAAAAAAAAAAGCGAAATTCGTTTTAGTAACGTAGTTGATTTAACTCAGTCTATCCAAAATATTGTCATATCAAAATGTAATCAATATAAAATTATCAATGAGATATTTTACATTTTTTTGGTACTGACTCTTCAAAGTCTGGTGTGTACTTTACACTTACTGCACATCTCCAGTCGGACTAGCCACAATTTCAAGTGCTCGAGAGCCCCGTGTGGGTTGGCTACTGCACTGGACAGCAGGGCTGGCATCTCACAGCTGTTTTCACAGTTTTGATAAGGTCTCCCTACGGTTTCTGTATGTTTTCGTTGTAACAGGAGAAAATGGAAACCAAACACTGCATGTCATTTGAGGACTGCGGTGTTTCCCCAAACTCGGAACAGTGGGACCCAGAGCTGCCCTGTGGAAAAATAGATTCGGTGATGAAATGAGTTAGGAAAGTTCTATTCTTTTACCCCTTTGGGAAATTTACATGGTGTACTAACATATCACAGATTCTGAGAAAACTCTCCTGCATAAAGGAAGCTGACTGAAGTTGCTGAGTTCTGTGTCTGGAAGGTTCAACCTCCTGATTGCGGCTGTAACCCAGCTACCCCTCTAAAAACACGGTCAGGCTGGCATGGTATGCTTATTTGATTTTTTCTACACAGGTGTTTTAACACCCCTTCCCCCACCCCTCACCCCCAGGCCCATTAAAGATACCAGAACAATGGTTGTGTCCCTGAGTATTAATCCCTACTAATTATCTTGTCATCACAAAGACCTGAGGTCATTCTTTACTCGACTTTTGGGGACAAGAATTCTGGAAATTGCCACAAGTGTCTCTACATAAGAAAAACTGTGTGTCTTTCCCTCCTTCACTCTTTTTGGAGCCAATCTCTACTTACTAAGAATCACCCAAGAGCCAAGATATGTCTTCTCATTCTAGAACCACCTACTAAATTGAAACCAGCAGATGGCTTTAATATCTTGCATGGGGACACAGACCTTCAGAAACTACCCAAATACACACCTTCCTCTCATTCTTTGAGAAATTAGGAGCACTCTAAAAGATGAGGGGAGAAACACTGAATGTGTATATGTATAAACGGAATACAGTTTCTTAAGTAGAGTAATACCGTTCCCGCTAATGCTTTTTAAAAAATAGTTTGTACGTAGTGTTAATTTACATGCTTTAATGTGCACTGTTCTTGTAAAGTAGCTGTGACCTAGCAATCAGTTTAAAGAAGCTATACACTATATTTGACAAGTGTCAGTCTTTAGCAAATGAGCTTTTTGCCTTTGTTTTAGTGGAGCTTCTGATGCTGCCCCGATAAGTTTTGTTTTATGATCTGTGCTTAAGTGGCAATTACCAATTAAGTAACTTCTGTCGCCGAATTTGGTCCAAGTTGACTATAGTAACCCTTATATATGGACGTATTCAAATAAGAAAATTGATTTAAAAGATCAGTTTTGTCTCTGTTTTTTAGGACTTTAGTCTTTCAACATTAGAGATGTCTTCTGAAGACTATAGCGGTAGTAGTATCCCTTTGCTCTTGAAAATGCCAAGTATACCATGAGTTTTATATAGACTTTCCAGAAGTAGGAGTGAAACATTCTAAGTGCCGAAGTTTGGGTTTTAGAATCCGTCTGATTTGGAAGGGCAGTCCATTCTCTAAAAAGGTAAGAGCCTTCCCAACTTTGAATATCTAGCAGAGCTCTGCTTGGAACAGAAGTCTGAATTTTAACCTCGTGGATTTCATGGAGCTAAATTAACACAATGGGTTTTGTAGAATCCAATTATTGGGGAATCACTTCGCAAAGCCATATACTGGGGAATAGTTAGGCACCACATGTTAGTTTTGGAGTGTGCATTTCCCAAGTGAATAAAATTTACTTCACCAAAAAGACTTTTTACACAATTCACAATACTTAAACAGAAATATGATTGTATCATTGGAGGGAAAAAAATTTCACCTTCCTAATGATACATTTCACATTCACTGGTAAACTAGTGCAATTCCTTAATTATTTTGGGAGGATACAAAAATAATCTGTAAATAGAATATAGTTGCTTATTCCTAACTATCTAGGAATGAATACATGCTATTATTTAAAGTACTGTTGGATTTTAAAGAACTGCTTAATAAATTAGTATTATTAATAAAATTGTACTCTTTGCAATACATTAGCCTCAGCACAAATGCAGTTAAAGACAAAATTATTTAAAGATACACCAAATAATAGAGATTAGTTATTATTACTTTAAAATCTTAATTTACAGTAGCATTAAATCCAACACCAGTTATCTGCTGTATATAACTAAAATTTTGAAAGTCTTGCACACAAAATGAGAGGCTTCTTCAAAAATGCCTTTTTGCCAAAAACAGGTTCTATGACCTCTTGCTAATTATTATATTTCTTTAGGGGTACCTTCAGGCGCTTTGAAAGACATACCTGTAGCAGCTAGGTCTAAATTAAGAGCAGAACATTCTGTCAGATATTTTACTATTATCATAAAATGTTGTAGTACTGTATTTTATAATAAAACCAAATTCTCAAGTATCCTAGTATATTACATATTATTATACCCAAAAAAGCCACTTTCTAGGAGTGTATTCTTGTGTACCTAATTTTTTTTAAAATAATGGGTATTTCAGTCCTAGCAAGAAAGTATAATGCAATACGTGACATTTAATTGATCTTTAGTCAAAATCCATTTAGGTATTTGACAGGAAAATTGGCAATCATAAGCTCTAATGTATAGATTATTTTCAAAGACAAAATGGCAAACGATAAGACATAAAAGACACGGTCACTGGGACAAGTTAGCTAGTATGCACACCGAGAAGGGTCAATTTGCCAGTGCTCATCAGATTTTAGCTTTTGTTATTGTTGTTCCTGGCGGGGGAAGTGCTACAGTCAGTTGGTGTGGCCTCCTCTTCATGTGGGGGATTTGCTCACAGCCAGTGCATGGTATAATGAAATCTCTTTGGAAGCAGGATTGAGTCAGAAGCTGAGAGGTGCACCTTACTGTTTTTAAAACTGCTGTTAACAATGTTCTAAACACTGTGATCTTTCCAAATGTGTTTTCTGTATTAGTTTTGTACTGTAGACAATAATACGCCATAAACTGGACTCTATAGTGTTTAAAGCAATGTTACTTATTGGCTTATCACCCCCCGCATATTTATGTACAGTCTACTTAATCATAGAAAACCTGTGATAATCCTTTGCCTTAAAATAAAATCTAATGCTAAATACTGAGTGTGCTCTAATTAATCATTTTAAGCTACAAATTAATTTTGCCTTTAAAGCTTAAGACAGTGTCAAATAAAATATTACACAAATACTCTGTGGAGTGTTGCTGCCTATTCTGTGTTTGTGACAGTGTGTGTATCTTGATCTAGGACATGATGACCTGCTGGGTTCTATAAATAGATATTAGTAATCCTTCTAGAGAATGGGCCTGGCACTTCTCAGCTGTGGGCTGAATCCTCTCCTTAACCCTTATAAATAGATTTTCCCAGGCCACCCAATAATGAAGAAAAACAGCCCTTCTCTACAATTTTTGTCTTGATTCCTACTGAATCTTCACATTCTATTTGTGTTGCCATCCTATTCATAAATAGAAAAATGCCAGAGATGCCTGAAGATGAAATCACCTAATTTCAAAAGGGAAAGGGATCTTGTCATTATTAAAGTCAAATCTCTTATGGAACAAGTTAGAACCTGAGTTGTAGAGAGATTTAGTGACTTGCTCAAGCTGAGTGACAAAAGTGGGCTGAACCCATCCTGATGTCCAAAAGGTTGTCACAAGTCCAGTGAGTGAAAAGGAACTGTGTTAGTCTTGGGGCTGGCACGCAGAAGCAAGCAGAGGGAGGTAGGGCTTGGGCTAGAAAACTGTTTCCTTATTAGGTCCTGATCTTCTCTCTGCGTTAGTCAGTTATAGAGGAATACATTTTGAAGGCAGTTGTTTTGAGAAAGAAAGCGTTGGCTCCTAAGGATTACCACTGATGCTCTTTCACCTTGGAAGCAATGCTTCAAAGAACTGTATTTGGAAGATGGGGCAAGCTTCCCTGGCCCCGTGAAAAGGTACATCCTGGGTGCATGACAATAAATACACTTGTACTTTGAAAAGCATCTGTGTGGTCTGGTTATTTTTAAGTGACCGGAAACGCTGGCCCTTTGAGGAATTAAGCGTCTCCTAGACCCGAAAACTAGAGACTGGGCTGGAAAGGCATCCAGACCCTAATTCGGGACCCCGCGGGCTGCAGGTTCTCTAAGGGACGTGACGGTTTCGAACACGAGCGCCGGCCAAGGGGTTTTAGGACCCAGCGGCTGCGTGCGGGGCCGGCGGGGCCCGCTGCCTCCAGTGGGGCTCGGTGCGGGCTGTCTCCCGGCGCGGGTTCGCGGCCCGCCGGCGGATCGTCGCCTCAGAGACGCGGCGGGCATTGAGGCGCGCGGGCGGCGCACCGTGCGTGTGGGCGTGTCCCGACCGGGCCGCGCGCCCCGCCCCAGCCCCGCCGGGTCGCTCGCCCCCAGGCCCCGCTCCAGCGCTCCGGCCCCGCGCCCTCGGCGGGCGGCGCAGAGCGCGGGAGCTGTTGGGGCCGGGCATGCCGGGAGCCCCTGGAGCCGCCGCCGCCCCCGCCCCCGCCGCCACCGCGTCCGCCGCCGGTGCGCGCCGCTGACGCGCGGAGATGAAATTCCCGGGCTCCGTGCTGGCGTCCGTGTTCCTGTTCGTGGCCGAGACGACGGCGGCGCTCTACCTGAGCAGCACCTACCGCTCGGGCGGGGACGGCATGTGGCAGGCGCTGACGCTGCTCTTCTCGCTGCTGCCCTGCGCGCTCGTGCAGCTCACTCTCCTCTTCGTGCACCGCGACTTCAGCCGCGACCGGCCGCTCGTCCTGCTGCTGCACCTGCTGCAGCTCGGGCCCCTCTTCAGGTGGGTGCGGGACCCCCGGCGGCGGTAGGCGGCCCTCCTGGGGAAGGCAGCGGTGGCCGGAGCCGGGGACCGGGCCCAGGCCGGCCCGGCCGCCTCCTCAGCCCCACCGTCCCTGTCACAGGAATGAGGCAGGATCCTGGGAGAGTGGGACTCTAGCCGGGGCGTGCCGCCTTCCTGTTAGGGTCTAGCGCAGGAAATTGCCAGTAGTCCACTGAATTTGACCAACAGAAGGGTCAAGCTTTCCCTGAGATCAGGTGGGCAGGATGGGCTTGTGTCGTGACAGACCCTTGGGAAGTGGCTTCTAAATGGCCGTTAGAGCGGAAGCCTGTACAAGTGATTGAATTTAATTTAAATTGATCAAACACGTGGAGTTGACTTTGTGCCAGGCCCTGTTCTGAGCGCATTACAAACATTAACTTATATAATTCTCAGACATGACCCTAGAAATCCACGCATCATTCTTTCCTCTGGGATGGTGGAACATACAGGGTTGTAGAGATGTCTTCGGGGCCCTGCCTGACTTCCACGCGCACCCAGTGAAGCTGGAACACGGGTGCCGTGAAGACCAACACTTGGGGCGGTGTCAAGAAAAGAAAAACTATTAGTGACATTTCTGGAAATTTAAATTTATTAACACAAAGCAAGTTGAAAAATAAATTGCTGGTAATGAAGTAGAGTTTGGCTTATCTAAAACCATGAAAGAGAGTTTGAAATGTGTTGTTTTGATAGCTTTCATCTTTGTAGGAAAAGCAAAACAGAGGGTTTCTAACTGGATTAAGAACAAATTTATAATACTGATCTTTAGACCTAGATGGTACAGGAATTGGAAGAGGTAGAAAGGCCAGAGATGCACCCAGCTGCCAGAAAATTCAGCTAACCAGGAACCTTTCCTACCAGGAAATATCTAACCCCCACCCCAACACACCACACAAACACACAGACGCACAGACACAGTCATGCAGCAAGATAGATTTTACAGAGCCCTATTATAAAACTTTGCACTTCATGTTAGAGACAGTTGTCCCAGCTGACACTCAGAATACTGATTTGTAGTTTACACATAGTCAGGACAAACTTGGTGAACAAGTTTCCCAGCCTCCAGAAGCCACAGAATCCTAGAAAGGAAGAGAAACAGGTGCACTGGCAGGAGTAAGAAGTTGCTACTGACATCCTGAGAGCAAGGGAAGAGTTAGGGGGAAAAGAGAGCGAGAGCAAGAGTGAAGGGAATTTTTAAAGTCCTGCAACCTGGGACCATAGAGGGAGAAGTTAGCTCTCCCTGGCCAAGTAGGCCACAGCTCCTGATCATATTCCCACTCAGTAAAATCATTGTGCTCTGACTTTGGACAAGACACACATCGTTTCTTAAGTTCATCTTGAGAAAAGAAAACTCATTGCTCACAATACTGAAGTAAAGTGACAGTGCGAGGGCAACCGTCTTTTCTCAAATGCTTCTTGTGCCATATGGTTTGGTAGGTAGGTGTTTCTGTCCCTCAGTTCGTTGAAGCCTCATCATGAAGTAGATGTAATTGTCCCCGTTTTATAGATGAGGAAAATGAGACCCCCAACCACATTTGGAAGGCTTCTCAGAAATGGAGTTGGCTTCATTATGTGGAAGAAGGCAAAGGAGCGTGGGGTATATTTAATCAGTAGTTCTATCTTAAATTAAGACAGTTTGATCACCTTGGTGAAATTAAAAAACACAGCCTAAGTAAGCATCTGGGTAAATAATAATATCCCATCAGTATTGCCGTTGAAAATGTATCTAAGTACTGATAGTGATCCAAAACAAAGCTAAGGACATAACAGTATGTATAAAAACAGAATGGCACACAGAGACCTCAGTTCAAGGAAATATACCAAGTTGTTAAGAGGGGTAATTTCTAGATGGTGGAGTTACGGGTGATTTGCATTTTCTCCTGAAAAATATAGAAAAGTGCATCCTTTTCTCCTTTATTATGTGTTTCTACATTTTTTAGTTTTTACAGTAAAATATTTTAACTTTAAAGAAAGAAAAAGTCTGGTGCATTGGAGAGAGAACTCAGCCATATATAAAGTTTCAACACCATAAAGAGACCTATTTCCAGAAAATTCTGAATGGGTTATTGTCTTCTGGGGGGAAAACAAAATAAAACATAAAAAACAAAGGAACAAAACACCCGCTTCCCGCTTCCGTCAACAAGGGCTCTCACATTCTAAGGCAGCTTATTTATTTCAAGAAGATGTTGGACCCATGTTGAGATACACAAAATGCAGTTCCAAGCCTCTTAGCTTCCAGATGAAAAGAAAAGCAGTTTGATGCTGTGTATTAGCATGGCTTTGATATCTTATTGGAAGTTCTTCCTGCTGACTGTTTCTGTTTTAACTCTTAAGATACCAGCTTTACATAAAGATCAAAATTATTTCCCCCAAACAAAGGAGAGTCTCTTTTCCTTTCTTATCAATTGGACTTTGTAATATGTTGAAAATGTTTTTGGAAAATTAACTCTATTCAATTTTGGGTGTATACTAACTAGCCAAACTCCTGTTCTTTTCAGGTGAGATTTTTTTTTTTTACATTACATTGTAATGATTATGGGCTGAACAGGACAAACTAGGCCCCGCTCCTTTTTTCCTTCAGGGAAGCATTGGGAGAGCATCATATTTCATTTCAATCAGTCTCCTGTTTAAAACAGTAGTTGCAGTTTAAGGGTTGTTTCCTCATTAAGGGTAGGTTGGAATGACACGAACATTGAATAATGTCTTGAATTAGTTTTTTTCTATTTTAAAGACAGTCTTACTGTGAATGATATTAGATATTCTGGAGAACCAGAGGGGGAAGAGCACCTCTTAACAACAATAACAAAATTTGTCATTTTTTTAGAATTATTGTAAACTAATTGGGAGAAGGAGTAAATATAAATGAGTTACAGGTTCAAGGACTTTTCCTCCATTCTTATTCACTGATCTAATGAGGAAAAAATGGTACATAAAAATCTGGCTTTATAAAATAAATGCTAAGAAGTTCTAGTAATTTTTAAATTGAAGTCTAGTTGATATACAATATTATAGAAGTTACAGGTGTACAATATAGTGACTCACAATTTTTAAGGATATACTCCATTTATAATTAATATAAAATATTGGCTATATTCCCCATGTTGTACAATATATCCTCGTAGTTTATTGTATGCCTAATAGTTAGTACCTCTTAATCTCCTACCCCTATATTGCCCCCCTCACTGGTGACCATGAATTTGTTCTCTATATCTGTGAATCTAGTAATTTTTTATAGGACATTGCAAAATGATTCACCATAGTATTTCTCTCTATAGTAAACTTTCAAAAGACTTTAAAATAATAATAGCCTAAATTTGAAGAGCTTTTTTGTTGTTTGCAAAGTGCTTTTACATACAGTATTTAATTCCATCCACTGTAAAACCTTGTGAGCTGTCATTATCTTTTTTTCACAGTTGAGAATTGAGGCTCAGTAAGATTATGCAAGTGGCCTTTCAAAGGTCACATGGCACTTTCTATTTAACCAGTTTGTTTCTTGTGTAGCTTCACAGAGCATGTGTGTCATATGAAGATAACGTGGCGTATAGGAAATCATAATCAGTATTCCTCTTGAAAACGTTTTTATTAATTACCTTAGAGGGTCTCTGGTACTGCAGATTATTTGTGCTGACACCAACATGCATGGTTTCAGCTAAAGGATAAACTTCCACTTTGGTACTTGGAAACAGGATAAAGTGAAAAAAAAAAAAAAGGATCAACCTGCTGATTACCTGCATAAGAGATCAGCAAACTATGCCCCACAGGCAAAAATCTCCCCACTGCCTGTTTTTGTAAATAAACTTTTATTAGAACACAGCCATGCTCATTCATTTATGCATTGTCTATGGCTGTTTTGCATTACTGTGACCTGTAAAGCCTAAAATAAGTAGTCTTTGTAAATACTTTAAAGAAAATGTTTGCCAACCCTTGATCTACACAATACTGAAAAACTACCTTAAATGATTTTGATGAAAATAATTTATAGCTATATCTAGACAACTTCTCAAGCAAAACAAAGCAAAAAACAGATTTGGAGTAATTGGATGACTTGCAAAATTCCAAGAATAGTAGTGTATTTCTTACCAGTTTTCTTAACCAGTAGTGACAAATAGCAGAAATTTTTCACAAATGTATTATACACCTACTATGTGTGATGCTCTGTGCTAAGATTTTTATTAGTTGGGAAAAACAGTGGATTGCAAGGGGGTCCACCTGGGTTTCAGGGCCACCTCTGTGATCAGCTCATTCTGGGACCTTCTTTCATTTCCGTTGGTAGACAATGAAGTCTCATTTTGTCTACAATTCTGCAGATGCTTTTCGTTTAACACAGCTCCCTCTTCAGCATCAAGAGAATTGCTTTCTCCTCTGAACCTTCATTTTACTCATTTAAGTCTTAGCATATGCTAGTGTTTTGTTTGTTTGTTTGAGTCTTTAAAAATTCTGAGTTTGATTTTATTACTTGGGTAAAACATATTTGTTTTTCAAACGACAGAAGAGCAGGAAAATAGATAAGCACAACTAAAAAAATTTAAAAGTTCTAATTTGACTCAAGAGAACAATTCTTAATGTTTTGTTATATATCTTTACTAAAATTTTTACAGTGGTAAGCTGGTAAACCATAAACTGTCTCTTAAGAAGGAAAAAGCCCTGATTTGCAGCATTTGCCAATTTCTGTGATTTACATATTTCCATTATGGCCTATTTCAAACTACTAAGTTGTTTAACAGCCGGCTTACAAAATTCCTATTTAACAGTCTCTTCAGTCAGTATGAGCCAGCTCAAGCACTCCACTATTTATGTGTGTGTGTGTGTATATATATAATTTTCTTTTTATAAAAAATGAAACTTTCTATATATATAACTGAATCATTATGCTGTACACCAGAAACTAAAACATTATAAATCAACTATACTTCAGTAAAAAAGAAACTTTATATATATATATTCTATTGTAATTTACCCTTTTCACTTACCAAATAAAGTAAACACTTATATATCAGTAGATGTATGTGTATACTGTTAATTTTAAGGATTGGATAATATTTGATTGAATACAAATATTAGGATTTATTTAATCATTGTTTTATTTGGGGACCTTGAGAGTATTCCTAGAATTTTGCTATTACAAATAATGCTATGATTCAAATTCTTACAGTAGGCTTTCTTTCTAAGTGAGTTAATATATGAGAACTATCTTAAAATCTGAAAGTGCTATATAAATATTAGTTGTACTATTTATTATCCTTATTATTTATTGGTCCCATTTTCCCACATAGATTGTGAGCACCTCTGAACGCAGCAAGGGTATCCAGCTATCTTTGCATTCCCCACAGTACTTAGCAAAGTATGTCTGCCTTCATCACATATTTGAGAATAAAGACAATGGTCAGTTTGTTCTGTCTTCTAATCCTTGTCATGATCAGTGGTCCAATGGTGTGAAGTTGCTAGACCTCAAACAGTCCTCAGTCATTTGAGTTTTTCCTCAGCAAATTCAGTTGGATCAGCTAGACTTGAACTCAAAGCCTTGAACTTCATTATTTTCAACTGAACAAGTTCATCCATGCTGTTTTACATGTTTTCATGTAATATATTAAAGTGTCCATGACCCCAGTGGACAAAATGTAGCAGATGGTTGCCTCTCCCTCTCCCTCCCTCCCTCTCTCACCTCCTCTCTCTCTCTCTTTCTCTCTCTCTCACACACACACACACAAACACAGCCATGTATCTTCCTTCTCCCAGGATCAAATGAACAAAGATAACAATCACAAAATATGTCCACTTTGTACTCCCTAAAGACGTTCCTGCATTTCCTCTCTCATATCAGGTTTTATTTTATTATTCCAAATTATGCATGTATTCTCGTTGCCATAGTTGCCTAGGGGTGAGAGTACAAAGTTAACAACACTCAATAAAGTAAATGAAGCCATAAAATCTTCCAGCAGTATTATAAGGTTATTATAAAAATGCAAGTTTGGGGGGAAATGTCCTTTAACAATTTTTAAACCTAAGTCCATGAGCATTTTTCTTATTCTTAGGAAAACCCCATTTTCCCCCGCATTTTTCTTATGAAAATTTTTGAACATACAGAAGCCAACTTAAAAGAATTGTATGGTGAACACCCAAGTCCTCACCACCTAGATTCTACAATTAACATTTTATTTCACACATCTATCCGTCTCTCTATTGATCCATCAACCCATTTATGTGTGTGTGTATGTGTGCACACTTTAAACAGTACTCTTCCTCTCTTTGATATTCATATAATTATCGAAGAGGAAAATCTAAATTTAAAGCCAGGTACTCTATCAGTCTAGAAATGTGACTGGTTAGGGCTCCATCCCTAGGGCTGGATTGAAATTCCATAGATAAGATGTAGCTGGCAGACCTCCAGGAATGATTGACTTTAGTCATATCTGTAAAGGCTTAGCAGAGAGAGGTGGAATGTGGTCATCCAGGGGAGTTCTAGAAGGGAAGTTGCTCTGTGCTAGGGGATCTCCCAACCATAGCTGCTGTTTTAACTGAGGTGATTTGGGGCGTCTATTGGATGTAGAAAAGATATATGTGCATATATGTGAATATATGTGTGTATAGATGCACACACACCCCCACATACTGTATTATCTCCATAACAATGTGCCAAAGTAGGTTTTATTTGTGCTTTATAACTGAGAGAAAGGGCTTGGATTAAATGATTTGTCTGGGGCTGCACAGCTGATAAGTGTCAGGAGGGGAAATTGAACCACTTCCCAGTTCATTCTCTTTTTGGGTTCCTTGCCTCAGTGGCCTTCGGTGTCACCTCCCAGTTGGTTCTCGCTCAGTGCCAGTTGGCCTGCTGGAGGGCCTCAAGAGGACTGTGTGCTCAGACCTGGTCCCTGGAGTAGATGATTTTAGACTTTAGGATTTGCAGATACTAACTACTATATATAAAGAAGATAAACAGCAAGGTCCGACTGGATAGCACAGGGAACTGTATTCAATACTTTGTAGTAGCCTATAATGAAAAAGAATATGAAAAGGAATAGATATATGTGTAAAACTGAATCACTATGCTGTTCTCCAGAAATTAACAGCATTGTAAATCAACTATACTTGAATAAAAAAAAAAAAAAGGAAGAAGAAGGGGCTACAGTCCAGAGTAACCAAGTCAAGGCTTTGAGAATCAGGCAAAATATAAGCAGAGTAACAGAAAAGACAACATCCTGTCTGCCTCTGATTATCATGACTTGCTGATTTGTTTCCAGGTGTTTTGAAGTCTTCTGCATCTATTGTCAGTCAAGCCATGTCGAAGAGCCATATGTCAGCATCACCAAGAAGCGACAGATGCCAAAAAATGGTCTCTCAGAGGAGATTGAGAAGGAAGTGGGCCAGGCAGAGGGCAAGCTATTCACCCACCGATCTGCGTTCAGCCGGGCATCAGTGATCCAGGCTTTCCTGGGCTCAGCCCCACAGCTGACCCTGCAGCTGTACATAAGCACCCTGCAGCAGAATGTCACTGTCGGAAGATGTATGTATATTTTTTATTTCTACTTGCATTTGGGAATCAAAATGTAGAGCAAAATACAAGGTTTATTTTGTTTCAGGTGAAATTCGTTTATACGTGGATTCAATCCTGAGTCTGTTCCAGTTACTGAGCTAAAAACTGAGTGAATTAAAATAATAAGGACATTTATTTTGCTTATAAATCTGCAATCTAAGCAGTGCTCAAAAGCTCTCACCTATGCTCCACCGTGCATTAGCTGGGGTGGCTCAAAGATGGGGGTTTAGAATCCATTGGAGGCTCATTCAGTCACATTTCTTGTGGTTGATGCTGGCTGTGACTGGGGGCCTCAGATCTTCTAGGCCACTTCATCTCTCCATGTAGGCTAGTTTGGGCTTCCTCACAGCTTGGTGGCTGCTTTCAAGGGCAAGTGTCCTAAGAGCGAGAGAGGGCCAGGGGGAAGAGTAGCCCTTTTGTGATCCAGCCTTGGAAGTCTTGCAGCATCACTTCTGCTGCATTTTCTTTGTTGAAGCAGTCAGGAATGCTGTCGAGTTTCAAGGGAATGATAAGAAAGGAAATTCTGACTTTTGTTGGGGAATGGCGGAGTTCTAGAAGTTCACTGCTGTGACCTTTTGGAAAATACAACTTGCCGTAGGCTGAAAATACAGCTGCCGGAGGCCTATTTGGATTTTGCCTTTGTCATTCAGTGATGGTTCTAAACCAGCAGTGACAGTTGGTTGTAGCAGTTTCTTTGTGGTGAATGAAGGTATTAAGAGTCTTCTCCTATCTTCTTGAAGTTCGATAAGTATCTTAGCTTTTAAAGGAACACAGTTCTCTAACCTATGGGCCACTCTGTCATTATCAAATCGAGGGCAGGTTTGATTAAGCCTGATTTCCAAAAACTGTACATGCATTGGACACAAGTGAAAAATCTTCATATGATAAGGGAAATAATCCCTCACAAATATTAATATTATAGGTAAATGAAAACCAGATACTCAGGTAAGTTTTGCTATGTGGATAAACAGAAATAACTTAAAAGCCTTAAGTTGAAAAAATATACATTTGAGGTGACACTGAAACTGGAATCTTGTAAAATACTCATATTAATTTCATTTCCCTTAATATTATCCTCTTCCTGCCTATATTCTAGGATGGCTGGTAAAATGTCTTAATTTATGGCTGAGTCACAGTATTTGCATGTCACAGCTATTTCCCTTATCCAGGTTACCTCAGAGTGACTGTGATTCCTAAGACATGTCAGGACTTTAAGCTGAGGTTTTGAACCTTGGCGGATTAACATTTATGTGAAAATGCCTCCCACAGCCCCAGGTGGACAGTAGGTGTTCAATAAATGCAGCAGCATCCTTGTTCTCTGAGGACTTATAACTGGAATGGGCATTGACCAAGATGAGTCCTCTGCATGCTGCTATATCCTTTTCCTGGTTCATTGCTTTTCCATGTGGTGGGGACACTGGGAGAGACCAGATGTGGTGATAGCCTTTTTGATTTTTATAAGTAAATTCAATTTTTTTCTCAAGTTATTGAAAATGAAGATTGTCTTTTAGTTCAGGGGTTGTCAAACAACAGCTTATGGGCCCAGTCAGGCACTGCTTGTTTTCATAAATAAAGTTTTATTGGAACACAGCCAAACCCTTTCATTATTTTTTTTAAACAGAGTTGAGTAGTTGCATAGGTGCAACAGAGAACGTATGGTCCACAAAGCCTAAGGTATTTACTATCTGACTCTTTACAGAAAATTTGCCCACCCTTGTTACAGCTTTTCAGACAGAATTCTGTTCAGGAAAAGGAAACCTCTCATAAATGTCAGTGCCACAAAGAATACGTGACATGCCCTGACATAATGTAAGTCCTCTGAGAGTTACATGATAAATCAAATGTATATAAAAAAGGAAGTGGGCATGGTCCTCTTAAAACTTCAGATGGCTGCCATTTATATAGGTTTTGACTAACCCTAATCACTTTTAACATATCTTAGGAAGAAATCCCTTACTCGCAAGGGGAAAGGTGGTTATAATTGGAGCACAGGCTGGGGTGTGCCACAAAGGCCAACATTGGTAGTGTCCCATTGTATGATTAGGAATGCATTTTCTGCAAGGGTCAAACACTTGACTCCAGGGTTAAACAACCTAGGGTTATTTTGCTCATCTAACAAGAAGTCGGAGGTAGACAGTTGCTGGCGTTGTATCAGCTGCTCACAGTGGTAAAGTTGATGTCCCTGCAGTTACATTGGCCTCTTTCCTGGGTTGCTACTGCGTAGAATCCACCATAGCTTCATTCAAGGTAGGAGGAGAGGATGAAGGCAGAAGGGTGACTGACTGTCTTTCTTCTTTTATAGTAAGTAAAAGCTTTCCCAGTAACCTCCCTAATAGACTTGATTTAGGGCTCCTTGAGCAGGACTGGTCACGTGGTCACCTCAGTGCGAGAAAGGTTAAGAAGGCCAGGTGGAGGACTGATTGCCACCAGTGGCTTAGAGTAACATTCCTTCAACTTCCCTGGTGATTAGGGTCACAGGAGGTGGGAACAAGGGGAGCTTGTTAGAAATGTACGCGTTACCAGGCTTCATTCCTGGAAATTGTGGTTTGATGGGTATGGGATAGGACCCTCAGATACGTCTTTTGATTTTATTTCTCTTTTGTTTTTTTTTAAACAAGTGCTCCAGGTAGTTTTTATCATCAGCAATGTTTGGGAATACTGGAGTAGACTAGTCACAACCTCATTCAACATTCAAAGTCTATAACCTTCTCTTCTCTCTGGTTCTCTGCTCACTGAACAAGCAATTATGAACTTGGCCTTGGCAGAGCTTGCAGGACAGGTGGAGCTGGCCACATGGTCCACTGGAGAGCTTTTTTAAATTGCACTATAATGCGTATAACATAAAATGTACCATTTCTAAGTGTACAGTTCAGTGGAATTTAGGATATTCACAATGTTGTGCAATCATCACTACTATCTAACTGTAGAATATTTTCGTTACATCGACAAGAAATCCTGTTCTCATTAGCAGTCCCTCCTCATTTCCCCTCCCCCAGCCCTTGGCAATCACTGATCTACTTTCTGTCTCTATGGACTTGCCTATTGTGCATATTTCATATCAATGGAATCGTACACTATTGGAGAGTTCTTTTTTTTCCTGATAGTCAGTGAATAATGGATGCTGTCCGTGAGCTTCAGTCTTTGAGTCAAGTCAGCTCTCAGCAGGCGTTGATCAAATCTCTGGACCTTAGAGGAAAGGTTGGTCTGAGGCCCAGGTGAGCACACCAAGGTTACTGTGTTCTATGAAGGCCCCTGCAGCCTGCTACTTGGCCAGCCTGGATCTCAAAGTGCCTGTGTCTCTTCCACTCAAGGTGGGAATGTTGGTAGTAATCCTGACTGTTTCTCAAACCCTTGCTTTGCGCCAGGCACCATGATTGGCCTGATTGTGTTTCACGGTCACAGCATCCCTGTGAGGTAGATATGATTACCTCCATCTGATTGAAGTTGAAAATTGTACCCATGTACCAGAGGAAGCAGAATTTGGGATTTGATTTATGTGAATTCATTCATGAATTCAGTGAGTATATATTGAATATGTTCTGTGTTCCTGACCTCATGCTGGGCTCTGAGGATAAAGTGGTGAATAAGGTGAACAGGCCCTTTTGGAACAGGATAGATGACT
Source organism: Camelus dromedarius (assembly GCF_036321535.1). Lineage (NCBI taxonomy): Eukaryota > Metazoa > Chordata > Mammalia > Artiodactyla > Camelidae > Camelus > Camelus dromedarius. The sequence continues at coordinate 85,631,360 of NC_087472.1, read as the reverse complement.
GGGAAACAAATAATTAGTCATATATTTATTTTATTTCAGGTAAATCTTGCCAAGTGAAGGTCCCGTGTGAGGGTATATTGGGGGAATTTCACCAAGTCTGGGAGATGAGGGAAAATATTCCCAGAGGAACTTCAGTTTAAACTCAAATCTGTTAGGTGAGGAGCAGCCAAGTGAAGGAAAAGCAAGAAAGAACATCCTGGGATTTCAAACTTTATCCCAAAGGCAATAGGAAATCACTGATGAGTTTTAGACAACACAGTGTCATGATCAGATTTAGTTTTAGAAACTGATTACTCTGGAAAATGGATTAGAAGGGAGTGAGAGAAGAAACAGGGGGACCAGTAAGCGGGCTGCTGCAGTTGTCAAGGTGAGAATAGTCATGACTTGGGCTGGAATAGCAGAACTGGGTTATGGGCGCAATATTAATGATGTCAAAGTGGAACAAGGTGATGACTGATTGATTGGGAAGGTGAGGCAGAGGGAGATGTGAAAAATGGCTCCCAGGTCCTGACATGGGCAGTCGTAGCCATGGATCCCCATGTGTGTTGGTCAAACAGCCGGGAGAAGGAGCAGGCTTATAGTGTATGCTTTTGCTTTCAGTTTCAGACTTTTTTTTTAATGAATACATATAAAAAAATTTTTTTTAACTTGTGAGAAAATCAGCAGATGTTATAACCAGCTTAAAAGGAGAATCCAAAGTATGGACACAGGAATATTGACTAAGGATATTGAAACCAATGTGTATGTAAATGGAAGTAAAACCTGTTTGATTACAGCATGAGTAAGGTGAGAGTTGAACCTCTGTTGCATTAGGGGTTGTGCATGTCAGTCAGTGACCTACAGCTTACAAAGGGATGTAAATGAACTCAAAGACAATGCAGGGCTCTAGTCAGATAATCTGGAATGGCGTCATAAAGACAGGATGATGTTTCCATGGAAACATTCATTTTTCTTGCTAGACTGTTAAGGTCAAGTAGAAAGTTGGAGTTCTCTGAAAAAGAGGGTCCAGTCAACAGAGAGACTGGGTTCCTATCACACATATTTCTAGGCCGGTCCTGATCAGGGCCCAGTTGACACTGATGACATCACAAAGTCTGAGTTGTCACAAAGGCAATGACCAATAAGAGGCTAGTGCCCAGGGAGACAGCAGGCAGAAGTTCACTGGCATCTCTAGAGGTCAGGCTAGGGGGACAGTCTAGCTAGATCCATCTGAGCAAAACGTGCCAAGACCATGTTAGTCTTAAAAAGTAGGTAGATTTTCTCCTGCTCTGTAATAGCTGCGCTACAGGGTTCCCCAATAGCTGTGTGGACCCAACACCTGAGCTCTTCCGCCCGTCTTCCTGGCCGGCATCCTCGAGTACCCGAAGAACAACACCCAGAAGCTGGCAAGCATGGAGGCCCGCAGCAACCGCGAGGAGGCCCGCAGCAACCGCGAGGTGCCCCGCAGCAACCGCGAAGTGCCCCGCAGCAACCGTGAGGTGCCCCGCAGCAACCGCGAAGTGCCCCGCAGCAACCGTGAGGTGCCCCGCAGCAACCGCGAAGTGCCCCGCAGCAACCGTGAGGTGCCCCGCATTAACCGCGAAGTGCCCCGCAGCAACCGCGAGGTGCCCCACTGCAACCGCGAGGTGCCCTGCAGCAACCTTGAGGTGCCCCGCTGCAACCGCGAGGTGCCCCGCAGCAACCGCGAGGTGCCCCGCAGCAACCGCGAGGTGCCCCACTGCAACCGCGAGGTGCCCTGCAGCAACCTTGAGGTGCCCCGCTGCAACCGCGAGGTGCCCCGCAGCAACCGCGAGGTGCCCCGCTGCAACCGTGAGGTGCCCTGCAGCAACCGCGAGGTGCCCTGCAGCAACCGCGAGGTTCCCATCACCCCCGAAGAACCTGCCGAGGGCAGTGGGCAACCACCTGCAGAGGGCAGTGGGCAACCATCTGCAGAGCGCAGTGAGCAACCACCTGCAGAGGGCAGTGGGCAACAAGTACCTCAGCCACCTTTTCCAGCCAGATGCCCCCAGTCAGGTCACCGCGATGCCTCTGCCGAAGGAAAAGTCGTGATGCCTGCGTCCCAGGGCCCGCCTAGACCTCAGCGACTGCCTCATCTCACCCCCAGACTACCCACAAATGAGGGAGGCCTGAACTTCTGCCGTCATCACAGCCATTAAAGCATTTGAGTCATTGGCTGTGCTTCTGTCTGCTCTCTGTTTGTCATACTCAGTTGAGGCGTCTGGGACATCCCGGAGGGGCTGCGTCGTGGGGGGTTGGGGGTGGAAGGTATGGTCAGGGTGGGATGCTGGAATCCATGATTTCAGGGAGCGGTTTCCAATGGTGACGGTGCGGGGAGTGGTCCTGTTGGGAGGAGCTGGCCGAAATTGTGGGGGGATAGGACAGGCCTCTGAGGCCGGGAGGTGGGCGGGGATTCCTGGGCACGTTGAATTCCTAGAGTGATGGTGGTAACGGGGGAGGGGCTGAAAACGGTGACCCGCCCAGGTGCTGAAGGCTTTATTCATGATGGGGGCCGTCTAGAAGTGGGAGGTGATGACAATGGGGGGGGTGGGTGGAGAGGATTCTCACATGACTGCTGGATGCCTGGCCCCCTGGCTGTGAAAACCATGGCCTGCTGAACCTTCTGGGGGGAGGTTTGACTCATCACTGGAGTACAGCAACACCAGTATTGGCGTGGACCCTGTTCACTGGATGCAGAGGAAGAAGCCAGGGCTGTATCTGCAAGCCATTCAGTCCACATTCTGGTTTCCTCTCTGCTCTCCTCTGCCTGGTGACAGCCTCTCTCTGCCTCCTCCCACCACGGATGGAAGCTGGGAGCTGGCTTAGCCTTTGGTGGCTTCACAGGAGTGTCCTGAGAGTAACAGTGTCAGGGTTGTGCTTAGAGCTCGTTGGAGTAGGTGCTTGGATAAATCCAAGAAACCTTGCTTGACACCTAGTGCCCATTCCACCAAATGTCTGTAGAAACCTCGTTGTCAGGATGTCCACCCCACACGTTTGTGTTGGTTCTAAGAGCCGCGAAGCCCTCCGGGCCTCAGCCACGTTCCGCTCTTCCTCTTCTGTGCGTCTGAGTAGCAGGCAGGCCTGTTCCCGGCAACTGCAGGTGGAGAGTCGCCTGGACCTGGTCACATGGTGACACCAGCAGTGCCACCCCATCCCCGAAGTGGAGCATCTGTGTGTCCAGGCCATGGTTTCCCGTCTTCCAGTGTCCTTCAGCCCCAGGGCGTGCCCCCAGGGGGCGGTGCCAGGGAGCCAGTCATTACACTCAGACCCTGACGTGTGGGTTCAACAGCTGTCTGATTACTGAAAGCTGTTTGTTTTGGCTGATAGCTGTGGCTTGTTTTAGCGCAAAACGTCATCTCCTAAATACCTCACCAGAAGTCACACCAGAGGAATTCATTAAAGGGCAGGGAAGTCAGTAGGTGGATGGACCGTGTCGGGTGAGCAGGTCTGTGTGCTCGGCTGGTCACCTTACTGTCCATGACATAGTCAGCACTCCTGGTCCCTGTGACACCTGCAGGGAGCCAGGCTCCCTGGGCTCTTCCAGACTCTGTCTGACATCCAGGTTTGGAGGTTGAGCTTCCTGACCTTGTGATGGCGGAGTCACAGAGACGTGGGAGAACCAGGCAGAGCCATACCGCCATCCCTTTATGGATCAGACTTCAGCCGTGCCTGTGGATTTCACAGGAGACACGGGACCAAGGCCAGCATGTCATCACTGTAAATGTGACACCCTGCCAACCCCCCTCCTCCATGTGCCCAGGAACCTCCACTCAGGAGAGGAAGGCGGCAGAGGGGGAGAATCCCTGCCCTTGGGAAAGCACGAGCCGCACCAGTTTAGGCATTTTGTGCATTTCCGAAAGGTGGGAGGGGGCAGCTGAGGAAGATTTGTTCTAACCTCGGCCCTAAGCGGAGGACACCACTGATGACCGTGCCCTGTTGGGAGTGAGCAGGGACAGGCTGGGGAGGCTGTGGCTGCCAAACCAGGTCTGTGATCAGAAGCAGTGTCAGGGCAGCCCAGGGTCAGAGACGGGTCATCATGGCAGAAAACATCACATATGAAAAGAGGCAAGCTCAGGGTTTGAGCTTGAGGGGAACTTGCAGAGTGATATTGGCTTGGGGGATGGCGTAGATACAAGGCCTGGAAACTAGGCTGGCCTCTTACTGAGAACAACTTTTGAGAACAGAGGTATTTTGAGGGCCCAGGCTCCCTTGGTTCCTAAATCTGACAGATCCTGTCAGAAGGCATCAGACAGATACCACCTGACTCTTTAGAAAGGGCTTTTGGAGCCTCAAAATAGAATTCAAGGAAGAGGAATCTATCCGTGAACATCAATATGTAATTTCCCTAGAGAGCAAATGACAAAGTGGCCACTTACGGACCTAATCTAGGGAGCTAATGGGATAATTAAGTCTACAATGATGTTTCTAAAGGAAAATGAATTACCTGCCAACATTTAAGAATCAAGAACTTTTTACCTGAAAACCTCAATTACTGGTTTCTTTTGTGAAATCATGATGTCTGGGCATACATGGTTATAGTCAGATGAAGATGACTAGCTGCTTGTACCATTAACACTGGGCCTCTCTGGTTTGCCGTGGTCCTCACCCTTCCCTGTTGAATCTCATGTGTGACCTCCTTCACTCATTTAGGGTAGATAACTGCTGTGTGATGATATTTGAGTTCATTATTCCCATTGGAATTTACTTCTAAAACCACAGTTGTCTGAAACACGGAATCTCATTCAGTGAATTGGTACAGCATGGTGCTCCTAAATCGTCTTGGGCACAGGGCCAGTATTTTCTGTTATTGTACAAATTCATTGTAAACTGACATATGGTCTTATTTTACATGACTAGTATGAAGCTTCCATATGACACTTCACTCAAGTTCAACAACATTTGGATTAATAGATACCCTGTTCAACAAGATGACTCGACTCACTTAAGTGTTCAGGCAAAGCCAGATTGCTATCAAGGTCACTAAATGCTAACTCTTGATTTCCGTACTTCTTGTAGCCGACCAGTAACAAATAATTTAGTGACCGTCAGTCCACACATCATGGTAGAATGGCATTGAAGAGTGAATTTATTTTATTTTATTCTTTTAGGAGTATGGTTTCAAATCTAAGGAAAGGTAATGAACAGGCCCGGCATTTGGTGTTTCATTGAGTGTTTCTCCTTTAGAATCCTTCATGAGCTCAAGAGATTGGTCTCTTTTAATTAGGGTTCTGGAATCGCTGTGGGGAAAATACCTCAACCTCTGTGAAAGCGAAGTCTGACTAGAGGAAACCAGAGGAAACCAGTTTGCAGCTGGGAGACAGACAGATAACTGTGGCTCTGAGATATTTGGGTTCTGAGATGTAGGATGAAAAGAATATACCTACTCCACTGTGGAAGAGAGAGTTTTTATGACACGAAGGGACAAAACAGTGAAAGAGGAGGGAGGGAAGTGGGTTCTAGGGTTCTGGTCTCCCCTAAGTGTAGTTTACTTGGGGCACGTCAGCTTCTCTGGCTATAAAATGAGGCCGTTGGACTGAATTATTTCAGAGGTCTGCTTAAGGTGTACAATTACCAGTCTGTGATCTTTTCCTAAGAAATTTTCTCTACTGACAGTGGCTGAAGGAGGCACAAAGAATTAGTTGGGGTCTCTATTTTACAGCTGAGGCCACTGTGGCCCAGGGATGCTAATCAGCTCTCCCAAGGTCACATGGCACGTGGGTGGCACAGTCGGGAAGGGAGCCCAGCCCTGCTGCCTGTTGTTGAGGCTCCTCGTCTACTATATCCTGAGAAACGGGTGCTCTCGAGGTAGGAAGGGTTTAATGATCTCTGGGAAAAAGAAGCCAAACTCTTTAATACAGAGATGTCAAGGACTCTTGGCTTTCTAGGAAAGCATTCTCAACAATTCATTCTCAAGAATTTTCACTTGTGTTTTATTTGGAGGCCAGGCAGGTTAGAATCCAAGGACTGACTGTATAGTAAAGGTCTTTGGACTTTGCAAACCTAGGTCTGGTCCACTGCGCGTTGTGATAGCCATGTCATGAATCCATCTCCTTCTCAATTTTAAAGCATTCTTGAAATTCTGGCTCTGTCCACTGAAATGGTCTTAAAGGTGATTATGTGATGACATCAGAAGCCCGTGTTCAAGAGCTTATTCTCAAAGTACCTGAGTTACTATCCTTTTCCACACAGTTCTGAGACCATCCTGCTTTTTTGAAGACAAGATCTCTGTCCTGTAGCTGATTGTAGGGCCTTCAGGATAGTATCAAAGTAAATAAAAAACTTTCTGGAGATGGCAGAGACTTAAAATGTCTGTGGGTCACTTATGACTTGTAATTTTCACAGGTGAAAAGCCTGGTAGGAATGAATAATAAAATAATACAACTGAAGAGGAAATTTTTTGTGACATGCAAAATAAGATAATAAAGCCAATCCAAAAAAAAAAAAAAAGAGGTTTGGAGAAAATATCTATAAGCATAATGATTAAGCCTATTTCAAAGAAGTCTAGAGTAGATTTTAAAATCTGTATTTTAATAAAGCTTCATAGACAGATTTGATGTGCTTCCTCATTTGAAAAGCACTGTTCTGGAAATTGCTAGTAAAATGTAAAAACAAAGGTGTGTCCAACTATTTTTTATAATTTACTGAACTATGACTGAAAACACTAATTCTGTTACCTAACATCAGGGAAACCCCCAGCAGGACTCTGATAATTAGAAACATATAATGTCGTAAGGGTGCTGACAAATATCTAAGAACTTCAGAAACAACATAGAACTAATGAAATATTGATATTAATAATACATCCCTATTCAGGCTTAATCAAGCGAAGGCTAATTCCTCTTTTGATTTGACTTTTTCTGGTGCAGCGGATCGATACTAACATAGCAAATAGAGCGAATTTTTCCTAACACTTCTCTGTTTCTAAGGTGAAAGAACAAATCTTTTTTTACTTTCTAGGGGCCTCTGGCAAATTTCAGACAGTTTTAAGTACTAAAGATGCTATGAAGTTTTATTTCATTTTTCATTTTGGATTCAATGTTGGAAGGCAAAATTGAAATATTTCCAGGAGATTTGAGAATTGAGATAGGATCATGGGTGTCTGAGTACATGAATGATTATAACTTGTTTGTTTGTTAAATAAAGTAACAATTCAGTATTTAAGTAAACACAGAAAATCATTAACACAGTTACAAATGCAGAACTTCTATTGTTTCTTTTACTTTAAAGAGAATAATCAAGGGCATAATAAAGTCATAGCAAAGCATTACTGTGGTGAGATCCGGAATCTGCTAATTGGACAGATTATGTAGAAGGTAAAGTGGGAGGCTGAATAACAACCCCAAAGATACTCAGTTTCTGATTCCTAGAGCCTGTGAACTTTTTATGGCAAAAAAGGACTTTGCAGATAAAGAGAGTGAGATGGAAGAGTATTGTGAATTAACCAGATGGACTCCTAATGTAATCACAAATGTCTTAAGAGAGAGGCAGGAAGAGATTTGATTACAGAGTGAAATGATAATGTGAGGACTGAAGCAAGATGCTACACTGCTGGCTTAGAGATGGAGGAAAGGGCCACCAGCCAAGGAATGCAAGGTGTGCAGCTCTAGAAGCTGGAAAGTCAAGGAAATGGATTCTTCTCTCAGGCCCCTGGAGGGAGCATGGCCCTACTGACACCCTGACTTTAGCCCAGAGAAACTGATTTGAGACTTCTGGCCTCCAAAACTAAGAAAATAAGTGTGTGTTTTAAGCCACCAAGTTTCTGGTAATCTTTTACAGCAGCCAGAGGAAATGCATACAGGTGCAGAGTAATCTTTTATAATCTCTTATTAGGAGCAGACCAAATACTCCAAGAAAAGTCTTTCGTTTTCACAGGGAACAAATAAATTCTAGGTTTGCTTCAATGTAATATTTGGTTCTAAAGGACCTACAGTCTCTTTTTGACAATCTTACAAGTTAACCTATCAAAACTGAGCCAGATTTGGCAGTTTTAACACAGATTTGTGTTCCTTTTTAGATTCTCTTTCCACAAACTTACAGCTTTCTATATTCATTCAGGCTTTTTTCTTTTCTGGTCTTTCTCTTTCCCATCCTGGAACAAATTATTTTACATCAGGACAAAAACATTCCCTTTTTTGCTCTTAATTTAAAAAGATCTCATTATCTTCAGGCTCCTAGTAGAGACTCATTCATGTGGAGTCTCATTTACATATATTAATTATAACTTTCAAGTACTTACTTGTATTTCCTGGAGAAAACTAGGGATGGATAATTGTAAATTTCTGTCATTTTAGCAGAGCTCATGAATACACTCAGCCCAGCTTTATTCAGCCACACAATTCCTTTATATAGTTTCCCAACATGGCAGAAATGAGCATATTCATTTACAAACCCCAAAATATAGCCTCTTTGTAGCATATACAAATAAGAAGCAAAAGTATATAAACTCAAATTATGCTTAGTAAGCAATGTATTCGTATTCTTTCTTAGAAATTTTCTAGGCATCCATTGAGTGTCTATTAATTATCTCATAATATCAATCCAAGGTCTTCAGTTATCTGAAGATTTTGGAACTGTTCTTTAAAGTGACACTACAAAACCTCATTAACTGTGGAAAATACATATTTATCAGAACAATGATTCAATTTGCTTAAACATAAATTGCTTTTTCTCATAATCTTAAACCTTTAGTAGGAGTAATTCTAACTCACTTGATCTTAAACCTGTATAAATTTAGGAAAAATATACCCAAGAGACCTAAAAATTTATGCTTGTATTATATTTAACAGTGATAGAGAAGACCTAGTTGTTGTCATTAAACCCAAAATATTATACTAGTTGTCATTGTCAAAGATTTAAATAAATCATATAAGTTTGGATTATTAAAATATTTATAAATGTAGCACATTTAAAGTATTAGTAATTCAGTTTTTGTATTTTAGGAAATTTTAGTTATATTCAGCTTATATAAGCAGTTACTTATGTAGATATGCCCATCAGAACAGAGTTACTTTAAATTAAGAAAGACTTTCTAATCTAATATATTAATAGCATCCAAAGGTAGGAGTATTTTACATATTCACGCAATCAGAGATGAAGGAATTTCTGAGTTACAGACAGGCATACAGCCACAGAGAAAGAGCTCCGATTCTACAATTTCAGTCATGGATCAAGAGTAAAAACACAAATAGAAAATCTTCCCAGTCCAGATTTAAAATAACTGTTTTCTTCCCAAAGAACATGACATTTTGAATTGATTTGAACTAAAAAATGGACTAACAAATAAAAAGACTGACAAATCAGATTCTCTGTGGCCTCACACCCAACAGGGGCCTGAATTTTATAGGCCAGAATATCTATAAACCATGAATCCATTTCAAAAGATCTCCAGATGGTCAGACCCTCAAAACAAATCCCCATCCATTTCTGCCAACAATGGGGACTAACTTAACGGCCACAAATGAACAAAAACCAAATAGAAACACAACATTAGTAGAGAGGCAATTTAAAGTTAGAAGAAGATAAAGTCAACACAGTTCTGTTGGCACTCTGGCTTCAGCCAGGAGAGTCAAGAAAAGACACCCCTGGGCTTTAATTGCCCACAAGGCACACTTCTCTGTGAGCAGTCTTTACTCACACTATCGGGCATTTCATTATGAGTTCCAAAGAAGTTATAAGATATTTTTCAAAAAGGGTACGATCTTGTGGCTCAGATAGATAAGGGCACATGAAAAGATTTTATTACTTCCGAGGGAATGGACAGATGTTAAAACCAGTTAAAAAGACAACAAAGAAATGTTGATTGGGAATATTGAAAAAAGTATGTAGTTGAAAACAAAACTGATTTTATTACATTGTAAGTTGGGAGACAATTGAACCTTTACTGGCCACTGATTTTTATATGTGTTTCTGTGACCTGAGAGCCTAGATCTTGGAGCTGGCAAATAACAAGGCCCATGACCACCACGGACGGTGCACTGCCCCACAGCATGTGGAGAGGGCAGTGCCCAGCCCCGAGCTCCACCTCTTCAGGGATGGGCAGTCTGTCTAGTGGATGACATGTCCCAGTTCAGGAAGAATTGCTGATGTGATTCCTGGCTTCCAGAGCCTGGCGGGGGCCTTCGTGGCCTCATCCACTGGCAGACCCACTCAGTTGAGGGTGCCCTGTGTTACTGCCATGAGCAAATGCTATTCAAGAGTTTGAACCCATGGGTGTGCTTCTGACTCTTCTCAGTTCCTATCATTTTGAGTTGGAAGTGTCTGTGGGACACCTCAGAGGAGAGAGCTCATGGAGTTTGAGGATGTAGTCTGGAGGCAAGAATGGATGTCTAGCCTGGAGAGCTAAACTTGGAGCCTATCGCAGGCTCTTGGATCCCCTGAGCCACTTGTCCTTGGCCATTCTGATTTTAGTGCAGCTTGGTGAAAAGTTGCATGTGCACAGCTAGCGTCCCACATCAAGCCCATGTCCCAGCACACACTGTGGTGCTTCCCTTCTTTTCTGCCTCAGGGTTTTCTCCTGTTCCAGAGAACACAGCTCAGGTACAGATGAGAAGTGTGGGCAAGGTTACGCCCGTGGGACCAGCTTGAGACTACAAGAGATAGGAGTCAATGGGTGAAGCCTCAGCCTGTGTCCTTTAGATGAATAATTTTGGGACCAGTATATATGGTCCTTTGTGGATCCCCAGTGAGGATGCGGCCCGTTTGCCATAGTGATAACCAGCTTAATGGTATATGTAGTCTTTATGAGCCTTGCTTCCTTCACTCCTTCGCTCTGTTTCCTAGGCTCACCTCCTGCATGGACTGCCTGCATCCGAATGCTTGTCTCAGGCCCTGCCGCTTGAGAGTAGTCATCCGAGTGGAGGTGGGAACGTGAGTCACAGCAGGCCAGGCACGTGCAGCTGTGGTGAAGGCAGTTAAGTTCCTCTGAGGTGCAAGTTCTGTTGGAGGCAGCGAAAGAATTGAGGGGCAAGAACAGAGAGGTTTATGTATGAGAATGAAAAGAAGTTGTGCACCAAGGATTCTTAGCTGGACGAGGGGAAATAGAGGGCTCATTTGATTTGAGGGCTTGGTAAAGATATAAAAAACACAGTTGTAGTAGTTCTTAGACAAGTGAGTTGTGTGGCTGAAGGTAATGGTCAGCATAGGGTGTTTTAATCAGTGATTTCAGAGGTGTTCATTGTGTCTTGGATTTCTACGGAAGCACTCTTAATAACTCATCCTTACTGTTTCATTTCTGGTATGTTTGTGGGGAAGCTGCATAAGCTAGGATTCAGAGGTCAAAATATATAATACAGTTCTTTGAACTTTGGTAGCCTGACACAGTCGCCTTCTTTTACTCCATTTACTGCCCAGAGCTGTGCCTTGGTCAGACACACGATTTAGCTTCAGAAAAGAAGTTACTGAATACGTTGCCTATTTCCAGGACTGATAGCAGTTTATGAACTAATCTAAAGATAATAGCTTTAATTCTTACATTCTTAGAGGCACATTGAGGGAGAAGTTGAAGGATAGTTCTGTGTGTGTGTGTGCACATGCACACACAGGTACGCACGTGTGCATGGTACTTTACATGATATAAGCTTATAAATTTCTGCCACAACATCTTCTCAGTTTTTTGCCTGTGTATACACACACACATGCTCACATATGCACAAACATACAGAAAATACAAAACTTCAAAAATAGTCTGAAATTAAATACACTGAAAAGTCGATTGTTGTCTTGGGATAGTGAGGTTATAGGTTATTTTTTTCTCCTTTCCATTTGTCTGTGTTTTTCATATTGCCACAATGAATATTTGTTAATTTTTTGGGGGGCAGGGAGGGTGTTCATGCATGAGCTACTGGGGCTAGCCCTAGGTCTTTGTCTTCCTCATTTGTGCATGCTCAGTTTGGCACAGATGGTGGGCTCTCAGTATATGGTCAGTGAATGGTGAAAAGTAAAAAGCAGGGCAATTATATTAATCTCATTTTCACAAATGAAAAAACAGGGTATCACCTAAGATACTGCAATCACAAGTGATAGAAGACCTAACTAAAAGTGACTTAGATTTTTTAAAAAATATTACCTCATATAATAAATTCAGAGACAGAGCAAACCCATGATTGGCTAATTGATCATCATAGCAATGTCATTAAGGACCTAGGCATTTTCCATCCTTGTGTCTTTCTCCCCTCATGATTGCATGAAGACTGTGTACCCATTATATATTGCTATATAACAAACCTTGGTGACTTAAAATAACAACAGTCATTTCTTTTGCCCACAGATTTGTAATTTGGACAGGTCTTGGCAGGGCCAGCTTGTCTCTGCTCCATGTGGCATCAGCTGGGGCAGCTTGACTGGGGCTGGAGAATCTGCTTCCAGGGTGGCTTACCACATGGCTGTCAGTTTGGTCCTGTGTTTCCTACTGGTTGCTTAGCTGGGGCTGAGGGCCGAACACCTTGGTTCCTTTCTATGTGGGCCTGTCCTTAGTTTTCTCATAGCATGGCAGCTAGGTCTTAAGAGTGAATGTTCCAAGGACATGAAATGGAAGATTTCTCTTTCTTAATACGTTAGCCCAGAAACTGGCAGTTGTTTTTGCCATATTCTGTTATTCAAGCAGTCAATAGATCTCAGATTCAAGAAGAGGAGACACAACTTTACTTCTTGATGGGAGGCATATTAAAGAATTTGAGGGGCCATCTTTTAAAACATTTACAGGTTTTTCTAGGTCTAGACATCACATGTAAGCATGACCAAGTCAGGAAGAAGAGGGAGGTTTCTTTCTGTGTACTTCTTTTTATTAGGCAGGAACACCCTTTCTTTCAGCATAATTCTACTCAAGTTCCATTGGCCAGGCATGGGTCACATGTGCATGCCAAACCAATCCCTAGCCACCGGAATAGACAGTAGAGTTGCAGATGCCTCTAAGGTCTAGATACTTTGTCCCTACAGAGCAGCTGGGCAGGGCTTGGAATGGGTAGATCAACTTCATCCAATTACCCCAGTGAATACACCTTGTAAATATCTTTTTTTTTTCTATTTGTGACACAAAAAAAAATTAGGAGATTGGTCTTACAAGAATCTTGATTTACTCCAGGGGCTGAACCTGTATCATCTTTCTTGAATACGTGGGAGGGTTAGCATGTAATCAGAATTAGAGTTTTGCCTTCAAGGAAGAATGGAAGAAGGATTCCAGTTAGGTGGAAGGCCCATAGCGTCTGCAGTACCAAGGTTCGGGAAATTTAAGGGCCCAACTTAAAACCAAGACTAAAGCCAAGACCACCACCCAGGTTTTTGGATGCTTGACCCATAGCTAACTTTTTAGCCAACACTGCCTCTCATAGAATTGTATAATATTAAGAGGTGGAAGAGATCTAAGAGATCATCATGTCTGACTTTTCACTCTATGTAGAAATCCCTTCTTTGGTGTCCCTCAAGTTGGCCCACCAGCCTTGGCTTGGACGTTCAGTAGTGGAGCTCTCAGTACCCAAAATGTACTATTCCACTGATAAAACACTCTTGTTAGAACATTCTTCCTTGTATAATAAGTTAAGTGGGACTTTTCCACCAGAAAGGATAATATCAGTCCCAGATGCTGGATATGCCACATTCAGAAAAAAAGCCACTAAGAATTGGCCAGATTCCTCTTTTCAGGATTTTCCAAGAATGACAAACCAGCCCTACCACAGTCAACCTCCAACATCCCCACTCTCAGATCCTTTAAGGAAATACCTGGGGGAAGGGGTGAGTGAATAGGGGCTTCTTATACTATTTATAATAGGGGCCACTCCCCCTCTCCCAGAAGCCACCTAAAGTGGATTTGAAGATGAGGGCCGCTCACAATATGGATGGCCAGGCACTTCACTCCCTGCCTTCTAAGTTGGGGGCCCATAGGCTCACTCCACTGCTGGTTCCCTCCAAGATAGCTTATTGTGTGTACCCTGGAGTTTAGGAGCATTCATGAGCATAGAGACTGAAACCTGCTTCTCATTGTAACCTGAAGGAGGGAGACTTTTGGGAATAGCCTGGGGTGAGTAGAGTCTGTGATACTATATGCCCAGAAAGGGGACAAGATGTCTCCACTGTATCAGCTAGCTGTTGTGAGTAACAAACTGTCCATGACTTAGTGGTTTAAACAACAAGCATTTATTGTTGCTCAATAGTCTGCAAGTCAGTTGGACAGTTCTGGTCTGGGCCTGGCTAGGCTGATCTTGGCTGAGCTCACTCATAAGTATACACTCACCCTGTGGGTCAGTTGGGAATAACTGGTCTAGGATGTCTACACTTGGAATGGCTCACTTCTCTATGGTCCCTACTTCCCAAGCAGGCTGGCCTGGTGGTGGCAGGGCTCTGAGAGAGTCAAAGTGTGCAGAACTGCAGCACCTCTTGGGGTGTAAGCTCAGAACTGGGACACTGTCACTTCTTTCACATTCTGTTTCCACAAAGCACAGTTGAGAGGAGATTGGGGAGAAGATGAAATCGCTTTCATGATAATACCCCACCAAGCTGACACTACTAAGTAGAGCATTTTCACTTGTATTATATGGAAATTAGCCTCCTTTAATCTTCGGTCTGATAGTGAGACCTGATTTTTCCCTGCTAAAACAACACTAACACCACTGCTTCCTCTCACCACATGGCAGGTCTCCAGATATCCACATATTCACAGCTATCCTGTCTCCTTTTTCTTTTCCAGTCTCCAGACCCTCCAGTTGTTTCTCTAATGGTATGGTTGGTAGCAGTCAAGGTCACTGTACTTGAGATACAATATGGATTGTCACTTTTTTTCTTAAAACATGGCATTCATAACTGCATGTTATTGCAGACTTATTTTGATGAACTTGTAGCAGCGGGACTGTTTTGTTTTATTTTATTTTTGCTTTAATCTGAACTCTGTGATTTTATTTATGTGCCCAAATGTAGCATTTGGAAGAGCTGAATCACACAGTTGGTTTATGTTCATGGATGGTCTGGTAAATTCTCCCAGTTCTTTCTTCATACTGAGAGCAAACTAAATCAAGATTTACCCATCCTGTACCTGCACAGTATGTTTTTAAATATATAAAGGTAGGGCTTGATATTTTTTCTTGTTATATTTCCTTTTCTTGGATTCAAGCCCAGGATATCAGCCTGTCGAGATAATTTTGAATCATGATTCTCTTGTCTTCCCAGTTTTGTCCCAGCTATAAGTTTATGTCTTCATGCAGTAGCTGACCAGAAAGTGAGACCAGGACAGCCCCAAAGCCACAGCCCTGCGCACTCCCTGACAGTTGCCCTTTAGCCTGAAAGGAAGTAGTGAAGCGTGTGAGTACAGATGGCCTATCCAGTTGCAAATCCATCTGCACTGCAGTCGTATTAGCATATGCATTTCCTCTGACCTGTCCACAAGGACATCGTGAGAGGGCTTTTTTTGTTTGTTTTATTGGGTTTTTTTTTCTGGAGGCCTTACTGAAAACCACACATGATGTCTGTAATAGCCACTCACTTATGATATGTTTTCTTTGTACATTAGTGAAATGTTAAAGCATATAGACAGAAATAAAAAATATTGTAACAAACACCCATGCCCCTACTCACCTGCTTCATCAAATATTCACATGACATGTTTGCTTCAGAATTATCTTTTTTTCTCTTTAAGAAATAAAATGTTGCTAGTACAGTTGGGGCACCCTGTGAGCCTTCCTTGTCATGATTTCAGAGTTTATCATTCTCATGCATGATTTGTAACTTAACTACATATGCACTGTCTCCATGAATATTATATATTGGTTTTGTAGGCCTTTTAACTTTATCATACTGCAAATATCATTATGTAATTTGCATTTTTGGCTCAACATCATATTTCGAGAACTATACATGCTGATGAACATAGTACTAGTTCATTCTTTTTTGTGGCTATTATATTATAGGCAGCAACTTTCTGAAAGGGACAGAGACTAAATGTTTTAGATTCTGCAGGCCATCTACGGTCTGTGTCACATATTCTTCTTTGTTTTTATTTGTTTTTACAACTCTTTAACAATGTACAAAACACTGTTAGCTCTTGGGCTGTACAAAAATAGGACTTAGTTTGCCAACCCCTGTCCTGGTGTATGACTCTAACACTATTTCTCCGTCTCCCTTTGATTTATATGGCTTCCTACGTCTCAGGTCCTTCTTTTATAAAGCAGAAGTGACAATGATTGTCTTTCCTACTTTCTTAGGAGCATGGGAAGATAAGACAGACAACGGATAAGAAAGTGCTTTGAAATTTAAAAAAAAGATTAAAAAAAAAAAAGGCTGTTTTATTCCTTCCCTCTCTTCTCACTTCCCTTTTCTTTCTTTTTCCTCCCTCCTCCTTCCTTTCTGCTGGCCTATTGAATTTCTGTGAAGAAATGTGGGAGCTGAGGAATCTAGGTGGCCAAGACACATAGGAAAACACTATTGGTCATTTGGGGATTGAGGAGGCCTGAGCCCAAAGAGTGTAATAGTATATTCTTGTTGGAGGTTTCTCTACATCTCTGGGCCATCAGTGGCTGGGAAATTCTCGGTAGCCTGTTAGGATAACAGAGCTGTTAGTTTGTTTAAATGTTCTGGGACTAATTAAGGTCTGGGCCAATGGTCTGTTCTGCCACCGAATAGCTGTGTGATCAGTCTAACCTCACAGACCTCTTGTCTTTTCATCTATAAACTGCATCTGTCAGTACAGGTGAAAATTAAACGAAATAAGCTAAAAGTGTTGGTATATGGTGCAAGCCCTTGGTGAAATGCTCATTTGAGGTTAATTTACTATACTTTTACTCATGGAGGTTAATTACTATAATTTACTGTATTGTTTACTTATGGACAGTCCCCTTTTGGGGTCACTTCACTAGATAGCAAGTCCACAAGGAGCATGTGCCTGCTTTTTTCTTTTTTGTATAGTATGGGTAACTTTAATGGATTTTTATGAAATTTGTAACCTTACGAAAGGTGAGTAAAGTGAGCTTGAATTAGATGTTTCAACACCTTCTCTGGTCTTGATGCAGAGCAGTGATGAATTTATTTTTCTTTGTGGGAAGGTTTTGCTAATAATGTAATTTCTTTAACGGCTAGATGTCTATTCAGGTTTTTAATCTTATCTGGTGTCACTTTTGGTAAAGTGTATTTTTCTAGCAATCTGTCCATTTCACCGAAGTTACTGAATTTATTGGCAACTGTTGTTATTCTCTTAGACAATTTAATGTTTGTAAGACTGTAATGATATTCCTTCACTTCTGATGTTGGTAATTCATTTTCTATCTTTTGTTTCTTGATCAGTTGCTCGGAGTTTATCAATTTTGTTGATCTTTTCAAAGAACCAACTTTTGTATGTCTACCTTTAAAACTATCCCAAAATAGGAACTTTAATTTGAGAAAAATATGCATAAATAATAGCATCCCTCATACATTACTACAAATACCTTTTTTAAATACCTTAAACACATGGTTAATAGTACGTAGTCTGGTGACAGGCATGCAGACATAGTAAAGACTTTTTTAAAAAGTTGAACTGAATTCACATTTTTATTTCTCAGGTGTGACATACTCAATCCTTCTACATCCTCTGTAATCAAAGATCTCCTTACCCTTAGGTTGGCTAAGGGCTGGAGGTCTGCAGATGGGCAAGGGGAAAATGGGGAAAGGGTCCAGCTGGCTCATGCAGCTATATTATGATATGGATAATCGTCATTGGTGTTGCTGGCCTTCCCTTATTAAGGCTGATTCTGCAGTTTTTCCTCATATAGGAGCCTGAGAAGGAAGATTTAGATAGCCAGTCTTTGTATTTCCAGAGATAAGTAGTTTTTAATGCTTGCTTCAGATTAAAAGCTATTTCTGTATTTCTGATTGTGCCTCAAGAGACCAAAAAGTAATTTGGACTCTGTGGATAGAATGAAATTGAATTTTCTCTAGGGAAGATAATATTACACATAAATTCAAAGCATCTTATAACAAAGTTTTTACAATGGCATATGTTCACTATGTTTAGGAAAAAGTAAGACAGTAAATTCATGACTTTAGAACTTCTGAGAATTGGCTACCCAAGGACATGCAGTTGTTATCATCTGCTTCTGTAAACATTTTCTGAGTTCTTTTATAGGTGGACCAGGATCCAAATGTCAGGGTTAATTAAAGGAAGTGCGCATGTGCATGTGTGTGTGTTTCTGTGTGTAAAGTGATTGCTGTCTAGAAAGAATCTAGAAAACTTGCTTAGTCTTTTATTTCAAAGTTTTCTTATTCATTTCTAAACCTTTTAGAAGTGCATTTGAAGAATTTTAGTTAATGCTTAGTAAAAAGGATGATAATACACTGAGCAGAGAGTGGGTTAACCGATTTCTTCTCTTTCAAAGTAAGAATGACTGGCAGAACAAATGTGTCAAATGTGCCATGAAACTCAGTTAAATAGTCCAAAGGGAATGGAGTCTCCTGGGCATTTGATTTTCTGGTAAACATGGGCCATCCAGAAATATATTTTTCTTGTATATTTTTCAGCCTTATATTTATTATCTTTATGCCTTTCTTTGGAGAAGATCCCATAAGTATTAGAAACATGCTTCAAGGATTAAGGTGCACCATTTGAAAAATGTTTGTAGCATATGGTTTGATAAATGAAAAACCTGTGTAACACTGGCTTGAATACAGTGTTTTTTAAAAATTTAATAATAAATTCTTGTTATCAGTTAACTTATACAACAAGTACTTATTAAATACCCACTATGTGCCAGGCCCTGTACTTGGTGCCAGGCATCAGTGAATAAAACAAAATCTCTGTTTTTATTAAGATTGTATTCTGTTCTTTTCAGGATATGAATTTGACATATTTCTCTTTTCCCTAAAAGTAGAGCATTAGTTAATGGGAAATTTGGTTAAATATGGGCTAATTGAAGTTTGTGGTTATTTTAAATTTTAGTTACTAAAAGTTTTACTTGCATTATGGCCAAACTCTTGAAATTGTACACATTAAATATGTGCAGTTATTTGTGTAAAAATCATACCTCAATAAAGCAGTAAAAATTTCACTGTAGTTTGTTTTCTTCTTACCCTAAGGTTGATTTAGGTGTATTGTATTGACTGCTGCAGTACGAAAGTTTCTCAAACCTCTGCTCCATGTGAGATGTCTGGATTTGGACCCTACACTGCTCTCATCTCCCTACACCCAGATGAATTTATTTGACTATTGCAAATCCAAAAAAGAAGTGAGATATATATTTATATATATATATAAATAAATTATATATATATCATATATATACACACACACATACATATATATATATTTGATTTTTTAATATTAAATATAAAATATATTTAATATTTTTCTGCACCGAAGGGCATATTCAGCCATACTCAGTGTAGTAGACACAGCTGCTGTAGCAATCTAAAGAATGGTCTATATGAAGGTGTAATGGTGAATGTCAATGTGTAAGACAATATGAAGCGTGCAAGACTTGAGGGTGAGTTCACATCCATTCCTCCTAAACTGAACTTACCGCCAAACGCACTAGGGAAAAATGCTTCTGTATACCACCACCACTTTTCATTCAGGCTTGGCTTTTGCCTGGGTATAGGCTCCAACTTTGTTTTCTGGAGTCTGGGGCCACAAGCTAGTGGAAGTTACCTAATGCTACTCATGGGAAGACACACACCCCTCCCCACCCCCCATGTAAGTGGGTTGTCAAGGCTGTACTTGGGTTCATTGGAGCATGGCAGTGCCACTTATGTAGCTTCTCAGATTTCCTTCTAGAGCCTATGTTTGAAAAATCCAGCACAGGACCTTCTGATTCCTCACTCGTATCTCTGTAAAGTAGGTAGGTCTGGGTGGTGCAGCTTAGAGTCAGGCACGTTGAACAGGTACAGTCATATTCAGGAGAGCGGAGGTCTTCTTTACAAGATCCAAGCCATTTATTTATCCACTTTGAAAATTATTTATTTCGTACATATTTCTAAAAGATTTTCATGTTGCTTATAGCCATAAACACATATAAAACAAGACTATTAAATAAGAACAGAATAAAGCATTTGAAAAGAGGGAATGGAAGATAGATTTGGGGGAAAATTATACTGAGAATTATTGTGGGAGTTGAAAAGACTAGTGGAGGTAAGGATGTGTGTGCACATATTTGTGAAGTCTGTGGTTCAGGTGTTGGCGAAGGCAGGAAATGCAAGAGATTATTTCAGTTGTGGCTAGTCAAGTGGCCATGCCTGATTATTTACAAAGGTCACTGTACATGAGTAACTGTGTTCTAAGAAGGTTTGCTCTGCCTTGCCATAGATGAGAATCTGTAGCAGAACTTTCATCTTGGGGGTTTTGAGTGGTCCTGCTACTGTTTTGGTGTTAACCTGATAGGGGGCCACCGCACATGGCTCAAGGACTGGCTTCCTTTGTCTGGCTCTGGAGGGCAAGGGTTTCCTTTTCCGTAGCTCAGCTCATCGATGCCTCTTCTCTCTGCCTGAGGCAGGATGATAAGGAAGTTGGCAGGGCAGATAGAGGAGCCTGCCCCTCTTCTTTCTGATCATTGCTTGTGCCTTGGGAGGCAATTCTCAGAAACCAGCTTAGTGCAGTGAGGCTTACCCACACCTAGGTGCCTAGACAGCATGATTTCAGGAAGTCTTTATATATAGAATACTCATAGAATAGAAAATAGATAGGAAATTTGGGCTCAATGGAAGTAAGAATTGGATGACTCCCCAAAATACTCAGGGCAGGGGATTCTCCAGACTCCGTGAAGCCCTGGACAGTTTCAAGGGTAGCAGACTCCTGATTCTTGCCTCCGTTGATAAAGGAGATAAAAAATAGAGCTAAGACCACTGCTAGGGAAGTAGACCTCATTATATTTAATATTTATTTAGGCAGAATTGCCTACTGGTTAAGACTAAGACTCTAGAACAAGGCTGCTTAGGTATGAATTCCAGCTCTGCTAGCTGAGTGATTTATGGGAAGTTATTTAACATCTTTGTTTCTCTATTTTCTCATCTGTATAATGAGGATAATAACAGTATCTACTTTATAGAATTGTTATTAGGATTAAGTGATTAGTACCTGTAAAGTGCTTACAATAGTCCCTGGCATGAGTTAAGAGTACAGAAATTTTTTTGAGCATGAGAGGTGAGCCGGAAGAGATTTTTATCATCCAGTTGCCTTAGGTAAGAAATCAAAATACGTCTGGGAGAAAAACAGCAAAATCATTCAGCATCTCTGGGGATTGTCGGGTAGACAGTAATAATCACATCACATGTGCTGTGAATGATGTGCCATAGTATTTGTTCTGACAATTCTTGGTACTAAACAAGATATAAATATATATTAAAAGGAAAGTCCTCAATTTCTGACTAAACATCTGGTAAACTGGCAGATATTCAAGAGACATTTTGGTAACAGTAAGGTCTTAGTCATGAGAACTTTAAGATGTGTTTTACAGTATTAGGATGTCATTCTGGTTACATCCGTAGAACCAGTTTTGCTATAGTAATTTAAGTAGAGATTCAGACTATGTTTGTTTTCTACATGGCATTTTGCCAGGGTAGGGAAGGAAACTATTCCTGAAACAACTTCATTACAATAATGAAAGAGTAGTCTTTTACCTTCAAAAATTCAATTTAGTAAACATTTATTGAGTTGCCCAATAAGTATAGTAGTAATGCACCTAAATGTTTTTAAATAAACATTTTATTGAGGTGTAAAATGATACAGAAAATTATACTCATCATATGCATGAGGTTTTATGAATTAACACAGAGTAAACACACCCATGTAGCCCTCTGTGCTGCTCAAGAAATGGAAGAGTACCTGCGCGCCCAGAAGCCTCCCTTGTGCCCTTTCTCAGTCACTTTCCCAACCCTTCTTCCCAAAGGGTAACCGCTAAGCAGAAAGCAGACTTCTAACATCACAGATTAATTTTTACTATTTTTAAAAACATTTTATATAAATGGAATCAGAGGTCTAGCTTCTTTCATTCAACATTATATTTATGGGTTATTTTTTAAAATTTTGTATAAATGGAATCAGAGGTCTAGCTTCTTTCATTCAACATTATCTTTATGAGAGTTATCTATGTTGTGGCTTGTAGTTTTGTTCTTTAGCATTGCTGTGTAGTATTCCATTGTGTGAATACACCACAATGAATCGATACATTCTTCTCTTGATTAATATGTAGGTTATTTCCAGATTGAGATTATTAAAAATAATGCTGCTGAAAATCTCCTTGTACATGCCTTTTAGTATACAAATGTATGCAGTTCTGTTACAGCTATACTCGAGCGCAGACTTGCTGGGCGGTAGGGAACTCCTATGTTTAGCTTTAGTAGAAACCACAGAAGTGGTTATACCACTTTATACTCCCACGAGCTGTGTGTAAGAGTTCCAGTAGCCCCACAGCCTTGCCAGCAAGGTTTTACTTTCAGTAATAGAGTGGGTGTGTAGTAGTGTCTCATTTTAGTTTGCATTTGCACTTCCTGGTGACTAATGAGCTTGATTTTCTTCTCAGGTCTTTAGTGACCATTTTGGGGTGTGTGTGTGTGAAGTGACTGTTCGAGTCTTTTTGCTCATTATAAAAATTGAGTTGTATTTATCCCTTTGGTCCCTGTTGAGACCTTCCTGTATCTCCATGCTTCTATTTTCATTGGGTCTGAAATACTACCTTTAGTATTTCCTTTAGAGCAGATCTACTAGTGACAAATACCCTCATTTTTGTTTTGTCATCAGATGTCATTCTTTTGCCTTCATCTTTGTGTATGGAAGTCTAGGTCAGAGGTTATTTTCTTCCCACTTTGACGTCATCATTCTTTGTCTTCCGGCTTCCCTTATCTCTGCTGAGATGCCGACTGTGCTTGTCATTGCTGCTCCTTTGACGTTCATCTGATTTTTGTTTGTTTGTTTCTAACTGCTTTTTAAGGTTTTCACTTTTGACTTTTCAACAGTTTTAACATCATGTGCTTCGTTGTAGTTTTCTTCACATTTATCCTACTTGTGTTTTAGCTCGATACTTTAACAGTTTGGGAGAATTCTTAGACTTTATCACTTTAAATATTGCTTCTGACCCATTCTTCTTCTCTTTTTTTCTTTCTCTCTCCCCAGTAGTTTCACTTTTTCTTAAGTCTCTCATGCTTTTTGTTTCTCCATCTTCTTCTGACTTGCCTTCTGCTTAATAGTAATTATCTTTATAGCTATTTATAATCTGTTAAACCCATCTGTTGATTTCTTAATTGTACTTATTATCTTTTTCAGTTCTAGAATTTTCATTTGTGTTTTTAGAATAGTTTCCAGTCTCTGACAAATTCTCTATTTTGTCAAAATTTCTTGAACATGTTAGTTATGGATATTTTTAAGTCAATGTCAGGTAACTCCAATATCTGTATTTCCTGTGGAAATATTTTAATTCTTGAATTTTGATAATTTTTTTGTTTTTGTTGTTGGCATGCTGTGTTATTTTTAATTAAATGTCAGATATTTGTGTTTTAGAAATAGAGATAATTTGAGGCTCTGGATGAGTTATCCTTCTCCAAGAAGATTTTACTTTTGTTAATGGTAGGTAATTGAATTAGATACAGATCAAATTGATTCAGTCATAACTTGTGAGCGCTCATCTACTTCTGGTCACCCTTACTCCTAGGGTCTAGTCTTTTGAGTTCCCATCAGAAAGCTTTGGGTATATCCAGGACCATTACAGGGCCAGAATGTCGATATTTGCTCCCATGCCCACTGGCTTTGAGAGACTACTGAAAGCTGTGTTCAGTTTCTTAGTCTGTTAGTACCCACTGTCATAGGCAAATGTCTCAAGGGGAAAAGCAGCTTCAGAATTTTCTCTTAGAACTTTTGTTCTCTTTAAGATCTTGGCCCCAAAGTACTGACTGCTTTGGTAGATCTCTGATGCCTTTGAACAGATGTTTGTCCAGTTGTTCTTGGCAGAAATATTAGACCAAAACAAGCTAATCTGCCACTGCCAGCATGGCAATCCTATTTTTTGCTGTTTAATGTCTTTTTAAAGGGAATTTTAAAAGCGTGAGAAGGTAGAATTGTACTTTTTTTTCATTTTAATGCTCATTTTAAATGCTCATTGACAGCTGTGGATAAGGGTAATATATTCTTCTTAAATTAGTCTATGCAAATCTTGCCTTTGAATCCTGGCAAAGTTTTTGGGATAAATGTGGGAGAATGTGAAGTGTATTATGAGTTTGCTCCATAGTTAAGAATCAAGCCAACTACGAAGATACACAAATGGCCAATAAGTACGTGCAAAGATGCTCAACATCATTAGTCATCAGGGAAATGCAAATCAAAATCACAGTGGTATACCACTTCATACCCACTAGGATGGCTAGAATCAAAAAGGTAATAATAATAATAATTCAAGTTAACAATAATAACAAAGACTGGTGAGGATGTGGAAAAATTGGAACCCTCATACACTGCTGGTGGAAATGTAAAATGGTACAGTCGCTTTGGAATTCAGTCTGACAGTTCCTCAAACAATTAAACATAAAGTTATCATATGACCCAGCAAATCTGCTCCTGTAGACCCAAGAGAAATGAAAACATATCCATACACAGATGTTTGTAACAGCACTATTCACATTAGCTAGAAGGTGGAAACAACCCAAATTTTCATCAGCTGATGAATGGATAAACAAAATGTAGTAAATGGGATACTATTTGACCATGAAATGGAATGAAGGACTGATGCATGCTACGCTATAGATGAGTGTTGAAAACGTTATGCTAAGTGAAAGAAACTAGCCACAAAAGACCATGTATTATACGAGTTCATTCATATGAAAGTCCAGAATAGGGAAATCTATAGAGACAGAAAGTAATTAGTGGTTGCTTAGGGCTGAGTGGGGGAGGGGGTTGGAGGAATGAGAGTTAAAGGGTATAGGGTTTCTTTTTGAAGTGATAAAAATGTACTGAAATTGACTGTAGTTTTGGTTACACATATCTGTGAATCTACTTTTAAAGAAACATTGAATTGTACCCATAATAGGAATTGTATGGTATGTGAATTTTATTTCAATAAAGGTGTTACAATAAAGGACCAAAGCAATATTCATAATAGCATTGGGGAGGGAAGGTGGCAGATGTGGGTACAAGCTCATGGTGATGACAATCTCTCTCATTTTCAGTCTCTTCATTAACAGTTTGCTGACCTGTTGCCAGGGCCTGGGGTGGAAATGAAGCCGGATACTGGGTCCTATAATTAGTGGTCAAGAATAACTCAAGCAAGAGTAAGCCATGGAATCTAGCAAGAACAGTGATCTGGATAACTGATCAGGAAGACAACACTGCCGACATAATCTAGGCTTGTCTTAATCCTGGTTGGGCCCCACATCCTGAAGCAGTACTTAGCTTCCTTAGTTACTCCTGTGGTTAGAAAATACTGCACTGTTACTAAATCTCCCGGTTTTGCAGGCCTCTCATGTACCTAAAAGAGATTTTTTTTAAGAGTTTACACTTAAATCTCAAAGACCTTTTCTAATTTGGATCCTACTTCTCTGGAAGTGTTGGAAACAGGTGCAACTGCTTGATTGAGAAAGGCCCATAAAGCAGATGTATGTGCATGGGAAACCCATTACCCCAGAAGTCACCCTCTGTTCCAGGGCTTTGGGAGTTCTCATTGCTCACTTCAATTATGTCTGTTAGAGATTTGGAACTTCAGTTCCTCATCTGGTAGTGAAAAAAGGCAGTTCACAGATTGTGCAATTTTTAATTCATTTCTTCAACACACATATATTAATTACCCACTTCATGCCAGTCACTGTGCTAGGCGCTGGTGATAAAAATCTGCATGAAACAGCAGCTACCTCTAGGAGATTGCACTGAACCGAGGGTACCAAGTGATGAAATGAAGGTTTGTGTAGGTGGCTCTGAGTTCCCAAAAGATTGACGGTTAACTGAGCTTAGAAGAGTCTTGGAAGCATTTAGCACAAGTGAATAAATGTAGTTGAATAAAGGCTGAGAAAAGGCATTATTGATGAGGTAACACTTTGACTGAACCTTGAAGAACAAGTAGGGTTTATGCAGCCAGGCAGAGAGAAGAGGAAGGCTGGTGGCGAAGAAACACATGAGTTCGGACCCTGTGGCAGGAGCCATATGGGAGTTAACAAGTGACAGAGCCAGAAAGGGAGGAAGGCTTTAATGGTCATGCAAATCCTGGAAAATCGTGGTAAAATACAGATTCTGACTCAGTGGGTCTAAGGTGGAGCATTTCTAACAAATCCCGGTCAGTGTCAGTGCTTCTGGTCCATGAGCTACACTGAGTCGCAAGAGCTTAGAGATCTAGTTGAGTGTGATGGGAGAGGAGAGTGAAAAATCCTAGTTAACACGTAACTTTCTGGATAAGATGATCTGGAGTGATGATGTCATGAGCTGCTAGAGGAAAAGTAAAAAGAGATTTTCAAGGAAATATAAATCTTGTTCTGTCTGTGCTTTGTTTTATTTTGAGGCACCTGTATCTAGGAAGAGAAATCTGGTAGGCCCTTGGATAAAATGAAAAAAGTAAAACCATGGTTTCTGAGTGGAAGAGAAAGATGTGACTAAATGTAGTTGAGAAGGGGCTGCAAGAAAAGTGAGAGGATGATTAGGAGAAAACAGCATGATCACTTCTACAGAAAAAGTTTCAAGAAGGTAGGAATGGACATTGTCAAAATGTTGCAGAGAGATCAGGAAGGAGAAAGACCAGAATCCAGACTGCGAGGAATTGAGGACTAGAAATGAGTGTTTTGATGAGAGCTAACTCAAGAGGGTGGACTGAAAAGTGTCAGAGAGTGTGGTAGTAGACAGAAAAGGAGCACAGGGTGAAGGGAGGGGTCCTTCCTTTTTCACTCCCTCACCCTTTTTTTTCCTTCCTTCTTTCCTTCCTCCTTTGCTCCCTTCCTTCCATCCTTCCTTCCTACCTTTTTTTCTTTCTTTCTTCCTTTTGGCATTATTATTATAGAAAATTTCCAGTAAATTTCCATGTACATCACACAGCTTCAACAATTATGTACATTTTTGCCAGTGAAAGGTGGTTTCTTAGATGCAGCTGACTTAGATGTATTCATACACTGAGGAAAAAGAGCCAAGACAGAGGGAGCAGTTAAAAATTTAGGAGAGAAGGATGATAATTGACAGAGCAAGATTTTTGAGAAGTGGCAAATGATGGAGTGTAATACAGGTAGAAATCCGGGCTCCAGATAGTAAGAAAAACACTGTCCACTGAGGTAAGTGAAAAAGAGGCAGAAATCACTGGCCCTCAGAATCTGGTTGAAATTTCAGTTTCTAGAATCTTACTGTGCCAAGTTCTCCAGTTTCCCTCTGCCACTGCACTCCGCATCCACGCAGACTGCCTCAGTTGCTCCCTTGGAGTCATTCACGAATTTTTTTGAAGAATCGATTCCACCCAAGCATTTCACGAGTTCACTTGTTCTGCTGAAGATCCAGTGTCTATGGAGAATAGTCACATTACAGAGAACAACCATTTACCATTCTCCGTCTTGGGAGCAGCCTCTCTTTCTCTCCAAAGCCACAGAAGCCGCTCGCCTTGTCCTGCAGACAGAATTCCTCTCCCGAGGAATAAAATGTTCTCCATCACTTAACACAAAGATTAAGTTTTTGGTCTCAAGTCAGGAAATGAGCAAAGTCATCCCTAATAACAATTAATTTCTCTGTGAAAAAGGATGAGGATTCGTTTGGAAGGAGCTCATTTGGCTGGACTGAAGAGGGAAGAAGATTTTAAGTGTGGCAAGGGTGTGGAATATTGCCAAAGCCTTCTTTTTAGCTTTACCTAAAGTGATGTCTTGACTTCTAATAAAAGATAAAAACAGCAAAATGCCTCCTGACCCCCACCTCTGCCCTGCAGACACTCATAGAAAGTGAGAATAGGGTTATTAGGGGATGTTAGACTTCTATGAAGTGCCACTTAAATGGGTGGGACTGCCAATAATCCCCTTTTGTGTTGACTGCGGGAAGAGAAGGTTGGGAAATGATGTTAGAAACTTTTCTCCATTTAAGTCTGAATAAGTAGACATTTGCATGAGCATTATCCTGGCCTTTCATTAGATAACAGCTTAATTCTAGAGGTAGAAATGTACACTCCAAGTATTTTATAAAGTTTCTTGTCTCCCAAGTATATCTCTCTTCCTGGCCCCCTTTCTGCTGGTGACATTTTGCAGGGAGTACCCAACGGTCGGAATGATGATTGAAGTCAGTGATTTCAAGATAATTTCTTTGCATTCTCTAAGGCTTTAGCAGTTGATTGCTGTTCAGCACCAACTGGGTAAAAATTGGCTAATTCTCTTGATAGAGAAAAAGATTTAATTGGGAAATAATTGACCTAAAAAGAGAAAAATGGATAGATGCTTAAAAAATTGTTTGGATCATTGCATTGTTAAAAGTAATAAGTAATTTGGAGTTAAAGTACCATAAACATAACAATATAAATACTGTATGTGTATGAATACGTAATTTACTTTATAATTATTTATGCTTAGCTCATTTTCTGCATTTGAAGTATTTTTCTTATAGTGGAAAAAAAACATAAGGACTAAAAGAAAAGAATCCAATACTAGATCCTTAAAGTCTGTAGAAATTTGTAACTACACATATAAAAGTATATCAGCAATATGAATTAGCCTCTCAGGAAAAGTAACTCAGTCCAACTACTTCCCAGTCTACTCCTGTGATAGTATTTTTCTTTTAAATTTGATTAGTAGATGACAGTTTTTCCAGTGAATGATACCGATAATTTAAATCCGTGCTAAAAGACTGAGCAAAGTTGATGCTCTGAGTAAAACTGAGCTTCTCCCAGGCAAATAATACCAAAGCTTGAGAGTTTTTATGCCCACCAGGTATAGATGTTTCCCATGGACTCAGAACTTAAATAAGAAAAAAAAACACCTTGATTCCCATGTATTTTAAATTATACATCTAAGTAAAGACAATTATGTTATATGGCCATTGTATTTTAAGAGGCAGGCATGGGAGGTATTACCATCTGGATTTTATGGATGAGAGAGCAGAACCCAGAGAGATTGCCATTTCCCCAGGGTAGACTGGAAAAACAAGAGTAAAACCAGAGCTAGATTTTCAGTTCCTAACTCCAAGCCCTGCCTCCCGACCCTCCTTGCTCCAACATCTGGAGGTGGCAGCAGCCTGTAGTAAGTGATTATAGTTCAGTTTTGACCACACAGTCTGTGCTCATGGGTTGGCAGTACATTTTTTAGATAATAGAACTCAGCCACCAGAGTTAATGCTGTCAAGCGTAGTACCATGATGCTCCATTTAAATGAGCCACATCTTGTCCCCTACGCTGCTGCTTTGTATAAACTGGGCCAACCTATTAGCCATACGTCATTTTAAAGAATAAACAGCTAGAGTTGAGACTTCTTGAAACATTAAGGCCTTTTAGCCCAAGACAGATTGATTCTCAGTAACAAGTGAGGGTCTTATTTCTTCAGCAGTCTCCAGAATTTAAGAATATAACTGAAGAGTAAAGAAAAGTGAGCAATCTGTCATCAGTGTATACATTTAAAAGGTTTTGCAGATAGAGAGAAATTCATGAGCAATTAATTCTTGAGTGCTGTCTGTGTTTCTCGTCCTGGTATATGTTGAGGGTATCAAGAAGACATAGATGTGGTCACTCTTGACCCCTCAGGAGCTTATAAGCTAATTGAGGAAACAAAATACACCAGGCAAAGGACTCTACATATTCAGACAGAGCAAGATATGGTCAGATAGGTGTTTCAGTTTGGGTTGACCCCAAAGCAGACTCTGAGACAAGGATTTGAGTGCATGTCTTTTTGGAGGAAGGTGTAAAAAGCGTGGGAGAAGGGAAGTGAGACAAGGAAGGGAAGGCAGCCAGTAAAAGGAGAGTTATTTGACAGCGGTCACCATAGGTGACCAGAAAGTAATCCTTCAAGGAAACACTGGTAAATGGCCTAGAACACACACCTCAGAGTTATTCTTCCCAAAGAGGAGGGGAACTCAGGTCATTACATTGCAGCTCTTCTCAGGGCTAGACTTGGAATGCGGAAGGGCTCTCCCAGGGTATTAATTCCTCCAAGCTTCAGCCGGCCCAGCACCTGGGCAGAGCATGCTTCTGGCACCATGTGCAGAGACTGACAGCTGGAAGTCAGCCTGCATGCAGAAAACAGAGGAGTCCCAGGAATATGGGGAGGGAGGGGGCTGACAGCAGCTGCCACGGTAGGTTTCTCGGTGGAGGTGAGACATGAGGGTCCTCTTTCTCTTCTCTTCTCAGGTCTATTCATGGTCCTCTCCCTCTTGTCCATTGTGTACGGAGCCTTGCGCTGCAACATCCTAGCCATCAAGATCAAATATGATGAATATGATGTCAAAGTGAAGCCTCTGGCCTATGTCTGTATCTTCCTCTGGAGGAGCTTTGAGATTGCCACTCGTGTCATCGTCCTGGTCCTCTTCACCTCCGTCCTGAAGGCCTGGGTGGTGATAGACATACTCATCAACTTCCTCAGCTTCTTCTGCTACCCCTGGATCCTCTTCTGGTGCAGTGGCTCCCCTTTCCCCGAGAACATCGAGAAGGCCCTCAGTCGGGTGGGCACCACCATCGTGCTGGGCTTCCTCACCTTACTCTATGCCGGGATCAACATGTTCTGCTGGTCAGCTGTGCAGCTGAAAATCAACAACCCTGACCTCATCAGCAAGTCCCAGAACTGGTACCAGCTGCTGGCATACTACATGCTGAGATTCATTGAGAACGCCTTCCTCCTCCTCATGTGGTATCTTTACAAGACTGACATCTACATGTATGTGTGCGCGCCTCTGTTGATCCTGCAGTTGCTCATCGGGTACTGCACGGCCATTCTCTTCATGATGGTGTTCTATCAGTTCTTCCACCCTTGCAAAAAGCTCTTTTCGTCTAGCGTGTCTGAAAGCTTTCAGGAGTGGCTGAAGTGTGCTTGCTGTGACTGCAGGCGGCAGAAATCCTGTGAGTCTGTCGAAAAGACAGATCTGAGGTTTCCCGCAGACAGAGAGGAAACACCTTCTAGCAGTAAAATAAGTTCCATGCCCAGCCAGATCTTGAACACCGATGAGCTCTGTTCTGCGTAATGGGACCCAAGTCTCTTGGGGCACAGACATATTGTTTTCTGGGTTGTTACCCTGTTCTTCATACATGTGATGGGCCCTGCACAGTTAACAAAGCAGGAAGTTAGCTCTCAACTCCTTGTGAGTTGCTCCCCTTTAGAGAGCTCTTGGGCAGGCATGTGGGAACCATGGAGAGAAGCCAGGGAAAGCCCTGAGTGTTGGACGGGCAGCCTAAGGCACCACCATTCACAGTTGACCATGTTCTCCCAGGCGTTACTGGCTTTTTCACTGACACAGTACCCATGATATCTGAGTTGAGCTGGTTAGATCCATCGGGTAGAATGAGGGCAGGGGCTTTCTTGTTTCCTAGTTTTCTGGACTGCTGGTCTAGGTAGCCTAATGTTTTATTATCCCTGAGCATAGTTTTCACCCAAGAGCTGTCTGATGACTAGAGATGGTTACTGGGGTTTTGCCACCAGCCAGATCATTCCTGTCAGAGTTTTCAGAGAGAGCTGTTAAAGTTTGGTTTTTGAATAGACAGATGATCCATTTTCATCCCATTAGGGCTCTTTCTACATAACCAACTGTCACAGCCTTGGCCTGCTATCTCTAATTGATTCAAAAGTCTGGACTTAGAGACTTCATTCTCAATGATCCATGGTTGCAAAATTGGATTCTAAATTAGCTTGTGGAAGTCCTCGAATTTTAGGAAAGTTGTATTCCTTCAGTATGTTGAAGAACTTCTGGATCAAGAGGGTTGTTAAAACAGCATGATTTAGGCATTTGTAAGCTGAATTCTTACCTTCTTGTGGTGGTTGAAGATATGAATCTGCTAGAAGGTAGGCTTAAACCTCTTCAAGTTTCAGTCCTGACAGTTCTGAGAGATTTCTAGGAGAATTAACTTGGATTTGCCTTCTTAAGATAGAAGAAAATAAAACTAATAGTCTTTACTCCACCTCTTCCTTGCCTGTCAGGACAGTTTTAGAGAAGAGTTACTTTGGTTAACTTAAGTTTTTCTAGAAAGCTCCACAGAAATTTCTCACCTAGCACAGGTATATAGGGCATTTTAATTTTCATTATTTGAAGGAAAAGGGTTTCCCCCTTCAGTTAGATACTGACTTCCAGAAACTTTTAAATTTTAGAAAGAGATGCCACAACCAGAAGATTTTTATCTTTAACTGAATGCATTTTAATTTGGCATGATTATGAGTTAATTTGAACAAGATCTCCAATTTTCTCCTAGAATCTCTTATCTTCAGTATAATTTCTCCTTTAATCTGAAACCCTATTTCTTTCATGAAAAAATTGTGTAGCATATCCTCAGTTGTTTTGGAAAAATGCCTGGATCTGGTACCATTATTTCTACCATAAAAACCTTGATAATGAAGTACCTGGGAGCAGGTGACCTGTCATTGATGAGGCTGGACACTGCAGGTGGATCAGGGTTGACAGTCTTAGGACCCCTAAGGGTTGAACTTTCTGACCCATCCCGTTTCTAACTGTCAGGGTTAAAATGGTGAGTTTGAGCAGAAGTTGTGGTCAGAATTAGATAGGGACGGAGAGACTGCTACTTCCCCCGCCGTGGTTTAGAAGCCCGTCTCAAGAACCATTACAAAATCTGAGCCTTCAAATACATTTAAGATCATTTTAATGTAGAATATAGGTACACATCTTGAATGGCCCCAAACCAGACTAATACTGATGGCCTGTCTGACTCCCAAAGCCCAATTATAATTATAATATAAGCCACATTTATAAGGATAAAGAGGTTTGGTAACTAAACTGGGCATTTTGTCGCCTTTAACTCTTGATATGCAGAGACCCCCACTTTGGGGCCATATATGTCCGGTAACTTTGGGGGACAGAAAGCACTGCTCCTTTTCTTCATGGTGAAAATTTAAGTCATAGTGAACTGAGAACTTTTGTTTTAAAATTATTTATATTATACCTCTGAAATGGCAAAATTATACTTCAGACTGCAGAACTAGCTTGCCATAAAGGCAAACAAACCAGCAAATTTCCTCATATCTTGAGAGCTGAAGCATGTTTTTCAGTTATAATTCCAATTTTTAAAACTCTCAGTGCTTTGTCTAATTAATTACATGTCATAACTTGTCATGTCAGATACTCCAACTGAATCACTATCATTTGGTTGGATGGAGGCAAAGTATTTCCTTGAAATATATTGAAATAAGATCATCAAATATGTTTAGACTTTCTCCATTACTGGAGACAGGACAGTATAGAGGTCAGCAACTCCCTGTCCAACCCTACAAGTTACTTAATTGCTCTGTGCCTCAGTTTCTTCCACCAAATTTGCATGATATACTTGCCCGGCCTACCTCACAAAGTTGTCAGGAAGATCACATTAAATAATAGGTGTGAAAATGGTTTGAGAATATTTTTAAAGTGCCATGCATGTTTAAGGAATTGTTATTATAGTTATTCAAGCCCATAAACAGGTTATTGTTCTATTTTTACTGTTAGAAAAGAAACAAGTAGCATCATTCACATGAGTGTCTTGAGTGAATACGTCGGCCTTTGGTCTTAAGGAAGGGCAAGCGTAAATGGTCTTTACTCTCAGAGAGAACTCAGCAGCCGCCCTTTCTCTTACCATCAGTTGCTTATAAAAATTAGCACCCAAACATGTTACTTGGAGGAAAAAGACCCACTGGAATCTGAGAAATTGCTTTTGATAGCAAATGAGTTTATCATTTTTGTATCTGTCATCGTTCATAAAGGACATAGCATCTTTTGTTAATTTTGGCTTACAGTTTGAATGCCTGATCTTGCTAGACTTTAATTGAATGTGGGTATAATCTTTTCAGCCTTGTAAATGGGAAAATAAAAATTAAAATTGGTTGTCAAATACAGCATTTCCTTGGAAACCACGTTAGAACATGAGTGCTGTGATTATGAGTGTGTGTGTCAGTACTTCTCAGCCAGCACATTGTGGATGTGAGCTTCTGCAGGCTGCTTCTCTGCAGCCATTCACTCTAATAAATATTGTGTATGTTTCTTCATATAATAAATTAATTTTTCGTTTTCTCCTTTTTCATTCCTTATACAGTCCTTTCCTGACTTTTTGACTTCAGGGACTATTTTAGAAACAATTTTGAGGAGGGAGGGTATAGCTCAGTGGTAGAGTGCACACTTAGCATGCATGAGGTTCTGGGTTCAATCCCTAGTATTGCCATAAAAAAAAAGAAACAAATTTGAAAATGATTTTGTTGTGATTAATTATGATTTTGTAACTTCCCCTGGAAATTTTGTCTGTAGGATGAGAAATTTGAGAGTGCTGGTATTCTGCTTTGCAAGACACCAACAGTCCATGGAGTCTCCTCTGATTGTTTTATAAGCATTTACTCCATGTAAAGCTACACAGCTAGATACTAAAATTCCACTCAAACACAAGTGGTATACTGGTCCAGAAATATAAAATACCAGATGAGCAAATCAATATTAACATAAACAGATAGCCAAAGGTAAATGACAATCCATTCCTGGAAAAAAATCAGGTTTTTTTCCATGTCCAAATGCAATATTTAATTTTTTTTATTGAGGTATAATTGACATATAATGTTATATTAGTTTCAGGTATACAACATAATGATTCAACATTTGTATCACTGCCAAATGATAACTGCAATGATTTTATTTACCATCCATCACCATACAAAGTTATAAAACATTTTTTCTGATGAGAAGTTTTAAGATTCACTCTCTTAGCAAATTTAAAGTTCACCATGCTATATATTACACCCCATGATATTTATTTTATAACTGGAAGTTTATGCCTCTTAATCCCCTCTACCGATTTCTCCCCCCCCCCTCAATTCCCCTCCCCTCTGGCAACCACCAGTCTGTTCTCTGTATCTGTGACGGTTTTTTTGTTTGTTTTAAGAAAGAAAAATACCATATTATTTCACTTGTATGTGGAGTCTAAAAAACAAAACAATCAGTTATTAAAGGGGTCATTTCAGAGCGTGGGATAGACATAGATTGTTGGAATAATTCCTTTTCCTCTGAAGGTGGCCTTGCAATTTGGGAAGACTTAGCTATAAGACAAAGTCTTTTGAAAGAGATCCATTGGTATTCAGTCAACCCCTTGAGAAAACTGGCCATCAAAAAGTGTAGTGTTTAAGTAGGCCAGTCTAAAATTACTTCACTTAAGGGAGGGTACGGCTCAGTGGTAGAGTGTATGTTTTGCATGTATGAGGTCCCAGGTTCAATCCCCGGTACCTCCATTAAAAATGTTTAAAATTACTTCATTTGATGTTTGTAAGTGTTTTTTCTTTTGAAATCATTTCAAGCTAATAGAAGAGCCTTAAGAATAGTGCAAGGACTTCCTTTATCCTTCACCCACTTTCATGTATTAATATTTTGTCACGTTTGCTTTATAATTCTTATTTCCCTCTTTTGCCCTTTTATACCTAAATACTTCAATGTGTATTCTCTTATACACTGAACAGAGGCATTCTCTTACATAGCCACAAAACGATGATAAAATTCTGGAGATTAAACAGGAATACAATAATAGTATCTAATCTAGAGTTTCTATTCCATTTAACAATGGTACCAATTATGTTTGTTTTCACAAAACTTCCTTAAAATGTGATTCTACTCCGTTCTCTTCTCTGGGGTCTCTTTATTTAAAGTTATGAGTAAGTTTTAACTTCCCTATGAATGCTGGGAAAACTATGGCAGACTTTGAAAATCTGTTTGAAGAAAACGCACGTTATCAGTACTGACTAACAGCTTAAAAGCATAAATTTGGGATGTTTACTGGTGAACTGTGGGTAATTCTTCATGGATATTCATTTTAGGCATCAAATGTTTGCTGCTTAATATGTGAGCCTGTAGTTCATGCCCTTCCCCCGCCCCACTGTGATGGTTCTGTTTTACAGCGTTTAGGCCCAAGTTTGCAACGATGAGGAAGAGGGTGAGGGAAGTACAGTATATATTATTCTGCCATGACCGTATTTCCCCAGTGCCCCCTCCAGGAGACTGTATTCTTTATGAACATCTTTCTAAGTGGGAAAGACCTCAGAAATACCAACTAGACACTAATGAGTGACATTTTGAGCCTTTTCTCTTTTTCAGAAAAAGGCACTTCATCTCAGCAGAGATTTGTACAGAGCTGGGAATTCAGAGACATCCCCAATCCCTTCCTTCCCAGCACACAACAAACCCTATCAGACTAGACCCTTAACCCGCTAAGAAGGTGTGTCCACTGCAGAAGCCTGCCAGAAAGAAAGCCTCACTCCTCCCAGTCACCCTCTCGGTGTGTTTGTTGCTCTGGAAATTACTCCAGGAGGTCTAAAACAGTGCTGGTTC
This sequence comes from Camelus dromedarius, assembly GCF_036321535.1. Taxonomy (NCBI): domain Eukaryota; kingdom Metazoa; phylum Chordata; class Mammalia; order Artiodactyla; family Camelidae; genus Camelus; species Camelus dromedarius. The sequence continues at coordinate 85,595,017 of NC_087472.1, read as the reverse complement.
AAGCAGGGTTTGGACCTCAGAGCATCTCTGAGGATGCACAGCACGATGTAGCAGTGTCTTTTTGCAGCAGGTTATCAGGAAACGTCCCACTCAGACTCCGCTGCGTGAGGTTGCAGGGTTTGCCTCCTCCCAAGGATTCAGCCAGAGAGGTTTTGAGATTCTGCCTATGCTCCTGTTCCCTCCCTGCCTCCCATCCTGAATTAATTCTCTCTCTCCAAATGATGAGTTCCTGATTGAAGCTTGATTAGCCTGCTTCCTAGAGCCCTGGGACATCAGCCTCCGTAGACATCTGCATTATGCATACCGGGTTAATTTCTTATCAGTCGGCTTCCTATTTTAATTACCTAACTCGACAGTTAATGAGGCGGGTTTTCAGGAGCGATAGCACTCAAGAAACAAAACAGGATTTAGAGATTCTATCTAGGAGCAATGCTGCAGGACCATCCCTGCCACCACTCCAGTGGAGAGGAGACTGCTTCCCTGGTGTCGCCTTCTCCTAACAAGGTGACCTTCTTAAGTGGACTGGCAGAATGTTTGAGAACAATGGCGCCCAGCTGTAGAGCTGCAGACCTCCAAGAATTACAGAGACATTGCGCTCCTGTCCACTAACTAAAGATGTTTGACACTATCTGGGGATGCCTGACACACATCTGTACACTTGTTTTTCATACCCATGGGGGTGCTGTTGTGAGTGATAAAACAGGACTGATTAAAAGTGTCACTGTATTTAAAGTAACTTTGTCATTACCCCCCAGGCCCTACCATGAACAAGTGTTAAAAATTCAATCACTATCATGTGGGAAGTGACCTTAAAAGACCTCCTTTGTCATTGAAAATGTTGGGAACTACTACCCTAGAAAGTTTTTTCACCGATGGACTATTTTCTCCCATATACTTAGAGTATATTCTTTTCCTTTTATTTTTTTTTTTAATTTTTTATTGAAGTGTAGTTGATTTACAATGTTAGTTTTAGGTGTACAGCAGTGATTGTTATACATATACATACACATATATTTTTTCTTTTCAGATTCTTTTCCATTATATGTTATTACAAGAAATTGAATATAGTTCCCTGTGCTATACAGTAGGTCCTTGTTGTTCATCTATAATATATATAGAAACTTGTGGCTGTTAATTCCCAACCCCTAATTTATCCCTCCTGGTCCTTTACCCTTTGGCAACCATAGTTTGTTTTCTATGTCCATGAGTCTGTTTTTGTTTTGTAAATATAATTTGTATCATTTTTTTTTAGATTCCACATATAGGTGATATCATATGATATTTGTCTTTGACTTACTTCACTTAGTATGATAATCTCTAGGTCCACCCATGTTGCTGCAAATAGCATTATTTCATTCTTTTTTATAGCTGAGTAACATTCACTGTGTGTGTATATATATATGCATATACATATATATATACACATACATATATATATATTTACATACATACACCATCTTCTTTATCCAGTCATCTATTGATGGACATTTAGGTTGTTTCCAAATGAGGGTTGTTCACACGTGAATCACTTGGCTTGTCTCATTCCCAGCTTCATTCAAGAGATGATAAAATCTTTTTATTTTAAAAATGTAACGTGAATGTTCTACCTTCAAAAAGTAAATTATCTACCTTTACACAAAGTATGTCATCAAGGTGAAATGCTTTTACAATTTCAAAGCACTAAAAAAAAGTATGTTATTATCATAATAACCATCAAAATAATTAAGTGATTGCTACACCTTCTTCAGTTCATCTCCCAATTCACTTCCTTGGCCTTATCAGAAATTATATCAAAGTGTTTTCAGCTACAATTTGTAGAACAACTGATTAGAAGTGGCTTAAACAAGAGGATTTTGTTACCTGACCTAACAAGAAGTTTGGTTGCTTCCTCTTCACATTTGTCTCTTTACCATTACAAGAGGGCAGCCTGGGCTCCCAGCATCATATCTACAAAACTGAATCCAAAATTAGAAAAAAGGATTTCCCTTTGGGTATCTCTGTTCTTTCAGGAGGAAAGTCTTTCCTAAAATCACCTACCAACCGCAGCAAAATACCCCAAATGTCCTACTGGCCAGAGTTGAGTCGCTTCCCTACCTCTAAAGCTGTCTCTGGCAAGGAGAATAAAACATGGTCGTGGTTTCCTGTGACTGCACAGTGTTCACCCCTCGGAGCTGGCCAAGAGGCCACCATCTTTTAGCTTACAGTAGGAAGAATCCCCACAGAAATGTGGTTCTGCAAGCAACAAGGAGTGGGGGAAATTGCCATTTGCTGAGCAACCTGACATTTCCCTGTCATTTTAAAAACTAAAGCTTCAGCTATGCTGATGAATTGGGGAAGAATGTGGAAGTTCCCTACCCCTCCCCCCACCCAAAAAAAGTCCTGTACTTCCTTCATCTCCTTTTGCATTATGTGTCCCTGGTTAAGAAGTTCTCAGGAAGAAGTCATATATTGAATAAATATGGCAATTACACCCAGTTATCTTGTGAGAATGCCTACTAATGGGATTGTCTTTGTGTCGCTGGAGTGAAATTGTAGGTCTGTGGGCATCTAAAGGAGTTAGGAGGAGAATTCTTAGCTCTGAAGAATCAGGAATCCTAGAGGTTAGAAGGGGAAACCAGATAGTCATATTAGTTCAACAGACACTTGAAGAGTGCCCGCGTCTGCCAGGTGCTGGACTCGGCTCTGAGGGTAGACTGGCAAGAAAGACACCAGCTCTAGTGTCCAGAACTCTGAGTCTAGTTGAAGAGTCAGACCTAACCTGGTGATCTTAATGCACTGAGGTAAGAGTTATGATGAGACTAGAACCCAGGAGGTCCCAAGGACAGAAATAAGGAGCCCAGATCTGGTCTTGGAGGTTCAGAGAAGATTCACAGAGAAAGTGATATATAAAATCTGAGACAAGAGCTGAATTTACCCTTAAGTTTATAAAGCTAAAGCCTCAGGTCCCCCAGGGAATGTGGGGAGTTGTAGCATATTCTAGGCGGGAAGGAGAAATCAGGATGCAATCAAAAAGCACATTTATTAAGTAATTCTGCCACGTTGTCCAAAGAAATCACAGAAGGAAGGGACCAGAATCTCTAAGGCACCTGTGACTTGTTATGATTTTCTTTTCATTCTGAATATTCTTTCATTTTGTACCTAGTTTTGAATTCATATTTTTTATCTTTTTTTCAAAGCCTCTCCCTAGACCAAGTTGTCTAATTTTCAGGCCCCATAAAACCTAGATCTGCCCCTGCTTGAGATCTGAAGCATGAGTAGCTGTTTGCCTGGTGAAGGCAGTGGAAAGAATATTCCTGGTAAAGGGAACACCACATGCAAAAGCCCGGAATTAGTGAAAAAGGACATTTATAATCAGGGAACAGCTCATAGGTCAGTGTTGCTGGAACATGGGAGAGAGGTGAGGGGCCACCCTCCTCTTTTCCTGGAAAAGCTGATAGGACTTATCAAGGCCAACTAGTGAGGTAGAGCGCATGTGAGCCTAAACCCTGGTTTATCAAGTCTTATTTTTTGTTCCTTGGAACCAAAAAAGTTACCACTGCTTAAGTAGATAAATTAGACAAAAAATACATTTTCTTCAAACTGATTTTTTAGGAGGGAGACTCTTAAGTGCTCACATTGTGGAGGAAGACAGTTTGGCTAAGGGGTCATAGTCACATGGCATTTGATGGTGTCAGGCCAGGGCCCAAGAAAGACAGCTGTCCCTATCCAGACCATCCACCTCTTTATTCAAAGTCCCTGAGGACAGTGTTTCCTGAAAGAAGCAAGACCCTTTATTATCTCCCCCAACCATGATGCAGAACTCTAGTCAGCTGTTTGGACACATCTGAAAGAATCCTTTCCTCCACACCAGAAAGATTTCAGTAACACTTAACAGCAGGGTATAAAACCTACCCTGTGTACTTTATGTTACTGCCAATACTCTGCTCTTGGAATTACAGGACCAATGGGAGGAAAATCTCCATCACCTGCTCCAGTGGGTACATCTTTCACCTGTAAAGGGCTTAACTAAGTGGACGAATCCTGGCCCTGAAATCTGACCAATTGGACATCATGGATTATAGAAAGGGTCCAAAGAGTTACAAAAGGAGGCAGAGTGGTCTTCATTCATTCCTCAGGGTCCTACATCTCTCCTAGTACCGTGGGTTACAGGAAAAGAAAGGAAGATCCTAACTCCCCTACCTGAATGTTGACCTCCCTTTTCAGGTCGTAGAACTTCTTGGAATTGCTTTATATTCACCTCCCAGACTGAATCCATTCTCTACTTTCTCTGAAGAACTGATTCTGAAGGAAAGAGATAGATAAGGTTTCTATTAGGTCCCAAAGAACTACTCAGGGGAGATGGGACTCTGTAACCTGACAGGGCTACCTGGGATTACGGGAGGAAACAAATATTGTAAAAGACACATCAGATTTCTAAGACTTAGTACAAAAAAAATAGAAAATATCTTAATAATTTTAATACTTGATGACATGTGGCAATGATAATATTTTGGATACATTGGGCTAGTTATGGGATTTATTAAAAATTAATCTTTTTTACATTTTTTTATTGAGTTATAGTCATTTTACAATGTTGTGTCAAATTCCAGTGTAGAGCACAATTTTTCAGTTATACATGAACATACATATATTCATTGTCACATTTTTTTCACTGTGAGCTATCCTGTGCTTTACAGTATAATCTCGTTTGTCTATTCTGCATATGCCTGTCAGTATCTACAAATTTGGGGGAAAAAATTAATCTCACCCCATCTAGTTACTTTCGAAAGTTGGCTATTAGGAAATGTAAAATGTCATAGGCGGTTGGCATTTGTGGTTTGTGTTATACTGGACAGTGCTGCTTTAGACATTTGGATAGAAAGATGCTGTTGCCAGTAGATGTAGCCGGTGTCTAGGTTCTTGTCCTGTCCCAGAAAGAATTCAGAGGTGAGATGCAGAGGTTAAGAAAGTAAAGTGAGGATTTATTAAGGGATGGATAGTACATTCTCAAGGGGAGAGCTGGCAGGCTCAGGTGAGCGGCTGCCCTGAGTTTCTTTGGTGAATTGGTTACGTGGAGTATAAAAATGAATGGGCAGATTATTCATTGGGGAGGGAGGAATTTAGGATCATGTTCCCTGATTTTCATCCCAGCTCCACCTTCCCAAAGGGAGGAGGGATTTTTGTCCTTATTTAGTCTGGATATGAGGTGTCATGGCATCGGTGCATGATGGGTACTTCCAAACTGAAAGGCTAATTTTATTGAAATGAGGGCATAATGAGCAAAAGGTTACATTCAGACCCTGGAAATTCCTTCCTTTTCTCACCTTTTTTTGTCGGTCTCCAGGCCACTCATCACCCCAAAAGGTGTGACCACTTATCAGCCCAGAGGTTCCTGCTTTTCTTTCTCTGCCCAGGGACCCCTGGTGCTTACATGATGTATGGTTTCCTGCATTTGGCCTGTGCCCCTCCTTTCTGCCCAATTCCTGCCATTTGGTCTGTGTCCCTTTCTCTGCTCATATCTAGCTATCTGCCTGCTCTAACAATACCCTGAAGACCTGCTTTTCTACGAAGAAGGCTAAGTGCACCACAAAAATGTCATTAGCCAGGTCTCATTCTTGGATATCATTTTTATCCTCTCATGTCAGAAAAATTATATTTACAATAAGAACAGGTATTCCTCATTCTATATTTCTATGTTCAAAGAGAGTGTTCTGAGCAGTGGGGACAATGTTTTCCTATACCGTGGTTCTCAACCTTGGCTCCCCATTAATCACCTGAAGGCTTTAGAAAATTCTGAAGTCAGGCTTACACCCCAGGCCAATTAAGTGGTAGTATGTGGGAGTGCGACCTGTGGATCAGGGTTTTTCTAAATTTCCCCCAAGTGATTACAATGTACTTGGGAGCTCCAGCCTTCCAGAAATCTTGCTTTATAAGAAAGGCAAGTGTCTGGGGCTTGACAGCAGGTGGCTATTTTATCAGATATATGTGTCTGAAGGTAGCAGAGTCACTGACTCCCTTACACTGTGCTTAGATAGCCAAGTAAAATGTAGCTTTCCTTATTCCAGAATGGATCCGGGCTTCCTCATGAGTCCCCATCCGCATTTGGCACACATACAAAAAAAGCTCAGACAAGGCAAAACCTTGCTAACCTGGTATCTTTATCTCTGCAAAACTGAATAGTTTCTCTAGAATAACTGGCCATCTTAGATGTAAAATGCTCTTTCAGAACACCTTCCCCGCCCTCCTCCTTTACTAAGAAAATGGCACTCCAGTGTGTGGCAGACACCGTGTGTGCGCCACCTCATGGCAGAGGGGCCCCTGCACCTTCTGCTGAGTCTGCGCCCAGGTCTGCAGCTGGTGGGGCCTGTCCTCTGCTTTCTTCTTGGGCCTTGCTCTGCTCACTGTGAGCTGCAGACCCCGGAGCCCGCGCCATTCCCTCCTCCCGGCCCTGCACCTTGGCTGTTCCACAGAGGATACAGTGAAGGCTTTGGGCCTCGGCCTCTCGTCCCAACTTCCCTGGGCAAGGCTGGGCCTCTGGAACCCTGTGGTCACAGCAGAGGGCTAGTCCCTGCCCTTCTCTGTCTGACCTCTCCTCCTTGCTAACTCATGATTAGGTTGGGCCTAGGACAGCGTCCCTCAGAGAGTCACCAATGGGAAGAGAAGCACAAGGCCCTAAACCACGGGCATGCTCTTAACTCATTCCATCTGTCTTCCCAGGCTGAAGTCTGAGGGAGGGCCTTCAGGACGCAGGGGGCCCCCTCCTCCCACAACCCCTCGCCCGAGGGCCCACCGCCCACTTCCTCTCCCTCACAGCCTGCCTTTCTCTGAGGCAGCAAGTCTGTCCCAGGTGACCCAGGCGAAGACAGTGTCCTCTCTGCTCTGCCAGAACAATGTGACCTCAGCCCTCTAGGACTGGCTTTTGATGTGCTCAGTGAGAGCCAAAGAACTTAGACACCAGTCTTTTCTCACAGCCAAGTCTGGCTTTCAAGATCCTGGCTTCAACTCAAAACATCTTCTTTTTGCCAACCTCCAGTGGAAACACTATCCTCTTCTCTTAGATTCTACCCTAAATCACATCCCTCCATTCCCTCATCCCTGGCCGATGCTGCCTCAAGATGACTAGGGACAGGGCCAGCCACATGGAAATGCAAAAGACAAAAGCCCAGTAATATGCATTTTAAGATATGATTATTACTCTTATTATAATTATGTAGGACCAGTTTAGTGAGGGCCAGACCCTGTTGGGTGCTTTCCCTGAATTAAGTCATCTAATCCTGATTATAATCTAATGAGCAAACAGGCACAGAGAGGTTAAGTAACTTGCCCAAAGTCACACAGCTGTCAAGGTCAACCAGGAATTTGGATCTAGACCAGCTCCAGAGTCTATATTCCTAACCTCTTCCCTCCCTTCATGAGGCCCCTCCCCTCTGCACACTCTCCACTTGTCTTCGAGAGAGACACAAAGATGAAGAGCTCCAAGAAAACATTCTTTTGACATGAGAGGTCTAGGATATCTCGCTACCAAAATGCTTTTTGGAAGGGGTTGGAGTACAATATTTAAAAAGTAAATATATGTGCAGGAAGACATTTCAGTTGGGTTTATTATCAATCATTAAAGCTCCATGTCCCAACAGTATTTAATCTGTCTCTGTGGCGTCCAAGTCCTTGCTTCAGGCTCTTTTGAATTCTGGACATTAACCTAGTGTGACTTATTGTAAAGTGCTCTTAGCCTCGCTCATTACTGCCTCCTAATTCCTTTTGTCTATCAGCTATTCCTGCACAATTTGCATGTTCTGATGTGATTATATATTGCTCTCTGATTGCATCCTACACATATATTCTGTTTCCCCGACTTGTCTGTGAACTCCCTGAGGATGGGGACTATATTCTCTATCAGACTCACAGCCCCCACGGTGCTAGCACAGCAGGGAGCACAGAGAAGGGGCTCAGTAAAGATTTGTGGATTGATTCACTTGGGGAAAAGTTAATTATCTCTCCCTGCTTACTCTTCAAATCTTTGAAACTTAAACTTAACCTCTGGCTTCCTTTATATTTCAGATATATGCACTGGCCTGTGTACTAAACTGCCTGGGCAGAAATTTTGGCACTGCCTGTTCCTTGCTGAGTGGCTTTGGGCTTGGTGCAGTCACCCTCGATGCCTCAGTTTCCACAAATGCAAAATGAGGGTGTCATTGCACTATCTTATAAGGTTGGTGTAAGGAGTAAATGAGATAAAACACATTGACCAGTTAGACTAGCGCCTGGCACATTGTAAACATTCAATAGCTGTCAGCTATAAAAAAAATGGATGCATGTTCCTCGTTTACCTTATAATCTCACTTCTACTGCCATCTAGTTTCTATACCCCAAGCACACAGTTACATGCACATGACAAAACATAATATTTTAAATATTTAAAATTTTCTATCCATTCCCCCACGTCCTCACATTTTTCAAATACTGTGTGATTTTCAAACGAACCCCTCAACGGTCACATTGTTTTGGCCACCAGGTGGCGGTGTTTGTTCAGCCAGGTAGTGAATGTTGGAAGTTGCCACACACTGGGGCCGGGTCTGAACTTAGGATGCTGTTTCAGAATTTGCACAGGTTCTAATTTTCTCCGTTCCATGCACTTTCCTTGTCCTGTGACTGGCTGTTTCTTTCCTTCTGCTTCTTTTCCCCTCTGCTGCCTGACCCGCCTCCATGATACATCTGACCGCCTCCTCAAATAGGCACCTTGTAGACTGTGGACTTGCAGAAATATGGTTGAGGTTTCCATACCCTCCAGCAAGGTGCTGACCAGAAACGATGTTTTTTTAAAAAAGCCACCTGGAACATCCTGGAAGACTAAAGGTTAAATCACTAAAGGGGCAGGAGAGGTAAATGCCCAGCTGGTCTCCCCCCCCTCCAGTCTCTCCACTCCTCTGCACTCCAAGCCCAGGGCAGGGTCGTGGTGACCAATCCTGACATTTGGTTGCCACCCTGACATTCTCCATGGCTTTAGAGCCCTTCCCAGCACAGCTCTCCTTGAAGTTTCTGGTAACCAAACCCGTGTTTGCCGTCCCAGGTAGAGCGAGTGTCTGGGTCCGAGCATCTGGGTCCGAGCTACACCTGCACTGAGCTGCCTCCCAGAGCCACTGCCCAGGCCTCCGCACCATTTCCTCTGCCGCAATATGACAACAGCAAGGCATTAGTAAGGGCAGCCACTGTCGGTGAGTCTGTTCTATGAGCCGGGCCTCAGTGATTCACAGACGCCATCTCACTTCACCTTCAGAACAGGGCTGAGCAGGAGCAGTTACACCTGTGGAAGCCATGGCTGAGGATAAACAACTGGTCAAAGTCAGGCAGCCCGGAAGTGGAAGAGCTGGGTTGAGTCCAGACCACTGGCTTGAAAAGCCCGCTCTTCCCCTTCCACTCACTTGCGGTCCCCCGGGACATGCTATGCTCTTGCTTCAGCAGCTCAGAGTGGAACAAGCCACCGCTCTCACACCCACCCCACACCCACAATTCCCAGATGTCCCTCCCCGTCACCACCCACAGCTTACACCTCTGCAGAAAACTCAGACTGGGCAACTTGACCTGCCGCTCTGGGAAGGCTGTGGCCCTTCACTCTGGGGTCCCATCTCCAGCAAGCTGGGAAAGAGCCCCTGTGATACCTAGACGGACCGGGCAGCCCCATGACAGTGGTAGCTAGGTACATGATGAGAGAGGTGACAGTCACCATCTGCAGTGCTGGAGAAAGCCGGTGAACTGGGGAATGAGGGGAACACGAAGGGAGGCCTACAAGGAGGCCTGTCCTCTGCCTCTGAGCTGAGGTTTGGCCTCTCCGGGTTATGAGGAATTCCTCCACACCCTGCGGAGGGGTCAGCTCCTACATGGAGAGATTCTCCTGTGAGGTGAGGGCAGGGGTCTGCGTTTCCAGGGCCCAGGTGGGACAGGTTGACAAACCATTTCTGGTCCATGAGGCTTCCTATAAGACAGGCCTGGATTCTGTCTGAGGGCGCTGGGGACGGACTCCCCATTCCTGCTGCTTCAGTTGTGTGCGACCCTCGCATCCCCATTGTGGTGAAGAGAGGAAGGGGCAGATTGCCCTGACGGTTTTGGTTCATTGCACGGTTGATTTTGTTGGCCTGAGAAATGGGTAGTCATGGAAACCAGAAGGCTTGTTCTGGAAGGGCCCTACTAGCCTCGTGTTTCCATCTTACGTAATGCAGTTTCCAGAATTCTTCCCCCTGTGGTGTAAACCATGAATGGATCCCAAAATCAATTTAGTGGATCACAACCAGAATTTTTTTAAAAAAGGAAATAGAATTGAATACAAAGGAAAATATCAGAGTGCCTTACACATATCAAGTCAGTTATTCTTTGGGGGCATTTTTATTTCAGTTCTATACATTTATGAGTGCAGTGGGTCACAGTATAAAATGTATTCTTATTGGAGCTGTGGTCCCAAATGTTTATAAACTGCTGCTAACCTGAGTCTCACCTTGACAGAAGGGAAAAGCTTGCTTTTATTTTTTTTCGAGAAGAAAAACATTTCTAGTACTCAAAAACTGGACACAACCTAAATAGTCATCAAAGGTAGAAGAGATAAATAAATTGGGGCATAATTCCCTGATGGGAATATTATATATATGGCAAAGAAGGTGAATGAACTATAGCTGTATACAGTAACATGGATGAATTGTATTAACATTGTGCTGAACATAAGAAGCAAGATGAAAAAGAACACATACTTTATGATTTAGCTTATGTAAAATTTTTAAAAGGAAAAACTAAAATCTATAGTTTAGGGATATATCCATAGGTGGTAAAAGATATAAAGGAAAGTGACCATATATATGAAGTCAGGGATATGGTTACCCGAGAAGGGAAGGGGGTTTCTTAACCCTGCTGATGCTTACCTGGGAATTCAGTTTAACATTATTAGTTAAATTATATGTCTATGTTATATGCATTTCTAGGTATTCATCGTTCATAGCTTTTTTTTTTAGGTTTTTTTGGGGGGGGTAGGGGTGGGAGATAATCAGGTTTATTTATTTATTTATTTTTAGAGGAGGCACTGGAGATTGAACCCAGAACCTCAAGAATGCTAAGCATGCACTCTACCACTTGAGCTATACCCTCCCCCGTTCATCATTTTAAAAAAGATTGTAAAAGTACAGTGATCAAATTTGTACCTTTCAGTCTACATTTTTATTAGTTACTGGTTTTAATCACTTGCTGTAAAACATCTTGGCAGTGAAACACTCGCAGAAGCAATTATAAATTAAATTATGTCGGGGCCTGTTAGTTCTAGACCAACACCGTCCAATAGAAATTTCAGTGATAAAAGAAGTGCTGTGTATCTGTGCGGTGCAATAGGGGCTGCACTAGCCACTTGTGGCGATTGAGCATTTGAGATACTGCTAGTGTGACTGAGAAATTCAATTTTATATTTTATTTAAATTTATTCAAATTTACAAAACTACATGTGCCTAGTGGCTACCATATTGGATAATACCAGTTGAGGCCAATTTGCTTGGTATAATGAAATGTACTAATGCTTTGTTTTTAGACCAGCCTAAATTTGAATCCTATCTCTATTACTACCACCATGAGACTTTAGGCAGAATACTTGATTTTTCTAATCCTCAACATATCCATCTGTATAATGGGGATGTGAAGAGATACTTCTTAATCTTGATGTGAGTACTGTATTAAATTAATGAATGCAGACCACCTATCACAGACTCTGCCAGCAGTTGATGCTGAAGAAACGTTGGTTTCCTTCCCATACCTATGTGGCCATCTTGGAATTGTGGGAGCTCCAAATAAGGGCTGGATGAGAGAATTCAGATGATTTGGTGCAATCTACACCACATCTCTGTTGTCAGTTGCAAAGATCTGTCTTCAGGGCAGCAGCACCATCATTGCAACTCTTTAGCAGAACTTCTTTTATAGCTCAAACTCCAAAGAAACAGTTATGTCCATGTTTCCAAGAAGAAACACATATCCAAACACCAGCCCACCCCTTAGATATAGAAAAAGACCACCTACCCACACCAAATTTTGTTTGCTTTTGCCTAGTTTTGTTTCTTAGATTCAACAAGTGTATACATTTTATTGTTAGGGAGCAGGATGCATTATTTATTTCTTCCCTCAGTGAGTAATTCTTCAGCATTTTTCCCTTTTGGTATGAATATTATATTGTATTATTATATTATATATTATTATTCATGTTACTAAAACTTAATTTATGTTCTCAACATGTTTTTTTACTTCTGTGTGTTTCTAATGTGTCTTAATATGTGACCAGAAACCTTGACGAATTTGCAGTGTTTGAAAAATGGAATTCTCATTTACAACTGATACAGGCTGAATTATGTCTCCCTCACCTCCAAATTCATGTGTTGAAGTCCTAACACCCAGCACCTCAGAATTTGACTGTATTAAAGACGCAATTAAATTAAAATGAGGTCCTGAGGGTTGGTCTTATTCTAATATGGTTGATGTCCTTCTGAGAAGAGATTAGGACACAGGCAACACACAGAGGAAAGACCATGTGAAGGCAAAGGGAAAATGACCATCTACAAACCAAGGAGAGAGGCTTCAGAATGAAACCAGTCCTACTGACACTCTGATCTTGGACTTCCAGCCTCCAGAACTGTGAGACAATAAATTCGTGTTGTTGAAGCCACCTGGTCTATAGTAACTCATTATGGCAGCTTGAGCAAATTTATACAACTTTCCTCTCATGAGGTTTCTCAGTTTATATATATCTGGCCAGATATTTTTAATCAGCTACCCGGACTCAATTGCTGCAGTTTATATTAAAATGTGCTGGTGGTTGAAATCAATTGCACACTTCTGTGTGAGCCAATAACGTGAGGCAAGTCTTTAAAAGGGTAGCACAATCGGTCTGAGATTGCACCATAGATATGCTATCTCCAAAACATGGGAATTCAAGATCCCCCCTCCTTTTTTCCCCTTTTTTAAAAATTGAAGTATAGTCAGTTTACATTGTTGTGTCAATTTCTGGTGTATAGCATAATATTTCAGTCATACATATACATACATATATTTGTTTTCATGTTCTTTTTCATTATAGGTTACTACAAGACATTGAGTATGGTTCCCTGCACTATACAGTAGGACTTTACTGTTTATCTATTTTATATATAGTAGTGTGTATCTGCAAATCTTGAACTCCCAATTTATCCCTTCCCACTCCATTCCCCTCCTGGTAACCATAAGTTTGTTTTCTATGTCTGTGCATCTATTTCTGTTTTGTAAATAAGTTCATTTGTGTCTTTTTTTTTTAGATTCCACATGTAAGTGATATCATATGGTATTTTTCTTTCTCCGTCTGACTTACTTCACCTACGATGATAATCTCTAGGTCCATCCATGTTGCTGTAAATGGAAATATTTCATTCTTTTCTATGGTTGAGTAGTATTCCATTGTATGTATGTGTATGTATATACACACACACACATACTACAACTTCTTTTTCCAGTCATCTGTCAATGGACATTTAGGTTACTTCCATGTCTTGGCTATTGTAAATAGTGCTGCTATGAACATTGGGGTGCATGTATCTTTTTGAATTAGAGTTCCCTCTGGATATATACCCAGGAGTGGGATTGCTGGATCATATGGTATGTCTATTTTTAGTCTTTTGAGGAATCTCCATACTGTTTTCCATAATGGCTGCACCAAACTACATTCCCACCAGCAGTGTAGGAGGATTCCCTTTTCTCTACACCCTCTCCAGCATTTATCATTTGTGGACGTTTTAGTGATGGCCATTCTGACTGGTGTGAGGTGATATACCTCATTGTAGTTTTGATTTGCATTTCTCTGATAATTAGCAATATTGAGCATCTTTTCATGTGCCTATTGGCCATTTGTATGTCTTCATTGCAGAATTGCTTGTTTAGGTTTTCTGCCCATTTTTGGATTGGGTTCTTTGTTTTCTTGCTATTAAGTTTTATGAGCTGTTTCTATATTCTGGAAATTAAGCCCTTGTCAGTTGCATCATTTGCAAATAGTTCTCCCCTTCTGTAGGTTTTCTTTTTGTTTTGTTTATGGGTTTCCTTTGCTGTGCAAAAACTTAAGAGTTTAATTAGGTCCCAATTGTTTATTTTTGCTTTTATTTGTATTGCCTGGGTAGACTGTCCTGGAGAACATTGCTAAGACATCAGAAAATTTTTTGCCCATGTTTTCTTCTCAGAGGTTTATAGTGTCTTGTCTTATGTTTAAGTCTTTAAGCCATTTTGAGTTTATTTTTGTGTACAGTGTGGAGTGTTCTAACTTCATTGATTTACATGCAACTGTTTAGCTTTCCCAACACCACTTACTGAAGAGACTGTCTTTTCTCCATTATATATTCTTGCCTCCTTTGTCAAAGATTAATTAACTGTAGGTGTGTGGATTTATTTCTGGGCTCTCTGTTCTGTTCCATTGATTCATATGTCTGTTTCTGTGCCAATACCATGCTGTTTTGATTACTGTAGCTCTTTAGTATTGTCTGAAGTCTGAGAGGCTTATTCCTCCAGCTTCATTCTTTTCCTTCAGTATTGCTTTGGCAATTCTGCGTCTTTTGTCATTCCACACAAATTTTAGGATTTGTTCTAGCTCTGTGAAAAATGTCCTGGGTAATTTGACAGGGATCGCATTAAACCTATAGATTGCTTGGGTAGTATGGCCATTTTAACAATATTTATTCTTCCAATCCAAGAACATGGAATATCTTTCCATTTCTTAAATCCTCTTTAATTTCCTTTATCAATGTTTTGTAGTTCTCCGTGTATAAGTCTTTCACCCCCTTGGTCACATTTATTCCTAAGTATTTTATTTTATTTTTTTGATGTGATTTTAAGAGGGATTGTTTTTTTACTTTTCTTTTCTGATATTTCATTGTTAGTGTAAAGAAATGCAACTGATTTCTATATGTTAATCTTGTATATCCTGCTACCTTGCTGAATTCTTCGATTATTTCTAGTAATTTTTGTGTGGACCTTTTAGGGTTTTCTATATGTGGCATCATGTCATGCACATATAGTGACAATTTTACCTCTTCTCTTCCAATTTCCCCTTCACTCTTGACCCATCTGACCACACTTAGAACATTTTTCTCTTCTTTTTACCCCATTTTAAAAGGGGGGTAGAACTCATGCATTGTGCACCTACTATGTATCAAGCACTGGACTATGTGCATTGTGTACCCTTCATCTTCCCACCAACCCAAGGAGATGGGTATTAATACCTCTCTTCCATTATACAGGTGAGGAAGCTGAGACTAAGAGAGGTTAAATAGATTGTCTGTCCAAGGTCATATATCTGATAAATGGAGGGTCAAGATTCAAACAAATTCTATGTAATTTCATTAAATCCCTTTGCAATGAGAGGAGGGCCTTCATTCTGTGTGACTTCAGTGGATCAGAACCTTGCCTCACTATTCCTTTGGCTTCTCATTCAGAAATCTTCCCGTCCCTCCATTTTAGCCACCCACCCCCATAGCCACACTCTGGACCTGATCATCTGCCAGAAGTGCACTGTATTTAAAATCTCCATATCAGACCTGCCCCTCGGAACACTACCTCCTCTCTCTCCCTCATTCATTCACGCCCAGGATGACTGTCCTTCAGCCTCATCAAGAACTTTGGTTTCTTTTCGACGCTTTGGCTTTGCTTCCCTCTGGAGTTCACTTCTTGGAGTTATATGCATCTTAGACTCCGCTGTCCATCACTTCCACTTGCACATGTCCTCGGTTCCTTCACACACTGTCCTTCTGTACCCTCTGCCAGCAAAACCCAACCCCGATCACCTCAACTGCCTTCTTCCTCTACACTTGCATGTGAGTTAGTAATGAAAGCTATGACAATTACCCACAGATTCATACCACTATCAGTTTATGATCTCATACTCAACTGGGTTCTTAGCTCTCTGGAAATCATTTTGGCTTCTACAGTCAAGCCCCACTTCTCAAAAGCAGACACAAAACCTGAAAACTTTCTTCATTTTCCTGAAACCTCCACCTACCACTTCATTTTCAACAGAAGACCTTTCCTGCTCTTTCACAAAGGAAATGGAAATCACAAAGAGGAAGTCCCTCAGCCTCCCGCCACCAGCCCTCCAGACCCTCCTGCATCTGCACTCTCCTGCCCTCCTTCTGCAGAGAAGAGGCCCCTCCTCCTGTCAAGGGCTCCTACCACTTCTTTCCTTCCAAGTGCTCAGGAACCTTGCTCTATCAAAGAGCGTCCATATGTAGCTTCCCCCTTCGCTCTACCTCTTCTCACCAACATTTACAAACTCCTATTTAAAAACAAAACGAAACCAAATCTGTCTGCTGTTTCCACATGCCTTCTTGATTCCAGCCGTGCTCCCTCGTCCCTGTCACAGGCAGCCATTTTGAGGTGACTCACCTCCCTCACCTCAACCCGTCACCATCTAGCTCCCTTCCTTGCTGTCCACTGAAACCTCTTACTGAGGTCCCTCATGGCTGCCTTATTGCTGAATCCAGGGTCACTTATTAGTCTGTGTCACACCAAACTCTTGGCATCAAATGGCTGGTGCCTGAGACTCTAGTGGCTGCCGAGCCCCATAGCTGCAGGTGTGGCCTCTCTTCTCCGACTGCCTTTCCTCTTGTCAGTTTCAGATGCCTCCTCTTCTGCTGTCCTTCCAAGCAAGGTCTCCAAGGAGCATCTGGCATGAGGCCTCCTCCTTACTCCTGCACTCCCCCAGGACTTTTTTTTCCCCTAACCTTCTACATGTTGATGCCATCCACACCTGTGTCCGCAGTCAGACCGCGCTCATGAACTCCACGTTTGTACATCCAACTAACCAGCCAACACCTCCCCTTGGAGATCTCATCTCCCCTTCCCAACCCACCTAAACTCAGTCCTGTGTAAAACTGAATTCATTACCTTCTCCACACAATGGTTTTCTTCCTGGCGTTTTTCTCCAGGAGATGGTGTTTCCATTAACCCAGCTCTCCCAGCCAGAAACCTGAGGTCAGCCATGACTCTTTCCTGTCCCTCAGCCTCATCCAACTAAGTCTTCAGTCAACAAATCCTGGCAGTGTGACTTCTGAATCCTTCTGTTTCTGTCCCTTGCTGTCCTTTCTAGTCTAATCTAGTTTAATTCACATCACTGCCATCTCTCACAGTGGTGGCCTTGTGTATATTTGCTGCACTGCTTGAGAATATTCAATTTTGCTGTAAAAGGCAAGAGAACAAATGGGAGGCATGGAACTCAGAAGGTGTGTTGGGCATGAATAAGTAATTTATTAACCTGGAAGATGCATAAAATAAGCCAAGTAAGAAGAGCATATTTGTGTGAACATGGAGAAGGGTGGAAAGACCAAAGATGCACGAATACTCTTGATATATACGATAAATAAGCCTGAGGTACAAGAGGCATACTGCTTTTATACCAGGCTCATTCAGCACTACAGAAGTCTTAATTCAGGCACTCATTTGGTAACACCCATTCTAGCCCCATGTGTCCTCTTCCTAAGAAACACAAAGAAATCCTTAGCTGTTCAGCAGACTTATTGACAAGCTACCACTGTGGCCAGGTACACTTGTCTCTGCATCTCTCAGAGGAAGTATGTGCCATTGATCCCAGGCACTTTCTGTCTGTAGACCCCTGGTTCAGACCTCAACTCTGATGCGTGTAACCACACCATCAACAGGGAAGGCTGTTGCGGCAGAGACAGAGAGACAGGATGTGTGCCCACTGCGTGCTCCAGGATTCAGGAAGTGTAGTACTTCTGCTTATTTGCACCCTCTGTGCAGTGTATAAATCTACCCCATCTCTTCCCCTTTGCCGTTTGCTGTGTGTTGTAAAGTTTGCTAATAAAACTGTGTGATTCAACCTTTTTCATGGGCAGTGCATCTTTGTTTTCTCTGACCTCTCATGTAGCTCACCTGGTCGTGTCCTTGGAGGCTACCATTGCGTTAAAGTGATTTCCCACATGACAGGTGGATTGCACTCATGGCCTCAATCCTTCACCCATCCCTATATGCACGGCCTTTGTCATGGGACTTTACAGCTCCTCCTCTCAAGGGGCAAAATGTATTTTCCTGCCCTTTGAAATTGAGCTCAGCCAAGTGGTGTGCTTTTCTCCATAGAATGTTAGCAGACATGATGTCAGCAGAGGCATGAAAGAGACCTGGACTTTGGGCTTGCTCCACTGCATGCCTTCCATCTATGGAAGAGGGGTGTGCCCAAGTTTGTCTACTGTTACCAAGAGGAGAGCAAAAACACAGGGTGTAGAGCCATGGCCAGCCAAACCCAGTGTAGATCAGCTGATAGTCCTAACTTGCCCAGCCTAGATGAGTCATCTATCAACTGATCCACATACTCGCTAAAATAATATTGGATGTTATTTCCAGCCACTGGGTTTGGGATATTTTCTTACACAGTAGTAGTCAACATATATACTCATCTGGACAAATTCTGTAGCTTCCTGACTTTTGTTCCTGCCTACAGTGCTCCCTTCCAGTCCATTTCCTACTGAAGGCGTAGTACTCTTGTCACACATGGATTTGATCATCTTATCCCCTTTCTTAAACCATCCAATGAATCTTTTCTTTATCTTTAGGATAAATTACAAAATCTGGCCCCTGCTTGTTTATCTAGCCAGCCTCATCTCTTGGCATTAGCCTCTTCTCTCTCTAAACTTTAAATACACTGAACTATTTGCAGATCCCTGACCGATGGAGACATTCTCTCTCGCCTCCAGGCCTGGGAACAGGTTGTTTTCTCCACAGGAGGGCATGTATTAGTTTACTGGGGCTGCCATTACACAGTAGTACCACAAACCGAGTGGCTTAAAACAACAAAAATTAATTGTATTCCAGTTCTGGAGGCCAGAATTCCTAAACCAAATTATAAGCAGGACCCAGGCTCCCTCTGAAACCAAGAGGGGAGAATGCTTCCTTGCCTCTTCCTAGCTTTTGGTACTTGCACAATTCTTGGCATCCCTTGACTTGCAGCTGCTGCACTTCAGTCTCTGCCTCTATCATCACATGATATTTTCCCCTCATGTCTTCACATCCTTTTCTTATAAGGACACAAGTCATATTGAATCAAGGACCCATTTTACCCCAGTATCTGTATCTTCCCCCCTCCCCAGCCCAGGTTTATTAGGATATGACTGACAAACAACATTGTGTAAGTTTAGGGTATACAACATGATGATTTGATACATGTACTTATTACAAAATGATACCATAATATGATTAGTTATCATCTCCATCACCACACATAATTAACATTTCTTTTTTGTGGTAAGAACACTTAGGATCTATTCTGTTAGCAACTTTCAAGTGTATGATATAGTATAGTTAACTATAGTCACTGCGCTGTGCATTAGATCCCCAGATCGTATTCATCTCAAAACTGAAAGTTTGTGCCCTTTGACCACCATCTCCCCATTCCCATATATATATCACATGTTATTTATCCACTCATCTGAGCTGTACTTTCTTGTTTCTTTGCATGCATTATATTATTTTGTTGAAAACTAGACATTTAAAATTTTTTTCATGTAGTACTTTGGATTCTCTGCCCCACTTCTGGGATTTGTTGTTGCTTGCCATGTGTTGTAGTTGTTTGTTTGTTTGTTCGGTGATTTTGCTAAACTACTTTTGTAAAGACTGTATTCTTTGCAATGAGTGGTGAATGAGGTCTCTGTTCCTTTAGCTCAGTGGTCAGCTCATCATTTGACAGAGATTTCCATAAACATTTTGAATCAAATTTTAAAGAAAGAAAGAAAAATATATTCTCCAGGTTCTTGAGGATTTGTTCTGTGTTGGGATAATCCTTCAAATCTCAGCCAGGAGGTTTACAGTCCTGCCTTAACCTTCACTTCCTACTCACTCGGAGCACAAAGAGCAGCTAGATGTGGAAGTTTATGCTTTTCTCAGGCCTTTTTTGAACATGCATTTTGCCCTGGATATGTATGTGGCCTTCCAGTTTCCCCAGCCAACAAGGTAGCTTGTCAAAACCCTTATTCCCCAAGGAACCTTACACCCAGCTTTTCCTGCCAGGCTGTCATTGTTTCTATTGTTTGCCCCAGTGTTATTTTTTGCCCCAGGTGGTAGTGATACAGGAAAATGGGGCACGAGAGGATGGCTCCATCAAGTGAGGGTCCTTGGTTTTGTGCAGGAAAGAATTCAAGAGCGAGCCACAGTTGAGTAAAATAGATTTATTCAGAGAGATGTACCCTCCGTAAACAGAGTGCAGGCCATCTAAGAAGGCCAGAGAGGCCACAAGGCATGGAGGTGGTTAAAGCGAAAGTAGGTTTACACACCCCATAGACAGAGTGCCGGCCGTCTCAGAAGGCAAGAGAGAGCAACGAGGTGAGAAGCAGCGGCCTCAGAGCATGAGGTCATCTAGGAAAGTGAGATCAGCCACGAGGGGTGGGGGTGGGGGGGTAGTTTTTATGGGCTTGGCAGCTTCACATGCTAACAAGTGGGAGGATTATTTCAATTTGGGGGAAGGGGCTGGCATTCTCAGGAACTGGGCCACCACCCACTTTTTGACCCTTTCTGGTTAGTCTGGGAACTGTCCTGGCGCCTGTGGGAGTGTCATTTACCACACTAATACATTACAATGAGCTAATATATTATAACGAAGCTCAGTGTCCACTGGGAGTCAAACTTCCCGCCATCTTGGGCCTCAAGGTCTACTGGGAGTTGAATCTTCTGCCATCTTGGTGTTAATTGCTGTGTCACTCCTTTAATGGCTGCACCCTGTCCCCTTCCCTCCTGTCTCAGTAGTGGCTTTCCTTTCAATGTTTTTGAGGAAGGCCCCTTCTCCACCCTGAGAGGGCTCTGATTTAGGGGAAACAAAGTGAGTACCTTGTGCCGGTCCTTCAGGAAACCCCCAGACAGGTCAAAACAGACAAAAACTGTTCCCAGGGATTAAGGTCTGCTCTGGTCCCTCTATAACCAGGTACAATGGGAATGCAGGCTGCTGTCTTCAAAATCACTGCCACATTGCAGAGGGAGGTGGGACTAGGGTGAGTTAAAATGCCACACGACTCTCCTATGTTTTCATGGCCTTTCCCTTAGTTAAGCATTCACTTGGTTGCTGTTAACCTTTCATTACCGTCCAGAGCTCTGAGAAGATTTCTCTTGACAGTTTTTCCCAGGTTTTTCAATGATTCTAGGGGTGGACAGCCCCCTGGGTTTTCTTACCCTGCCTGTATTAATCTGCTCAGGCTCCTACAACAAAATACCACAGAATGAGTAGCTTCAATAACTGAAATTTATTTTTTCACAGTTCTGGAGGCTAGAAGTCTAACATTAAGGTGCCATCAGTGTTGGTTTCTGGTGAAGCCTCTCTTCCTGCTTTCTCACTGTGCTCTCACATGGCCTCTTCTCCGTGCACACACGGAGAAAGAAAGAGCTCTCTGGTGTCTCTTCCTTTTCTTGTAAGGACACCAGTCTGATCAGATCAGGGCTCCACTGTTATGACCTCATCTAACTTTAATTACCTCCTAAAGGCTCTGTGTCCAAATACAGTCACATTGGGGGTTATGGCTTCAACAAATTGATTTTAGAGGGATACAGTGCAGTCCATAACACCACCATTTGCATGACTTTATTATTATTATTATTTCAATAAAATAAAAAGCCTTCCCCCTAATGCTTTATCTTCCATCCTCCTGGAAGATTTTTTTAAAAGGCCACTTGCAAGGAAGTTTGGGAGACCTAGTGTTTATTTTTTCATTCTCTATATTGGGAGGCAGCAAAGGAGAAGGGAGTTGAGAAACTCTTTGGCATAATGAAAAACAGTGCCTTCTCTGCTGGTATTTAACAGGCTAAACTCTCCTGGGGAAACGTGATGGAGAGGATAGAACTAGAGAGTACCTCATTCTGATTCTGGGCTTGCATTGCTCATGGTGCCTCTTTGGTTTCAGTTGTTTCATTAATGGACAGCAATTTTATGTAGTCTCCTAAGACCCAAGCATTGTTCCTCATTGCTCCATATTGCCAGATATTTTATGAGAGTTTTAGCATCTATAGTCACATATTTCCATGTACGGTATCAATTTTGATGGACATGTTTTATTTTTAAGCCAAATCAGTACTTTTAAAACTGAGTCACGCTGACAGGACTGATATTTATCCAATTATATGTGTCTAGATATAGATATTTGAATTTCCAGGGTAACTGAAAACATTTTAAATGTCATTCATACCCATCACATCTGTTTTTAAATTGTGGTTTCATTTTCACCAAAATGTTCGCCTTTGTTCAAAATCATTAATCCATTAAGTTCAGGGAAGTTTAGCAGGGGAAATTAATGTGGTCTCTGAATTATATAATAATCTGGTTTGAATCTGAATATCTTCACTTCCTTGAATTGACAGCAATATTCACATTTTTAGCCTGTGGTTTCGAGTTCAGTGTGTGCAGATGTCTTCTCACCTCAGTGAGAAAAGACAACCCCATGATTCATTTGAACTCTAGTTGGTTGAATTTCTTAGACTTTTTAAATTACCAAGATCTCAGGCTCAAGAAAGCAGTTCAGTAAATCTCACAAATGACCACAAATTAATAATCTCACTGCCTTAAAATAAAATAAATATTCATTATCTGCCTTATTGTTTTTACACACGGCCCCTAAACTTGCAAAGCTTGAAAGTACACACATGGAACAATTCTCCTTCTTGCGCCACTTCATCTGCAATGGATGACTTTGCCTAATGAGGTCATTATTCTCCTAATGATCGTTGCAGTAAAAGGTAGCCACACCAACCCTCTGCTTTGGACTTGAATAAACCAGTGAAACATATTTTTTAACCATTTATTGTCTGTGACCCATAAGTGACAAATGAATTCTGCTTTCCTATAGATGATCAAGTGTTTCAGAGCTCTGCAGTCTTCTTCCCTTTAATACCCAAATCACTACAATTCAAATGCCAGAGAATGCCTAGAAGTCCAATGTCCTTTCTCAGATATTTCCAGGGATTTTCAGAGTGTTGGTATCCCCCTGATTGTCTCCTGCTGTTCCTCTGGGTCACCTCTGATCATCTCATTATTTTTTCTCTCTGCTGCCTCGGCCTCTTCTAGTCTATTTCACCCTATGGCCAGCTTTTGCCTTATCCACCAAGATGAC